>NC_073694.1:42228141-42890034 GCF_029784165.1 Wyeomyia smithii
AAATTGTGTATAAATGTTCTAAGTTTTTTATTAAACATGTTGACAAATTAACAATAAACAGAAATCTTGAAGTTAATGAATAATTTGATGAAAATGAAATATGAATAAGTTAGGCAGAAAAGTAGCACACCGTCAGATCAACCCTGGCAGCCAGCGTCACGTGTCATGGTGGGTTCCAATTTTCGCTGGAACTCTTCTTTCTTGTTTCCTTTTATCAGCTATCCGAAGAAGAATGGCGACGGCAGTACGCCTGCCGATCGGTTCTTTGTCTCTCGGTGGTCACGTGTCCCCGTTTTCTTTGCGTCTTTTCACTGCCGCCGCCGGTCGCATTATCTGCGATGATGGCTGGCTGGGACAATTCAATTTCGACTAATTTGAAATTAGATCGGAGCGTCTTCGTTCGCATGCCTAGGCTTTGTCATCCAGCAGATTGTTCGATTTTGCCATTTTTATCTCGATTGGCTTCCTATTGTTGTGTTCTGCGATGTTTTCTAAGGTTTGAGCTAGTCGTACTTATTGAAAATTAATTATATCTTAATGAAGTTCGTTGGTGATACAAGGAACAAAGAATAAAATTCCAGAGTTCAGAAATGCAAACATAATTCCAAAAAGTCATTCATTCGATTGGATTGGTTTTCTCGTTCCTTCATATTTTTTTATCTGCAATAGATTCGATAGATGTTCACCTCGTGCCGTTCTAAAAAGTGCGGCAAAATAAATTGCATTCGCCGTCGTTGCAGACGAGATCAAAAACAGTTTCACCCGTTCGTTCGGTAAACAGTTCGAGCAGCTTATTCAGATACAATTTAAGGGAAACCCGACAGCTGCACGGCAATCATAGTGCATATTCTCAAACAAACCGGGGCCAGTTGCGTAGAGAAAGAGTCGTACCTCGTTTTCCCAAAACTATAGTCAAAGACACGTTTGTCACATACACTCACTGGAGAGCGCTTTTTTGATGCAATGCACAGTTTACTGTATGATGGAAACGCATATGGCTGCAGTGCGACGGAACATCGTCGTAGTTTACCTTTTTATGGGGGTTTGATGGAATATATATGCATTTTCATTTCCAATAGCCTTACCATCACTGCATTAGAACTCAATTTGGATTTAGACGACAAAAATAACAAATACTGCAAGAGTCTCAACGCAACGGTCGAATAAATAACTCAAAATGGTGTACACACTAACGTGAACGCACACTTACATTGGAGGTGGGATCGCTGTGCCCCTTTCTGCGTCCCTTTTTTTTTCGCGAAGCGGTTGTAATCGAATTAGGAAGTTTGGTTCGCTAATCAGAAGCCTGCTCCTGTACTCCGCACCTCGAGGAATAACCGAGAAAAAGGAAGGTCAGAAGTGTGCCAAGGTTTTACGCTTTGCATAATCCAGGATTTGCTTACGTCGCGTAACGGATAAGCCGTGGATGGGTGGAAATGATACATGCCCACATTGTATCGCGATTTGTAGAGGAGGCCGCTGAATGACAGAGTAATTTGATATGAAATCATTGTCGTTTCTTCGTAAAATTTTTCCAATGTGAAAAATACTCAAACTTACCAGGATTCACCGTAAAATAGTTGTTTTAATTTCTTTCAAACGCATCCTCATTCTTTTTTTCCGCAAATGCCATTGAGCAGACGTCTAATTCCGATGTTACCTGTCGTTTCAAGAGAATTGTTTTAATAAAGTAAGCTGAATGTTAATATGGTTGTAAAATGCACATAAATAATAATGGTAGAAATACCATTTCGATTGAGTTAAGTAAAATAAAGCCTCGGTAATAACTTGATTCCATAATTTCGACAGGTTTCGCAGTGCATGGAAGAATTGCGGGGTTATTAATACGATATCGGATAGAGTTTATAGTAATGGCTGATAATGTGGCAAAAGCATTTTATCGTTTTTCAATTAGTTCTTAATTGAATTTAGTTAGTGTCTGGAAGAAAAGACATAAGAACCGCTCGAGTGTCGGATTTGACTGCCATTTCTCTTGAAATAGAAATGAGCGGTGTCTTCGCTGGTTCCAGTGTCATTTTTTTGAGTAATTAATTTTATTTTGAAATAAATTTAATTTGAAACAATCAGCGATGGGTATTGCAATCAATTTCTTAAACAGTATTCAGATAAATCATCCCGATTACGAAAATACCCATACTGAGTGATATTGAGTCATTTTTGGCTATTTCTGGAATGGTCTGGAATCGATTTCTGGGCTTTGGGCATCCCTTTGACTCTGGATATATCCATGTTAGGTGGTATTTGGTCATGGATTTCAAAACTGCGTATATAAACTATTAGTACGTTTTTGACATATTTATTCCATTCAACTTAATAACCATGATCGTTCCCTCGCACCTTACGCTAACCTCCACTAATTAGTTTCTGTACAACGTCTGGCTGCAGCTTCTTTTGTACGGAAACCTTCTTTTTCCTTATGTCTTCGTCAGATCCGACCACCTTTGGAAGTATTTTTTTAGTTCGTGACCCCGTTGGTACCATTCGTACCATTCCAGGACAAAACTTGAATAGTGGTCCAAAGCTAGATTCGGCCAGAAGATCGTTTGTTCCACATGTTACTTCAACAGAGAAAGTAGACGCTTCTATAGACACTCCTTGAGGAAGATCTCGCTGTTTACAGTCCCGGTAGTCACGAGCGGCGCACTATTTTTGCCACATGAACAGATCGCTTGCTAAATCAGGTATTTCTTGACAAACTTTGAAAGTTGTTTCTTCATTACTTCCTCCGGAATATTAAACGTGTGCTGGGTAGTGAAGAACAGTAGCCCTGGAAGCTATCAGAAATCCGACTTGACGTAAGTTTCATCATCCTTAATGAGACAATGAGGCTTCGTTAGCATCTGGGTTGAAAGTTTCCGGTTCCGTGTCTTTTCCACCATATTTTGCCGTTCGTCACGATTTGGAGCCTTCTAAAGTTTGAACGTATGCAGTTCTTCCTGGTCCTTGGCTCTCTGAATGGTAGACATAGACAGATTCAACTTTTTGTCCACATTCCCTTGCAGCCGGGAGGAGCCAGGGCGTAAAAAGTGATTTGATGTGGCTTCAAGTGTACAAACTAATTGTCTTTCTAAAAAAGTAGGAGGTTGTATCCAAGACACGACCGCATAACCGACGTAGAACTACGCACACTATTAACAAATGCATTGTTGTAAGTGTTTCATTAACAATCATAAAGTCTCCAAACGCTTGCTTTGTGCCTCAACAGTGGGGGAATAAAGACACTGAATACACGAGCTGTAAAAGCTGTTTCACATTCAGTAAATTAGACGGCCGCTACAGATTTAATTTGCTAGTATCCAGCACAGATTGCTTGCTTGAGTTGTCAAAAAATGATTAACCTTCAAATACTTGTTCATTTACATTGAGAAAGGCATTTTGCTGCTCAAAATTGAATTTGCTGATGGCAACCTTTATGTGGTGGGGCAATAACGGCAGTCTGACGACACACGCTGAGAAGTGAGAAGAACCGCGCTGCTCCTGAGACATGGTGACCAACCACAGGGCAAGTGATTTGTTTGATTTGAAGGTAGCCACAGGCGCAACCCGCGGTAATCCGCTGTTACTGCTGAGTGCTAATATCTGCTGCAACTGCTGTCAACGTTGTGGACGGTCTAGCCAGCTCACCTTCCGACTAATGAATGTAGCTGGTTTTCACTCTCTTTTACACTCACTTATAGCCGAAGGGTGCTACGAAATAGGCCACGCCTTTTTGTCCGGTTCACCATTCTCTAATGTTCTTTAGACGAATTATTCCACAATTCGCATTTGATTTTTGTATCCAGCGAATAAACACCGATGGTGCTCTCATACATGCAACGATTTTAACCCGTATCGTATAACGGATTGTAATCACGTAAGCGATTTCGTTTGCTCGCTTTTGCGTGTTGCATCATGTTGCAACTGAGCACCTGGAAGACGACGAAATTCTGTTCATGCTGATTGATTGAATCGACTTCAATTTATTCCTGTGAAATTGAATTGATCACCTTCGTTAAGGCGTTGTAACAGAACAAGACAGTTTGTTGTTCAAAATCGTTTATGTTGATCGCAGCTTTTGTGCTGCCCCGACAACAATCAGCGATGGGTATTGCAATCAATTTCTTAAACAGTATTCAGATAAATCATCCCGATTACGAAAATACCCATACTGAGTGATATTGAGTCATTTTTGGCTATTTCTGGAATGGTCTGGAATCGATTTCTGGGCTTTGGGCATCCCTTTGACTCTGGATATATCCATGTTAGGTGGTATTTGGTCATGGATTTCAAAACTGCGTATATAAACTATTAGTACGTTTTTGACATATTTATTCCATTCAACTTAATAACCATGATCGTTCCCTCGCACCTTACGCTAACCTCCACTAATTAGTTTCTGTACAACGTCTGGCTGCAGCTTCTTTTGTACGGAAACCTTCTTTTTCCTTATGTCTTCGTCAGATCCGACCACCTTTGGAAGTATTTTTTTAGTTTTTGCGTGTTGCATCATGCAACTGAGCACCTGGAAGACGACGAAATTCTGTTCATGCTGATTGATTGAATCGACTTCAATTTATTCCTGTGAAATTGAATTGATCACCTTCGTTAAGGCGTTGTAACAGAACAAGACAGTTTGTTGTTCAAAATCGTTTATGTTGATCGCAGCTTTTGTGCTGCCCCGATAGTGGGGGGCACAAGGTAAATAAATAAAGTAAATTTTTTGATCGCGACAGAATTTAATTGCTAGGATCCAGCACAGTATGCTTGTGTAAATGCCAAAAAAATGATTACCCTCAATTACTTGTTAATTTGCCTTGAGAAAGACATTTTGCTTTTCAAAATCTGTAAAAGCTGTTTTTCGCATTCAGTAAATATGACGGCACAGAATGTGTTGTTACCAAGATAAAGCAAAACTTTATTACGGAAAGAAGACCTAAGCCCTTAACTGGCATATGGAGACGTTTGATGGTACCTTGCTGCTGCTTAGATACGTGATGTGATTTGTTTACTGGCGCAACCCGCTGCTGCTACTTCCGCAATTCGCTACGGTGAGGCTAACTAGTTATACTATTTTGTCGACCTTTATAGTGAAAGGCAGCAAGCGACCAATCAGAGAACGTAATTTTCGTTTCAAAAAGGCTTGACAATTTTCAATAGTTCAATAGTTCGTATAATCAATCAACACTTTTCTACATTTGGGTAGATGCGTGTATAATTTTCCAATCAATAACTGCAAGAATCAAGGAAATCGGTTGAAGACAAACTGATTTATGAGCATTTTTTTTTTTATTCTCGCCTATTTTCCGTCGGTCTAGTTCCGCCACTGTTGTGGCCAATCACCGACGCCCAGGGAGACGACTCCACACCCAGGACCCTAATTCACGACCCGTTTATTAACGGACCGGCGCCAACGGCTTGACTTCCTCATGCGATGGAAGGCGTGATCCCAGAGATTTTTCGACTCAGAAAATCCCCCGGTGTCGGCTAGGATTGAATCACGAGTGAGTGAATCACGCCACCTCACAACCATCGACACCTATGTCGGCGGTGGGATTCGAACCCAGGCGTCGAGCGTGATTTATGAGCATTTAAAAAGAGACATTTTTCGTCTCCTTTTCGTTAATAGTTTTCCTATTTACATCCCTATGTGGTAGGTTAAAAATAACGTAGTTCTACGTCAAAAGATTAAATATGTTGATGCTGATTTTTTGTATCGTCAGAAATTCAATAGCAGCCGAAGCATCGCTAGAAGGATTCGTTTGGGAGTAACATTTTAATCTTTTCTGGCCACTAGCAACCAAAAAGGACACTGAATCTAGTAGCGAACAGACGTGCCCACAAGTTGTACAGTTAGGTTTATACGAAGTACGAAGGATGCATTCTCATTAACGAGATGGATTATGGACAGCTTCCGGACAAAAGATTTATAAAGTCACTGGTCTTGATCATGTCTGTAGTTAGTTTAAATTTGTTGTTCCCAATATGATGAGTGATATTGAAAGAAAAGATTTTATCAAAACCAAATCGGAGTATTATTTTCTCTATTTTCCCTCGAAGTGACCTTTATATCGATTACTCACAATTTTCATTTCATTAACAATGTTTCGCAATAAAATTATCTATTTACATTTAGATATTTCATGGCTCACACTTAAAAACTCTTATAGGCCGATTGCAATGCTATCCTGCATCCGGGAATTGGTTAAAAAAATCTTATTCTGTCGTTTAAACCATTGAGTCAAATCGTATGGTTTTCCAACAAATACTCAATTTGGTTTACGCCGAGTAATTGTCTTGCATTGCTTTCTACAGATATTCGGCTGACGGATGCTCTTGTTTTTTCTTCCGTAATATCGTTGTTTCTGTGTAGCTTTAGGTTACGTGCAATCGACTCATGTGATGAGTTTGAAGGACCGCTTCTGGAGCCTAGTTTCACGTATTCTTTTCAAATGTGAGGTCTGGTAGTTACGAATTTTGAAAGACTAGTCGAACTTAATTCCCAAACCCGCTCTAAGACATTGTATTTCAATCACATATTTTGAAATATTATTCCTTCCTTGTATCTTCCAAATCGTGCCAACTTGTCAAATACTTCTGATTCTTCTTTGTTTTTCGATACTTCTATAATAGAAGAGTAATATAATAGAAGCAGATCCCTTAGAAATTTCTAGAGAATAACGAAACAACAAAGTGTTCTACAATGACGGATCACTTCTGGATGGGTCCACTGGTCTCGGTATATAAAACAATTTAACCATGTTAGAGCCATAATGAGGAGCAGAACCCTATTTGTTGCAATCGCTGTTTTTGGACCTTGCGCTAACAAACCATATACTCGACAATCCTGCTTCTGCTAACGTCGCAGAATCGCTGCAGTTCAGTATTTTAATTTATTTTAAACGTTTGTAATTCAGTATACAATAGAGATTATCGAAAAAAGCCCACGGACAGTTTTTTGAGGCTCTCAAATCGACGAAAGATGTTGAGTACTCTTCATATTTCTTGGGGAAATTGGGAACATCTGAGTGCTTTCGTGTAGGACCCTTCTCGCTGCTCGATACCGAAGAATGAGAGAGCGGTTTCTTCCCATCTTGGTTTTAGAATGCCTAGACCACAGACACTTATTCTAATAAAGGTCGTACAATTGCTCGGTATAGAGTTTAGAGGCAGTAGACGTTTTCAAACTTATTGTCAAAGTGGAACAGGAAACACACGAGGCTTTTGAAACGATAAATGCAATAGGATTTTAGGAATTTGGTATCGATCCGGATTCCCAGTTTTTTTTCCGTCGATTCGCGCTTCGAATGCCTGCCAAAGCGTAGTTGCAATGGAGAGTGGAGTGCCTGTGACTAAACGAGATGATTAAACATTTGGATACGTTCCACGACATACGATTGAGACTTTGGAAAGCTTCCAATTGCTGTTGCAGAAACAATGCGTCCTTTAGTTGCTGTATTTTGTGAAACAACTTCAAGTAATCGGCACATTAGAATGAAGCTGTAATCGCGCATAAAGAACAGAAATAAACATGGTCCAAGGTGACTTCCTTGAAGAACGCCGGATCAAAAGGAAAATCGATGCGGTAACGGCTATTGCAGTATAAAAATTCACTTTATTTGACACAGCATAAAAGGTTTAACGATGCGAACGATGCGAAGCAAGTTGAGGTCGAATTAGCTTCAAACAAACCTTAAGTCATCGTAGTTGGCAATCCGGTTTCGATCTTTTGCCGTTGATGTACTGCCAGAAAGATTTGGCTATTTGGCAGATTGTCCTGAAAATCGTTGTACAGCCGATCGTTCAGTTACTTATTTTCAGCATTCACCAACGTGCAGCTGATCTTAGTCTCGTTTGCGGCAAAAAATTGACATTTTCGGATGATGGTAAAAAAATAACTAAGATAGATTTTTGAGTTTGATAAATTTCCCATGGTAGGTAATAATGTTAGAAAAAAAAATCTACGCCCTTGAGAGTGGCCTTCGCCATGGCGGTCGAAAACATGGGTGTAGACCTGTTTGTGAGTTCTTTCTTCATTTGATTTCCTAATTTCTCCTCAATTTACGCGATAAAATTGTAGGAGTAGATCTTACACTTCAGGTTTATCCAGCAATATTCGATGCAGGCATGTCTAAGCCCACCTCACCACCGCGTGAGTATGCCACGGAGAGTGTTTTCATTGCCCTTCAGTGTTTATACAAAACGAAAATCCACAGTGTTCTAAATAAAACAGCCCTTCGAAAGCTTCGGCAAACACAGGCGCGAGTGTTCCCGACTTCGTGAGTCCTCGGAAGCCCGCTTGCTTACACGTGTTTTCTCAATCGCTCATTTTTACAAAAGTACATATGACAAAAATATTGCAGGTGGTTGTATGCGATGACTACCACCAAGTTATCAATTATACCATTGTTGATCTCATTGTGGCAACTATTGCTCTCCAGTGATTTGTCTTTAGCTCGCGAATTGCCCTGCGTAGTGAATTCGTTAACAGATTGGCCACCCGCGCTTTGGAGTGTCTGCGTTTTCCCAAAGCCTGATCCGATGGGACGCAACTTCGGGACGTTGGGTGGGTTCGCCAACTTGGGTATCACTTCCATATTCAGCTGCTCCATTACCTCTGACGATCGCTTCGAGTAATGGGCCGATGCCAAATCCGGCCTTAACACCACGTCTTCGGCCTTATGATATTTCTTGACGAACGACGCAACTTCTGGCAGGCACTCCCTAGGCCAGTGCGGAATGAAAGAAGAGCAGCTTTGACATCGCCTTATCGCTGATTGCCAGCCACAGCAGCACCTTCTTGAGGAAGTTGGTGTGTAAAATGAACTTCTCCTCGGTGCTCACTTTCTCCGTGGGGAAGTAAACTTGGAAGTGCTTTGCCAGTCATTGCCGTTTAAGGTGAGATAGGCCTCGTCGTCCATCACCATCGCCATGTTATGATTCACTAGGAAAACGACTTGACCATCTTATTCAGGCACTGCCGCTGCGTCATTGCCTGCACCTCCGAGACTAGTGGACTGGGACTGCTGCTTCCTGATATGTATTTCCAAGCCCGGCAGGTATTTTTCCACTGTTTAGCCGGTTGCACCGATCTCCTGGCCGAGCGCACGCAGCAATGTAGCCACTTTCTCTTTAGCATCCTTTGGAGCTTTTGTTGCCCAGGGTCGTCGACCGTCCGGAATCGCGTATCCTGTATCCTGTATCCACGATGCGATGCGACGGGGTACAGTCTTTGAACACGCACACTTCTGCACGAAGTAGCTTTACTGTTTTCGCCATCACGGGTAGATTTCGACTAAGAGAGCTGTCAAATTTTTTCTGCTGACCCATGGGTTACTATGATTGCATCGATAGTTTCGTCAGTGCAGGTAAATGTGAACCCATGAAAATTCGGCAATTTTTGTCCATTTTTTTCACGTTTTATATTTCTAAATACTTGAGATTGGCGTTTGTCCGAACTGGTTTTGCTGGGAAGAAAATATTCGATAGCTTATAAAATAATAGAGGGGACAGTTGACGCAGCTAGGATAACATCGTAGTCTTGAAAAACATCATCCTACTATATCCCTTTCCGACCGAGCCCACACAATTGTGCAGGTAAGAACTTGCTTGCCTTTTTTTTATTTTTCGTAGCAGCTGCGATGTTGATACTGGCGGTGTTAAAAATAAAACAACGAATAGGACGTTCAAAAGCGAAAGAGAAGGTTTTGTTTAAGTCACCTTCTACCTACGCAATTATATAGGCCCGGTCGGAAAGGGATATACGCAGAAAGGAGTCATTTATGTCATCAAAATCAGCTCGATTGAAATCATAGCAAACGCTGTCAGAAATATCGCGGAAACGGTGATGTGGGCCAATATTTGTATCCACCAGTAAAGGAGGGTGTTATATGATCATTTTAACAAGCGGGGATGGAGCAGTCAGAACCGTGCAGTGCCCACGGAGTTAGTCGGTAACCGTTGAATCGCTCTGCCAATTGCTTTTAATGAATGTTTCACATTTGTACGTCAGAATACGATCATTAGTTAACAAAATTCTTGAACCAGAGAGGAGGTGGAAAGGTAGTTTCGTTCTATTATCCCTAGGGTATCAATGAACCCATAGTTCAAGAAGTTTGGCTGCAGGTCAAAATTTCATTTGCGTTATGCCTCGGCTCATGACCCTTACTTACCTTACCAATAAGCTCCAGGCCGAAGATCCCCATTGCTGTTCGAAGAAGTCGTCTCCATTTAATTCGGTCCATGGCTGCAGCTCGCCAGCCATGTTGTCTGTGGAGGCCTCGCTGGTCGTCTTCCACTTAATCGAGCCACCTCGTTTCCGAGAATCATTTTCACCGGGCTGTCGTCCGATATCCTTACAACATGCTCAGCCCACTGTAGTCTTCCGACGATGAGTGGTTCTCCAAGCAGTTGATGCAACTCGTGGTTCAGCCGCCTCCATCTTCCATCTGCACCCCGTCGCAGATGGTAAGTAGCACCTTCCGTTCGGAAGCCCCAAGGGCGCGTTGGTCCTCCACGAGTCTTGTCCAGGTCGGACCTTCTTAACCCTCAAGTGCCCAGTGCCGGCTCTAGACGGTCTTCAGTAAAACTTCTAAAAAGCTTCTATCAATACTAAAAAATGTTTATATCGTGTCAATACCCGCTTCCATATTCCATAAATCCCGCCTGGTATTGAACCACGATTTCTCTTGCAAGCGGTGATAGTAGACGGCATTGAAATTAAGAGAGTACCATGTAGGCGGCGCGTCACGTCGTGACGTGATTGCACGGTAGTTGCAGCAATCCATCCTGTGTCCTTTTTGTAGATGGAGCACACTCTACCCTCCAACCACTTCTCCGGTACTGCCTCCACCTCTCAAATCTTGCCAATGACCCAGAGTAGCGCCTTAGTAAGTGTTTCAACACCTCGATGGGAAGTTAGTCAGATCCAGCTGCTCCGTTTTTTTCCGCCGGCAGACCTCCTGGAGGAATTCTGTCGTCATTTGCGCATACACCGAGATCTACCACTTCATCGGTGCCCTCTGCTACATGGCCGTTAAGGCGGCTTACGACCCACCGCTCTAGATTTGACACGCTTCTTCATCTTATTCGGCTCGGGAAAATTGTCTGCCTATGCTTGGGGTGACGCCATTTCTAAATTATTAGTTTTTCCCTTCAGGCAGGCAGCCAGCAGTTTCTGTTCACGAAGCCTTAGCAAACCTCATACATGCCCCATATACGTTTTTCTAAAATCACTGGACCTTGGATATGGAACCAGCAACTACACCCCACACGATGCCCTTAAGATCCGAGAAAAGGAAATTAGAAAGAAATTATCCAACTGATGATGGATAATAACTGTTGAAGCTGCAACTTTGCGCATGTTGACCAACAATGAGGAGCACATTTAGCATTCTCTATGCGATAATTGAGATTGTCTTTTGCAGCTGAAAATTCTATTCTATGAATGTTTTATCATGTTGTTATTCCCATGTTTGGCAAATTTTTCTCACAAAATATGTTTAGTTTATGACTCAACCAATACACATTTTACAATCTGGATTCATTCATATTATGGATCGAAATAATAGAAAAAATCTCTGTGGAAAAGAGTTCACTCAACAAACTTTTTTTGAAATCATGCAATAACTAAAAATAACTTGTTTCAAATCATATTTAAGACCTCGCAAGCCCGGGCAGCTCTTTCTGTCTGTAATAGTTTGTAGGGCGGTTGAATTTGTGAATTAAAAACATATCGGTATCGAAGTTTGAAAATAGTTTATTTTGACAAAAATATCATTGTCAATCGCCAACATTTAGCTAACACGTGAGGAACTATCAAGTGTACGAGCCATCATTTGATCGAAATTTGGTGATTTATCACATAGAAACCTTACACGGTAAAAAATAGGCACGTAATATCCACCTGTAAAACCACGTAAGTGACTGACCTTAAGAAACTCTGCCATTTTACGTGACATAAGTAACTTTCACCTAAACTTCATGTTAAATTCACTGTCATTTCACGTAGGGGAACTGCTCCATTATTCATCTCAGCCCGTATATTCTTCTCATTCAACATGTAAACACAAGTGAAAACAGGAAAAAACGCATATTTTCTCCTTAAACCAATCTGCTTATCCATGGAATTGATTCTTCTTAGTTCACTTTAGCTTCCTCATAAAGTATAATCCTCAAAAACTCACTTAAAAACACTAAATTTGATATTATAGTCGGGCATCTGCACTCGAAAACTCATTTAATTCAATCACCTACCTCAGAAAACAAAATCCGCGCATTGGTCTATACGGCTACAACGGGACTCGTTCAGCAGCCAACCGAAATTTTTCCCATCACTAGCGGACCACTTTTTATTTTAATCACTAAACTAAATCACTCACTACACTAATAATACTTTAATCTTTGAAATGTTCACCTCAAATTTCCAAAAACAAGCTTGAATTAGTAGAAATATATGAGATGAATTTCTACAATTCCTAAATTTCAACTGTATGTATTCTCATCTGTTTTCACTGCGTTGAAGAAAATCAAGAGTTGCCAAATCAGTTTCTGTTAATACAAAAAAATCATACTGAAAACGTTGAATTATTACGACACAATTGACACAAACCTACAGCACTGTAGTGGTTACCTAGGTTACCTATTTTTCACGTAAACAACTGCAGGAGATATCTAGGTAATTACTACGATGGGCTGCGGCTACGTTCATTCATTAAAATGTGATTCATTCATGATTAACAGTGTGATGAATATGGGGGCATCGTGAGATTAATAACTGAGCAGTGATTCAAGTTTTAAGATGGATATGGAAGCGTTGTGAAAAATGGTTTGTTTTACAAAATTCAGGATAAATCTAGCTAATTTTACTAAATATATAATGCTCAATGATTCCATAAGAGTACGTAAGCATATTTAGCTTATTTGTTCAATGATTTCGTGAAAATTTGGTGTTTAATCCGTGCATTCTTCGTTAATATCGGCTTAATGAGATGAATAATGGAGCAGTTCCCCTACAATCGGTCAAATTTTAATGTCAATAGTTTCAGCGCGATGGTATTTGTGTGTTTTGGCTTTGTTAGTGTTAGTGCGGCTGTGATGTTACGTTTCCGACAACGATATTTACATGAATTTTTGGTATACAAAAAAAATTAATATGGCGTACAAAAAACTCCTAAGCAGCTCCGGCTAATTATATATTGGGAAACACGTAATGTGAGTAGCCAGAATAATATTTGGATCAACAAAGGAAACATATGAATCGTTCGAATTTTCAATAAGTGAGTTCTTTCCAAACCTCAGGAACGATTGGAATCGTCAACAATCTGCTTCGAGCGGAACACCTCCTGTGCCAGCAGCAAGTAAAACCTATGAACGGATGACAATCGTTCCTGTTTCTCTTTTGTCGAAATGTTGGTTCTGAGCAAGTTATTATATATTGATATCCGAAAGAACAAATTTATTTTTTATATGCGCTGTGTATTCTATTTACTTGAAATTCCAAAGATTCCATCTGAATAACACAAAATCATGTGGGGTTTATACGTTCTAGTTATAGTTTCACCCGAATATCACGTGAAAAGGCACGTAAAAGGGTACGTGAGAATCAGATTATAATTACCGGACCAACACGTAAATGCGTGACATTGAAGTTGACACTAACACACTGACACATGGTCGGCTTTCGAGAAATCGGCAAAAGTTACGTGAAAAGAAGGTGGATGGGAATAAGTCACTTTTTTCAGAGTGTATGAATGAAGAACGTGCTTTTTATGCAGATTGAGAAAAACGAGGGAATGAAATTGTTCGCTAATGAACCTTGTGCGCTAAGTTCCCCGTGGCTCTGGGGTTAGCGATGCCGGTCGGCCAGCTCTCCCACACGGTTGTGACATCGGGTTCGATTCCCGATCGAGGAACTTTTCGAGCTGCAATTTTTCTCGACTCAGCATTGGAGCACGGTGTATCATTGTACTTATCCTACACATGCAAAATGTGCCAAAAGCAATATCGATAACGAATTCTCTTAACTAATCTAGTTGATCGAGACCGCTATTAGCCCCCCAAGGCTAAGCGTGCGATATTTTTGGTTTTTACGCTAATGAAAAACGCAACAATCCCGGGATAAAAAGAATGTTATTGTGTCCAATACTATGTTACCATTATTTCAGAATAATCTCGATTTGACCCGATTTCTGATTGCTTGCCAGACAAGTCATAAATCCAGATATTTGATAATGTTTGCAAAATTTTGCAATTTTGTCACATGAAATTTTGCATATCACACGAATTTTATCCGAGAAATTGACCTTTTGACACACGAAATGACTCCCAGATAATTGCCAGACTTTTGGTTTGAGTTTAGCAGATTTCATTGAAAATCTAGTGGCAATTCTGGTTGAAATATAGGTAACATAGCTAAAATTTTACAAACAGTTTGTTTATTTTATAATTGTGGTGGGACAGTAGCATTAAATTTAATTCCATCCCACCTAAGCTTTTTCTAAGCTTTTTAAAGTTTGAAAACACTGTCAAATACTGTTTGATTGCTCTCAAATGCCGTCCAAAAAAAAGTTTGAAAACACTGTCAAATACTGTTTGAATGCTCTCAAATGCCGTACAAAAAAATGACAGCTGAGTGTAGTGTCGTTTGAGTGTTTTTTTTCCAAACTAAAAGTCCAAACCGTAGTTCAGGAACGGTGTAGTATCGTCGCGAATACGAATTCGAAATTAGAATGCTGTAGAAAATCTACGGCAGTACAACAATTAAAATAGAAGCTGGCTGCTATATTCGATTTCACTCAGCTTGACGATTCCAAAATTATATTCCAAATCCTTTTGCTTGCTTGCTTCACAGAGAGATGAAGTTTCCATACACTAAATAAAGTTGTAAAAAAAACACCACTTGCTGTTGAAAGAAGTCATTAAAAGTGCCTAAATCTGATTTGTTTGGTATTTGCTGATTTACTGAGAATTTCAAATTTGCAGTCCGTGAACTTTCTAACCACAACGCTGTCAAAAAAGGAGAAACTTTTGAGCTATACTATTCAACTGTCGAACGTGGTCCAACCCTAAACTGGTAAAAGATTTGTCTACCCCAATTTATTTTCAAGGTTGCCATGAGCAGCTCACATAGGAAAAAAGGAAGTGAATTTCCCATAGATGCTCCTTTAGTTTGTTCATACAATTTAGCCCGAAATATACACGCAAAAGTTGAAGTGTGCGTAACCAGATCATTTGTGAGCGAAATTAGCGCATTTACTGATTAAAATTGGAACCAGTACAACGCATATGCGTTGGGCATAACGCATTTGATGCTCTAGCGTATTTTGAAAGTATTGCGCAGCTCCAAACCACTACACTTATAAAGCATCAGCCGATGTTCAGAAGGTTGGCATCGTTAAAACAGTGCAACCAGCAATCAATACTGATAAGTTGGGTACTGACTCCATTGAAGAAATTATTGTCTGATCGATTCACTTTCATGAATCAGGTCATTTGAAAACACCACTCAATCATTAACAATGAACAAAAACATGAGATTAGTCCAAAAAAATTTGCATTTTATTATGACTCTGGTTTCATCAGAGGGGATTCACTGCTGTCAAATTTCATATATGTGTGCGTTATCGCAGATCAACTTTGGTCCATGACGTTTGTTGGTCCATGTTGTTTGTAACTATGAACAATAATGGGGAAAAAAATCACTACACAACACATTCATGAAGGTTTTCCGCAGTTTCTCGAGTTTTGATAAAAAAACGTTCCAATCTATAACATTTCACATCGATCAATTTCATGACCAAAAAGAACAAAAACCAAAACAAACGCCATGTTGCCGAATATGTTGGTTACATGATGTTTGACAGATAGATCCCCCCTGGGTTTCATTCACATGCATTCGGTTCTGCGTTACTGGCACCAGCGTCAGTAACTTCCGCGGCAACAAAGCTCGCTATTGGCTGTTTCGGTTGCTGAAGATTTTTAGGGATGCACGAGCCGTTGATACGTACCGGCTCGCGGAAGTAAAGAACGGTTTTTTGAGCGCCTCGAAACTGATCGTTCGCCCGAAGCCGAAGTTTACCGAGACATTACGATTTTTGTGTGAATGATACACATTCTGATTTTGATCTCTGTCAATGTATTCCTTGTACAACTTTTGCGTTATGCGTATCACGCATTGGTTGTGCGAAGTCAGAGCAAATTCTGTGCGAATTGAAAGGACACATTGGATGATTAAAGCTTGAACTTTTGCGTGTAGTATAGTTTTCTTTTATGCAATGACGGGTTAGCTTCAAGGAACTGTCGACTTTTGTTTTTTCAAGTTCAAAGTCAATCTTCAGTAAGATTTAGAGCTTTAGTCACTGAAACGCTAGGGAATAAAGCCGTTGCATTCAACGTTACTCAAGAGTATCAAAATTACAACGGAATCTCTTGTACTCCTACTCTATCGACATTTCTTGGGCACAGCTTGTAACTGTTATATAACTGCTGATATAATTTACCTTATTCAAATTTCAAGGCATATGCATTTGAGAAGTCTTTTATTATTTGGAAGAGCTGATTTCGAATGTTTCGCCCTTAATGGACAGTATGGATTCTCACCGAAAAATTGGCAAATGACCAGCGTCAATAATAAGATCTAAGTATTTCGAGAATGTGTTTATAATATTGGTCTATAATGGTTCTGGGGCTTGGCTCGGTTGGCTTGTGCCCTGATCACTGAGGGTCGATAAAGTAGTTTGGGGTTGCATACTATAAAAAATCAATTTAAAGTTTAACTGACACAATCAAGAGCCGGATAAATGTAAAATTTTGTTTAACTTATTCTTCAAAGCCTGTCATCAAACTGTTGGAGTATTTTTCCTTCAACTCCTTCAACATGCGGGTGGGCATTTCTTGTTTGGTTCATCACAATGCATAAAAAACCAACCGATTTTGATTAGAAGCGAAACCAGACCGAAGCCAGTCGTTCTCGCTGGCCGGCTTGATTAAAATCCTTATAATAAAAGTATTTAAGATATCATAACAATTTTCGGGTCGAGAAATATCAACACATTTTACATTCGCCGTCATAAGTTCACCTTTGCATAGTCGGAGCCCGGGATTAGTAGAATATCGATTTTATGCAAACCGTCGAAGCAAACCAAACGGCAAACTGACGCCTCGCGCGGCCCACTGCCTTCCCCGCAGTGCGCCATAACCAACGTTACCCCGTGAGGAATAAAGCATGATATATTTATTTATTTTTACCATTTTTCGTTCAACTTTTCCCTTAGATTTTAATTTTTCTTTGTTCCACATCTCCTCAAACGTATATTCCCGTAAACATACAACAACTCTCCAGCAAGAGCACAAAGCCAAACGGCAGCCAGCAGCGTTCATAAATAAACATAAAGAAGCCAGCCAGAAACAATCATAAATATTCAAATTTATTACCAAATTGTTTTACTTCTTGCTCTCTCGCTCTCTTCCGTTCGGCTTTTGCTCCCGTCGTTTGTATACCTACCTTAGCACGATATCGCTTTCAGGAAAGCGCGACGAAAGCGCGTGTGAAGGCATTTCTCTTTCTAATGCAGTCGAACGGAAGCTCGAGCTGTCCCGGTTCGACTACGGAAACTTTACCGCTTCATCACTCTCAACTACATGCAACGACTCTCGCTGCACGGATATCTTCTCTTTCACACCCACACCTATGAATGCACACGCGCTCCTACTGAGACCTATTCCTCACGAGAACCGGTCTGAAATGTCTCTGGATTCGACAATTTTGTTTCAATATGGCGATCCAGCGAACGTCTTTAACGCCAGACTAGCTCCGCCTATTTCGGCGGAGGTGGGACGAAAGAGTGAATGAGATCGTGTTGGCTGTGGCTATAGGAGTCGGAAAGAGTCAACTGATGGTAGCGCAATAAATAAAACCGGGTTCGCGCCAGCGCCCATCTCTAGCCCCATCCACCGTCGGCAACCGTACACTGAAGTTCAGTACCAAACACTGCTGCTGCTAAAGGATGCTGCTAGAATAGATAGAAGGGGAGGATGGGTGGGATGGGTTGAATGCTCCCTCAGGGTGGCCGTTCAGGTTAGGTCCGGGTGCTCTGTGTCAAGCAGCACAATATGCATGCTGGAGCAGAAATCGATGAAAGGCGAGGTTCGCTTTTTGGTGGTTGCCCATGTGGAATGAGCGATAAGAGAAAAGGACATGAAAGTTTGATAAATTTCCCTTGTAGCTACAATGTTGGATGGAAAGTGTTTAGTAGCTACTAGCTTGTGCTGTATAGGATGTCAGTTTGGTGCCCGCCGGGGAGCTCAGAAAATCTCCGAAAGTTCTGCTGGTTGTAATGTAAAATTTACAAAGCACTCGCCCACCCTGGAGGAGGGAAATGGCGTCATTTCGTATTCAGGAATTTTCACTCGCGAGCAAACAAATATTTGGCCTTTTCTGTTATGAAAAAGTAATGTTTGCTTCCCGTCAGCAGTTTGCGGTTCGGTTCGATTCATGTGAAACAGTTTTATTCACCGAGGGTTGCGAAAGTTGTTTTCCGGTGATATTGCGAAGATATTTATGTTGCACGCTGGCTGACTGGTGTGCGTTTCGGCTAGTGTTTGTTATTCTATATTTTCTGGTGTCACATTGATGGCAGGTTTATAAATCAAGGATTCAAATCACTATCTATTTAGAATACATATGTTGATTTATTGTACCATCAATTTCTGAATCCAATAGAACTCTGCTCTCTCTACTCTAATTCTTTGCTTCAAAAGTATCTAGTTGAAATGTAGAAATCGTTTAAATTTGGATTAATGCCCATGTTTGCATCAAATTGAATCTCTGTATCAGAGGTTTCGTAAGTGAAAACATTACGATCCACAATGGCTTACGCAAGTGGGAACATAAAAAACTTTTAAAATGAACTTTATTTTAATGGGGGCTTCCTTCAATTGCAATTCGCGTGCAATGTCAACATTTACCGCATTTACACACATCAAAGTGAAAGTTATTGGTTCACATTCAATGTAAAAAAGTGTGTGGGTTAATTTAAGGGTAAAATATTTTAACTTTTTTGACATCGGAGAGAAATATCAACTGTAACACAAGCAGCGGCCGCACAAGATATTTAGATTGAAGCGCACCCGTTGACAGATGTGTTATTACATTGTTACATTTTCCCTTGTTTATTGATTCAGATTTGAGGTTTTCGTCTCAATTATTCGTTTCAGAATTTGTATTCAAATGCTGCTCAAGGTATATGATTTATGAATCCACACATATTTTTAAACAGAAAATTGTTAGAATAAGTTCCTTTCAACTATCGATTCATTAAGACAACTGTCAGAAGATAAAACAGTAAGTATAGGGACGACCATAAACAACGTGGACTATTAAGGGGCTTTAGGGGGTTGATGAGAAACTATGTATCATATGAATTATATAAAAATGTATAGCTGGATCAAATTGATGCATAGAGTAATTAGTTATGAGAAATAGACAGTCTCTATACACATAGTGGCGTCGCCAGGTAGCCGAAAAAGGGGAATCGTTAGCACATGAAGTTTGAGAAGACTTTTCGTTTCAATTATTATGTGTCATTGACAACTGTATATTCCATTGGAGATCTCAAAACCTCTGGAAACGTACCCACAACCCTCCTTCTTCTCTTTAAAAGTCATCAGTTTATATAGAATTGGTGTATAATGGGTGTAATTGAAAATTTCTATCTAACAATTGAGAACAATAAGCTTCTCAAGCTTTTAGTCATTATTTCAAAGAACACCATAGCTAGACAACATATCTTATGCTGTGGGGACAAAAAACATACCCTATGTAAACAATGCAAGTGTTTTAGTGTATACTGATATAATTTTGTCGTGAATGTGAATTCCGCACACTGTGCCGTTCAATATAGCTTGGCACAATCTCACCCCAAAAGGGCTCGAAAAGTGTACAGTTTGGAAAAACGTTATTTTCTGAGCCGGCACAGGTTCAATGCATAATATTTCCTCAACACATTGGAGACGACATCCTAACGTACCAACTGAGCAGTAAGTTGATGTGATTTCTTGATCGGGTTGGTTTTCCTGGGACATTTTGCAATGTATGTAGAAGATGCGAAAAATTAACGAGAATAGTGACTTAGGTTAGAAAACTTAGAAGAAATCTTACAAATCATAAAAATTTATTATCAAAATTTGGGTTCTGTAAAAATGTGTTCGCTTTTTGTGGTCGTCATAATCGACCTAATTAAACCAGTATTACAGGTGTTATTTACTTTTTTTTACTTTAAACTATCATAACAGAAACAGTTTATAAGATAATGGAATCATTGGACCTTTGATCCAAAGACGACATTGAACGAACGAACGGCGTCAACGGCGAATGATACCGATTCATGATCGGTGATTTTCTGTTGCGTAAATTGGAAGATTTAACTTGGTTGACATGCGGTTTAAACAAGATGTAGCTCGCAAAACAATGGAAATTTCAAGGCATGAATTTAGTGACCATTTTGTCTCTCGTTTCAACCCTGAAAGTTGCTTACCAAAATCAAAACAAAAAAGGGAAAGGTAGTGGGATCCTCCATAGGGAACATTAGAAACGTAGCCGTGATAAACATTTTCATGAAGCAATCATTGAGAAGTGGATGCTAAGAACTAACTTATTATTTTTAACTGTTTATGTTTTTGTTGTTATTCGGTGACTATAACCAATCGGTATTGATTTGGAGCCGCTCAAATAGTAGTTTGCCAGCTATTGACTATCTTCAATCGCAAATATCAGCTTCTTGTTCTGCCCTGTTGGATGGATTCAGCCTTCACCATTTGTCTCAACTTAATTACGTCACGAACAGCAACGAGCGTCTCCTTGATTTGGTTCTAACTAACTACGAAACCCTGGAGCTGCGTAGCCGCAAGGTTACAGAGTACGCTTTGTCAAGCGGATGGTCGTGAGTTCGAATCTTAGTAGAACCAGGCCATCCGATGTCAAAAAGGACTTAATCATGGGTTTATTCTCAGGCTCCCCACCAGTTACCTTTCCTTTACGCTGAAATCTACAAATTCCTTTGCGTGACTTCCTCTTAACAAAAAAAATAAGTCCCTCTTATCAATAAAACTGGCCAGAAGGACGCACGACGAAACTTCTCCAGGGAATTATAATTGGTGATATTTGGCAAGAGTAACGAGTGTCGGTATAGTAGAACAGTAAGCGGGTAAAAGGAAGAGTATCACATTACACACAAGCACTGATGAACAATAATAATAAGCATGCCATTTCTCAATAGAGGTATTGCAATTAACAGAAGTGGGGGATACAGGGATACAGCAGACACCCGGGCATATCTCAAAATAGATCTACGATTCTGGTCGCAGTAAAAAAAAACTACGAAACCCGGTGTGAACTCTCTGAGGCAGATGAGCCGTTGGTTCCTCTCGACTCAAATCATCCAGCATTGGACTTAACGATCCATCAAACGGTACCAGTTCATTTCGAGGGATACCCAACTGAACCAAGTTTAGATTTCCGCAGAGCCGACTTCAAGACTTTGAGCACGGTTCATTAGCAAATCGATTGGCAGGTTTTTAGAAAATGACTCTCCTCTTGACGATGTAATCGACTTTTTTAATCATGCCATTAAAAACGCACTTGATCACTGTGTTCCCCCTCGCCGACCGGCATCAAAACCCCCGTGGTCAAACTCTCGTTTACGGCAGCTTAAGCGTCAACGATCCTGCGTAGATATTGCAGCAGTATTTTCGTATCTCTACTGCTACAACCGCAGAGATAAGTTCAGCTCTAGATTGTATTCCCACAGACGTTAGCCCACTTTAGCCCATTCCTGATAACCAACCGTGAAGTAGAAGCTGCAATAGAAAAAATGAAGTCCTCTTTCGCTCCTGGCCCTGATGGCATAACTTCCTGCGTTTTGAAAAAAAGTACAGCTGTTTTTCTTCGCTCGCTTAATCTACTATTTAACTCGTCGCTTCGGCGATGTGCTTTCCCTACCAGTTAGAAATTGTTGGTCATGTTCCCTGTTCACAAAAAAGTATTCGAAATTATAATTTACAACGCACTCTTTGCTAGTTGCAAGCATTACATCTCGAAGGACCAACACGGCTTCTATACAAATCGTTCTACAACTACCAATCTTGTACAATTAACTACTACATGCATACAGAACATGACTGAAGCTGCCCAAATCGACGTAGTTTATACAGATTTAAAAGCTGCGTTCAATCGCGTTGACCATGGTATCCTCGCCAAGTTGGAGAAATTAGGAGTTGCTCTCGTACAATGGCTAAGGTCCTATTTGGTAAATCGAACGCTGTACGTTAAAATCGGATCACAACATTCTACACACTTTTCGAATCTATCGGGCGTTCCGCAGGGCAGTAATTTAGGACCACTGCTCTTTGCACTGTTCATAAATGACGCATTCTTATTACTGCCAGAGCCAAGCCGAATGTTTTTTGCGGACGATGTCAAATTAATGCGGATTATACGAAGTATCGCAGACTGTCACGAACTACAGCGGCTTATCAACATTTTTTATAAGTGGTGTACCAACAACCTGCTAACAATTTGTATCCAGAAATGTTGCGTAATCTCTTTCCATAGAAAAAATGATCCCATAACGTTCAGCTACAACATGCTTGACCAAACATTAACGAAAGTTAACCAGGTTCGATACTTGGGTGTTACCTTAGACGCATCACTATCATTCAGGGCGCACTACAACGAGATTATTGCAAAGGCGAATCGACAACTTGGATTTATCTTTAAGATAGCATTGGAATTCCGCGATCCACTGTGCCTTCGATCACTGTACATTCCGTAGTGTGGTGTCCATTCAACGCAAATTGGATAACAAAAACTGAAGCCGTGCAACGGAAGTTTGTACGTTACGCCCTACGTTTTCTGCCATGGCAAGATCCGCAGCAGCTACCGGAGTATTCTGATCGTTGCTGACTTTTGGGCATGAAAACACTGCATAAAAGACGTTTTGATGCACAGGCTACCTTCGTATTCAAAATTCTTGCTGGTGAGATTGACACCCCAAGAATTTTACAGCGATTAGATTTATATGCTCCAGAACGTTCATTAAGACGAAGAAATTTACTTTCTCTGCCCCAGCGTAATGCATCTTATGGACAACATGATCCCATTCGCTTTATGTCAGCAAGCTTCAACACCATTGCAGCCTCATTTGACTTTAACATGTCGGTAAATATGTTTAAGCAACTTCTCCGTAGCCGATAAGCATAAACATTCTCCAAAAGTGATCTTTATTACGTGTACATACTAGATTTAGTTTAATTAAGACCACCTATGTGTCAGATGATGTGATATTAAACAAATACAAACAAATACAAATACAAAACTTTTAAAAGAAGGGGAAAGGGTTATAAAAAAAGGGTAATGAAATGTTGGATTGGTTTAATGTTGAGTGTAGCACTTTATTTTATTTACTTGGTGCGACTTAGTCCGCAACTCAGAAGAAACTTGAAAATTCTCAAAAAAGTTTTTAGCTTTTGCAAAAAAAAATAATACGATAATAGAACTTAGGCGTCATCCACAAGTTACGTTAGGACTTGTTTCGAAGTTTTAGACCCCCCTACTCTCCCCATAACAAAACTTAGTAAGATTTTGCATTACCCCACACAAATCTAATGCAAGATTTCCTTTCTCAGGAAAAATTTGTTTTTGAGGAAGTAACAGTTTTTTTTACATGAGCCATATTCGTAAAAAATTTCAGTCAATATTATGTTAAAGAAAATAAAACTTGAAATTAAGCATACTTTGTTTCGTTCATTACATAAACATTCAGCTAAGGTGAATTCACGCTTTCCCTAGATTCAACTGTTAATATCTCAGCGAGAAATAATTCAACTAATTTAATTTTTTAGTTTCGTAAGTTTTTATTTGTATTTTAATTTTTTTCAATCTTACATAGGAGTTTCTAAAATCCCCTCTTCCCCTCGTTTAACCTGTACAAAACGCTAATGAGACGGGTTGTTCTCTACGGGCATGAAACGTGGACAATGCTCGAGGAGGACCTGTGAGTGCTCGGAGTTTTCGAACGACGGATACTAAGGACGATCTTTGGCGGCGTGCAGAAGAACGGAATATGGAGGCGAAGGATGAACTATGAGCTCGCGCAACTCTACGGCGAATCCAGTATTCAAAAGGTGGCCAAAGCTGGACGAATACGCAGGGCAGGGCACGTTGCAAGAATGCCGGACAACTACCCTGCGAAGATGGTGTTTGCCTCGAGCCCGGCAGGAAGATGACGATCAGGGACGCAGCGAGCAAGATGGATAGACCAGGTGGAGCGAGATCTGGCGGAGAATACACGGTGTCCCAGGGATTGGAGAGCAGCAGGAGAGCACCGAGTGAATTGGAGAAACTTTGTTTATCAGGCTTTGTCATGACGGAATGCCAAATAAATAATAAAAAACGATCCTGAGATGCAAGTATGAGAGTGGTTTGTACCAAGTTTATTATTCCAGACTCAATATCTAAGTGTGGGGAAACACATATACTTCAATTTTTCAAAAGTACAAGAATTATGTGTTTCCTGTGTTATTTTGAAATGCTAGCTCGGTGTGTTCTGAAAATGTAGGTGATATCTTAATTCTTTTCAAATATGTGGAAAAAGTCATTTCAAAAGTCAAACCATTTGATAATAGTAAATTACTGGGAAGAGCATCTCAGAACTTGTTGAAAAGATGGTTAATGAAAACCGTTACCGTTATGAAACCGTTAAGGTCCATATTTAAAGTCTCTTCATTGATTCTCGGTTGATAAATTCTGTACCTGCATGTATAAACCAGATCCGTGTGAGGTATCACTGATGGTTCTTTAGCCTGTCCAGTATCTCCAATCTCTACCGTGGTGCCCACTGATGTACGAGTAACCTTAGAGAAGATCGGGTATTCAACTCTGTTGGATGTTGTTCTTTTTTTCTGGAATGAATTGATGAGCTGCGACTTCGACATGGTAGCGCTGCAGGAGGTGTGCTGGAAGGATTCTATAGTTGGGACGCGAATACGATCGCTTTTTGTCACATGATATCATCATCGGGAATTACAACGCTCAGGTCGTCCTGGAATAGGAGTTAAAATCAGTAATTTGGAAGTTTCGTGTGCACCAGCTGACCAACAAAAAAACGGCCTAAAACTCATAGACTTCGTTACCTCCAAGAATATGGCCGTACGTAGTACCTCTCTCCAGTACAACCTCACATCTGCATCTTCTTCCATCGCGCTTATCCACCGCGTGCGAGGTCTACCACGGAGTCAACGGCCTCTTCCTAGTTCTCTACTGAAAATAGTTTTGACGGCTCTCTCGTCAGGCATTCTGGCTACATGTCCAGCCCACTGAAGCCTGCCCCGCTGTATTACCTCCACTATATTAGCATGTTTGTATATCTGGTACAAATGTTAAAAGTTACGCGCATTCGCTCGAAACGTTGCTTCCGAAAGAAGGTTTAAACCCCTCTAAAGGATTGTTGGAGCACCGTGAAAATAGCCATCAACCGCGTAGCGGAGGACGTCCTGGGGCATGTGGATCGAACGAAACGAAAGATTCGACGAATAGTGTCGGCTGGTATTGGACAAGAAGAATTCTGCGCGGGTAATAATGTTGTGTCAAGCTACCCGTTAGAACGGTGAGCGATACAGACAAGAGAGAAAACAGCAAAATCAAGTCATCTATCTAACCTTTGTCACCACTAGTGAATGAATTCTTGATCTTCATCTTTTAAATGTTAAATAAAATGTTCGTTAATGAATTCCCTGGTCGTTGAACGATCGTTTTTTGACACACGAAGTTAACCTTCACCGAAAAAAAAAAATTTAATGCAGTTTTTAGCGCTCAAAATATGTTTTTTTTTTTGTTGGAAAAACGTTCCCGTTTTTACTGAAAACAAAACACTTATGAAAATGATCGTTCAGATACCCGGCACACTTCTAAACTAATAAAATAATAATATGAGTTTATTGTTTCAGTTTCTGCCAAGTCTCAATCGTAAACACCGCAAACCACTGCAAAAAACAGCGTTTCGGGGAAACGGCAATTACTCCACAAGTAATTGGTATTTCTTATGAACAAACGTGTTTTTTGTTGTTGATTAACAGAAACTTTAGAAAGTCACTGCTTTTATGCAATAAAAAGGGTGCTACACGCTTAAAATCAATTCCAAACTTTGCTCTTTTCACTCGAGCGAAAGTTTACTAATTTTCACTCGAGCGAAAGTTTACTAATTCGAAATTTCCTGAAATTTAGAATCTATCATGAGCTCTAGATTTCCTGAAGATTAAAGTCTAAAGAATAAAGTCTAAACAATTACTTTTGTTAGGCGGGGGCCTAGCGTGGTTGGTAACTGATAATTCAGACATTTTCACTAACCACTAACCTTATTTTAAAATTTATTTTCAAAGACAGTTAGCACCAATCGGGAATCTCGCCATGTTTTTATTCGTTTCCGAGATTTTGACACCAAAAATAAAAACAAAAGTTTAAATACAGTACTTCCAGCTGTTAAGTTTCCTTCGTTAGAGTCTAGAGAGCTGTTCCAATGAATTATATCTCTAAGAAATACTAAAATACGTATATTTCAAAACGTTTTTAGTAGTGTTGTTTTAAAACAACATTGCGCATTCAAGGGTTAAGTGATATAAACGTGAAGCTTTGAATATAAATATGCATGCAAATCAATAATGTATTTATTTACATTGCATGTGAATATAATGCCACATGGAATATTACATGGTTTCCAATGCTCCATTTAAGTGCATTTAAACAAATGTGAGTTTTTTTTACTGTGTAGGTTATTATTTAATGCAACACATGGATGAAAAATATTGAATTTTGAGAAACTCTAGATTTCGCGAAATTTCGCATACTGTGTGTCGGGGTGAGATTGTGCCAGTGAGGGTGAGATTGTGCTATAAAAACCCTTTGTTTGTCAGCTATTCCGTGGCGATCACAAGACCAATTTTTTTTAAATAGATTCTTCGGAATACTTAACCATGAAAGACTATCCTTCTGAACTAAAACCTCATGATGCAAAGGCTGACAAGTCAACGGTTGGATGGCACAATCTCACTCCGGCTTACGGTACCCTTCCGTCTAAACCTTTTGAATCACAACATTATGTTTATGATAGAAAGCATGTTTATTTTGATTCATTTTCCTTTGTTTGGTGGTGAGTATAAAACAATATCGAGTATCACTTGGGGTTAATTGATTTATATCCGTCAATCACGAATCAGTGAAATTTAACGTGTAGCCTGTATTGTGATAATCACACAAACATTGTTCGGAAAATCAATCTTGAAGGAATCTGTTCATCTGCATAGAGCAAGTAGGTTATGTGCAGGATAAAAGAACTACATCCTGTAAGTGAACATTCATTAATTACGTTACGCGGAATTTGGCAATTTTCAATACTCCTCTACCCCCACGTAACGTAATTATGCATGGTGGTATCACGCATTGTAACGCTTCGCCGAATACCCTTCCTTTGTTTTGAGATTTACGTAGTATACGAATGCTCCCTAACTAAAAGTACTAGTACAGACATAAGCCAGCCCGTATATGACCATGTGAAGTTGCATGCAATCTTTCTAACAACTTTTGAGTCTCGGCTACATCCTTTGGATGCCTACTACCGAGCAGCGTAAACGTTATTCATAATGCAGCTACTGCAAGAATTGGAGTGTGAAGATGGAGTTATTCCGTTGTAGCTGAAAGCTAAACACGAGCTTTTCCCTATTTAGCTTTCACGTTATTTATACTTTATTTACCTTTTATAGCTACGTTACGTGTAGTTCACGCATTGAAACACAGGGTATGAGAAATTTTCACAGGTAGAGTTGGTTACCTTAAAAGGAACCTGTGAGATATAGGTTGGCAGTAAACCCGATAGGGATTATATACCTTTGTGTATTTCAGAATACTACAAGGTTTACAGCCCTAGGGGAGGCATGAAATGAGCCGTTGAGAGCAAAAGTGGTACATGTACCATTAAGTAAATTTTTCAGGAGACGCGATAAACAAAAACACTGAAATAGTAAGTTATTTTCAACATTTTTTGCACTAAATTATTGCTGGAAAGGTTTAAAAAGGCAGTACATGAAAGCATAACGAGTTCTGGTTGAGAAACTTACACAAACTTCAATGGAAAAACATGTACCACTTTTGTTCTATGGGAAAAATAATGACATCAAAAAAACGTTGAGAGCAAAAGTGGTACATGTCCAGTGTGAGCATGAAGGTTGCATTATAGCTCTCTAATCTTGGGACATAGAATATTCATGTCTTCAGCAGAGTTGTCCAAGTGATTGAGTACTATAGAATGATAATCTGTTTGTTAAGGAATTCTGTCTCTTCGTGGCGCTAGTGTATATGTATTTGGTAACAGCATACGAGTTGATACAGAAATAGGTAAAATGCTTTCTGTTACAAAATAGTCGCGGGTACACTAGCGCCACGTAGTGAGAAAATTCCGAAGCAGACAGATCTTCATCTGAAAGTACTCAATCACTTGACCAACCTTGCTGAAGACATGATTGTTTTATATCCGACTTACAATTCATCTAACATGCACAGACTGGAGATGTACCATTTTTGCTCTCAACGAAATGGTGATTATGTTAATTACCAAAAATTATGTTGGCTATAACTTTGGTTTAGGTTATCAGATCTCGGTTTTTCTTGGATATTATAATACATTATTGCGTTCTTTATCAATTTATGCAAAAAACCTAAAAAGTGTAAAAATGGCACATGTACCACTTTTGCTCTCAACGGCTCAAATGATGACATGGAACTAAATAAGAGAAATTTTAGGTTACATAATCCGCAAACAGAATCTATTTGTTCGTTTGGTGACTTATATGATGATATCCTCAGCCTTCCCTTAAAATCTTTTTTTTTTTTGAGAAATATGTTTTACAACACTCGAAAGAATTTCATTTACACTTGGCGATGTTGTGCCTGTAGTGTTTTTTGTTCAACCAACATTTGTTTGACACGGCATGTATCGTTGTTGCTGAATGAGCAGGAAGAATGTGTCCTAATGAGTCTGAATCAGAATTAATTCTATTTCTTCAAAAACCAAATCTAACAAAATCTCTCAAATCCAACAATACTTACGTTATCATAACTAATAGTTTTGTCTTATTTATTTATTTATTTTTGAATGAAATCTATTATATGAATCTTACTCTGAAAATAATTTTGAAGATATATCAAACAAAATTATCAGCAAGCTCTAGCAAAAAATCGTAGCGATCAACTATTACAGTGAAGATAAAGTTTGAAAAGATTCAATTTCAGTTTTTTGATTGACATTATTTTACATTTACAAACAATTAAATCCACTGTATCATGAAAACAGCTTACATACGTACATATATTGTTTGTTAAGTTAAAATAAAATTTTTATTCTATCAATATTAAAATGTAAAAAAAGATTCTGAATAATTCTTAGTAAAACGACAAAACTCACAAGCATTCGCTGGCTCAAAAAGCAAAGCTTTGGTGCTACATTCCGATTCGGAACTCGACCTTTTGTTTATTATACACATACTTCACAGCCAACTGTTAGATGTACAAAACAATTGCGGAGCTAACGCTACGATCCTATTGAAACTAGCAGTCTCTCCCGAGTCGATGCTTGAACCTATGACGACTGGCTTGTTAGACCAGCATCGTTCCTCAAACCCAGCTGGGAGGGTATTCGCTGGCTCTTACTCTTCGATAAATTTTTATATTTAGGAATTTACTCGCTCGATATTATGCCGGTCATGAATATTAAGTGAATAATGAAGATAAAATGAATGATATTGTTATAATAACTCATAACCGTTGCAAAAATGTTCAATTCTTTAAACTCTGTACCGCCACAATGATGACCAGCGGCGCTCTGCTTCACCTGTACTGTGCGGTACTTTTGCTTTTACTAGCATGTTTCCTTTCAAGACATTAGTTTTTCTTTGGTTCTAACAGAAGATTAAAAAAATATTTAAGAAAGAGTGCTGTTTCAAAATTTCGAAGAACCTTCATCTTCGCGATGCTGATTTTTGATCTTGATACTAATATAGAGATTATCACAGTTAATGGTTGGTGTCTATTCATGTCGTGTGAAACATTAACAAAGTCAAAATGGTGTAAGTAACCGTGGTGAAATTTTTGACGTTGACTAACGTCTATATCGAAGTTAGGCCCCTGAATTTGAAAATCTAGTAATTCAACCAGGGAAAACCAGAGAAAAGTGGTCAGGTTTTGAGCGCTTATTTTGCAGTCATTTATAATCAGGTTTCCGAGGTTTTGGCATCAATCGATCAGAAATTCTTTTACGGTTAAATTTATGTAACAAAAACAAACTATTGTTTGAGATACACTATTGAAAAATTGGTAATTAATATCGATTGTCTAAATCATACTGCGCAGCCAATCACTACCTCTCTTCCCAAGCACAGTCAACACTAACGGATACAACCGATCTGACTTTGTTGTTATTGTTGTTGTCACTTTCTGTTTCCGATGTTTATGCTGCTGCTAGCGGCAAAAACCTTGCAAATATGCATCTTTTTGTTGGTGTTAATTTTACGACAGCGGCCGGCGCCCCATCATTCTGGTTCCAAAACCGCACCAGTGACATGCGGACGCTAGGTGATAGCAGCTGAAAGGAGGACATACAAAAGAGTACCGCTCATCTTGTGCCGGTTTCACCCGTAATGCTGGTGGCTTTAGTAGTAAATGGCTACTGCAAAACACTTAAATGGCTGGAATTCTGGACGGACTAACCAGGAAACTATAATCGGCAACTGGCACCTTTTGGTGCCTCGAAATTTTGGTACAGAAGCGGCTAATTGAATTTTCTGTTTTACCAAATGCTGCTGCTAGCGGAAAAAACCTTGCAAAAATGCATGTTTGTGTTGGTGTTAATATTACGACAGCGGCCGGCGCAGCTTTCAAGAAACATTTGTCTCTACCATTCCATCATCTATGTAGCCCCTCCTTCTTTCTAATTATCTGACGAAGCCTTGGTATAAAACGTATCGTTCGAACATTTCACCCCATCAGTTTCATTACTAACCGTACCGGATACATACGGACGCTCGGTGTTAGCAGCTAAAAGGAGAAAAAACAAAATAGTACCGGTCATCTCGTGCCGGTTTCACCCGTAATGCTGGTGGCTACTGCAAAATACTAAAATGGCTGGAATTCTGGACGGAAACCAGTAAACAAGAAATCGGCAACTGGCACCTTTTGGTGCCTCGCAGTTTTATAATAGAAGCGGTTAGTTGAATTTTATGTTTTACAATTGCTGCTGCTAGCGGAAACAAACCTTGCAAAAATACATGTTTGTGTTGATGTTAATTTCACGACAGCGCTAGGTGTTAGCAGCTGAAAGAAGGAAAGACAAAATAGTACCGGTCATCTCGTGCCGGTTTCACCCGTTATGCTGGTGGCTGTTGGTAATAAATAGCTACTGCAAAATACTAAAATGGCTGGAATTCTGGACGGACTAACCAAAAAACAACAATATAATCGGCAACTGGCACCTTTTGGTACCTCGAAATTTTGGTACAGAAGCGGCTAATTGAATTTTCTGTTTTACCAAATGCTGCTGCTAGCGGAAAAAACCTTGCAAAAATGCATGTTTGTGTTGGTGTTAATATTACGACAGCGGCCGGCGCAGCTTTCAAGAAACATTTGTCTCTACCATTCCATCATCTATGTAGCCCTTCCTTCTTTCTAATTATCTGACGAAGCCTTGGTATAAAACGTATCGTTCGAACATTTCACCCCATCAGTTTCATTAATAAACCGTACCGGATACATACGGACGCTCGGTGTTAGCAGCAAAAAGGAGGAAAAACAAAATAGTACCGGTCATCTCGTGCCGGTTTCACCCGTAATGCTGGTGGCTACTGCAAAATACGAAAATGGCTGGAATTCTGGACGGAAACCAGTAAACAAGAAATCGGCAACTGGCACCTTTTGGTGCCTCGCAGTTTTATAATAGAAGCGGTTAGTTGAATTTTATGTTTTACAATTGCTGCTGCTAGCGGAAAAAAACCTTGCAAAAATGCATGTTTGTGTTGGTGTTAATATTACGACAGCGGCCGGCGCAGCTTTCAAGAAACATTTGTCTCTACCATTCCATCATCTATGTAGCCCTTCCTTCTTTCTAATTATCTGACGAAGCCTTGGTATAAAACGTATCGTTCGAACATTTCACCCCATCAGTTTCATTATTAAACCGTACCGGATACATACGGACGCTCGGTGTTAGCAGCAAAAAGGAGGAAAAACAAAATAGTACCGGTCATCTCGTGCCGGTTTCACCTGTTATGCTGGTGGCTGTTAGTAATAAATAGCTACTGCAAAATACTAAAATGGCTTAAATTCTGGACGGACTACCAGTAAACGAGAATAATCGGCAACTGGTACCTTTTGGTGCCTCGCAGTTTTATAATAGAAGCGGTTAGTTGAATTTTCTGTTTTACAAAATGCTGCTGCTAGCGGAAAAAAACCTTGCAAAAATGCATGTTTGTGTTGATGTTAATTTCACGACAGCGCAAGGTGTTAGCAGCTGAAAGGAGGAAAGACAAAATAGTACCGGTCATCTCGTGCCGGTTTCACCCGTAATGCTGGTGGCTACTGCAAAATACTAAAATGGCTGGAATTCTGGACGGAAACCAGTAAACAAGAAATCGGCAACTGGCACCTTTTGGTGCCTCGCAGTTTTATAATAGGAGCGGTTAGTTGAATTTTATGTTTACAATTGCTGCTGCTAGCGGAAACAAACCTTGCAAAAATACATGTTTGTGTTGATGTTAATTTCACGACAGCGCTAGGTGTTAGCAGCTGAAAGAAGGAAAGACTAAATAGTACCGGTCATCTCGTGCCGGTTTCACCCGTTATGCTGGTGGCTGTTGGTAATAAATAGCTACTGCAAAATACTTAAATGGCTGGAATTCTGGACGGACTAACCAAAAACCAACAATATAATCGGCAACTGGTACCTTTTGGTGCCTCGAAATTTTGGTACAGAAGCGGAAAAAACCTTGCAAAAATGCATGTTTGTGTTGGTGTTAATATTACGACAGCGGCCGGCGCAGCTTTCAAGAAACATTTGTCTCTACCATTCCATCATCTATGTAGCCCCTCCTTCTTTCTAATTATCTGACGAAGCCTTGGTATAAAACGTATCGTTCGAACATTTCACCCCATCAGTTTCATTAATAAACCGTACCGGATACATACGGACGCTCGGTGTTAGCAGCAAAAAGGAGGAAAAACAAAATAGTACCGGTCATCTCGTGCCGGTTTCACCCGTAATGCTGGTGGCTACTGCAAAATACTAAAATGGCTGGAATTCTGGACGGAAACCAGTAAACAAGAAATCGGCAACTGGCACCTTTTGGTGCCTCGCAGTTTTATAATAGAAGCGGTTAGTTGAATTTTATGTTTTACAATTGCTGCTGCTAGCGGAAAAAAACCTTGCAAAAATGCATGTTTGTGTTGATGTTAATTTCACGACAGCGCTAGGTGTTAGCAGCTGAAAGGAGGAAAGACAAAATAGTACCGGTCATCTCGTGCCGGTTTCACCCGTTATGCTGGTGGCTTTTAGTAGTAAATGGCTACTGCAAAACACTTAAATGGCTGGAATTCTGGACGGACTAGCCCAAAAACAACAATATAATCGGCAACTGACACCTTTTGGTGCCTCGAAATTTTGGTACAGAAGCGGCTAATTGAATTTTCTGTTTTACCAAATGCTGCTGCTAGCGGAAAAAACCTTGCGAAAAAGGCATGTTTGTGTTGGTGTTAATATTACGACAGCGGCCGGCGCAGCTTTCAAGAAACATTTGTCTCTACCATTCCATTATCTATGTAGCCCCTCCTTCTTTCTAATTATCTGACGAAGCCTTGGTATAAAACGTATCGTTCGAACATTTCACCCCATCAGTTTCATTAATAAACCGTACCGGATACATACGGACGCTCGGTGTTAGCAGCAAAAAGGAGGAAAAACAAAATAGTACCGGTCATCTTGTGCCGGTTTCACCCGTTATGCTGGTGGCTGTTAGTAATAAATAGCTACTTCAAAATACTAAAATGGCTGGAATTCTGGACGGACTAACCAGTAAACGAGAATAATCGGCAACTGGTACCTTTTGGTGCCTCGAAATTTTGTTACAGAAGTTTTGTAAAAGAAGCGTTGCAATTCCCTCTAAAATTCCCTCTTCAATGGAATATAAGAATACGGTAGTCAACGTCATGCGGTCGTGTCTTGAATACCACCCTCCTACTTTTTTCTGCGCCACCTTCACCGATTATATGAGAGCATATCTGAGATAACAATTCATTTCACATATTCGTCGTAGAAATACAGAAGTGTGAATGTTAATGTCTGTAAATTTCACGTTTCACGTCTCAATACTTGCTCCTCACAACTCACTTCACACATCTCACTTTTCATTTTTTACTCTTCACGTCTCACTTCTTACTTCTCACTTATAATTTATCACTTTTCAACTCTTGCTTCTCACTCTTTAGTGCTCGCTTTTCATTTTCCACTTTTAACTTTCACTTTCCATTATCACTACTCAATTATCTCTTATCACCTACCACTTTTCACTTTTCGCGTCTCACTTCTCACTTTTCGCGTCTCACTTCTTACTTTTCACTTTTCAATATTCACTTTTCATTTTCAACTTTCAACTTTCTACATCTTACTTCTCACTTCTCAATTATTATTTATCACTTGTCACTTTTCGTGACTCACTTCTCATTTCTCACTTTTCACTTTTTAATATTTACTTTTCACTTTCCATTTTCTACTTCTCACGTCTTACTGCTCTCTTCACTCTTCACACTTCTCATCTTCTCATTTATCACTTTTCTCTTCTCACTATTCATTTCTCGCTTTTCACTTTTGCCGCTACATTTCCAGTCTAGTTTTGCTCTTCATTCTCATTTGTTCTATTTGAAGTTTTGTTTCGAAATTCTTTATTGATTTTCACCTATACTTCACAGTTCTATTGTTTCGGTTTCAAATTCTTATTTTCGTTAGCTTTCCCCTTTTCTTTTTTACCTTTTTTACCTTCTCTTCAATTCTCTTTTCAATTGCCTTTTCAATTATTCCCTCTTTAGTGTTTTGTAATCAGTTTTTAGGTATAAATTTTAAATTTTGACTTGTGTGTTAACTTTTTCTTTTTGAGTTTTTACTCATACATTTTAGTTATTTGCTCGTTTTTTTTTTTAATTTCCGTATTTCAGTTTTTCTTTCTACTTTTAAATTTTTATTCTTCTTTTTATCTATTAACTTTTCATTCTTCGCTATTTACTTCCTAGTTTTTTCGTTTTGCTTCCCGCGTTTCACATTTCTCTTTGCACTTTGTACTTTGCACTGTTTTTTCTTCACTTATATTATTCCAATTTTTCCTCACACCTTTTGGTTCGTTGTTCCTGTTAATTTTCTCTTTCATTTTCATTGTCAAATTTTATTTTCCTCTTCCCCTTACACTCCTTACTTTTTATTTTCTTCCATTTTCACTTGAACTTTTTACTTTTTGATTTTTACTTTTCGTTTAGCTCTTTTCACTCTTCACTCTCATTGTATACCGTTCCCTTTTACTCTGTCCACTTTTTTCGGTGGGGAACCAGCCAGTGGCTGAAAGCTACCTTAATAAAGCAAATTTTTTTTTGAATTTCAACTATTCACTCTTTAGAGTGTACTTTCGGATGTTGCAATTTTAATTTCTCTATGTTGTAGGTTTTCTATGTTACTTCACGGTTTTCATTTTTAAGTTTCCGCTTTTCGCTTAAATAACATTTTTTAGGTACGTCACGTAAAATTTAATCAAAACTCACCCCATCCCGATTTCAAACGTTGATCTCCCCTAGGAGCATGCCAAGCTTTCATACAATTTGGGTCCTAAAGCTATACCAGTTTTTATATATCATTCGAAAAAGCCGCGTTTTCTGAGCAACGCGAGATTTTTAAAAAATGTTTATCGTTTTCCTTCGATTTTTAAATGAAGAGTAAAAAAACTGCTCGAAAGGTCTTAGTTGACGTTTCGCTAATGTACGGTATATGAGAGAACTGTCATTTAAGGCATTTCGAGCAGTGTTTTATTCTTCATTTGAAAATCGAAGGAAAACGATAAACATTTTTTAAAAATCACGTTTTGCTCAGAAAATTGCACTCTTTCAGCTGATATATAAAAATCAGACAACGGTTGAAACTTTAGGACCCAATTGTGACCCATATTGTTGACATAGGGTAGGGAACGGCTTAAGCAGTGGCGCCTATTTTAATCGTCGAAGAAAGCAGGCCTTAAACTCCTGGATTTTGATCAATATCGACAATTTCAATGATGGAAACGAAAACTTTGATTATCTCGCTGTCTTACGAATATAAGAAATACCGTTGATCACAAATAAATCGTCATTCGAAACAAATTGACCTGTATTGCAGCCACTCAGGAGCCACTTCGAGTGCTGAAAAAAAACGCCTGCAAAACAGATGGAAACTGCTTAAAATAGGTTCGGGGTGATTGGAATAGTGTCCCTGGTAACTTCAATTGATTATTGTTAAAGTTTGTTAACTAAGTTTTACAATCTAAAAGAAGTTCTGACAGAGAAAAAGATATACAGATTGATATACTTCTATTTGAAATTCACCCAACACATTTCGAGTATTTCGTCTCAATACACAGGCGGTTCCTAAAGCTGCTCAGAATATGTTTCCTCCTTTTTTCGCGTATTGTATTTTCTCATCCTTCTTTTGTAAGTAATTTCAAAATAACGACATAGGCTATTTCAGACCCACTACCTGATTTGCTTGTGATTGAGTTTTAGGCACACTAGCTATTATATACAAATCCGTGTGAAAGTGTTCTAGTGCTTTTGACAGTGACACTTTTGTTCATCTTAATATCTATGTTACCGGTCACGGAGGCTGAGATGCTCTACTCAACTTGAAGGTATGGCAGGACCTCTTATCTATACAGTCGCCTGCTCCAAGCTCAACTAGAGCACGGTGACTGTTCTCAAAAGCCAACTAAATTTATTCGTAACCCTTTTCCATACACGAGGCAAATCTATGTGTGCATCGTGTGCCGAGAGGAAGTACCTTGTCGTATAGCACAGCTGAAATTTTTCACAATGATACTTTCACCGTGAAAACCACTTGAATCTGCTGCACTGTCTCCTCAGTTCTTCTCTTTGGTCTATCATGTCTTACATGAAGATGACAGATATATCCTCCACGGGAAAGTGCACATCCATCCAACGAGATTGACACGAGTGCAGGATACATGGCCTCTTCCCGCTTGGCTTGCCATTGTTTCAAGTTGTTCCATTGTTAGTCGTGATGAACTGCGCTTTTGCAAGTGGTATACCTATTCTGAAATGAAAGCAACGGAGAACTTGGCCACTTCTGCTCAAGTGTTTTTGAATTCGCTAGCAGGAATGTTGCGAAGAAGGCAATTGAACTCACAGTCGTGTGTATGTGCGAATCGGTAGCAAGATCCGTGCTACTCCGTGTTCACCCGAGAAAATTCACAAATTTCACGCAGTTTCGTCAAGTGTTCGTGCTGTCGGTATGATTTCTAGATTCAGATTCAGACGAGTTGAATGTATGCACGAGATCATTGTGTGTGGTGAATGCTCTAACGGTGAAAAGCAGAATCAGTCGTATTAAGGTAGAGGGTTGTATTTAACACATGACCGCATTATTTACGTGTTGACGAACGTAACTTGTTGTTGATTGAAACATTCTTCGTAAGCAAACTCTAAACCCAACATTCAAGAGTAAAAGTTGGGATAACTAATACTCGGATAGGCTTTTTTTTTTGCACAATAAAATTTTATTCGTCCGCATCAAAACCTGCACCAATATGTACGAAATAAGCGTAGTTGTATTAGTTTACGATCAAAGACTGCATGAATAAAAAGTTGTTACGTTAGAAGTTTTAGGTTGTGAAATAGCATTTGATTGGACGAGAATTGGCGACCAAGTATGTAGCGATCTACTCTGTGATGGCGAACTTCGAATCTTACTCAAAACACATTTTTATTTTCATGAAATGACTGTTTGTGTGACCGAATTTCGACAAATGTGCCAAATACATTCTATACTACTACTATCCAAGGATTGCGGCTATTAATGTATAACGCATACGACTCAATCTTAATAACGTATTGTATTACTACAGACAAACAGACTCGCCACTCGATGACGATTTTATCAACCAGAAAAATAACGATTATTTTGAAATTTTGCTTAGTGGGCAATAATGCCGCTAATGTCGCTGTATGCAAGCGTGCACATTCATTATTAAAGATAAAAACCGTTTCACGAGAATAACTTAGTAGGCAATAAGCTCACATGGTGGCGCATGAGTGTAACGTTTCGAACAATGACGAAGATAATTCAGGATTGTTTGTCTGTGATATTATTATTGAACAATTGAGATAGATTGTTGAATAGTTTTACGTCATTTCGAATGTGGAATAATAACTATGTTCTCTGATGAGGAGGCGAAAAGTATTTGTCGTTTGCATATTCTGGCTCACCATTATATTATCTGAATATCTTTTCTACATGTGAAACTCTTGCTGAAGGTGGTGATAACGTGTCTGTTATTATGTCATTATCAGCACTCATGAAAATTGCTCATATTTGTATCTTTTCCAACTGATGGTGGCGAGCATCTGATCTGATGCGAGTCGAGGGAAAATATATGCACAAGGCTGACTGGAACTTTTCGCAACAAAAGGTAATTGAGTTATTTAATCAAGCCAAGCAATTAAAAATAAGTTTGATTAAGCGTCTTTCAAATAACATTGCAGTTTAATGAATATTGTTTCTCGCTCGGGGTTCGAAACATTGATTCCATAAAGATAATTGAATAACCTCATTAACTGTACCTTTTACACCCTTATTTTGAGAAAAAGCTCCTTCAAAAAAAAACTTCGATCCCTGTAGTCAGGGCCGGATTTAGACGGTGGGGGGCCCGGGGCAAATTTGTTTGTGAGGCCCTCTTTTCTTAAAACATTTAGAGGTAACGTTCTGGGAGGTGACGAGCAAAAAAAAAGGTCGGCCCAGGACTAGGGGGGCTCCTTTTGCCCCCCCTCAAATCCGGGCCTGCCTGTAGTATAGTTTGATGTAAGGAAATCCCAAATTGACAGCACAGACAAACAGACGTGTATCTTAAAAAAATTCTATAATTATTCGTCCTTGTTCGAAACGTTAAACCCATGCGCCAACATGTGAGCTTACTGCTCACTAACTAATTTTCGTAAAAATGGTTATTATCTTTGCTAAGCGGGAGTAAATTTGGATTGAAATTTTCGTGACGTACTAAAAGAATGTCGCCTGAGCCTGAGATTTAAAACTGAAAACTGTAAAATAACATAAAAAACGTGAAACTAAAATAGAATAAAAGGAAAGCAAACAATCAAAAGTTGAAATTGAAAAGGGAAAATTCGAAAGCGCACGGTACAGAGTAAGAAGTAAAGAGTGAAAAGTAAATGAAGAAGAAAGAAGAAGTGGAAACAGAAAAAAAAGAAATTAGTAGTGAAAATTAAAAATTAGTGAAATTAAAGGTAGGCTGTAGAGAGTTAGAATTTGACAGCTTTTTTTTTTATTCTCGCTTATTTTCCGTCGGTCTATTTCCGCCACCGTTGTGGCCAATTACCGACGCCCAGGGAGGCGACTCCACACCCAGGTCCCTAACTCACGACCCGTTTATTAACGGACCGGCGCCAACGGCTTTACTTCCTCATGCGATGGAAGGCGTGATCCCAGAGATTTTTCGCCTCAGAAAATCTCCCGGTGTCGGCTTGGATTGAATCTAGACCAGTTGGGTTGGTTGTGAGTGGATCACGCCACCCCACAACCATCGACACCTATGTCGGCGGTGGGATTCGAACCCAGGCGTCGAGCGAGGTTGGCGGAGACGTTACCAACCACACTAGGCCCCCGCTCAATTTGACAGTTGATAATAAAAGTAAAAGTAAGAGGTTAAAAGTGAAAATTTGAAAGTTTGGAAAAAAATAATATTTAAAAGCACAGGTTGAAACTGTGAAAAAAGGAGAGTCGTGAAAAGTAAAAAATCAAAAGAAAAACATAAAAAGTGGGCATTTGAAAATTAAATTTAAAAAGTGAATAAATGAAAGTGAAAAGAGAAAAAGGGGACAGAGGAAAAGGGAACCGTGAACAATGAAATTGAAAAGTGACAAGGGTAAAATTAAAAGTAAAACGCGAAAACGAAAGATTGTAAATTGTTAACGGAAAAAAAAACGTAAAACGAAAACATGAGACATAAGAAATAGAAGGGGAAAAGAAAAGTAAAATCGAAAAATTTCCTATGTAGAAAAAATATAAAATCAAAACTAAAAACACCGACCCAACCGAGAAAACTAATAGTAGAGGATAAAAAGTGAAATGTAAAAAGTGGGAAGCGAAAAGCGGAAACTGAGAAGCGAACAGCGAAGCATGAAACATTATTAGTTGAAAGTGAAAAAGAAAAATTGAAAAAAAGAAAGTAAAATTGAAACATGGACGCTAAAATGGAAACAAAAACCAAAGAAAGAATTGAAGTGTATAAGTAAAAACTCAAAAAGTGAATAGCTAAAATCAAAAGTCAAAATTGAAGAGTGGAATTTCAAAACCCAATTTTTTTTTTTTTGTAAGATTTGGACCACTGCGACCATTATTTTGATCTTTTGTGGTATTCAAAACCCAATAGAGAAAATAAAAAGGGAAAGTGAAAAGAAAAGAATGGAAAGTAGAGGAAGTAAAAAATACAAAAGCTAGGAGCACAAACTAGAAAAAGACCGCGAATATTGAAAAGGAAAGAGAAAAAAAAATAAAAAACCGACAAAAAACAACTAGAAATGATCAATAAAACTGGAATAAGAAACAAAGAATAGTAAAAAGCCAAAAATACAGAAGTAAAAAATAAAAATAGAAGAAATGAGAGTTTGAAGTGAAAAGAAAATAAGTAGAATCGAAAGACCTTTTCCCTTCAGAGGAACAAGTAAATAAAGAAAACAGATAAGTAAGCAATTATAAGTTTTGAGTGAATAAGCGAAAAGCGAACATTAAATGAAAATTAAAAGTGGAAACTGAAGACTGAAAAGAGAATCAAACAAAGAAAAGAAAGTAGAAAGTGAAAAGCTAGGAGTACAGATTGGAAAGTGAAACGCGAATACTGAAAGGAAAAAGAAGTGAAAAGTTGGAAAGTAAAAGGTAAAATGAACATATTAAAATTCAAAAGAGGCTTGAAACCGAAAACAAAGAACTAAAAACTTTTAGTGAAAACCGAAAAACGAAAAAAAAATGAAAAAAGCGGAAAGCGTTGAAGTAAAATCTAAAAATAGATTAAATGACAATGAAAAGTGAAAATATATAATAAAAAAGGCAAAAGTAGAAAGCAAGTAGTGAGAAGTGAGGAATGAGAAGTTAAAAATGAGAAACGAGAAATGAGATATGGGAAAAAGAAGTATAAAGTGAGAAGTGAAAAGTGAAGAAAGAAAGAAAAAATTGAGGAAGAAAGAGTGAGAAGCGGAAAGTGAATGATGAGATGTGAAAAGTGAGAGGTGAGAAGGGAGAAATGAGAGGTGAGAAGGGAGAAATGAGAGGTGAGAGGTGAGAAGTAAGAAGCGAGAAGAGAAAAGTGAGACATGAAAAATAAGAAATGAAAAGTAAAAAATGGAGGTGGGAAGTAAAAAATTGAAAGGTGATAAGAGAGAAATGAGGAAGGAGAAGTGAAAAAGGAGAAGAGAGAAGTGAAACGTGTTAAGTTAAAAATGAGAAGTGAGAAGTGAAAAACGATAAGTGTGAAATAGTAAATATAAAATAAGTTAGCAATGATGAATGAGAAATGAGAAAATCAGAAGTGAGAAATGAGAACTAAGATTGCATAATTGGAAATGAGAAACGAGAAATGACAAATAGTAAATGAGAAATAGGAATTGAGAAATGGGGAATGAGAAATTATAAATTAGAAACGAGAATGAGAAATGAGAAATGAGAAATAAGAATAAAGAAATGCGAAATGAGAAATGAGAAATGAGAAAAGAGAAATGAGAAAAGAGAAATGAGAAATGAGAAATGAAAAATTAAAAATGAGAAATGAGAAATGAGAAATGTGAAATGAGAACTGAGAAATGAGAAATGAGAAATGAGAAATGAGAAATGAGAAATGAGAAATGAGAAATGAGAAATGAGAAATGAGGAATTAGAAAAGAGAAAAGAGAAAAGAGAAATGAGAAATGAGAAATGAGAAATGGGAAATAAGAAATGTGAAATGAGAAATGAGAAATGAGAAATGAGAAATAAGAAATGAGAAATGAGAAATGAGAAATGAGAGATGAGAAATGAGAAATGAGAAATGAGAAATGAGAAATGAGAAATGAGAAATGAGAAATGAGAAATGAGAAATGAGAAATGAGAAATGAGAAATGAGAAATGAGAAATGAGAAATGAGAAATGAGAAATGAGAAATGAGAAATGAGAAATGAGAAATGAGAAATGAGAAATGAGAAATGAGAAATGAGAAATGAGAAATGAGAAATGAGAAATGAGAAATGAGAAATGAGAAATGAGAAATGAAAAATGAGAAATGAGAAATGAGAAATGAGAAATGAGAAATGAGAAATGAGAAATGAGAAATGAGAAATGAGAAACGAGAAATGAGAAATGAAAGATGAGAAATGAGAAATGAGAAATGAGAAATGAGAAATGAGAAATGAGAAACGAGAAATGAGAAATGAGAATTGAAAAATGAAAAATGAAAAATGAGAAATTAGAAATGAAAAATTAGAAATGAGAAATGAGAAATGAAAATGAAAAATAATAAATGAGATATTAGAAATGCAATGAGAAATGAGAAATGGAAAATATAAAATGAGAAAGAATAAATGAGAAACTAGAAATAAGAAATAAGAAATGAGAAATCAAAATTTAAAAATGAGGAATGAAATATAAGAAATGAGAAATGAGAAATGAGAAATGAGACATGAGAAACGAGAAATGAGAAATGAGAAATGAGAAAAGAGAAATGAGAAATGAGAAATGAGAAATGAGAATTGAGAAATGAGAAATGAGAAATGAGAAATGAGAAATGAGAAATGAGAAATGAGAAATGAGAAATGAGAAATGAGAAATGAGAAATGAGAAACAAGAAATGAGAAATGAGAAATGAGAAATGAGAAATGAGAAATGAGAAATGAGAAATGAGAAATGAGAAATGAGAAATGAGAAATGAGAAATGAGAAATGAGAAATGAGAAACGAGAAATGAGAAATGAGAAACAAGATATGAGAAATGAGAAATGAGAAATAAGAAATGAGAAATGAGAAATGAGAAATGAGAAATGAGAAATGAGAAATGAGAAATGAGAAATGAGAAATGAGAAATGAGAAACGAGAAATGAGAAATGAGAAATGAGAAACAAGAAATGAGAAATGAGAGATGAGAAATGAGAAATGAGAAATGAGAAATAAGAAATGAGAAACGAGAAATGAGAAATGAGAATTGAAAAATTAAAAATTCAAAATGAGAAATTAGAAATGAAAAATTAGAAATGAGAAATGAGAAATGAAAATGAAAAATAATAAATGAGATATCAGAAATGAATTGAGAAATGAGAAATGGAAAATATAAAATGAGAAAGAAGAAATGAGAAACTAGAAATAGGAAATAAGAAATGAGAAATCAAAATTTAAAAATGAGAAATGAAATATAAGAAATGAGAAATGAGAAATGAGAAATGAGAAATGAGAAACGAGAAATGAGAAATGAGAAATGAAAAAAGAGAAATGAGAAATGAGAAGTGAGAATTGAGAAATGAGAAATGAGAAATGAGAAATGAGAAATGAAAAATGAGAAATGAGAAATGAGAAATGAGAAATGAGAAATGAGAAATGAGAAATGAGAAATTAGAAATGAGAAATTAGAAATGAGAAATGAGAAATGAGAAATGAGAAATGAGAAATAAGAGATGAGAAATGAGAAATGAGAAATGAGAAATGAGAAATGAGAAATGAGAAATGAGAAATGAGAAATGAGAAATGAGAAATGAGAAATGAGAAATGAGAAATGAGAAATGAGAAATGAGAAATGAGAAATGAGAAATGAGAAATGAGAAATGAGAAATGAGAAATGAGAAATGAGAAATGAGAAATGAGAAATGAGAAATGAGAAACAAGAAATGAGAAATGAGAAATGAGAAATAAGAAATGAGAAATGAGAAATGAGAAATGAGAAATGAGAAATGAGAAATGAGAAATGAGAAATGAGAAATGAGAAATGAGAAACGAGAAATGAGAAATGAGAAATGAGAAATGAGAAATGAGAAATGAGAAATGAGAAATGAGAAATGAGAAATGAGAAATGAGAAATGAGAAATAAGAAATAAGAAATAAGAAATAAGAAATGAGAAATGAGAAATGAGAAATGAGAAATGAGAAATGAGAAATGAGAAATGAGAAATGAGAAATGAGAAATAAGAAATGAGAAATGAAAAATGATAAATGAGAAATGAGAAATAAGAAGTGAGATATGAAAAATGAGAAATGAGAAAAAAAATTGTAAATGAAAAATGAGAAATGAAAAATGAAAAATGAGAAATGAAAAATTTTCAATCAAAAATGAAAGATGTAAAATGAGAAATGAGAAATGAGAAATGAAAATGAAAAAAAAAGAAATGAAATAAGAAATGAAATATGAAATGAGAAATGAAAAATGAAAAATCAAAAATGAGAAAGAAGAAAAGAGCAATTAGAAATGAGAAATGAGAAATTAGAAATCAAAAATTTAAAATGAGAAATTAAATATGAGAAATGAGAACTGAGTAGTGAGAACCAAGTGGTGAGAAGTGAGAAGCGAGAAGTTAAAAATAAAAGTGGAAAGTGGAAAATGAGAAGTGAAAAGTGAAAAGTCAGAAGTGAAATAAAAAAATTGGGAAATGAGAAGTGTCATGTGAAATGTAGAAATTAGTAATGAAAAGTGAAAAGTGAGAATTGAAAAGTAAAAAATCAAAAGTGAAATGTAGAGAGTGAAAATTGTAAGTGAACTGACGATAAAAGAGTGAACAGTGGAAAGTGAGGATTGAGTAGTAAGTAGTAAGTAGTAAGTAGTAAGTAATAAGTAGTAAGTAGTAAGTAGTGAGAAGTGAGTATTGAGTAGTGAGTAGTGAAAAGAGTGGTGAAAAGAGGAATGTGGGAAGTGCGTGGTGTGAGGTGTAGAAGGAGAAGCGAAAAGTGAAAATTGAAAATTGAAAAAGAGAGAAGTGATAAGTGAGAAGTGAGAATCGAGAGCTAAGAAGTTAGAAGTGGGAAGAGAAAACTTACAGCACAGTTAAAAGTAAGAGTGAGAAGTTAAAAAAGGAGCGTGAAAAGTGGAAAGTGGGAAGTGAACATGAGTAATGAGAAGTGAAAAGCGAGAATTGAAAAGGAAAAAGTGAAAAGTAGGAAGGGAGAAATATAAAAAGTGAGTAGTGAGTAGTGAGAAGTGAGAAGTGAAAAATGAAAAGAAGGAAGTGAGAAGTTAGAAGTTAGAAATGAGAAATGAGTAGTGTGAAGTAAACAGTGAAAAGGGAGAAGTGCAAAGTGAAAAGTAGGAAGTAAAAAGTGAAAAGGGAGAAGTGAAAGAGAAAAAGTGAAAAAGAAAAGTGAGAACTGAAAAGGGAAAAATAAAAAATGAAAAAAAAATTAAACACTTAAAAAAATATAGATAGAAGGGAAAAATTAAAAGTGACTACGGAAAAGGAGAAAAAAGGAGCTTGCGAAAAATGGAAATGAAAAAAGAGCGAAAACAGATAACTTAAAAGTAAAAAGAAAAAACATATATATGTGAAGTTGAAAATTCGGCGTGGAAACAAAAACCATAAATAAATTAAAGAAAACTGAAATTAAAATCAAACGTCAAAATTGAAATGTCTTAAGCAAAAGTGAAAGCCACAAATGAAACAACTGAAAAGACAAACAAACAGAAAATAAGCGCAAAACTTAATTAAAAAATAAGAAAAGTCGAATTAATTCTGGAAATTGTTAACTGAAACTGATAAGCACAGAGTAGGAAGTGTAACAAAAAAAAATCAAGAGATTGAAAATAAAAATAAAAGAAGTAAGGAAAAAAAGAAAAGTAAAGACTCGGCAGCGAAGAAAAAAGAGCTGCAAACAGAATTTGAAGAAAAAAGAAAGCGAAAATATACGAGGAAAAGTTTGAAGTACAGGTGAAAGTAAAAATCCAATGCAAGTGTTAAAGCTGAAAAGGAATAAAATAAAAGCAAGAAGGAAAATATTAAGAGTTAAACGCAGCAAAGTTAAAAAAAAAATTTCATAGGGAGTGAAAACTTAGAGATGAAAACAAGGAAAACATAAGCGAAAACTGGAAAACGAATAGTGAACATCACAAGTCAAAAGTGAAAAGTAAAAACAAGAAGGAAAATTAAATAAATCTGAACAGACTTACTGGACTTGAGATGGTTAGTAAAAAGAGTTTTTTCTCTGATAAAGTGAAAAGTGAATGAATGGTAAGAGGTTGAAACTGAGTTGAAACTGAGCAGTATTAAATAAGAAGTAATAAAAAAAAGTAAGAAGTAAGAAGAAAGAAGTAAGAAGTAAGAAGTAAGAAGTGAGAAGTAAGAAGTAAGAAGTGAGAAGTAAGAAGTAAGAAGTAAGAAGTAAGAAGTAAGAAGTAAGAAGTAAGAAGTAAGAAGTAAGAAGTAAGAAGTAAGAAGTAAGAAGTAAGAAGTAAGAAGTAAGAAGTAAGAAGTAAGAAGTAAGAAGTAAGAAGTAAGAAGTAAGAAGTAAGAAGTAAGAAGTAAGAAGTAAGAAGTAAGAAGTAAGAAGTAAGAAGTAAGAAGTAAGAAGTAAGAAGTAAGAAGTAAGAAGTAAGAAGTAAGAAGTAAGAAGTAAGAAGTAAGAAGTAAGAAGTAAGAAGTAAGAAGTAAGAAGTAAGAAGTGAGAAGTAAGAAGTAAGAAGTAAGAAGTAAGAAGTAAGAAGTAAGAAGTAAGAAGTAAGAAGTAAGAAGTAAGAAGTAAGAAGTAAGAAGTGAGAAGTAAGAAGAAGGAAGTAAGAAGTAAGAAGTAAGAAGTAAGAAGTAAGAAGTAAGAAGTAAGAAGTAAGAAGTAAGAAGTAAGAAGTAAGAAGTAAGAAGTAAGAAGTAAGAAGTTAGAAGTAAGAAGTAAGAAGTAAGAAGTAAGAAGTAAGAAGTAAGAAGTAAGAAGTAAGAAGTAAGAAGTGAGAAGTAAGAAGTAAGAAGTAAGAAGTAAGAAGTAAGAAGTAAGAAGTAAGAAGTAAGAAGTAAGAAGTAAGAAGTAAGAAGTAAAAAGTAAGAAGTAAGAAGTAAGAAGTAAGAAGTGAGAAGTAAGAAGTAAGAAGTAAGAAGTAAGAAGTAAGAAGTAAGAAGTAAGAAGTAAGAAGTAAGAAGTAAGAAGTAAGAAGTAAGAAGTAAGAAGTAAGAAGTAAGAAGTAAGAAGTAAGAAGTAAGAAGTAAGAAGTAAGAAGTAAGAAGTAAGAAGTAAGAAGTAAGAAGTAAGAAGTAAGAAGTAAGAAGTAAGAAGTAAGAAGTAAGAAGTAAGAAGTAAGAAGTAAGAAGTAAGAAGTAAGAAGTAAGAAGTAAGAAGTAAGAAGTAAGAAGTAAGAAGTAAGAAGTAAGAAGTAAGAAGTAAGAAGTAAGAAGTAAGAAGTAAGAAGTAAGAAGTAAGAAGTAAGAAGTAAGAAGTAAGAAGTAAGAAGTAAGAAGTAAGAAGTAAGAAGTAAGAAGTAAGAAGTAAGAAGTAAGAAGTAAGAAGTAAGAAGTAAGAAGTAAGAAGTAAGAAGTAAGAAGTAAGAAGTAAGAAGTAAGAAGTAAGAAGTAAGAAGTAAGAAGTAAGAAGTAAGGAGTAAGAATTAAGAAGTAAGAAGTAAGAAGTAAGAAGTAAGAAGTAAGAAGTAAGAAGTAAGAAGTAAGAAGTAAGAAGTAAGAAGTAAGAAGTAAGAAGTAAGAAGTAAGAAGTAAGAAGTAAGAAGTAAGAAGTAAGAAGTAAGAAATAAGAAGTAAGAAGTAAGAAGTACGATGTAAAAAATAGAAATTACGAAGTAAGAAGTGAAAAGTCGGAAACAAATAAAAACAAATAGAAAAGTGCGAAATTGGGGATGAAGATGGAAACTTAAAAAGTAAAAATCGGAAATTGAAAAGTGAAAAATAAAAAAAAGGATAAGTTAAAACGAAGAGTGAAAAATGAAAAAAATATGGAGTTAAAGTTTAGAGTAAATTGAGAATATAAAACTTAAAAGTAAATTTAAGATAAACACCAAATAGAAAAAAATCTAAATGAAACCTAAAAAGATTAATTCAGCACTACAGTTCCAGAGTCAAAATTTTAAAGTGAATATTCGAAAGTAAAAAGATAAAAAGGAAGAAGAAAACAGGATAGTAAAAGATAACTCCTCATTCATTAGAAGGGTGCAAAATAAGTAAAAGTTGAAACTTTTAACAAAAAATAACAAAAATATTAAAATAAAGGTCAAAACTCAAATAGAAAACAAAAAATCAATAGTCGAAACTAAGAACAAAAACCTGAATAAAGAATTGATTAAAGTTAAAAGCGAAAAAAAAAGGATTGATGAAAGTAAAAAATTTGATAGGCAAAAGCTGAAGAAAGAAATATTTCAAAGATAAAAGGTGAAAACAAAAAAAATTGATGAGTTAATATCGCGCGATGAAAAGTCAAAAGTGGAAAATGTGGATAAATAAAATGCGAAAACTGTAAAATAAAAATTAAAACAGAAAAATTAAGAGTAGAGAATGGATGAGATATAGGAAAAGAGAGTAAAAAGTGGTTAAAAAATGAAACGCCAAAAAGTATATGTTTATTCTCAAACATAAAACGAAAAATATCAAAACGAAAAACTTTAAAAGTGTTCTCTAGAAATGTATGCAAAGTGTGTAGATTGATACATAGCTCTAAACTTGGAATTCCAGTACTGTTGTCTGTTTTGTCCTTTTATTTTTTCACACTAAATTAATTTAATTTGCATCCGAAACAAATATGATGCCACTCAATTCAAATCCTTTCAAAATATGTTCTAGATTTCATCGTACATGGAGCATCGCTAACACGTAACAAAAGAATATTAATTTCATAGTAGTATACGGGGCCACCCCTTCGCTAGCTGCCACAGAGTGCTTTCAATAGCCAAGATGCAAATTATCATCCGATAGTGTTCTAATCTTTTTCGACGCAGCAATCTTTTTTGCCAGCTGCAGTTGCCAGGCAGCGGGCGGCGTTTCGTTCAGCATTCGTATCGAAATCGATGATGATTCAGATGTTTCTCAGGGTGGAAGCCTCGACCGGTTGCGTCCGTTTGCACTTGCTAGGACCATTTTTCGACCGCATGCTGCACCATAAATTCCGACCCCTCCCAGATATTTATGCTGAATAAATTTAACGTTCATCCATAAATATTCCTTGTTTCAACATGCACATCCAATTTATTATCATGAATTGTTTGTTTGTTTGTTTGAATGGTTGTTTCATCCGAAAAGAAGTGTTGTCCTCGGCCCACCGACCGGCCACCGTTGGAATATTGTCTTTATGGGGTAAACTGCAGAAGCTATTGTCGGTGGGACGACATTCGGGCGCAATATGCTTGCACGGTCGAATCTTCACTTTGGTGTCACAGGACAGCACGGTAACGGTGGTGGTCATAATGGCGACTCAATTCCCCCTTCTGTTCCATTCTGTCGGTGGGGTTGTGCTCTAGAGTATAGAATCGTGCAGCGGAACAAGACACTGCAGGCCATCTTTATCGGGCGCTTTCCATGGAATAGTCCCGAAGTCGAACATGAGAGGGAATGCATTTTATTATGCCGTTAATGCCGTATTCATACGATTCGCAAGTTTGATCCTTGAGCCGCCACATGACTGTGGAAGCTGGGGGCAGTGTCCGCAAGGATTGCAATGTCGAAACGTTCCATAGTGGAATGGTTATTGTAAAAAGAGTGAGCGGGATCGGGTTTCGTTCAGTGCTGGCTTTGAAATATTTACCGTGGACGATTGCACTGGTGGTGAACCGCTCGTTAGATCAATATGTATGTACTGTTCTCCCAGGTGGGAAACATGTTTTTAACGTTTATATATTCTTCACTTTGATAACAAAGGGAATCCATCGAACACAGAAGTAAAATAATAGCTTAATTTTGAAGTTTTTATTTCCACACGAAAGCAAACCGCCTCCAATCGGTTGTGATTCGCACTTCTTTGTTACAGAAGAACCCCTGGCACTGGCCATTTCATGCTACTGTCTTTTTTTCGATCGACGTGTTACCAATTCGCACTGATGGAAAAATGCTGCAGCTGTAGTTCACAAAACGGGTGCCAAATTGCTGCCCATCCGGTTGTTGCACTTGTGACATTTAGCCGCGTTCGGGGATAATTTAGGGATAAATATGGTAATAGAAGGACAAGAGCGACAGAAAAAAAAACATAAGCCGTATGGTGAAACGGGTGGGTAAACGGCAGAAAAGGCAAACCGCCGTAATCGTAACAGTAACGATAAAATGGTAATGGTGCAAAAAAAAGTCAGAAAACGGTAGGACAGCCACCCGAAAGTGGCACCAGAAACATCGAACGGAATATGCTTTACTATGCAAAGCATGGAATGGCACGGCGTCAATCCTATATTTCAAGCTTCGTAATTGGTCCATCACTGGGGTGTGCGATTCGACGATAGCTCGAGCGCGCGTTGGTGGAATCCTTCGGCAGCCAAGGTCCGGATCGACTACGTGCTGTCCCGGTGCCGGATTTGCACAGGGACGAAAAGGTTCCGGCCATCGTTGTTATTGTTACCGGCGAGGCGAAGGCTTTCGGGGCGCAGTGAGTGAAGCTGTAAAATGTTTTAGTTTGGAATTTGTCAGCAGTGTTTTCGGCTCAGCTCAGTTGTGGATGTTTGCTGCGAGCGAGGCGTTAAGAAGTCACTTTAGATTCAAGCGGCGGAATGTCATTTTTGTAATTCACGGACGGCTACGTTGTGAATGCTGGACGAAAACAGTCACCGTCGGGTAAGAATAACGGCTAGAAACAGTGAGCTTTTGTTTTGTTTTGTTCAACTGATACCTAGAATTTGACAAAATGTAATTCAATTACATTTGAAATTTTATTTTAATATCAGAATCGTTGAATAAAAAAGTTTAGTTGAACGAAAATTTGTTTTGAAATAAATCAAATAGTTTTGAAACAATAGAAACTATTACGGTGAAAAATGTGCCTAAATATTGTAACATGCTTTGTTGTCAAGTTATTGTCTATGCTTAATGTAAAAAGTCAAAGAAATGTCATACCAAGCACACGACTACCAGTGTACTGAAATTTTGCATTGCATCTGCTTCCAATTTGCTGATGAAATCGCACGTCGACATCTTTTATCGAGCCATCCTTCATCGTCAGAAGAAGAAGCCAGTTTACCGTGCCTAAGCTGACAATGACATTTCGATGCACGGCCCATAACTACAGCAAGAACCTGAACCCGATGTGGTTTGATTTGGAACAACGAAAAAAAAACGAATGCTCAAAATGGTATCCCAGTGGCAGGTAAATAACGTTTGCATATTTTCCAGCGAATTTTCTTTCTCGCTTGTATCACGCTTCGTTGATTGCAACAAAGAGTGTTTCCAACATGGACGTTTTAATGGGAATTTCACCGACTCTTCTACACCGTGCAACTCGGGAACGCTGTGGCCCTGCTCGTGGGAGAGTGATACAGGTTTAGTACAAACTTTGACCCACTGCATTCAGAGCTTGTTTTTTTGTGTGTCGCACGATTTCACAATATGCTCTAACGTACGATTTAATCGAATTCTCTACGTCGTCGTACCTGGTTCCGTATAAGAACACGGAAGCTTTGTTCCCTGAACAGGCAATGGCATGACACAGAAGGCTTCCTCTGAAATAATAGTTTATCTGAACAGAAGGAAAGCGATTTTTTCGCTTGCCGGACCAGGGTTTGACCCTATTCCACTTGTGACCTGAACCGCTTGTGACGGGGTTGCACTGCAGTTGCACCTCGCCGCACAGTGGGTCGGCAAACGGTGAATTATTTTAAGATGTCAATGTGCATTTCCGTTCCGGCCCACAGCACTGGGTTACGGCACGAGGTGCCAAAGGGTCAATTTGTGAGCGAACACGATGAAGGCAATGCGCGCGCTTAGGCGGGCAGAAGATGACACTATTCTAGCTTCAGCAACACCATTGGATTGGCGCCTGCTGTGGATCCTAGGGAATGCCGGGCCAATTTTTAACATGCTTGCCAGTGAAAAATTATATTTATATCGTCTTAGAAAATTTGATTTTGTTTTGCATTATTACGCCAGAGCACCGTGCGATGCGATCGTTAAGCTTTAGTGTTACTTTTTGTAGACGTTTTCAGCTTGCCGTTTGGGAAAAGCTGTGAAAATACAGCGAAATGTTGAAAGATATCATGAATAGTATTGTAATCAGTGCCAACTTTGAAATGTGAAATATTGTTTTGAAAAAAAGTTTGCTACAATAAAATGTAAAAACGGTAATAAATATTGTACTTCATATAAGTCAATGTATTGTTGAGGTTTGGAAGTCACGTAAAATCAACTACGGACCAGTGTTTAGATTTGCTTCTTACCCATTTTCTGAAAAATTTCTTCAGGCACAGAAACACGTCGCCGTCACTTCACATGAAACGTTGACTAAACATCTACGGAGAACAACTCGGTTAAACAAACTTACGCAAGTAGATTTGTTGAGACATAACATAAAACTACTCATTTTAGAACAATAGTCATTTCTCAAACACTCCCCAATACCGTTTTATTTCCACAACCAAGCTAAGAAAACGAAAAGCTATATCTGACGAAATTTTGCAACTTATAAAACCGACTTTTTCTGGTAGTCCAAAACCAAGATTTTAGGTAATCCACTAAAATTGTTCGTAATTTCCCAATTTAGACATTTTCGGAATTGAGATGGCGTACAAAGACCAAATTTTGATGCTCAGCGTTCTTCTATTGTTCAAAATGGCTGCTTCTGGGTTCTAACAAACTAGTTGGAATAAAGAAAATGTTTGAATACTACCGAACATTGGCGAAAATTGATGCCGGACGCCAATGAACACAAAACGTAACCTGCATAATCGCATTAAGAATCAAGATTACACTTAGGGTTGATCATATAATCAAAGCAAAGCAAAGCCTTGGTGCTACCTTCCGATTCGGAACTCAACCTTCTGTTTATTTATACACAGACTTCGTAGCCAACCGTTCAGTGTACAGGACAATTGCGGGGCTAGCGCTACGATCCAACTGACACTAACAGTTTTTCCCGAGCCGAGACTCGAACTCACGACGACTGGCTTGTTAGGCTAGCGTCGTACCTCGAGACCGTCTGGGAGATCTAATAATCATTCATATACATTTGTTCTCAATTCAAGGGATTTTTCAACTCCGCTCCGCTGTCTCTTTGTTTCCTCTGTAACAGCTTCCAGCTGTCAATCATCACATAACCTCTGCAAGATTAGTTAAGCCTGCTAGCACGGAGCAGCTTTTTAAGCTTTTCACGATCTTCCTGCTGATGCTTCATTTGTCTCAGAATCAGGGTCAAAACTTGGCAAAGTTCTTTCTTGTTACAGCTCTTTAGTAGTATTACGTCGAGGAGCGGTTTTTTTATCACCAACAGGCAAGCAGGTGCCCAAATTGTGTAACTTAAAGCTAACAATTAAAATATATTCAGAAAGTCAATACAATATTACATATTACAAACATTATAACATTTGAACTAGTCAGATCTTGAAATAAAAATAAACGATATCGCCGCTGAAGAAGCGTTCGAGTTAAATTAAAGTCGAATAGAGCAGATACTTTGTTGAACAACCTTTGGAGACCAACCATTGCGCCAAAAATGCCGTAGTTAGTTCGTTGAGCAGGCAGTCGTAGCATCGAATTGTTTCGCAGAGCACGAGGTCGCACGTTTATATTTACTTGTTCCAAAAGAGCGGGACAGTCTATGCGGCCTTGTAAAAGGTCAGTGGTAAACAATGCCCTGGCTGTGTCTCTACGGACATACAGAAGCTCCAAACGAATTAATAAGCAGCGACTTTCATAGCTTGGTAGACGGAAGCGATCCGTCCATGGCAGTTTACGAAGAGCGAATCTCAAAAAGCGCCGTTGAACTGATTCTATTCTTTCCACGCCATTGTTGTAATGAGGAGTCCAGACAACCGAGCAGTACTCCAGTATAGAGCGAGATAATGCACAATACAATGGTTTAAGGCAGTAGATATTCGTAAAGTCTTTAGCGATCCTGAAGATGAATCCCAGAACTCTAGAGGCTTTGTCGACAGTGAACGAAATGTGAGGCTTGAAAGTGAGCTGGGAAGCCAAAATTGCCAAAATTAGTCTTTAACCTGGTTTAGGCGCTCGATCTCAGTTCCTAGCAAAGCGTATTTGTAATGTATAGTCTGTTTTTTCGCGAAAAAGATATAACCGAGCACTTGGATGGATTAACGTCCATACGGTTCAGATGGCACCAATCGGCATAAATATCTAGCTGACGTTGAAGAAAGTGACAGTCTTCAATTGTGTGAACTTAAAGAAAGAGTTTGCGGTCATCCGCGTAAGACAATCGTGGTCCTTTAATAACTAGATTCACGTCATTAAAATAGAGCGGGAAGATTAGCGGTCCTAAGTGACTTTCCTGCGGTATTCCAGACGTGGCGTCAAAATAAGGGGATTGGCAATCCCTAATAGCAACGGTTAGACGGCGACCGGTAAGGTACGATTGAAACCATAGTAAAAGATTCCCGTTGATTCCAAGATTGTCAAGTTTTGCAACGGCTATGCAATGATTCAGTTTATCGAAAGCAGCTGTCAAGTCAATGTAATTGACATCCGTCTGAGCACGTTTCACCATACCGTCACTGATGTACGAAGTGAGGCAAAGTAAATTAGTGGCGGTTGAGCGGCCAGCTGTGAACTCATGTTGGTCAGTGCTTATGGAAGCTTTGCAGTGAGCGAGCAAAGGCGTCATGATAACAAGCTCGAACAGTTTGGCAACAGCACAGAGCGATGTGATGCCACGATAATTGCTCACATCGTTTTTGTTTCCTTTCTTGTGTACTGGAAACATGTACGCCGATTTTCAGCAGGACGGGAAGACACCGAAAGCGACAAATAGCTGGAAAACATGCAGAAGCGGAGATATTAGGTTATCAATCTGCGTTTTAAGAAACGTCGACGGAATTCCGTCAGGACCCGGGTTTAATGATGCTTTGAGTTCGCAGCAGGCTCTAGAAATCATCGTCGCGTCTAAATGAAAAGTGTTCAAAGTTTGACCGGACCGTGGGGTATTACTGGCGGCACGTTCGACGTGATAATCGCTCAGTGTCTCGTCAGTGAACACGCAGGCAAATTTCTCGGAGAAAAGCTGACAGATGTCCTGCGGGGTGGTTGCCTCCTTACCGTTGAATGACATAGAAGAGGGTATACCACCTTAATGTCGTTGTTGATTGACGAACCGTCAAAACTGCTTGGTTTTTGCGCTCAATGAATCCTCTTTACTCTTATAACCTCTCAGCCAACTACCTGGAGACTGGCAGTTAGCTATCACTGGCGTGTTGGTGGTTGACTCCCCACACACGTTGCAGTTCCAGGACAATCTGGGATCTTCGCACATTCTATAGACTAGGTAGTGCGGAGTAGTACTGCCATCATGTCGCCCGACATCTGTGTCAGGTGGGAGTTCACTTCACCGCCGGAAAAAGTCGTTGCTTTCATCTACCCTTCGGGGATCCCACTGCTTTTGGGACATCGAGAATGAATTTTGGTACCTCGTATGCCCCCTGCGTCACGTTGTCGAAGCTTTCTTTGTAGTTCTTGATGGCGATGCTAATGGGCATCACGCAGAATCAGACGCAGATTGTATCTTATGATACCGTACGGTACGCACTTGCAACACTCCATACTCCGCTGAGCTCTTCGACGTCATACGAAATATTGCTGCACAATCCGGTGAGGCTTGCTTACAGACACAGTCGACGTGGTTTTTAAACACGAGTTTATCGTCAATCATAAACCCCAAAAGCTTCAAGCATTGTTCTGAAATAATGATGCAGTCTCCGACCTTGACCACCCGTGACCTCCTTCTTATAGTGCGCTAACTCCAGTTTCTGGGAGTGCATCTAGTCCTCGACCTTCAGTATGCAGTGTACGGCTGTCAACTCGACCACTCCGATCAACTCGACGAAGCCCCTCAGCAAAGCCGACCATCACAACTCCTACAGAAAACTTGACAGTCACAGTCTTGCGGTGATTGGCACACATTTCTGTACCTCTTCCGTGTTGTAAGCAAGTACTCGATTCTAGAAGTAGTTTTCAAAAATCTTGTGCAACGACATACGGGGATGCTCCTGACCGCAAGTGCTGGCGATATTGGATGCATTCTCCACGTCAAGCGTGACAATTGCGCAATCGCGAGTGTCCCTTCTTCTACGCTGGTGTGCTACTTCCATTGTACTGTTCCTGCGTGGAACTGTTCTTCCGGAAGCCGAACCTTTTTTTTGGTGTGCCTGAAGGGCATTGGAACTAAGAGAGCCAGTGGCCTTGATTGCTGTACACAGATTACGAGGTTCCCGTACTCATTGATGGAGTAGGGTTGGTTGGTACTAATTCTATGCCCCATTTTGGTACCGCATAATCAAATAGACCAACGACCTTTTTGGGATTAGAGTTCTTTAGAGTTCCTTGCTGTGGAGTTGAAAGGTACCGTCCGAAGAAGTAGTACCTTGCTTCACAATGACAAAGCAGGTGAGCGGACGTTACAACTGCAAGGTTGCAGAAGCGACAGTTGTCACATCCGACAATTTCAATGTTCTTCAGGTGGTAAAGAGCAGGACTTACTTACTTTACTTTTGTGGCGACAGATCATTAAGATCCTATGCCGAATCCAGAATACGTCTCCCCAAAACTCGGTCTTGGGCTGCTACTCTCCAGTCTCCCCTTACACCCGCTAATCTGGCATCCTCGTCGACAGCACACATCCAGCGCGTGCGCGGTATGCCTCGAAGTCGTCGGCCTCTATCCGGTTCTCTACTAAATATTATCTTTGCCGGTCGCTCATCCACCATCCGTGCTACATGGCCAGCCCACTGTAACCTGCCGTGTTTCATCACCTTGACAATATCAGCGTGTGTGTATACTTCGTACAGCTCGTGATTCATGCACCTGCGCCACACCCCGTTCACTAGTTTGCCTCCGAGTATTGATCGCCGGATTCTACGCTCGAAGACCCCAAGCGCTCGTCGATCGGCCTCCTTCCACGTCCACGATTCATGTCCGTAGAGCGCCACCGGGAGGATCAGAGTCCTATAGAGCGCAAATTTCGTACGGATCTGTAGGCTACGGTACCTAAGCTGGCTACGCAATCCGTAATAAGCCCTATTCGCCGCCGCAATCCGCCTCTTCACCTCGCGGCTCACCTCGTTGTCACATGTCACGAGAGTACCAAGATAAACAAATTCGTCGACCACTTCGAAAGTATCCCCATCCATCTCCACCGCAGCACCAACACCCGTAGAATTACCACGCTCTCTGCCAGCCACCATGTACTTCATTTTGGCAGTGTTTATGGTGAGTCCAATTTTCGCAGCTTCCCTTTTGAGAGCCGTAAAGGCTTCCTCAACTGCTCTACGGTTAACACCAATTATATCAACGTCGTCCGTGAAGCCCACAAGCATGTGAAACTTAGTAATGATGATGCCGCTCCTCTGCACACCTGTCCTTCGTATTGAACCTTCCAAAGCTATGTTGAACAGCAAGTTCGAGAGCCCGTCACCTTGCTTCATACCATCTAACGTCACAAACTCTTCCGAAAATTCGTCCGCTGTCTTGACGTAAGATGTTAAACCGTTAAGCGTCGCACGTAACAGTTTAATCAATTTTGTTGGAAAACTATGTTCTAACATTATTTGCCACAGATCATTGCATTCCACTGTGTCGTACGTCGCCTCAAAGTTAATGAACAGATAAAGTGTCTGCAAGTAGTGTTCTCGAAACTTGTCGAGATTCTGTCTCGAGGTAAACATCTGGTCCGTTGTAGATCGCCCCACTCGAAAACAGCATTGGTATTCTCCAACAAAGGCTTCCTGCAACGGTCTCAGTCGCTGGAACAGGATACGGGAGAGAATTTTGAAAGCGGAACTGAGGAGGGTTATGCCTCTATAATTACCACAGTCGAGCCTATGTCCCTTCTTTTAGATAGGGCATATGAGTCCTTCCAACCAGGTCGTAGGTAGTTGTTCCTCAGACCATACCCTTAGGATAATCTGGTGAATTGCACTACACAGCCGCTCGCTCCCAACTTCGAAAAGTTCGGCCGGTAAGCCGTCCTTCCCAGCGGCTTTGTGGTTCTTTAGCTCTTTGCAAGTATTTTTCACCTCGTCCAATATTGGTGGGTCCACAGCTTGTTCGTCCTCCTCCATTTTGTCCTGTTCCCTTCGACGACTCTCCTACCTTCCTCACCGTTCAACACCACTTCGAAATGCTGCTTCCAACGCCTGGCCACCTGCGATTTATCTGTAATCTGGTTTTCTTCCCTGTTATTGCACATTTCAGGTACTGGCACGGTCCGGTTCCTGATTCCGTTGATCGTTCTATAGAAGCTCCTCGTGTCGTGCCTGGTGAAGCAATTCTCCGCCTCCGCGAGGACGCGATCGTAGTGCTCACGTTTCTTACGACGATGAAGCCTCTTTTCGGTAGCTCTTGCCTCCCGGTATTTCTCCCGCATCTGACGCGTTACACGATTAGCTGCTACTAACGTGTTAGCGTAGGCTCGGTTCTTCTCCTTCCACTGCTCGTTCAGGTCCATTACACTGATCGTTCAGGTCCATTCCAGTTGGTTCACTGATCCGTCTATCAACTTTCCGAGCATACTCTGCAGCAACTCCTTCCGCCTCGATAACCTCTGGATGTCCAGATGTATCTTCCTCGCCGATTTCGATTCAAATACATTGGACAACCGGGCGCGAAGCTTGCCTACCACGAGATAGTGATCCGAGTCGATGTTTGGCCCTCGAAAGGACCGCACATCTATGACGTCTGAAAAGTGCCGGCCGTCGATCAGCATGTGGTCGATCTGGGAGCAGGTCTCTCCGTTGGGGTGTTTTCAGGTGTGCTTCCGAATGTTCAGACGTGCAAAATAGGTACTACAGATGGCTATTCCCTTGGCCGCGGCGAAGATCACTAACCTCAAGCCGTTTGTCGGCGCGTACACGTTGATAAGGCTGTAATTGAAGAATCTGCCCTTGATCCTCAATACGCATAGACGGTCATTAATAGGCTCCCACCTAATAACACGCTTTATTTGGTTAAAGAGCAGGACAGTGTCCGGTAACAATTCCCGTGTAGAGACGTAGCTTACCACACTTGAGACCGAGAAGCCCCTTAGATATAGAAGGGTTTGGAGAGATAAACTGTTTAGCTTGTCTGCGACCCCGTGTATTGTTCCATCGGTTAGATATTTCTAGCGTTTCCCATGATTCAAGTTTGCACTTGATGGCGGATATGAAGGTGCCCAGAAATGGCTCAGGTCCAATAAATTGCTGTGGTGATTGCCCTCGATACCGTAGTGTTCTGGTACCCAGTACAGGAGAACTTGATTCTGCCGCACTTCCAAACTAATTTGGACGCGCATTTGGCGGACCTTAGTTCCAGTAGTGCCGCTTGGCTGTCCGAGGAGATGCCGATTTTCGCGAGCCTGTGATTACGTTTAAGATATGGCTTGGCGCAGACGAGTATCGCATATACTACTGCTTGAAAAACGGTGGATCATACACCCATTGTAACAGTTTCCTTAACACCGCCCAGTGTCAAAGCGGAATCAATTGAAAAAATGATTAAAAATAGTGTAAAATGTAATGACCCGGTTAAAGTTGTACCACTGGTGAAAAAAGGTGTGGATATAAGGCCCTCTGTTCGAGTTGGAGAAAGGGGCCCTTCCATCTCTTACCCACAGGCAAGTATGCAATTTTTAGCAACACTCCCGTACCTGATAAGCTTCCGTGTTACAGGTACCTTACGACCATCTGATGCATTCTCCCACGCACTATGGTAGCCTCGCCCCCCCCCCCCCCCCCTCAGCCGTAGCCGAGCTTTCCTGCCTGCGTTCACCAGTCGTCCCGGTTCTACGTGCGGCAGAGCGGAGACCGAGGCTACCAAAATATTTTACAGGGCAAGTATAATGGCGTTTCGTCTGTTTCCGCCACTACCGCTCCGCACTACTTTTCCAGTCTTCGGCAACCTGACGTCCCGTCGCAAGTATTTACAGATTACTAGTATTTACAGGATTTACTACCAAAATGTTCGTGGACTTCGGACCCAAATTGACGATCTTTTCTTGACGGCTACCGAATGTGACCACGACATAATTGAGTTAACCGAGACCTGACTCGACGAATATATTGAATCCGCCCAACTTTTTGGCAATCTATTCGCTGTCTATCGATACGATCGCAACCATCGTAACAGCCGCAAGGCGCGTGGTGGTGGTGTGCTAATAGCTGTTTGCAATCGCCTGAGCAGCTGTGTGGACTCTGCTTTAATGAGTAATACGATAGAACAATTTTGGGTTAAAATCTCTTTGCCAGCTCGCAGTATTAGTGAAGGTGTAGTCTATCTACTTCCTGATCGTAGATCTGATACTACCGCTATTGAAAGCCACATTGGCTCCATCAGGTCCGTTATCTCTCGTCTACACCATGATGATCTCTCGTTACTGTTTTTTTTTTTTTTTTTTTTTGAAGGTGGCGGGGAAATCTGCAAACGGACACCTGAGAAGAGAACTCAGGGTGTGGGGATGAGACTAGGGGAGAGATGCTGGGGTAGTTACACTCGCCCAGACACCTACTGATCCCTGTCCCGACCCACTAAAGCCCCTCCAGTCTCCAGCCCTGGTCTTCCCGGAACGACGGTTAAGTATTACGTCGGGGAGTGGCTTTTGTGCGTGATGCACCCTCTTTACTCTTATAACCTCCTAGCTAACTACCTGGAGACTGGTAATTAGCTACCACTGGCGTGTTGGTGGTTGACCCACCACACACGTTGCAGCTCCAGAACAATTTGAGAGGCGGCCGCACAGACCGCGTTCCAGATGTCCGGGTCGTCGCACATCCTCCGGACTAGATTGTCCGGAGTAGTGCCAGGCCCGCTCACAGCCATCATGTTGCTCCTCGCTCTTACGAAACGGGGGCATACGAAGAAGACATGCTCAGCAGTCTCCTCCTCCTCCACGCACTCGGGACACATGGGGGACACCGCGTGTCTGAACCTGTGCAGATATTGCTTGAAACAACCATGGCCTGACAGGATTTGTGTCAGGTGGAAGTTCACTTCACCATGTCGTCTCCCGACCCAGCCGGATATCTCCGGTATGAGTCGGTGCGTCCATCTGCCCTTTGTGGAGTTGGACCATTCCCGCTGCCAGCGGAGCATCGAGAATGACCTTCTGGTACCTCGTATGCCCCTTGTGTCACGTTGGTCGAAACACTCTCTGTCCTCCTTGATGGCGATGCTGATAGGCATCATGCCGGACAAGACACAGATTACATCGTATGACACCGTACGATACGCACTCGCAACTCACAGGCACATGAGCCTGTAGGTACTTTCCAGTTTACCACGGTAACTGTTAGTACCTAGCGCTCTGGACCACACTGGCCCACCAAACCTAAGTATGGACGAAACCACGCTGGCAAGAAGTCTTCGCTTGCTGCCATAAACCGCTGAGCTATTGGACATCATACGAGATAGTGCTGCAATAGCCGATGAGGCCCTCTTACAGGCATAGTCGACGTGACTCCCGAACGTGAGCTTGTCGTCCACCACAACCCCCAAGAGCTTCAGGGATCGCTTCGAGGTGATGGTGCAGTCTCCGACTCTGAGCACCGTCTGTGGCTCCTATTTACGGTTGTTCACAACCGTGACCTCCGTCTTATGATGCGTGAGCTCCAGTTTCCTGGAGCGCATCCAGTCCTCGACCTTGCGTATACAGTGCGCGGCCGTCAACTCGACCTCCTCGATAGACTCGCCGTAAACCTCCAGCGTTATGTCGTCTGCAAAGCCGACGATCACAACCTCTACAGGGAACTTGAGTTTCAACACTCCGTCATACATGACATTCCACAACACCGGGCCCAGGATAGAACCTTGCGGAACTCCTGCGGTAATTGGGACGCACTTCTGACCCTCCTCCGTGTCGTTAACAAGTACTCGATTCTGGAAATAATTTTCCAGAATCTTGTACAGCGACACCGGTACATGGATGCTCCTGAGCGCGAGCGCTATGGAGTCCCTACTGGCACTATTGAACGCATTCTTCACGTCGAGCGTGACGATTGCGCAGTAGTGTATTCCCCTTCTCTTGTGCTGGGTTGCTACCTCCGCCGTCTTGATGACGGAAGAGATTGCGTCCAGCGTGGACCTGCCCTTCCGGAAGCCGAACTGGTTACTTGCCAGACCGTGTACACCCTCCGTGTACCTCATCAGTCTGTTGAGGATGATCCTCTCAAGCACCTTGCCCGCGGTGTCCAGCAGGCAGATAGGCCTATATGCCGATGGGTCCCCTGGCGGCTTCCCAGCCTTCGGCAATAAGACCAGTCTCTGCCGCTTCCACCTGTCCGGAAAGAGACAGTCATCCAGGCACCTCTGCATGAGTGCCCTGAACATCCCGGGGGCCGTTTTTATCGCCAGCCTGATCGCCAGGTTAGGGATACCATCCGGTTCTGGTGCCTTGCTCACCTTTAGGGATTTGGCGATCACGATGAGTTCCTCATTCGTAACTCTTGCCTCCTCCCCTGCCTCGACACGGCTGTCGTCGCTCACGGATTGGATGCTCGGCAGGTTGGCCGACCATCTCTGGTCTATGTCTGAGATACTGGAACGTCGGACGTGAGACTCGACCGCCGGAGGCCAAGGACTTGGCTCGTGGCGTGGAAAGAGTCCCTCGATGATACGCTCCAGAAGCGCTGGTGATCGCTCTGCAGGCGCCAGCGCGCCTTTAGTCTTGGCCATTACGATCCTGTAGGCGTCACCCCACGGATTTGTATTGGCACTCGCACATAGCCTATCGAAGCAGGCCCTCTTGCTGGCCTTTATCGCACTCTTTAGCATCGATCTTGCCGAACTGAATGCTGCGCGGCGCTCTGTCCTCTCTTCTTCGTTTCGCGCACGCTGCATCCTCCGTCTTGCACGGAGGCACGCACTGCGAAGGTCGGCTATCGCGTCCGTCCACCAGTAAACCGGTGGCTTTCTATTCCTAGGTTGGCGAGTCCTAGGCATGGTGGCGTCGCACGCCCGCGATAGCATAGCAACTAGTTGGTCAGCAGTCGGGCGGAGCCAACTGCCCCCCTCGCGCTCCCTTCTCATTGCCTCTTCGAATACCTCGGCATCAAAGTGCGATGTCTTCCACCCGCGAACGGTCGGAGTGTTGGCTCTACCCGTCGCTTGCCGCCTCTCGTTGTTGTCGACACTATAACAGACCGCCTGGTGGTCGCTATTAGTGTAGCCATCGTCTACCCTCCAGTTCTTGATCAGTCCTGGGCTGGAGAACGTCACGTCGATGATCGACTCCGCACCATTTCTGCTAAATGTACTTTTGTTCCCAACGTTGGCCAGATCTAGGTTGAGCTTTGCAAAAGCCCCCAACAGGATCTGGCCCCTCTGGTTCGTGAAGCGACTTCCCCACTCAACAGCCCAAGCGTTGAAGTCGCCCGCCACCACCAACGGCGTTAGGCCCGTTAGCTCCATGGATAGGAGATCGACCATCTGGGTGAACCTTTCGGTAGACCAACGTGGCGGAGCATAGCAACTGCAGTAGAACACTCCGTTCACCTTAGCAACTACGTACCCTTCTTCTAAGGTTGAGACAACCTCCTGAACCGGGAACTTGCTCGTCGTACATATGGCCGCCAAACTGGACCTATCCGCAACCCAGTTACCGTTTCCGGGAGGGATGCAGTAGGGATCCGATATGACAGCGATGTCCGACAACGACTCAGTGGCTGCTTGGTGTAGCAGCTGCTGAGCCGCGAAGCAATGGTTCAGGTTCAGTTGCGTCACCCTTACGCCCGTGGTTTCGCAGCCGGCTTACCGGCTGGGCACCTGGGGCCTCCCATAAAGTGTTTGGCGTCCCGTTTCCCGGAACATACCATGCACTTGGGAGACTCCCCACAGTCCTTTGCTTTATGGCCTGCACCTCCACATCGCCTGCACAGCTGGCTCCTATCAGTCCCCTTGCAGGTCCAGGACTTATGTCCGCCCTCGAAGCACCGGAAGCAAATGTCTGGTTGCTGTAGTATGCCCAGAGGACATACAGACCAGCCGACCTTCAACTTGCCCTCTTTCAGGGCCAGGTTAGCGTCCGCCGACGGTAGTCGGAAGGTAGCTATCTGGGTCCCCGCCGGACCTTTGCGGAGGCGGATTGACTCCTTAACCACCTCCACCCCGCACTTCGCTTTTAGGGCTTGTGCAATGTCGCACCCCTCAGTGATTTCGTCCAGGTTTTTAAGCTGGAGAGCCACTTCTGAGGTGAGTGCCCGCACTTGCACCTCCTTCCCTAGGACCTTTTCAGCTACCGTTTTGTAGGTAGCCCCCTTGTTCTTGGCGTCCTTCCGGAGCTCAAGTATCATCTCGCCAGTGCGAGATCGGCGGATACTCCGCACATCCACCCCCAGATCCTTGAGCTGGGTTTCCTCCCTCATCTTCTTTAAGACTTCTGAGTACTTCGACCCATCCGTCTTGAGTATGAGGGCATCACCCATACTCCGCGCCTTCTTGACCTTTTTTGGTCCTCTGGCCGCTCCGCCATCATGTCGCGTCGCATCTTCCCGACGCTTCCTACCCTCTACAGTAGTCCAAGGGTTGCCCGTAGCCTCCACCTGTGCCTTTTCCGCGGTGGACCTTGAGCCGGTTGGCGTGTGTTCCCGTGGGAGTAGCACGACCAATCGTTTCTTGGTGTTCCCGGGGGCCGTTTCCCCCGGGGACTGCCTCGTTCGCTTAGCGACCTGCCCCGTGGAGCAGACCGAAGCGAACGAGGGGGCGTCTGTCTGCACCTCTTTAGATGCAGTCGCCCTCCCGGTCCTGGCCGCTTTCTCGGCCGCCTTCACCCGAGCTACGAGTTCTTCGTGCTCCTTTCTGGCTTCATCAATGGTGCTCCGAAGCAGGAGGAGGCTCTGCTTCAGGTCGCCAGCGATGTTTCGCCTGTTCGCCAAGATCTCGATTATAGCATCGAGGACTTATGGCGAGGATTATGGCTCCAGACTTCGCCGCATCCGTCTCCGCCTTCCTTTGTGGAGACCGCTGGATGCCACCTCTTGCGGAGGGATTTTGTAATCCCTCCGCACTCGTCTCTTTCGTTTTGAATGTGTTCATCTTGATGTTAAATGGGTCCCCCTTCCAGCCGCTATCCTTGTCCATGCTGGAGTAGTCGCCTATGTGGTCCCATGGTGGTCTATGCCGAAGCAGTGAGGTCATGGCTACGGTAAGCAGTCATAGCGCCTTATGGGCAACTATGACTCCACCGACTTGCGCCGAGTCAGGAACAACCATCTGATCCTACTCCTGCCTAATTCCCACCAGGCAATAGACTCGGAACGTACTGGAAGGCCTGCCAGGTTTTATGGGACGGAGACCCCTGCACCGGGTACCACCTCGCCATTTCAAGCCGTTGTCACACGACTTTACTAAGGGAGCTCGATGCAGGTGCCAGCCCGAGGATGCGGTACCATTCCGAAATCCAGCTCATATCCGTTCACTACGCTGCCAGTTGCCATAATCGGGACCTTACTGGCATCAGTCCCGATGGGCGGGTAAGTGCTTTTGGGTGTTGGGATCGGCTCTATTCGCTCCGTCAGAGGTGCTTCCGGGTGATTGTGGCTTTTGCGAGGAGTCGACTGTCCCTGGTCCGACGCTCACCACCCCTAGACGACCGCTGCTGGTCCGGGACTGTTCGGTACTGTCAGTGGTCACACCTGTATTGTGCCCCCTCGACGATCGCCACACGTCGACCCGTGGTGGCATGCAGCTCTGCCTTACTCGTTACTGTTTGGGATTATAATCAGCCGGGGGTAGTTTGGAAACTTGGAAGCGATAGTGTACCTTCAATTGATCCACTTCTACCACGTATATCTGTTGCTTGCTCCGCTCTACTTGACGGGTTCAGCTTGCACAACTTAACTTAAGTGAACCACGTTACCAACGACCACGATCAACTACTAGACCTAATACTTGTGAACGATAACACCTCATGCGAACTTGCAGAAGCGAGTGAGTTCCTACTAGCGCTGGACATGAATCCCCCAGCATTAGACATAACTTTGATTGAAACTCCACCCACGCAATTCGAAAATATAGGTAACGTTCCAAGTTTAGATTTTCGCAGAGCTGACTTTGAGTCCTTAAGCGTTGCCTTCTCTCACATCAATTGGAAATTTTCGGAATCCTCTCCACCCGTGAATGGTGCTATAGGTACTTCAACTGTGCTATCAATCCAGCCATCGATCGTATTGTTTTTTTACGGAGACCTATGAGAAAACCCCCTTGGTCCAATCCTCGCCTTCGTCAGCTCAAGAGGCAGCGTTCTTCGGCTTTGCGAAAGTACTGTCGAGCAAGAAGTCTGATTTTTAAGCAACAATTCAACCGAATTAGTAATCTCTATAGAAAATATGACCGCTACCTCTACAAACGATACTCCTTCAGGATGCAGGGCAACCTTAGACGGAATCCGCGATTATTCTGGTCGTTCGTGAATACCAAGCGTAAAGAAGATGGCTTACCATTGGATATGTTTCTTGGTAATTGTCATGGCAGAGCACTGTCTGATAAATGCACTCTATTTGCCCGTAGTTTTCAACGCAATTTTCATGAACATACTGCTTCCAATGCTCAGGTTGATGCTGCTCTTAGTGACCTCCCGAGAGATATTATCGATTTCAATCTGTTTGAAATAACAAGTCGTCACGTTATTGCTGCCACGGATAAACTAAAATTATCTTTCACTGTTGGCCCGGATGGAATTCCATCGAGTGTTCTCGAGTGTTCATCGAAACGATGTGCCGCTGTTCTCATGCATCCGTTAAGCCTGCGGTTCAATTTATCTCTTTAGCAACGTGTGTTTCCGAAGTTTTCCATCATGTTTCCTGTGCCCAAGAAAGGCGATAGACGCGATGTACAAAAGTACAGAGGCATCACATCTATCTGTGCATGCTCCAAAGTAATGAAAATAATCATAAAAGACGCTCTCTTCGCCAGCTGCAAACAATACATCTCATCGGATCAACATGGTTTCTACCCGAAACGATCAATAACTACTAATTCAGTTGAATTTTCATCATATTGCCTGCGAAACATGAGTAGCGGTGCCCAAATAGCTGCAGTATACACTGATCTGAAAGCGGCGTTTGATCGAGTAGACCATAGAATACTTCTAGCGAAGCTCGAACGATTGGGGGTGTCATCTTGCCTTGTGCGATGGTTTGCATCGTATTTAATGAATCGAACACTATGTGTGAAGATGGGGACTCAGTTTTTAGCACAGTTTACTAATGTCTTTGAAGTATCGCAAGGTAGCAATCTTGGACCGCTACTCTTTATGTTGTTTATCAACGATATTTCTCCCCGAGTAACCAGTAAGCACTAAATCATTGCCCTACAACAATACTATATTTGATTACAGAATTCTGGGTAAAAACTTATTCTGACCTAAATGCTTGTATATATCTGATATAATGATGGAAAGGCGAAATAGCGAGCTGATAAAGTCCTGCAGGTGGCAACCATTGATATGCACCACTAATGCTAATTTGGAGCACCCATGAGATTTATCTTTTCTGACATGTGAGTTAAGAAAACAAACGAAAAAATTAGAACCTTAATTATTTGGTGTCTGGAACAAATGCAAAAAAATATTCAGAAGTAATACATACTAGTTGGCATTAACAACTACTACTTGTTTTGTTTTGGGTATTTCGGATAGTTTCATGCTTTCATATACCCGAACTTTGCGTCGAAAATTCCCACTCCTTAAAGTTTTTTTTTACATTTACGTGAAGTATCCATGTTTGGACTATTTTTAATTGGCCACTCGATATCGCTCGTTATTGGCACTCACAAAAAATGTAATGCGTCTTCTATACGCATTCAAAACACTACATCTTAGCATTTACGGTAGTCCTTTAAGCGCATATTTTGCTCTCTGTAATGCTAGTTTGGCAGTGTATAGCGATCAAAAGAATACAGCATGGGAATCAATCTGCCAGCAACTAACCAAAAGAACGACGAAGAATCCCCAACGACACCGGAAAACACCGAACCGAGACGCACTGTAGAAAGCATTTTGGAAGCCTCCGATCTACTCAATTCAGTCCTGCCTCCTACAGCCAGCGTTCATCACAGTCGTCTCGGTCCTGAGGCTGATGTTAGAGAGGAGGTCTTCCATCGCGCTTGCATGGGCAAGTATATTAATACTAGGAGTTTATCTCTGTGTGACGATTTTTCCTGCAATCAGGTTGCGATACGCTGCAGTCTTCAAAGCCAATCCGACTCCGCCCCATGCTATATGGTACAAACTACTGGTAGAGCTTCGCTCGATTCAGATATACTCCATAGCACGCTCAAAGTAGCTCCGACCGAACGCGTGACACCTATCAGGATATACTACCAGAATGTTAGAGGTCTACGAACGAAAATCGACGACTTTTTTATAGCTGTTTCTGACTGCGAGTACGACGTCATCATTCTGACGGAGACCTGGTTGAAAGACGATATCAATTCTATGCAGTTTTTCAACAAGAGCTACTGTGTATTAAAGAAGGATCGCATTACCGAGGTGACTGGTAGAACGCGTGGAGAAGGCGTTCTCATAGCTGTTAAGAACTCACTTAATTCCACTTTCTGAACCGTTCGTATCGACGACAGCCTAGAGTATCTTTGGGTTAAGGGTGACTGCATTGAACGAGTGGTTTGCTTAGGCGTGGTTTACGTTTCCCCGGACTTATCGAGAAACCGCTTAGTCATAGAGAGACTCAACAGTTCGATTTCTTCCGTGGCAAAATCTTTAAATGTGTGCGACACTCACATGCTATTCGGTGACTTCAATCTTTCGGATTTGTGCAGGCGGTACGCCCAAATTGTGCCCAGTGAATCAGCCTCCGTTAGTAACATTTTTATGGACAATATGTCTCTGATCCATATGAAACAACTCAACTTAAGGACCAATAATCTGAACCGAATACTATACCTAATATTTGTGGATGAAGAGGCTGCACCGATGTGTGACCTTTCAGATCCTCCTGAAGCGCTTATTCCCGTTGATGTTCTGCATCCTCAAATCCTGACACACCTGCATTGTACGGCTCCCATACGCTTCAGTGAACCCCCCAACGATCAACTCCATGATTTCGTCCGCAGCAACTTTGAAGTCTTTTGTCTGTCGATTGGTCACCAGTTTACAATGCTCTGACGTAAACGAGGCGGTTCAATTCTATAACGCAACGCTCACGTAGCTTTTTCCAAGATTCGTACCAGTTCGTCGCCCAAGAATGTCACCTCCGTGGACCGATAGACGTCTCCGTTATTTGAAACAACAACGCTCTAGAACTTTGAGGCTCTACTCAAACTCAAACTCGACTTTCATGTTTCCTCTACTGTTTTTCGTGATCGTGTTACAAACTTTTATGTGCAGATATAGTTCTAGTCATTAGTTTTTAAGTGCTCATTTAGACTGTTTGTCCGACGAATGTAAACAAATCAATAAATAAATAAATAAATAAATAAATAATGCCCTAAACATTAAAAAACATTATGTAAAATGCTATCTCTTAATGCTTACGGTTGCTTGGGTCTGCTACTTCCGGATGGTTGCCGTAAATTGTACGCTGATGATGTCAAACTTTTCAAAGTTGTGAGGAGTACTACGGACTGTGTTGAGCTTCAGTGACTACCCAAGTAACCATAAGCATTAAGAGATAGCACTTTATTGGCACTAATTCAGCCTTGCTAAGCCAAATAGTATGAATTATTTCTGAATATTTTTTTGCATTCGTTCCAGACACCAAATAATTAAGGTTCTAATTTTTGTTTTGTTTTTTTAACTCACATGTCAGAAAAGAGAAATCTCATGGGTGCTCCAAATCAGCATTAGTGATGCATATTAATGGTTGCGACCTGCAGCACTTTATCAGGTCGCTATGTCGCCTTTTTAACATTATATTAGGGGTACGCGAAATCTTTCAGGGGGTACACGAAAGAAAAATCATCAACAAAGCAATTTTTTTTATAATACTTCATTTGTTATTCAACCTTGCTCATAAAACATGACTTTAGCAATCAGTTAAATTACAGTTCAATTTGAAACCTGAACTAGACTACCACAACATGATCTACCACTACTGTCCCCCACTCTGTGAGAACCCGTAGACTTCGGAGCTATAGTTGGATTCTATTTTTGACCCATCTGTATAGATCTGTAGATGATGCCTGGTAGTAGTGTATGCTCCACATGAGGCGATTGGTTTCGATCACCCTATATGGAACGTCAAGATTGTTCTGAACCGCCATGCAGTCTGAAAATTGTAGTTAGCTATATACGGAATAAGTTCCTCAAGAACTCACCACTACATAATGATCAGCACGCTTATCAACCTGATAACTCGACGAAAATTGCTCTTCATGGCATAGTTACTTTCATCGAAACGTCGCTGAAGTATCAAGAGACTGCGCTATGCGCATTTTTTGCATTTCTCCTAGAAAGGTATAGCAATCACTTGCAAAACCGAAAGTATAAAAGTGCTCCAAAGGGCCGAATGGCATATATCACTCGACTCAGCTCGACGAGCTGAGCATTTTCTGTATGTGTGTGTGTGTGTATGTGTGTGTGTGTGTGTGTGTGTGTGTATGTGTGTGTGTGTGTGTATGTGCAGATTTTTATTCTCAATCACTTTTCTCAGAGATGGCTTAACCGATTTTCATGAAATTATATGCAAATGAAAGGTCTTGTTGCCCCATAAGACCCTATTGAATTTAATTGTAATCGGATTTTTAGTTTAGAGGTTATGTTTAAAAATGTGAAAATCATGAAACATCAATATCGCAGAAACTACACAACCGATTTGAACATAATTGGTCTTAAAAGATCTGGCTTCCTAGAAAACCGTTAAGTTTTGAATTTCAAGAAGATTGAACTTGTGGTTCAAAAGTTATAAAAAGAAACGTCTTCTGAAGACTGTTTAATCTCACTAGAGATGGCTGTACCGATTTTCATGAAATCAGTGTCAAATGTAAGGTCTAATTACCCTATAAGACCCTATTGAATTGTTTTGCAATCGGACTATTACTTTGCCTGTTATGTTTAAAAATGTGAAATCCAGCTATGCAAAGGAACATATTCCGAAGACTACTTGGACTCACTCACTTTTCTCAGAGATGGCCGACCCAATTTCCACAAAATTAGTGTCAAATGAATGGTCTAGCTGCCTCAGAAGACCCTATTGAATCTTACTGTAATCGAACTGTAACTTCATTTGTAATGTGCCGACTTGTGAAAATCACGAAACTTCATTATCTCAGAAACTACACAACCGATTTGATTATTATTATTATCAGATGAGCGGGCTAGTTAAGAGTTAACTGATGAATTATGATTGAACACGTGGTTTCAAAGTTTGGCTGCCCTATACGTTCCCATTTCATTTGATTATAATCGAACTTAAGCAACCGTTATGTATTAAATTGTTAATAAAACAACGAAAGTCTATTATCTCAAAGATTACATGACTTATTTGAACATAACTAGTGTCATACGAACGAGTCATCTCTCAAACTTACAAATAACAAACTTCATAACAATTTGATATGTGGCTCAAAAGTTATGGAAAGAAGAGAAATTCAATAACTATTTGAAACTATACCTGCTTTGTTCGATATATACATTGATTCCTTGCGGTTTGTTTGAAGTCTGCAAATGCACGACGAATCGGTCATAGGATATGATCAAAGTCAAATAACAAATCGTTTGAAATGATTGGTTTTATCGAAATGACAACATCCTCGTCTTTTGGCTTCTGTACATCGCCTTAATTCTGAATATATTCATATTGGGTGGTATTCTGTCATTATCAGCAGACTTTCTGGCATTAATCTGACACCTGACCTGTCTGAAGTCGATTTGTGGCTCCAGTGCATCATTACGGTTCCGGAAATACCCATATTGGATGGAATTTGGTCATTTGCCGCTGTTTTTCCGACACCGGAAGTCGCCATTTTGGATTTTATAATGGCATTTGGAGACAATTTCTGGATTTTGAACGGCATACTGGTTAAAGAAAAACTCATATTGGGTGGAATTTGGTCATTTTCTGCTGTTTTCAGAAACCGGAAGTCGCCATCTTAGAATTTAAAATGCTATCTGTGGTCGATTTTAGCTCCTGTGTATTATTCTAGATCCAGATAATATTATATTGGGTGGAAATCGGCCATTTTCGGCTGTTTTCCAGAAACCGGAAGTTGCCATCTTACAATCCAAAATGTTGTCTGAGGTCGATTATGGAACATATTTGTTACCACTAAAAACATTCACCTGCCAATATGATTTCATTTAGTTGATTAGTTCGCGAGATGTGCAAAAATTTGTCAAACCATTATGGACATATTTGTTAACTCTAAAAACATTCACATACCAAATTTGGTTGTATTTTCTTGATTGGTTCTTGAGCTGTGCGAAATTTGTGTTTCATTTTCATGGGATCCCTCCCTTATAGAAGAGGGAGTCGGGTTTCAAACCATTATGTACATGTTTGTTACCACTAAAAACATTTACCTGCTAAATTTTGTTCCATTTGATTGATTAGTTCTCGAGATGTGCACAAATTTGTGTTTCATCCAACTATTATGGACATATTAGTTACCCCTTAAAACATCCACATGCCAAATTCGGTTTCATTCGCTTGGTTTGTTCTTGAGTTGTATAGAAATTGAGGTTTCATTTGTATGGGACCCCTCCCTTCCAGAAGAGGGAGGGGTCTCAAACTATCATAGGAACCTTTATCGGCACCAAAAACCCCTACATACAAATTTTCACGTCGATCGGTTCGGTAGTTTTCGGGCCTATATTGATCAGACAGACAAACAGACTTGACTGCATTTTTATATGTAAAGATTACAACATCAATATTTTAGAACCTAAAGAGTGAATATACATTTATTGGATTGAAACGTTCATGTAAATCTATTTTTACAAATAAAAAATTGAATGAGAAAGGCTGGGTCTGACCGCTAGGTGGATTAATTTAGGTTTTCTGGAGATATGACCAAAATAGTGCCAAAATATTGACATAATATACCTATAACTGCCCAAAAATGGTCAAAACTCACCATACGACCACTCAAATCATTCGGAATTATGAAGTTAGGTTAATTGTTACCACATAATGTGTCTAGGTAATTACTGACCAGTCCTGGACATACCCCGGTGTTCAGTTTATTTCAACTAAACCGAACTCCGCATTGCAACCTTTTTTCCTGGTTCTAATCAATTTAAGAATGTAATCCTCTATGGGTGTATTCAAGTAAGTTTTTATATTACAAGCATCAACCGTTAAACGAACTTCAAAAGGTAAACTAGTCTTTTTATTCTACAGTACTCCGCCTGTTACGGTTCTCTTGGTTCAGTTTACGAATAGACTTGGATTATTGAGAACTGGAGCAGAGGGTCCAAAGCCCCTGTAAAGGAGGATGGTTGCAACAGCTCTTAACCATGGCTGTTACGTTAAATCCAAGGGTAAAACCCCTAAGCTAAGGTGTTATGCGACCCGTGCCGATGGATGACGTGGTGGGGGGGTTTAAGAAATACCCAGCCTCTAACGGAGCCTGTGGAGCACCAGGGCACCCTTCACAGTAATTAGCCCTTACTGCATCACGCGGGTCACTGATGCAGCGGACTCTTCTTTACCCAGCGACTCGTGGGAATTTTATTAACGACAAAACTACACAAAATTCAGCCACCGGCAGCCTTTCTTTACCTGAACCCATGGACTTATCGGAGCGTAGTCCTATAAGAACAAACGCACCGGGCAGAACGGAGAAGATGGAACATGAGGATGATTTCAACCTCGACAGCGAATCGCTGGACGGAGGACCCTCTGCTTCATCCTTAATCCTACGTTCTCCACAAGGGAATGACGAAAGTCTAAGTCCAGAGACAAGGCCCAATGACGAAGGGAAACCCAAATCATCGGCACCCCTTGTCAAGCGACTTTGAAATGCGCAAAGGCGGCGACTTAGCAAAAATCTTCGCTCCGGTCTCTCGTACGAAGAAACCTGGCCCTCCTTCCGACAAAGCAGCTTTCTCAAACAAACCAAGTCGCCGTCAAGCGTCAGTGGTCCCAAACACCAGTACTAAGTGTCCACAGCCTAAAAAACTGCGGAACGGCACTGGTTTGGGGTCATCGGGTCCGAAGCCGCTCCCGACGGCCACTTTTAGGGCATGGCGGGAGCTATAAACCTCGCGGTTACTTTTGCTACCCACCCCAGCTCCCTACTCACAACGGACCAGCTTCAGACTGTCCGGACCTCCAGCTAGCGGCTGCATTCATCCAGGAGCTGTGGATCAACGAATCCAAAGTTCTCGGACTTAAAGCTCCTAACGGTAGGTTAATCTACTGCGACACGCAGTCCAAACCATGGACTGAAATTCTGCTAAATAGAGAACTAAAATTTTTACCTATTACAGAATTTATCCAACGCGATGTCGTTGCCGTCACGGTTGAAGTACCGACAACCAGAGGAAAGCAGGAGATGGTTGTCGCGTCGGCCTACTTCCCGGGCGACCAAGGTGATATACTGCCATCCGAAATCGCTGCGCTCGTGCGGTACTGCAAGGCCATCAACAAGCCGTTTCTGATCGGCTGCGATGCCAACGCACACCACACGATCTGGGGCAGCTCGGATATCAACACTAGGGGTGAGTACCTACTTGAATACCTTACTTCCAACGATGTCAATGTATGCAATGTAGGAAATAACCCCACCTTTATCAACGCTATCAGACAGGAGGTCCTTAATCTCACTCTGTGTAGCGCCTCTATTTCTGAAAGGATTGAAAATTGGCATGTCTCCGATGAACCTAGTTTGTCGGACCACAGACACATAGTTTTTAATATAGAGGCCAGCCCTCTGAAAAGAGAGCTGTACAGAAATCCTAAGAATACTGATTGGGAATCCTTTAAGGAACACCTGATCGATTCACGAACCTTCAGTTACAGCAACATAAGAAATTCAGTTGACCTGAATTCGGCAGCAAATGATCTTAAAACAGAATCATGGATGCTTTTAATGCAAAAGTCACATCTAACTGGGATGACTACAGAGCGTCCCTCACTAGTTACAACGCAGAGCTACGCAAGGCTAAACGGAAATCCAGAGTTAGTTTTTGTGAAAGAATTCAAACTCTGCCGGAAGCTACGCGGCTCCAAAAGGCGATGTCCAAAGACCATACTAACGGTTTAGGACAAGTTTTGTTTTATTCTCACTTATTTACCGTCGGTCTAGTTCCGCCACTGTTATTGTGCCAATCACCGACGCACGGGGAGGCGACTTCACCCTAACTCACGACCCGTTGATTAACGGGCCCGGCGCCAACGGCTTTACTTCCTCATGCGATGGAAGGCGTGATCCCAGAGATTTCTCGCCTCAGAAAATCTCCCGGTGTCGGTTAGGATTGAATCTAGACCAGTTGGGTTGGTTGTGAGTGGATCACGCCACCTCACAACCATCGACACCTATGTCAGCGGTGGGTTTCGAACCCAGGCGTCGAGTGTGGTTACGTTACCAACCACACTAGGCCCCGCGCTTCAATTTCAATTTCAATTTATTAATTCACCTAGTAGCGTAAAGGCGAACCTTTTTAATTTGCTACCTGCGCGTTACTTAGTTTTTCACAACAATTAACTTAACTAACAATAACCTTAACTAGTAACATAAATTTCAGTTCCAATATTCGAGACAGTCCCGTTTAAAAACTGTTTCAGAAGTTGAGCGTTTAACAGCAGGAGGTATCGAGTTATAATTAATCACACCTCTAACAAACAGTGAATTGGAATAGCAAGTCGAGTTGTTAAGAGGAATTATCAGGTTCTGCACGCGACGCCCTTGGGATGGCAACAGCTTTTCGAAGAGTACCGATGGGGATTGCTTGCTGATAAGTTTGCGCAAGAACATGCATGAGCGGTGCGCGTAAAAGTTAACCAGCGGACAGCCGATCAGATTTCTCTGCAAGTGACTTACGTGGGCGTAACGGTTCAATCCATAAACAAAGCGTACACAAGAATTCAGCGTGACTCTTAGCTTATCCATGGAGCCTGCATTTGGTTTTACGTGAAGTAGCTCGCCAAACATGAAATGAGGTAACATCAACGCTTTGAACAGTTTCAGGCGTGTGGTGGTGGGAGCAAAGGAAATAGAACCGTATAGCGATCGTAGGCTTGCGTAAATTTTACCGCATTGCTGGTTTATCAGCTTGTCCCATCTCAGATCGATCTGGAAAATTAAACCGAGATTTTTCGCCCTCTCCGTCCACTCAATAGCTTGCCCATCCATAGTAACAGGTGGTAAAGGATTGGTTTGGGCTGTGTTGCTTCTAAGGCGACCCTTCAACAACATTGCTTTGCTCTTCGATTGGTTGACGAAAAACTGATTCCGTTGAGACCATTCCATAATTCTTGCGAGATCTTCATTCATCATCATAATAAGTTTACGGGAACAGGGACCAAGTCGACGAATATACAGTTGAACGTCATCTGCATACATTTGTATTGAGCAATACCTGAGTACGGAAGGCAAATCGTTAACATAACAACAGAAGAGCAGAGGTCCAAGCACCGAACCTTGAGGAACTCCAGAGGTTGAGTAGCCCACTCCGGACTGCTGATCCCCGCAGAAAACAGTCTGTGTTCGTTTCATCAAATATGACTCGATTAGGTTAACAGCGGAAACGGCAAAGTAAAATTGAATTTCTAGCTTCGAGCAAAGTCTTCGATTAGGGAAAGTGTCGAAGGCTTTAGAAAAGTCCAGCAGCAACAATATGACCGTTCCCTTTTTGTCAAGTGTCTTTGCCAAATCATCGTAGACACGAACCGCTGCTGTTTGAATGTTTTGCCCTTTACGAAAACCTGCCGGAAAATCTGATAGCAGGTTATTTTCCGTGATAAAGGTGACATCTGATGCTTCAACAGTTTCTCAAATGCCTTTGACAGGGCACAGGGTTCAGGACGAGTAAGGAAAGAGGATGGATGCCTCACTGTCACTACCGAGGAAACGTTGAAAGTTCTTATGGACACCCACTTTCCCGGATCGACGGAGACAGAAGAACTGAATAGTGATGGGTCACGGCGGGACAATTCGTGACATATGGCGTTTCGGGAGTCCATTCTGCTGGCCCGTCGACTGTTCACGAAGGTTTCAATAGGTTGAGCTCTAAGCTCATTCAACCCTATGAAGTCTCCAGGTCCAGACGACATACTACCCATCTTTCTACCAAAATCGGACGCAGCTATTATGTCCGAGCTCATCAACCTCTTCAGAGCCAGCTCTATCCTGAGCCATATTCCGGGTAACTGGCTGAAGGTCTGATTTCATCACTCCTCAAATTGATGGAGAAAATAATGAATAAATTTATCCTTGATGAGTTTCTTGAAGACTCCCCGCTGCATAGGAACCAACATGCCTATCAAAGCGGCAAGTCAACAGAAACTGCTCTTCAGAGCTTAGTGACGTTGATTGAAAAGTCCTTGGAATATCAGGATACGGCGCTATGTGCCTTTCTTGATATTGAAGGATCTGGATACACGCAATAATCTTTAGCAGAGTGACCACAGCAACCTTGGGAGATTCGTCTGTTACAATGTCGGTGATCAAGGGATGCCCGCAAGGAGGAGTTCTCTTGCCCTTGTTATGGTCACTAGTTGTCGATGCACTTCTTAATAAGCTTTCACAGCTTGGTTACGAGGTCATTGGATACGCTGATGACATCGTCCTCATCGTCAGAGGTAAACACGACGCAACTCAGTCGAGCCGAATGCTAGCGGCTCTGAATGCCACTATGTTATGGTATCTACTGGAGGGTCTAAACATAAACCCCTCAAAAACAGTCCTAATTCCATTCAGTAGACGGAAGAAGATCTTCATCACTCCTCTAACACTGAATGGATTTAAACTGAGCTCCAGCAAAGAATTCAAATACCTCGGAATTATTCTGGATAAGAAACTGAACTGGTCTGCACAACTGGATCATGCCGCTAAGAAAGCGACCTCGGTGCTCTGGGCCGAACACTATTCGGTGAGACCTGGGGACTGAAACCAGACTTGACACTCTGGTCTTACAAGACCAGAATCACCTATGCTGCCCTTGTGTGGTGGCCTAAAGGTGAACGAAGTGACTGCCCAAACCAAACTCAAAAAAGTTCAACGACTTGCAACTCTAACTGCAGCCATGGACGTTATGCTCTGCCTATTGCCTATACATCTTCATGTGGAAAAGGAAGCAGAGCTTGGCACTTTAAGGTTGCTAAGGAGGAAAACAATACTCGAAGGGGATCAAATAGGTCCCCTGTGCATACTTAGGGACTTCAAACCAACTCCGCTATTAACTACAGTCTCCGGCTGGATGGATGTTAGGACCAACATGGATATTCCGTATAGAGTGATTGAAACAAACCGCTCTAGGTAGAACAATGGAGGGCCTTATCTTCCACCTGGCATCGTCGGTTTTTATACGGATGGCTCGAAAATGGAATCCCTAACGGGATCTGGTATTTACGGACCAGGTATCAGGGAAACGTGTTCCCTGGGCAAATGGCCTGCCGTTTTTCAAGCAGAGGTATATGCCATATATATCTACGCAAAAATATGTCTGAAACGCAACTACAGATATGCGAAAATCGGTATATTCTCGGACAGTCAAGCAGCACTATTAGCACTTGAGTCCGTCAAATGGGCTTCCAAACTTTTTTGGGAATGTATTGAAACTTTTCAGGAGCTTTCGTGATAGAACTCAGTTTTTCTGTTTTAGGTGCCCGGACATTGCAAAATCGAGGGTAATGAACACGTTGACTACCTAGCAAGACAAAGATGAGCTCAGCGGTTTATTGGCCCCGAGCCGTTTCTGGGTACGTCCAACTCCAACAGTTTCATCAACTAATTGGGGTACAGGTTTACAACAGAACAGTTCCTTTCCATCAATGAGTACGAGCAATCTGTAACCTGTGCACAGCAACCGGGGCCCGCCCCAAAAGACAATCAGCAAGAATGTCACAGCGGCATTTCAGAACCTAGTGCCCTTCAGGCATACAGGAAAAAATGGTACCAAGCCTGCAAGATTCTTGGCGACCAGAACACTGAAACAACATGCACTAGCCGAGGGTTATAATTTTTCGTTTGCTGCAGAGGGCTGTAATGGAAGATACCTACATAGACGAAAAGCTTATTCATAAGGCTATTATAGTAAACAGAGAACCTAGTCGTCAGTATAGTGTTGCACCGCAGTACTTTTCCGAAGCCTGCCCAGTACTATGGAACCTGTTCCTGATTCGCAGGCGGTGTCACAACTTTGGTAGAAAGTAATCGCCTTGTGCCCACTTTGCCATACCTTCTGCCCTGTTCCATAAAGTTCCTGCAGCGTTGTGGCTTCGAAGTTGCATGGGTATAGCTCATCGAAGATTCTCCTGTCGCATCCCGGAAAGCAGAGTGATTTTCAGTTACCCATATAACACATACAAAAATAGGAATTTTTAGAAATGTACTCGAACAGAATTAATTTGTGACATAACATGACATTACAGGGAAATTAAGGCTCTCATAATCTGATTTTTAAGTAAATAAAAATGGCGACCGTAGCTTGGCGATTATATTATATCAGTGCACTAGATCGGCAGCACAAACAGTCAAGTTTATGAACATGTTTTTACAGCGAACACAACATATTACTAACAGGGAATTATTATTAAAGAAGGTTTTAATTGTTCTGATGCCTGAGATTCAATGCATTACTTAATGAACATCAACACTATCGTTACTTTTTAAATATTGATCAAACACAAACCAGTCGTCTCACTTTTCGCTAGGTGGATAGAAGCAGAATCTTGCATCACAATCTTCTTCCGAGCTGGGCAGGTATAATGTGCCTTTGGAGTGTGGTCAGGTGTCGGTAATGATAGGTGCTTGTATAATAACTGCATCGGAAAGTTCTCTGCTGCAGCTATTAGCACAGCTTTGCGCAACACGGTGCAGTACTTAAGAAAAACTAAAAAAATGTTAATTAATTAGGATGATAATTAGCGGAAGATTGACTCGAAGTGCATTATTCATGCCAGTGAATATCGCGAGCCTCTGAATAACCAAACACAGCTCAGTATTTATATTGATTTTAAGAATAGCATTTTCTATGTTCTAACGATAACAACCCATTAAAATTTTAGAAGCCTCAAAAATGGATCTCATGTACTTCTACTATGCAGCTCCAGCGAATGCCTCACCTGACTGGCCGTTCTAATCAGTTTAGACAGAAACTGAACGCAAAGTGAAATTCATTATCAGCCCGGCCCCCGAAACTCCCGTGCCAGACCGACAACCGAAGGCAACCGAAACTATAGATTAAATTCAAAACACTACATTTATTGGACTCGTAAGCAATAATTGCCGCTACATGTGTACCAATTTTAGCCTCCTATTTTTCCACCCCAGGCCGTAGCTCCAATCCTCCTACCCAGAGACCGTAGTTGTTGGCTTCCGAGTTCCGATACTGGCGTACCGACTTTACGGGAGCAACTACCGCCGGCCGTACACATCGATCTGCAGACACAGAAGACCGGCGTATTTCAACGGAGCTGGCCGTTGTAGGTAATAAATAACTCACTCTTTGCACGCACAGGAACGACCTCACTGGTTGTCGACCTAATCGAAAAATGGGGGAAAGGCAGCAAGCCTCCGAAACCGCACCGACATCCAACGCCAAAGCTTGGCCAAAAGCCATCACCCCCTAAAACATCGTTCTGAAGTTGGCTTCGTGGCGGAATGGCAAGCGTCACAGGGTGGGCTGCTCTGTAGGCTTTCCACAACTGAAATGAATGCCTTTGCAATGTTTGAATTGGATGATGAAAAGGGTTTACCGGTGAAGCCTTTTGTTTACATTGATATTTTTGCGTTTGTTTTTAGAACACTGTCTTGTCGGCTATCAGCGGTCGAGTGAAAAGAAAAATATTTGATCTTTAATTTATGACTATTTAGAAAGTTTCCAATTTCGTTAGATTACAACCTGCAAAAAAGCAGCCGTTTTCGGATCCGTTTGATCACTTTGCACCTTTCCATTTGCCGACTTCGACGTTTATTTGCTTCCGCTCTGACATCAATTTATTTGCATAAATTGTGGATTTAGAGACGCTTTTCCATCGAAAATGGTGGTCGGCGACGTTGAGTTCGGCGTGTTAATATGGAATCCGTGTCCTACTCTGTATGAATATTAAAACTTCGGGCGTCGGAAAACTACTGGAAAGAAACGGATGATATCATGGCGACGATCTGTACGACAAATCCGTGCAGAGCACGTGACTAATAAATCCCTCTCCTGTCACATCAAATCATCAAATCCGGAGATTCGCTTGACAGAAGATCCCCCGGCGTCGGTTGCGGCGGTCGGTGGAACTTTGATTTTTTTGCCATTCTCCACTCTCTCCACTCTGGGGTTTACACGTGAAGCACGTTCGTACACCGAAGCGGAAACCAGGTGCCACTGGAAGGGGTGTGATGTTATGTGGCGGGGGGAGGAGTAAAATTAAATTAGGCACAGTATCGCAGAGAGTCGTGCTTACTCCGGTACATGTCCTGCTGCAGGTACGTGGTGTGCTTATGTCTTGCCCGTTTTCGAGTTGGATCTCATCCCGCACGGTTTTCTTATCCGTGCGGTTGAATCCAATATGTCATTAGCAGATTGTTTTCGTGATTTTAGCGTTGTGTGGTGGTGAATGTATTTTCGGAACAATGACTGAAAGTCTTGGCTGATAACGGTTGTTCAACTTTTGTAGGTTCAAAATAGGGCTCGGAAACCAAGAAAAAATGTAATTTTCTACAATAAATCAGGTGAAGTATAGTCGGAAACACGTCCAGAAAAGATTTATCCAGAATTCGATTTAAAAATGAACCTGCGGTTAAACCCGTATATTTTTTACGTTAAGGTTGCATTTTAGGCATTTCGTCTTTTCAACGAATATCCGCATTCCGATGGGGTGTGTATTTTGTGCAATTCCATACAACAATGTGTGTTACAATGCGTGTTGTTTGCTTGTTTGCACTGTGTGAAGAAATAATAATGAAGAAAAAAAGAGTCTTATGATAATCCAACATGACCATTAGTTGAACAAACTTGTCATGGCTTTTTTAAGCGCCTTAAAATTAATAAATTAGGCTTGGTTTTATTTTTCTGCCACTTATGTTATGCAAACTTGTTTTTTTCTGGAAACATGTTTTTCGACTTAATTATCGGACGATTTTCCCATGTTGTGTCGTTGTATGAAGCTGTTGGTTTAGTCTGTTTTACATATTACTAAATGGCCTATTCATATTTTTTTAAATTTACTTTAAATTTAATTGAATTCAAATTTACTAGCTGGAGAATTAAAATATGATCACATTCAGTGAGAAACAATTCTACTTCAAGGACTTTTTGCGCCACTTTTTTCATATCATTCGAAAAAATGTAGACTATGGTCATATATTTCTTAATTTTCAAGAAATGAAAATTCAACATTGTTCGAAAAACGTGTTTGTGGCCCTGAGAAGAGCCGTTTGTAATTTGTATTTGGCAGGAGGAATGAAACAATTTACTACGAGCCAGTGTATTTCCTAAAAGCTTTAGTTTAGTTTGAGCTTCGAACCCATCGCACTGGGCTAGCACTGCAAACGTACGAAAGTCTGAATTTGGATGCTTTGCAGCTTGTCTTTAGAGTAACCTTAACAATATACTCATTAGAGGTTATACATACAGTTGACGAAAAACTAAAAGGGGTCTTCACATCGAGCTCGTATACGAATACCCAGCCGTAAACTGTGTATCTTCCATTACTCGTCAGTGGAGGTGAGTATTTTTACGGCTGGGTATTTGTTTACGAGCTCGACATGAATACCCATAATGTACTTCGCGCAGAACGCTCGTCTGTAGCCGATATTCACGAAGAATGCACGGATTAAACACCAAATTTTCACGAAATCATTGAACAGATAAACTAACTATGCCTACGTGCTCTTATGGAATCGTTCAGCATTGTATATTTAGTAAAATTTGGCTAGAGTTATCCTGAATTTTGTAAAACAAACCATTTTTCACAACGCATTCATATTCATCTCAAAACTCGGATCTCTGCTCAATTACTCATCTCACGGCGCCCCCATATTCATCACACTGATAATCATGAAAGAATCACATTATCATGAATGAACGTAGCCACAGCCCGTCGTAGTAGGTTACCTAGACATCCGCTATAGTTGTTTACGTGCAAAATTGGTAACCTAGGTAACCACTACAGTGCTATAGATTTATGTCAATTATGTCGGAATAATTTAACCTTTTCAGTATGATTTTTTCGTGTTAACAGAAACTGATTTGGCAACTTTTGATTTTCTTCAACGCAGTGAAAACAGATGAAAATGCATACAGTTGAAATTTAGGAATTGTAGATATTAATCTCATATATTTCCGCTAATTCAAGCTTGTTTTAGGAAATTTGAGATGAACATTTTAAAGATTAAAGTATTCTTAGTGTAGTAAGTGATTTTGTTTAGTGATTGAAATAAAAAGTGGTCCGCTAGTGATGAAAAAAACTTTGGTTGGCTGCTGAACGAGTCCCGTTGTAGCCGTATAGAACAATGCGCGGATTTTATTTTCTGAAGTAGATGATTGAATTAAATGAGTTTTCGAGTTCAGATGCCCGACTATAACATCAAATTTAGTGCTTTCAAGTGAGTTTTTGAGGATGTATCCATTAAAGGGAGCTCCGTAGCCGCAAGGTTACAGAGTCTGCTTTGGTAAGCGGGTGGTCGTGGGTTCGAATTTTAATAGAATCAGGCCATTTGGTTGTCAAAGTACTTAAGCATGGGTTCATTCTCAGGCTCCCCACCACGTACCTTTCCTTCAATCTGAATTTTACAGTACCTCTGTTGACTCTCCTTCTAACAAAAATAAGTCCCTATTATAATAAAACTGGTGTGAGAAACATATTAGAGTTCTCTCCAGGGTATTGTAATTAGGCGATATTGTTAGGATGGACAGAGGCTCAGTATAGTAGAGTAGTAAGCTTGAAACGGAAAGGTACAACTTATACACAAGCATGGATGTGAATGATAAGGGTATCACTTACTTCAATAGTGATACTGCCAATATTCTAAAGTGCGGAGTACAGAAAACACCTGGGCAATATCACAATAGATCTAATCTCTAGTCGCAGTGATGAGTCCACACAGAAGAGAAAAAATACATTCTCTGGATTAGCAGATTGGTTTAAGAAGAAAATATGCGTTTTTTCCTGTTTTCATGTGGGTTTTCATGTTGTGTGAGATGAATATATGGGGTGCGATGAATAATGGAATAGTTCCCCTATTTCAAATAAAGCATTGAAAATGAGGTTTTGCCTCTAATTAAAATTAAACGCACGCACCCTTTTTGCCTTTCTCCTTGAAAGGTATAGCAATCACTGAAAAAACCAGAAATATAAAAGTGCTCCAAAGGGTCGAATCTCGTATATCAATCGACTTAGTTCGACGAGCTGAGCATTTTCTGTATGTGTATGTGTATGTATGTGTGTGTGTGTGTGTGTGTGTGTGTTTGTGTGTGTATGTATGTATGTATGTATGTATGTAACGCTCTTCCAATCTCGTTCGATTTTCTCAGAGATGGCTGGAACGATTTTCATGAAACTCTTTGCAAAGGAAAGGTCTAGTTGCCCTATAAGACCCTATTGAATTTTACTGTTATTGGACTTTAACTTTGTCCGTTATGTATAACAATGTGAAATCAGGCTATGACAAGAAACATGTTTCTAAGACTATTTGAACTCACCCACTTTTCTCAGAGATGGAAAGACCGATTTTCACAAAATAAGTTGCAATAGAAAGGTCTAGTTTCCTGATAAGACCCTATTGAGTATTATTATAATCGGACTGTAACTTTGTCTGTTATGAATCAAAATGTTGAAGTTATGAAACTCCGTCATCTCAGAAACTACACAACCGATTTGAACAAAATAGGTACCAAATGAACGGGCTGTCTTTAAAACCCCTAAATAACGAATTTTGTGATGATTGAACATATAGTTCGAAGGATAGGAAATGAAACGTGTTTAGAAAAGTTTTCAAATTCAAACGTATTATCAAGGATGGCATGACTGATTTTAACAATCTTAGTTTTAAATTAAAAGTTTAGTTGCTTTATTGGTACCCATTTAATTTGATTATAACACTGGTTGACAAAATTAAAAAAAAAATTCTGCTCTACAGCTCATAATAGTTGCCCTAGAAAAAACAAAATTTACAGGAAAAGCTATAATTTTCCTTTTTTTCTTAGTTGACCTTCGGGGCAACACAGTGTTATCGGACTTTTATTTTATCCATTATGTGTTAAGTTGTAAAAATATTGAAAATCTCTTCTTTCAAAAATTACACGACTTTTTTAATTTATTTAATTTTATTTAAAGAAAACAAGTGTCAAACGAACAGGTTGTTCCTCAAATTTGAAATGAATCAAGCCCCAAAGGCTGTTTAAAACTAACTGCTTTGATCAAAGTTCGAAATTAGTCGTCATTATGATAGGAAAACTATTATTTAGTACAAATATTACGTCAAATTTCAAATACTATGCTACAATTATTCCTTCAAATACAACATCAATATTCTAAAATCCAAAGAGTGGATATACCTTTATTGGTTTATATTTGGCAATTGAGGGATGTTTTCCAAAAACCGGAAGTCGCAAATTCGGATTTCAAAATGAAAAACTCACATCGCGTAATGTTTGTTCCTTTTGGACTGGTTTCCAGAAACCGGAAGCTACTGTCTAGTAATTTAAAATGGCGTCTTAAGATGATTTCTGGCCTCCATGTATCATACCGCTACCCCAAATCGTAATGGATGATATTTGTCATTTAGGCTGTTTTTTTTTTGTTCACACATTTTTTTGACACGGCACAATACAAATTAATGTTTTACGGAGCCAACCATAGAATTCAGGCTGTTGATCGGAAACCGTCGCCATTTTCGCCATCGAAATACCCAAATCAGGCAGTTCGGCAATTTTAGGATAGATTTTATGATTTATGATTTCATGATTATCAAGCAACCAGAAGTGGTAATCTGGATTAAAAATGGAGGTTGTGGTCGGATTCCGACCACTGGGTATAATCCAGGTTTCAAGAACCCACATTGAATGGTACTTGGATGGATTCATTGAATGCCCCTCAGAAACGATCAGTAATATCAACTGCGTTAAAGAATTTCATTTTCACTGATAAGATTATTCATACTAATGTATAAGGAACAACATTTGATTATAGATTATTTGAAATCTACTGACTAAAGTTGACATAAACAATCTGAATATTTATACGCAGTATATAAGTACAAATCAATTATACCACGATCAAAAACAAAACCGCATCGCATTGAAAGAATTTAATATTGTTTGCATGTATATGTGTTAATGGATGTTAATATGTGCGTGAACGTTATATTTTAAATGTACGGTATAATAGGTATGTGCTGTTGGCTACCGAAAATTTGTTGTTCAGAATGAATAACAAATCCTGAAGAAATTATCAAGGTGTATGTTTAAAGTGTTGGTGTAAATCTATTTTAACAAATAATAAGTTCGAATGAGATAGGCTGGGTCTCACCGCCAGGTGGATTAATTTAGGTTTTTAGCATGATAAACACTCTTTAAATAGCAGTAAATGCATGAATAGTAGTATATAGACACAATTAGTGGGGACTACGACGAATCCCAAGCACTACGAGCGCATTTTTATGGCAATTTCAAAAAAGAGGTAGAGTGATCAAAGTCATCCCGCTGATCGAAAACACCCCAGTTTGCGGTTAGTTTTTAACCATTCCTGTTAATTTTGGTGCCCCTAGCCATTCTTTAAAACGCGTCAAAAACTCCCACCCACTCCAACGCGAACGTTAACCGTGCGCCTCCTTTAACTGTTGAGTTGATGGAGACGCCAAACAACCATTGCACAGCGTTACAGGAAACGAGTTTAGCAGGAAATATTCTAAAGTAATTTTCTAGAGAAATACTTTGTTCTACAAATTTGTTACATATGATTAGGCGGGGATTATTATGTTATAACAAATTAGGATGACCAGAATTTTCTATGAAACCAAACTTTTGTATTTTTGTAGATACACATGAAGATTTTTGTACAATGTTGATGTTACGTTAACTTAAGGCAACTTTGTGAAAAAAGTCTTTTCTATCTTTCAAAACAACCGACTTAGAGATACTATGACTCATAAATCATAATAAAGTGACAATGAAACAATTCTTGCCGTTATGAATTTCAAGTACGTAAGCGGCATTGTTAAATTTGAAAAGGAACAATGTTTTTCTTCCCTTTATATTGTTTTACATTTTTTGAAAAACTACTTTGGAAAACTTTAAGTCGGTATGTGAAAATTTAATGGCAATCAAAAGGAAATAGATTTTAAAACCGGGTAGAGACTTCATACCATGGATTCCCATCTTGACAAGTTCAAAGATAATATGGGAGCACATTCTGAAGAATACGGTGAGCGTTTTCCCTAGGATTTGAAAAGTTTTGAAAATAAACAGTCAACGAGGCAATGATGAGAGACTATGTCGATTCTCTAATAGCAGCAAACTCGTGTTTCCAGTAAGAAACATTGTATCTCAATCCGTATGGAGCTACAGCCGCCTAATAAAATCTTTGTTTTGCTTTCCGTAGCTGGAAACCTTGTGATTAGCTGTTTATGCTAACCAATAGGTGTAATTTAACATTGGAAAATGACAGTGTTGTTTCGTTAACATGTGAAAATTTTCTCAATGGAGACGCGTGGTTAACTTTTTGAAATACGGCTCCGCGAATTTATAAATACTTGTTTAGCTCGATAACTGGTTATCGTAACATCACTGTATAGATAGAACACACTGATTTATGACACCGCCCGTATCTTTCACCATATTTCGGTAAAATAGATGCTATTACTTCCGTGACCTTAGCATTGAATGCTCTAAGCGTAGTCTGCGTATTATAGTTTATTACTTACTCAAGCCTTTCTTCTATAATACACTGTTCCTTTCTGACACTTTTACCCACCGACGACGACTGATCGATTACTCTCTTACTTAGAAATCTTTACGTTTACTCAACAGCACTGCCAGATATAACTTTATTTTGTTTCGCAAGAATGATAAATTTCTTATTGATTTTTTTTGCGAAAAATCGTCATGCACTCTGTAGTTTTTTCCGATTGTCGAGTGATACAATCACAAGATCCTTGTGAGTCGAGTTTTGCAATTTAGATATCTATTGAACTATAAATTTATTTACTATTTATTCATTTCTTCAATGAATACTTAAGCTATTAGCCCCCTAAAAAATATTGAATTATTCAAAACAGGGCCAATTTTCCTGCGGAATTTAGATTCGGTTCGATGTGCATGTCGTTGTTGTGATTCAAGAGTGGGGTCTGAATGCGAGATCAGTCTAGACTTAATGAAATAATGCAGAGCACCCGTGTCTACAACGTAAGTATTTTGAGGTAATTTTCAGGCAACCTGCAGATGCCACTTATGAATTCTCAACGTATATTCAATTCGTTTTTCACTATCAGACCAGTTTGCTCTAACATTTAAATTTTTTGTAATAAAGAAAGTATAACACTTTCAATGCTAGGTTCTCTAGTAAAAAGTTTGATACATTGGTATTTTGGATCAATTGTTAGGAAACGCGGTTCCGGTAGCGTGATTTTGAGAGCAATAATTTAAGAACGAGTTAAGGAAAATTTGATAGCATCCTAGTTTCACTTGCAACTAAAATTGTTGACATAGGGCATCCTCTCGAAAGTTTTTCGAGCTTGAAGTTTTGAAAAATACAGAACGGCACGTCGTCAAAAACCGAAAACAAATATGAACATTAATCTTCATACAAAAAATGGGTGAGTGTATGTCTGTATGTTTGCATTCATGTATGTGTAACCAGAGAGCCACGGAAGGCGTTTTATAATAACTGCTCGAAACATGACCACACGGTTTGGGAACGACCCCTAACCAACATTGCTAAACTGTCAGAACAGATATTGCAGAGTTATACAGAAATTCTCTGACATCCAAATTATAACATTTTATAGGTCATCGGTAATCCATACCTACCACCGATACTGGATACGTATCTCTCCCGCAAGTACAATAACCGTTTATCGCTATAGCTGCATGTCCCTACAAGACAGAACCGTTTTCGACGAAAGTATCGTCTCCGGCAACCACACGAGACATTAATCATGGGCAGCTATTTCGCAGCGAACACCTCGAAACGAAACGGTTTGGCCCGAGCGTTGTTTGGGATCTCGGACCCAATACAGGAAGAGAGGGAAGGCAGTGCAATTTCCCAATGGAAACGAGAAACTTTTTAATACCTTCAACAAAGCGCAGTTGTAGAAGCTCGAGTCAATAGTGCCTCCGTCAGTAAACGACGATTCCGAAGCTACATGCTGTTGCACCACACTGCGAGCTAAAGCATACTGAACTGGAACGCAGGCATAGGCAGAGCACCCGGTAGGGTGGAAGAAAAATCTCATAAATTATTGAACTCGCTGAATGGAAGTGGCTCCGAAAGCGACAACTAGAGATAAAATATGTATTGCTCGTCTCATCCAGACAGAGCGGCTTACTGCTGTATGCTATTGGTCTCCCCGGCTGCTGCCCGCCCACTGTTCGTGTGTACTTTTTGGATCTGTCAGATATAAATTTGGCAAATTTCAGATTTCCTCCCACGCCGCCCGGTGGAATGGATGTACTGGCTGGCATTGCACTGGTTTTAAACATGGCAACTGATAGATGAAAGCTGCATTTCAGGAAGGATATCAAATCCGATTTTCAAGGATGTGTACAGCGCGATACAGGAAAAAGGTATCATTCTGCGATTCAATACGATTACAATCACACATCCGAACAAACTTTAATTGGGAAAGCATGTACTGAGTTCACTCTGGCTAGCTCAATAGTGTCGGCCGCATTGTATTACAACAGTGACCATTCAATTTGTTTACAACCACAAAAAAAAGTTGATTTACCTGCTAGTACAGACCTCACCGGCAACTTTTGTCCTGCAACTCATCAACGGCCAATCAATTTTCATTAGCGTTCATCGTTTGCTACCTGTTTACCCAGGTCGGATTCGCACTATAGTTCGGACCTGGGTCCGGCATCTTTTGTGTATGGCCAGCAATGCAAAAGATGACCAAAGAATTCATCAAGCGAAGGTGATGCGTGCTTACGAAGCTGTTTATGGGATTAGTGAAGTTCCATCATTATAAACGACACGAGCTGGCAGGTAGAATCCGGCAGAGCCGGGCGACTTGACTTCCTCCGGGTAGTTTACCCGAGAGGCCTGGTCAAGGGGAAGTATTGATGAGTTCCGGTCTTAAGATGATGGAATGTGACCCATTGAAGGTAAATTGGATTTACTTAACGAGGATGGACTAGCTTCGTTGAATAGATTTTAGTTGCATCTGCAAAAGTTTGAAGCAAAATTTTTCTAATTCGCTATTAGCAATCTGCAATAAATATCCAATGCATGAGATGAAATAATTTGTATTTGATTTAGGCTTTTCGATTTTAAATGAACGAAATAATACGGTTATTGAAATACCGTTAGTGACGACTGAAAACACTGTCGAGTGCTTTTTCAATGATGCTATGAAAAGCAGCTCTAGTGGAGTATGCTTAAGGTTTATTATCTCGTAGTATATTAGTAACTTTGGACAAATAATACGTTATAGAATGCTCATAACGGTACCCAAACATTTCATCTGCTAATAATGGAATTTTCACTAATGGCTCTAAAATTAGTATAGCTTTTTCCATAATTTGAGAAAATATCCAGCTTTGAACAACTTTATAACTAATCTAGGAAATTTTTACTGAAAATTGTATTATTCTTACAGCGAGAAGTTGAGATAAAACGTAAACAATTCATTTTGAAACAAGTGCTTTCATATTTTTGAAATTTTCAATTATTGATTTGATACCATTCGAGTTAGTGTCAATTCAACATCCAATCAAAAATAAAAATCTTCATCTATGAATGCGAATGTTTGTCCATCTGTCTGTCTTTGCTGTATCTGAGTGACGTAGTTAAGAGGAAAGGGAGGGAGTGGATGAATGTTGTCAACCTTTGTTAATTTTAACGCTTAACCGATTACACTGGTCGACAAAAGAGAAAAAACATACGGCCTTTAGCGAAAAATAGTTGCATTAGAGAAATTATAGCTTGTAAACCATTTATGTGAATTTTGGGGCTCCTAGTGTATGCAAAAGTGCGTCAGAGCGTCGCATAGTTATTGTTTGGTGGGTGCGTCGATTTAACGTTATGTTCACGAGAAAACTCATTTTAATTTCTGAAAAAGTTATCTGTTCTAGAGGCACCAAACTTCACAGGAATAGTTGAAAAGCTACAATCTTTCATTTTTCCGATTCATGTTTTGAACGCAGATTTTAACCAATCAGCGCTGAAAACAACGTCAAATAACGTTTGCGGTTTTTTTGAATGGTGATGAGAAAAAAAAGTATAGGCACACTTAAGAAAGAGAGAAAAAAAACTAAGGCTCACTTACTTCGGGGTAAGTAAAATACGAAGTGCCCTGCCAGTCGTTGCCATCCAGGGTAAGATAGGTCTCATCGTCCATCACCACCGCCACGTCGGGATTCGCCGGGAAAGTCGACTCGACCATCTTATTCAGGCGCTGCCGCTGCGTCGTTGCCACAGCTCCGAGATCAGTTCGTGACATGTTCCCTCGATCTTCCTCATCAGCATCCGTTTCCATCGATTTTCCTCTTCAGCATCCTTTGGAGCTCCCTGTCGCTCGTTGGTCGTCTGGAACCGGGCTTTCTTTCGATGCTCTGATTGTTGTCCAATAGTGTCAAGATGTTGTAGACGCCGGAACGGGCGTATCCGGCGTCTACAAAGTGCCGGACAATTTCCTTTTCTGACGCGACGGGGTACCGTGCTGTCAATTTTTTTCCTGCTGACTTATGGGCTACTATGATTGATGCTGTATGGGTGGTTTCGGTGTTTCGGTGGTGGCTTCAATATTTCGAGTTTTGTTGAAGTAAATGTAGTAAGTTATTGTTTGGGTTTCATGGTTACCTTTTTAATTTGATTTACTTTTAAATTTATTGTCATCGGTCTCATTCTTCGCCTTTTTTCTAGAGTGTTGGCCGAGAAATCATGTTACTCTGGTTGCTGTTGTATCGATAAAAATAAACAATCATTTAAAAAAATCACGACTTCAAACACTAATGCTTAACAATTTATATTCATGATTGTCATCAGCGTGCATCAAAATATATTCTAACTTTACGCTAAGTTTTGCCTTTATAAATCTTGCAGGAAATCGTGCAAATAATAATTTTATTTGCTCCACGAATAAGTAGGAACTCGGTTGGAATTATTTATTTTCGCAATCGTCATATCGATAATATCTTTTACCTTGTTTGATGATTTTCTTGAAACTTAGTGAAAAATTCAAAAAAAACTTTAGTCCTTTTAAGGTGAAACGGGATTGTGGCCTTTTCCTATACAATTTTGAGGTTTGAGTTCTTTTTACTTCTGTATTTTGATCGTGAAAAATTCGGCTTCCACTAAATAAACAGCACTCAAATCGCTACTTCAGGCATGCAACAGTTGTGAAAACAATTGATCAAAGCTTCATGTACGTAGTCTTTATAAATCAAGAAAAAATTAGATTGCAAAATTCGAGTTGATCGCGACCACGTCCCGATTCACCTTAAGTCAGTTTCCAAATGGTGCATCTGGATATCAAATAAATCTCTATATTTGTTTCATAAAACGCTAACTTCGGGTTTTGGACCTTTTCCTGTAAAGAAAATAGCACCTCAAAATCGCCAAGTATTTTCCAAGAAAAATATTTTTTCTCGTCACGTAAATCTATTTGGCACTTTTGTCATCTTGCCCTTAGGTTCGTTTAAAATTAGAGTGATAATCTAAATTTTCAGTAAATCTATCAAGGCTAACCCGAGTTCTTGCAGTTTTGACTACATTTTTCGAAAAAAAAACGTCAAAGAACGTTTTATTCCAAATGGCTCATCTTCTGGTAAAGTAGGTAGTTCTGGTAAAGTAGAGGGATTATCCAAATTTGCAGCAAAATTTATTAAGTCTAGCAGGAAATATAGTAATTTTATTTTGACGGTTTTTTTGAAACTTGGCTTATACATGACATAAAAGCTTTTGAGTTGCTCTACAAAACGCTATATTCAGATATTTTTTATAGCGATGTTGAGAAGAGTAGGATAACCCTGAATATTGACAATTTTTCAGAGAAAAATGCATTTTTTCAATGAAAAAAATGAAGTTTGGCAAAATTTCCTACCTTGAATAGACAAACAATCGCTGATATTTTCAGCTCAATCGGAGAACATCAAAACAACGTCCCTCAGAAAGGTGGTTGTGGTGGTTGCGGTTCTCGCGAACTGGCTCTTAATGCATCTTAGTCATTGATGTGTCGAAGGATAGATGTGTGAGAATTGTTTGATATAATGTTTAACATTGTTACATTACTGCTTAAAGGTGAAAATAGGTGATAAGCTCCAAGGTCAAGCTTTCCCACACATTTTCCTCGCCATCGCCTTGCTCCCCGAGCAACAATAACATGGACGGAATGAATTCCACTGCCTACATATTCTGACTCAACAAAATGTTTTGTTTCGTTTCTCTTTCTCGAGACTGCGTGGCCACGCCTTCAATGCAAAATAATGAAGGGTATGTGCTTGAGTGCACAAACGTAGGCTTGCCGTGGGACTATGGTGGGTGTAAAGATTTAATTCTGCCATAGCCATAGTATATAACACACACCAAACGTACGAATACCATACACAATAATCCAAGAACATTTCACAAAAACCCCACATACATCTGTCATAAACCACAGCATACAAATACCAATACCCACATGAACTGTCCATAAATGCATAACAGTCCTATGTAATTTCTCATCACTTTTTGCTTAAACCTCAAAAACTTCTTCACATACCCGGTGCTCTCAAAAAATCGCAAGAAAAAGCTTTTTGTTGCTAAATTGATTAGAAAAATATGAATTTTGGTCAGTCCCCTGTTACAAATAAACGCAAAACAAGCTCAGTGCTGAAAATAACTAGCATGAAATTATGGTCAGTATCATAGAAATACCACTTGACGTACTAATAGGAAAAATAAATAACTTGTTGCCTATACAAGTATACTGTCATGAATATATTTACCTCGAATAAATGCATTTTTGCACACACATGTTATACACACATACACGTAATACACACACACACACACACACACTACTCACACACACACATTACTCACACACACACATTACTCACACACACACTAGTCACACACACATTACTCACACACACACACTACTCATACACACACACTATTCACACACTCACACACACACTACTCACACTACTCACACGCACACACTACTCACACACACACACACACTACTCACACACACATACACTTCTCACACACACACTTCTCACACACATATACACACACTACTCACACACACACACTACTCACACACACACACTACTCACACACACACACTACTCACACACACACACATTACTCACACACACACACACACACACTTCTCACACACACATACGTTACATACACATACACACACGTTACTTCAAATACACATACACACACGTTACTTACACATACACACACACGTTACTCACACATACACACACACGTTACTTACACATACACACATATATACGCACACGTCACTCACACATACACACACGCGATTCATATTCTCACACATACACACCAACACGCGATTCATATCCTCACACATACACACCAACACGCTACTCAGACACACTCGCTTGATATACGACACACTATACCTACACTATCGGCAGCACCCAAACGGCTTCGAAGTCTTCCAATGGTACTTTCCAACGGCTTCCAATGGTCTCCAGTGCCGTTTAGAGGTGGGCAATCCGCTCACGAACTGATCTAAAGAGCTGGTTTTTCAAAGTGAGTGATCTATCGTTCTTTTTCAAACAGCGGAAACTCACCCCTTACTTCCAGCAAACAGCTGATAGTTGATTTTGTTGATCAGACACCGCAAGCAAGAGCCATGTGAATGCTTTACACCCCGAGCGCAAAGCGGTGTGCGACACTGCAATAGAACTCCCAAAAAAATAGCTGCTACCGGCTGCCTGCTCTCCTATGTATAACCATCCACCAGCCGCGGGAATAAAAAATAAAATCTACTTGCTACAGTTCACACACAGGCACACAACTGGTTCACTGATCTTTTGAATCTGTTTAGACAAACCGCTCGCGAGCTGATCAGAAAGTCAGTTCTTTAAAAGATCGAAATCTCCTGATCGCGAGCGGGTTGCCTGCGAGCTGAACAGAGTCTTCTGATCAGCCTGCGAGCGAATTGCCAGAAGATCAATGATTCAATTCTTTCGTTCTTTTCGTTCCACATCCATTCTTGTGCGTACACGGCGTTAGTCAACCCGTGTGCCTGTGTGTGAGCTGTAGCAAGTAGATTTTTTGCAAGCTCTTGCGTCTGGCTTGTGGATGGGTGATGGGATATGCAGGTTACGCATAGCAGAGCAGGCATTTGGTGACAACTTGTTTTTGGGAGTTCTATTGTAGTTTTGCGCGCGACCTTGCGTCTGGCAAATCGGGTGTAAAGCTTTAACATGGCTCTCGCTTGCGGTGTCTGATAATTAGCTACACTGATAGTCAACAAAAAATATGTATGAACGAAAAGAGCGAGTGAGCTGTTAAGAAGAACTAGTTCACCTTAGTGAGCGGAACCGCTCTGATCCGCTCACTACAGTGAACCATTTTTCCCATCTCTTGTGCCGTTCACGTCCAATTTCGGGCTGTATTCCAACAACGATATCTGAATTAGATTACCACTGGTGGGGTCCAACTCAGATCGAAGGGAAGCCGAACTGTTCGCCTTGACGGTCGACCAGGGAATGATCTTCTCTCAACACAGAAAGTCCTTTTATAGCGTCACTCAGTGTGGGGAACTTGAGTGATTGGGGGAAGAACCAATCACGTGGAAGCTCCTCTTCTTTCTTCATTCGTCGCTTTCGTTGGGTGATGAATGCGATGTTAATTGGCTGGCATTGCTAGCCAATGACTGAATGCGTGAAATCAATTCGTCTATGTATTTGAAGTCTGCGTTAGGGAAATATACCAATCGTATGAAAAATGTATGTGGATATACGACCTTCAAACTTTTCCGCAATTTACACGGAGTAATAAGAAAATGGTAACTAAAGTTATCATGTTATACAAATCTTGTATGTTCTAGCTTTCCAACGGTATATTAACTTTTGAAATCGGAATAGTTGTTTGAGCGCTATTAGCATCTAAAATCTTCCATTCCGCCAACCAAAACCGTTACATGTTCAATCCAGTTTTCCCAGAATGTACCTTAGTATAGTGAAGAAAGACGTAGTCCCACGTCAAAAACCGACTACGGACATCATTTAGAATTGTAATATGGTCACTTTCCGTGTCTGAAAAACAGCCCAAAAGACCGATTACAGCCCAAAATGATTATTTTCGGAACCAGAATGACGCTGAGCGGCCAGAAATGAACTCGACATGTTCTTTGAAAATTCAAGATGGCGACTTGCGGTTTCAGGGAAACAGCCAAAAATGGCCGAATATCACCCAAAATGGGTATATCCGGAACCATAATTTCACCCAGAGGCCAGAAGCTCAAAATGATGACGGTGTCTGGAAAATAGCCGCAAGTGATTGAATATTAACTCCACGCGCCATTTTAAATTCAAGTTGATAACTTCCTCTCCTAGAAATCAGTTGGAAGGGTCCGGTGATGTACAAAAGCTGAAAGGCAAGGATATTTTCATTCCGATAAAACCGATAATTTTAAAGCATTTTTCTTATGAGTTTGAACGTATTTAATGTTCGATTCGTTCTGCATTTGCAGGCTATAAACAAATCTGAAGGTTAATCTTTGGATGTAGGTAAATTCAATTTAGAGTGTTTGAAATCATTAAAATAAAAATAAAAATGGACGGAACAAAGTTTGCCGTGACAGCTAGTGAAGCATAAGATGTGCACTATTTCTCATTTCAGAATTTTTAGTTTTTAGCTAATTAATTTTATTGAACAAAAAATTTAGTTCCACTGTATATTTTTTTCTGTAGAGCTGCAACTGTAATCATTTTGGCTTAGCCAAGGACACAATTCAAATCAATTTTACTGGTATGAATCGAAGGGAGTTCAGACATGTGTTTTCGTTTAATATCGATCACTAAAGATAAGGTATTAACATTGTTTCAACTCACTGGAATTATCTACTCACCTGAATCTCGGCAGTCATCTATAATCATCCGAATAAAGTAACACTGTCAATTTTTATTATCGATTTTTATTCCATAGCATGATTGAATGTGATGATACCGGTGAAAGATACTGAAATCGGTAGAACTATTCTAAAAAGTTGATCGAACTCCTTTCTCGCCTGCGCGCCACCTGGATAGATATTGAAGATAATTGTAGGTACCGAATATTTTCGCTAGATTGATCAATAAATCGAAACCAAAAGATACAACTTTCCTATCTATCGTTACGACAAATGCGACACACACACTCACAGCTGCAGGCGGGTCTATTAAGCGAAACACGTCTTCGTCTTAAGCTACGTTCTATTTTGCTAGTCTATTTGCTACAAACAAAGCACATTCGATATCGCCTATAGCCACTGCTGTGTGGCTGTCTGGCGCTTGTGGGGGAGCAGCAGCAGCGCATCGCTGCCACCGCATCCCGCCTTATACAGAGTCCTGAGAGGAAGAAGCTAAAATATGTACTTGCAAGATAAACTGTTTCTCCTGACCTGGCTACGCTACGCTTGCCCTCGCTACGGCGTTCTCGTCGTTGACTGTGCAACTTTAAATTTACTTCTATTTGAATACATTTATCAGTCAAAGTTCTGCGTGCTTAACGCATTTGTTTTTGTTCGTCTGTTGATTCGCAGTAACAGTTTTTTTTCGCTGCTAGCTTGCCCTGCTTTTACTCTTCCTAGCTGTTTTTATCTGCTGATACTGTCATTTTCCGGTTCATGTCAGCATCGCGAGCTGGCTCGCTGGAAAGTTTTCTTTTCTAGCAGCTTTGTTTTTTCATCATTTCCCAACCCTTGTGGCTTCTCAGATGACTTGGGATGACTGCTTGAGCTGAGAAGGGCTTCACGAGGTTTGATGTGCGTCTGTCAACTGTATGTTTTACAAAATGTTTTGGGCCATTTTCGATTGTTTTGTGCTTGTTAAATTATAGCTCCGAAATAAGGAACCCTATCTCACCAATGATGGTGCACGCTTTGTTACTGCACTTGTTTTGCATTTATTTATGTTTTCCCTCCCTGCTTCTTAACTCCGACGTCTTACTTCTGTGGCTCTGCGCAGGAAAAGAAAACTTTCCGATAAAAGTTGAAATTGCTTTCGTTCTTTTAACGCCGTTTTTTTTGCCGCACTCGACACTTTCGAAATGGGTTTTCATCGGTATGCGCCAGCCGCCTGGGAATACCAGGATGTAGTGGCATGGTAGGAGCTGGAAATTTGTTTCGAAATCGGATATTTTAAACGAATAATTCAAAGTTCAGCTGCGAAAATTGTTGGTTTTACGCTTGGCAAGCTGTGGTATTTTCTCGGAATCTCATTGACTCGCACAAGCAAGCAAAATTGCATAATTGCTACCAGACTCACCGCTTTCACCGGATTGGTGTGAAATACCTGGCTTTAATCCAGCAACAGGTTACACTCTTTCTCTCGTGACGATTCATTCATCAGCATCCGTGTGAAAAGAATCGGAAGCAAAGTCATTTATCAACGCACTTTCATGAAAACGAAGTCTTTTATTCATCACCGTCATCATCGTGATTTCCGCCTTTTTGATGCGGTTTGATGCGGAAGGGGCGGCACGGCCAAAGCCGCGAAAACTTTCATCCACAGAAGTCGGCATTGATTATTCGGCATCGTGCGTCGTGCACCGACCGAGGAGGTACCGGCAAACAATTTTTGTCCATCTTCATTTGTACCAAATGGATTGTGGAATCGGTGATATCGTGGTGCAACGCGACAACCATACAATGTGACCGGCTGAGGTTCAATTTCAGTAACATGTTTGCGTCGGAAAAATTCCGAACGGAAACTCGTTCAGCTTTGGACCCATGACTGAAGATGTCGCCGATTAACACTAGCATCACTAGTGTTGCAGCAGATTTTGACGTGAGGATTCCGAGAAACCAAATGAATTGCATGTAATTTCTTCCCATCATTTGCACCATCATCGGCAGCGTCGACGTCGTCATCATCACGAGACTATTACTCCGTCAAGCGTTGCGGGTACCAAGCACAAAAGAGTGCCAGTGGAATGAAAATCCGGAATGTGGCTAAAGAGCTCTTTGACAACAGTTTTCACTTCGTTTTCAATGATGTACTTAACGTTTTGTTCTGGTAGCAAATGTCGAAGCAGGGAGAAGTGATTTACTGCGGCCCGAGTATTCCATGCAACCATCATCAATTTTTCTCGCCAAGGCCACTCGAAAGGTTTCGTATTAGCCACCCGTCCGTTGATGTATATTCATGACCTGGGGGGCGGTTCACGAAGTAAGGCTGCTGTCGGGTTTCGAGATAAAGGAAATTGTTCCGAAGAACAGTTAGATTGAAATTGTTTTGATGTGCGACTGCATCTCACCTAAAGTTACGAGGGTGAAATGAGTAAGACGACCACCGTTTAAATAGAGCTTTGGTTATTTCTTTAAGTCTATTAACTAGAAAGGATTTTCTGAATCGTACTGACATTGGCAATCATTCAACTTGAGTCATGAAGTGATTCAAGTGTGCTTCATACAAATATCACAATCCTTTCTATTAAAAAAATACTGACCAGTTTTCTCGACATTTGAGGCGCACCGGGTAACGCAGCTTTCGCTTGAATTTTGCAGCAAACCGAAAACATCCTCATTTCAAACGACACTTGAACAATTTTGAAGTAAACAGCTCAGCACTGCTGAGGACTGCACTGAACAGGCTACCATAGATCGCCCAACCAATTTTGTATCTATCGCACCGAGTCCGTACCATGGCTCACGCGCCGGTAGCCGCACGAAATTCATTCCGATGAAAAATGATTGCCACCCTATCCCGTAACCCAGTCCCCACTTTCGTCTCCGTCGGTGATCTTTACCGACCTCCGCCGTAAAGATAGCTCCCATCCAGCGGGGTTTTAATCCAACTCTTCTGAAGAATTAATTTCAATTTGGTTAACTTAATATTGCAGCAGGAAATTTCATTCCTGCCCGCTCCGGATGCGGACAGTTCGTCCGACAAGCGCCCGGGTGAGTATTTTCTCATTTTTGTTTAATTAAACGCACACGTGGAAGGGGATACTGGAACGCTGCTTTTTTGAAGTAGAATACTTCTCTCAGGAAGTTCGGCTACATAGGGATGTGAAATGAAAATCTGAAACCGAAAAAAGTGAAAAATATGTCCAATTTCAAATGCTAATAAATCGGTTAGTATTCGATGAATTTCCTTCGTTCTTGCAGCAATAGATTGGAAAATCTTCTTAGATTCTTCCCAAATGAAGATAATTGTAATTTTATAATTCACATTATTGTACTATTGAAAATAGTCAAGCCTTGTCAAAACGAAAAATTCGACCTCTGATTGGTCGTTATATGATTGCTTCCCAAGCACGGTCGACAGAATCATATACCTTGCAATTTAAAACATGCTGTTTGGCCTATATAAGAGCCTGTTTCAGCCGAAGCCGCTCATAATAGTTTTAGACAGCGACAACAGCAGTCGTCCTCCCTTGGCAGCAGCAGTACAGTGGATACAAGCGATGGCGGAAAGCGGCCACAGCTGTGGCGTAGCAATGGATAGCGCACTAGTTGCAGCGGATTCCAGCAACGATAGCAGCTGGGCCAGTTGATGCAGGGATATTGGATACCAATGGCAGCGTCGTATAGCGGCCACAACTGTGGCATGGCTACGGATAGCGCACTAGTTGCAGCGAATCTCAGCATCGATAGCGGCTGATGCAGTGAGGCACTTTAATGAAATGCAGTCTCTGTGCGATAGTGGGCACTAGTAAATGCATTTAATGAAAAGTCCGTCTAGTTTTGAGTGCTAAATCAGCTTTTCACTGTTTATTTTATCACAAGAAATACTTCATTCGCACTGTCAGTGATAACGCAAAGATGCGATCGGCTTCTTATCCGATAATAAAATGAACAACAAATTGTCCTTTTCAGGATGAAATAAAAACTTGATTGAAGAGTTAATATTTTCTAATGAGTAAATTAACATTTTTAAATATGTAAAAGTTATAAATTTTACTTCATCTCCGTGTCTCACAACGTACTGAATTATCTTTTCGTTCAGTCATGAACATGACAGCCGAAACTTTCATTAGCTGCATAAAAATCAATTTTTCGCATAATTAAAATATAAAAACAAGCCCCAATCATGACAAGCAACTTACTATATTATTGAAAATGGTCAATCCTAGTTGAAGCGCAAAATTCGATTAATCTGATTAGTCAACGTTTATTTACTAGAAAAAATGACTGACACGCAAGCAGCAGGGTTATCTTTCTTGTAAAAGCATTCTACTTCAACCTTGCGGTCGTGGCTTCGTAACAACCCTCCTGTTATTTCCTCTCCCCCTGCAGCTCTGAAGCTTTTAATCAGCTTTATCAACGGAATAAAAATTAAATGTTGATTGGCGTTGGGATTTGTTTGTCGACTGCGGTTTACGCGACCTGCGTGGTCGTTGCGGTGTTTATCTGTCAGATGGGAATACGAAATCAAACGTTGTCATTTTGACTAACAATGCAATTAAAATGGTATCGAAATAGTGGCAGATATGTGATACCATCAATGAATATCGATGCTGCTGACAATGCCCGGAAAAGACTGTCTTTGTGCTGGTGATAAATCTTCATACATGCGTAGCTTGGGCACGTTGTTCTTTGATCGTACCGCTGGTAGGCAGAATGAACTGACCGCTGGTGGAAGGGCTTCCCGGTCGCAGGAGATTGCCACTGTTGGCGGTTCCTCCACTTACCGATGACATCTGCTGTAGTTGAGACTGCTGGGAGCTCTGCGATAGCGACAGCGAACCTGATTGTATCGAACTCGGGCTAGGCGTTGAACCGGCCCCAGTGGGTGCCGGACTGGAACGGCCAGTGCTTGCAGCTGCTGCACCAGCTGTCAATCCTAGAGCGGATCGTGCAGCCACGTTGTACGGTGGAGGAGCTGGTGTGGCTGCCGGATTGGCAGTCGCAGGTGGAATCGTAGCAGTGATGCCGGTGCTACAACTGGAACCAAGCTGCCCGCGGAGGTACGAGCTCCCGAAGGTGCTGCTTCCGTATCGGCTATCGATGGTCATATGGCCCAATGGTTGTTCTGTAGGAAGGGTGGAAGAGATGAATATAAGTTAGCATAAGAAGACAGTTTGTTGAAAAAAATTGCAATTTTTAGAGTTGATTCGTAATTACTGCCCTGCACTAATGTCTGAGGTGTTCGTCATTGTATACAGAGTAAAAATTATTTAGCAATGTATTTGAGCAATGAATATGAAAAAAAATGCTTTTCAATTAATTCTTATCAATTAATTCTTATTATAGTTTCCATTTTTTAATTTCGAGGTTTTATTTTTTTTCTTTTTTTCTAGCATATTTTTAAGTCCTTGCGACGGATTTTTGACAAAATTTTAAATCACATTCGAACAAAATTTTTATGATTTTGCGTCATTTTTTGACGTAATTTTATTTCTATTCTCTATATTTCATTAATGTTTTTTTTTTGTCGGGGATATGGTTTTGAAACCTTGGTGCATCATCAATTACTTTTTAACGAGCCCTTGATAACTTTAATTTATAACAGCTTTAGCAATTTTCGACAAAGTTTGAATATATTTTACAATATTCTGCTGCTTTATAGGCAATGTTTTACACATATTGTAGACATTCCTTTCAGTCTATAAATAACGCTTGCACAGCAGTGTGTGTAGTTAGGGATGAGCAATAGAATAAGTCGGCAGTGGAATGTGATACGCATATAGATTGTGAAACAGTACCACCGTCCCCCGTAGTTAAATTGGTCAAAACACCATGCCGGAGACAGCGAGATTGCGGGTTCAAGTCCCGTCGGGATGCGGTATATTTTTCCAAATCTGTATCATATTTCCAGTTCGCTTATTTTTCGCTGTCCCTACTGCACACATTGTCTGCTTGATGAACTTGAACGGAAATGTTTTACTACTTTTTTAAAAACTTCTTAGCGAAGTATCTCCGTTTTTAAGGGATACTTAAAAATTTTATACCAATTTTTCTATCAAGAAATGATAGTTTGAACCAAATATTAAGAGATTTTTTAAAAGTAACGTGGTGTCAAATTTGGTGTCATTTTTTTCTTCCACGATTTTTTTAAATAAATTTGTCATCAATTTCTTCGACGAATTTTTGACAAATTTTGGAATTTTTGCAGGACTATTTTTCTCATTTCATTCAAACAAAAAAGCAACTGAAGCGCATCGAGAGTTCAAAAAAGGCTCACGGATTTGCTGCTCTAGATGAAACTACGTGCTGTGATTGGTTCCATCTTTTGAAGACGACAATTTCATTGTTAACAACAGCTTGATGGAGATTCATGCAAAACGCGGGAACAGCTTGCTTGTAGTATTCCTTTCAAGGCTTGTTGTCTCAAAGCTTGTTGATAACATGACAACATTTTAGCGATTTATTGTAATTTTAAGTGCATTAAATATAAAAATTTTCAGCGAGTCATAACATTTTGCAATGAATAAATTGAAGTTTTTTTGTGCAGATTTAAACAAATTTTCGACGATATTTTCAAAGATTTTCTAACCTCATCTTCATACACTTGATTTATTGGAGGTTTTGTCTTTTTCGATGAATTGAATTTTTACCACAGTGTAGTGACATTTCTCATGAAATGTTCAGCAGTTAATTAATTAATTTATTTTCCATCTTTTTTTTTTAAATATCATAAAGGTATCAAATCTAATGGGTAATCAGAAACGCTTAACCCTTTATTACTTACATTTTGGTACATTTATCGACAATTTTTCGACGACTATTTGATAACGGTATAACGCTAAGGAATTTTTAGCAAACTTTAGACATTTTAAGCAATTTGTTAGTTGATACCTTTTTGCCTTTCTCCTAGAAAGGTATACTGCCGGTACTCGGATAACTGTCCCATAATAAAAAACAACATGTTGAGAAAACGGCGATTTAATATTATCCGTGAATTTTCGGATTTCCAGCAATTACATTCAGAACCAATGACCATAACAGTTTCATGGCACTACCAGTTTATCGTTGAGAACAAAAAACCATGGATAAAATTGGTTTTACGTTATATAACTTGAAAAAAAAAGACAGAATGGGACAAAATATGCGGGTACATTTCAAAAGTACTCGCATATTTTGTCCCATCACATACGAATTCAACCAGCAACCGGCAGTATCATTGGCAACGTAGATTGTACTACAGAAAAACAACATTAGTCTAGTTAATTAAATGACATACTTCTATATGCCTAAAATAATCCGATATACACCAATCTGGAGCAAAATTATATGTTTGCAGTTTGCACCACTATGCAGTGGGACTGTAATGCGGGTACCTTCAATATGGGACAAAAACAACTTGGTATTTTTACCATGTTTTCCCATACGAAAGTATCAATTTTATTTTTTTTCCAGATAATATGATAACAATTAAGTCGATTCCCGATGATAACTCAAAAATGACCAAAATCAGTATGGGACAGTTATGCGGGTGCCGGCAGTATAGCAATCACTGGAAAAACCAAAGGTATAAAAGTGCTCCAAAGGGTCGAATATCGTATATCAATCGACTTAGTTTGACGAGCTGAGCATTTTCTGTATGTGTGTGTGTGTATGTGTGTGTGTGTGTGTATGTGTGTGTGTATGTAACGCTCTCCCAATCTCACTCGATTTTCTCAGAGATGGCTGGACCGATCTTAATGAAATTAATTGCAAATGAAAGGTCTAGTTGCCCCATAAGACCCTATTGAATTTCATTGCAATCGGATTTTTGGTTTAGAGGTTATGTTTAAAAATGTGAAAATCACGAAACATCAATATCTCAGAAACTACTCAACGGATTTCAACAAAATTAGTTTTAAATGAACGAGCTACTCAAAAAACCCTTAACTTTTGAGTTTCAAGAAGATTGACCGAGTGGTTCAGAAGTTATTTGAAGAAACGTGTTCTGGAGAGTGTTTAATCTCACTCATGTTTCTCATGTTGTGTCATTTGGAAGGTCTAGGTACCCCATAAGACCCTATTGATTTTTTTGCAATCGGACTATTACTTTGCCTGTTATGTTTAAAAATGTGAAATCCAGCTATAAAAAGAAACATATTCCGAAGACTACTTAAACTCACTCACTTTTCTCAGAGATGGCTAAGCCGATTTCCACGAAATTAGTGTCAAATGAAAGGTCTAGCTGCCTCGGAACACCCTATTGAATTTCAATATAATCGGTCTCTTACTTTGTCTGTAATGTATCAAAATATGAAAATCACTAAACTTCATTATCTCAGAAACTACACAACCGATGTGAACAGTATTGGTATCAAATGAACGGGCTAGTTAAAGGTTAATTGATGAATTTTATAGTTTCTCAAAAATGGCTGGACTAAATTCAACAATCCTAGTGTCAAATGAAAAATTTGGCTTTCCTATAGGTTCCCCCGGGTTGTCTCTCAAACTCACAAGTAAAAAATTTCATAACAATTTGATATGTGGTTCAAAAGTTATGAAAAGAAACGAAATTCAAAGACTTTTTAAAACTGTAACTGCTTTGATCAAAACATATGGCCTCAACAAAATTTAAATTTGGTTTTGTGCTATTCGTACGTTCCCGGTATTGCTCGTGATTGAAGTGTACGAAATTCAAAGCCATTTATTTGATTTCGCTATTTCTTCAGCACGAATATTTTACTCCTAATTAATAATTTTTTTAACTTTTTGCCTTTCTCCTAGAAAGGTATAGCAATCACTTGCAAAACCGAAGATATGAAAGTGTTCCAAAGGGCCGAATGGCATATATCACTCTACTCAGTTCGATGAGCTGAGCATTTTCTGTATTCATGTATGTATGTGTGTGTGTGTGTGTGTGTGTATGTGCAGATTTTTATTTTCACTCACTTTTCTCAGAGATGGCTGGACCGATTTTCATGAAATTACATGCAAATGAAAGTTCTAGTTGCCCCATAAGACCCTATTAAATTTCATTGTAATTGTATTTTTATTTTAGAGGGTATGTTTAAAAATGTAAAAATCACGAAACATAAATATTTCAGAAACCACACAACCGATTTCAATAAAATTTGTATCAAATGAACGGGCTATCACAAAAACCCTTAACTTTCGAATTTTATATAGATTGAACATGTGGTTCAAAAGTTATGAATAGAAACGTCTTCTGAAGACTATTTAATTTCACTCATGTTTATCAGAGATGGCTGGACCGATTTCCACAAAATCAGTGTCATATGAAAGGTCTGGTTACCCCATAAGACCCTATTAATTTTTTGCAATCGGACTATTACTTTGCCTGTTATGTTTAAAAATGTGAAATCTAGCTTTGAAAAGAAACATTTTCCGAAGAATACATAAAATCACTCACTTTTCTCAGAGATGGCTGAACCGACTTTCACGAAATTTGTGTCAAATGAAAGGTTAAAACAACAAAATTCTATTATTTCAAAGATTACACGACTTATTTGAACATATCTAGTGTCATACGAACGAGTCATCTCTCAAACTTACAAATAACAAACTTCATAACAATTTGATATGTGGTTTAAAAGTTATGGAAAGAAAAGAAATTCATAGGCTATTTAAAACTATACCTGCTTTGATCAATATATGTGGCCACAAAATAATTTAAATGTGGTATCGTACCATTTAAATATTTCCGGTATCGCTCGTGATTGAATTGTTCGAAATTAAGGGTCATTTCTTTTATTTCGCTATTTCTTGAGCATTTACATTACGTCAAATTTCATATTTTATACTTCTATTACAACACCATTATTTTAGAACCCAAAAAGTGAATGCACATTTATTGGATTAAAGCGTTCATGTAAATCAATTTTTACAAATAATAAGTTTGAATGAGAAAGGCTGAGTCTGACCGCTAGGTGGATTAATTTTGGTTTTTCTACCACTTTTGGTTTTTTTTGGAAATTTTTTCATGATTTAGCACATGTTATATTTATAACTGTTTTTTAGTGGTTCTTTTATGATGCTCTTAAAACTGACTTTTCAATTTTTTTCTTGACGACTCCAATATGTTTTTCAGTGAATTTTTGACGGAATTTCAGTTTTTTAAACCAGTTTCAAATATGTTCTGACTAATTTTGGTTTGTTATATCCCTTTTTGTCGGTTTTTAACAAAACAAAACCGACCGTATTTTATACTAGTGCAGGACTTAAATCATAAGGGATCCAAGTTTCTTGTTTATGAATCCTAAAGCAAACGTTTGGAAATGGCTGACTCCAAATACCGAAGCTAACTCCAATAGCGAGGCAAGCTGTTCCTGCGTTTAGGATGGATCCTCATTGAGCAATTTCTCCAATTCAACGTCTACGAAAGTTTTTGGCCTTAAACCGTCTTTAAAAGATGGAAACAATCCAATCGGCACGTTGTTTCATTAAGAGCAACAAATTCGTAAGCCTTTTTTTAATTCTCGATGCGCTTCAGTCGCTGTAGTCCAGCAAATGTCGATTATTTAGCACAAAGGTACCCTCGTCTTCGCACATCCTTCCCTCTATGTTTTCCGGAGTTGTATCCGGCCCACTTACTGCCAACATTTCGCTTCTTACCTGTGCGAGACGTGGGCAAACAAATAGCACATGTTCAGCGGTTTCTTCCGCATCCACACATTGTGGGCACATCGGTGACTTCGCGTATCCAAACTTGTGCGGGTACTGCCTAAAGCAACCATGGCCTGACAATATCTGTGTCAGGTGGGAGATAACTTTCCCATGGCGCCTCTCTATCCATCCGGCTATCTCCGCGATTAGTCGGTGTGTGCATCTACCTTTGGTAGAATTGGACAATTCCCGCTTCCGGTGGTTCGTATATCTCTCGTGTCACGTTAGTTGAAGCACTCTACGTCCTCTTTGACAATGATGCTGATATGCATCATGCCAGCCAGGACGCATGTTGCCTCGTATGACACGGTTCGATACGCGCATGCGACCTTCAAGCACATGCGCCTCTAGGTTTACCGCGGTAACTGGAATTACCCAACGCTTTCGACCACACGGATCCGCCATACCTGAGTATGGACGTTGCCACGCTAGCTAGCAGCTTTTGCCTGCTGCTAAATAGGAATAGGTTTCTGACCCTCATTTGTGTTGTAGACTAGCACTCGATTCTGAAAATAGCTCTCTAGAATCCACTGTACAAGATACCGGCACTCCGAGACTCCGAAGCGCGTAGGCCATTTAGTCCCAGCTGGCGCTATTGAACGCGTGACGATTGTGCAGTAGCGAATGCCCCTTCTTTTACGTTGGAGTGCTACCTTGGCCGAATAGCATCCACCGTGGACTTATCCTTGCGGAAGACGAACTGGTTACTTGACAGACCGGTTTCACTATCGGTGAGTCTCCTCACAAGCCTATGGAGGATTACCCTCTCGATCACCTTGCCCGCTGTGTCTAGCAGACAAATTGGCCTATATACCAATGGGTCACCTGGTGGTTTCCCGGCCTTTGGCAGTTAAACCATTCTCTGTCGCTTCCACTCATCCGGAAAGAGGCAGTTGTCTAAGCATTTCGACATGATCGCCCTGAACAACCAAGGGGCTTCCTTTATGGCTGTCTTAATGGCCAGGTTAGGGATTACGTCCGGTCCCGGTGCCTTACTCACCTTTAGGGAGTTTGCGATCTCAATGAGTTCACCGTTCGTCATCCTTGCCGTCATTCATCCTTGCCGTCATTGGTTGGAGGCCAGGGGTTTGGCTCGTGATGTCGGAAGAGTCCCTCAATGATGCGCTCCGGCATCGCTGGTGTTTGCTCCGTGCAGAGGTCTGACGAGCCTCTGATCTTGGCCCATAGGGTAACGCCTATAAGTGCGTATTGGTCTCTCCAAACAGGCTCGTTTACTAGCCCTTATCGCGCTCTTAAGCGTTACCTTAGCGGATTTGAATGCCGCTTGGCGCTCCAATCTTGCGGCATCGAAGGCACGCGCTACGGAGGTCGGCTATCGCGTCGGTCCTCCAGTAAGCCGGTGGCCTTCCATTTCTACAAGACCTCGGCATGGCGGCGTCACACGCCCACGATAGTGTAGCAACAAGTTGGCCTGCCCTCCGGGGGGCCTTGCCCCCTTCGAGCTCTCATCTTATTGCTTCCGCAAAAATACATCGGCATCATTGTACGATGTCTTTCAGCCGCGAGTGGTTGGGGTTGGGGTTCACGCTATAGCTGACCGACCTTCCAGTTTGTGATCAGTCCGGGGCTGCCAAACGTCACGTCGATAATCAATTTTGCGACGTTTCTGCTGCAAGTGCTTTTAGCCAGATCTGAGTTGAGCTTCGCCAAAGCTTCTAACAGGATCTGGCCCTTCTGCTTAGTTCAGGGACTTCCCCACTCAATATACCAAGCGTTGAAGTCGCTCGCAACTGCCAACGGCTTATTAGGCCCGTTAGTTCCACGGTAACATGTTCCCCCATGTTAGGGGCGGCGTACAACAGCGTCTGACCCGGAGCGGGCGGCTGAATTACGAAATGCGGTTCCTCGCCAGCTATATCTAAGACGGCAGCCCCATCGCGAGGCTAGATATCGCAGCCCTAGTAAGGCAGCATACCGAAGGTAAAATACTACGAACAATGCAGATATAAATACGGAACGGAATGATCGGCATGGACCTAGGCGTACGAAAAAGGACAACGATTATTGGAAACTCGGTACTTGGAATATAAGGACTCTACTTGAACCGGCACGTGCAGGTATCCTGGCTAGAGAGCTGCAAAAGGTGAATGTCGAGGTTGCTGCCATACAGGAGGTGAGGTGGCCGAAAACGTGAGAACGCGAATTCCGGGCAGTAGATCCTATTGCGGGCACTTCATTCAAGTACCACATCTACTACAGTGGCGGCGTGAAAGCAGAAAGGGGAGTCGGTTTCGTGCTCGTAGGGAAACAGATGAAGCGTGTCATTAGATGGGGGCCGATCACGCACCGACCAACGATAAACCCGATGAAGAGAAGGAGGAGTTCTATGAGCTCCTGGAAAAAAAACGTATAATGAGTGCCCAGGACACGATATCAAAATCGTCGTCGGGGATGCAAATGCGCAGGTTGGGCAGGAGAACTTCTTCCGCCCCGTGCTTGGTAAAGAAAACCTCCACTCTACTACGAACGACAACGGCCTGAGGCTTGTTAATTTCGCTGCATACAGAGGTATGGCTATCTGTAGCACCCTTTTTGCACACCGGAATATACGTAGCATACCTGGAGACACCCAAATGGAGAGGCCTGCTCCCAGATCGACCATGTTCTGATAGATGGTCGGTACTTTTCAGACGTTACAGACGTGAGGTCGTTTAGAGGACCAAACGTTGACTCGGATCATTATTTCGTGGTATCCAAGATTCGCGCCCGGTTGTCCAACGTGTTAAAATTCAGGACGACAAGGAGGATACAGTATACATCCACTGACTATCAACTGGAGAAGTGGCTACAGGGTACCTGCGGAAGGTTGATGAGCGGATCGAGGATCAAGTTGGAGGTTGCCTGAATGAACAGTGGAGGCATATCCACAGTGCAATCAGCACCACAGCGGGAGAAGTGTTGGGTACATCTGCGACAGCCTCGTCCAATGAGTGGTTTGACGCTGAGTGCCAGCAAGCGACGGATGAAAAAAACCGCGCCAGAGTTCACATGTTAACCAGGGCTGTGACTTGTCAGAGCGTAGGAAGATACCGGGAAGCTAAAGCTGCTGAAAAAAGACTCCATCGCCGGAAGAAACGACAGCATTCGGAGCGGATTCTTACGGAGACGGAAGATTGCTTCTCTAGGTACGATGGGAAAAGCTTGAAATCAGGAACCGGAACGTGTCAGCCCCTGTCATGTGCAACGATAGGGAGGGGAACCTGATTACCGATAGAACGGAAGAAACCAGGTCTTGGAAGGATCACTTTAGTGTGTTGTTGAATGGTGAAGAAAACAGCGTAGTCGAAAGGAGCAGGATGGTGATTGAGGATGATGGCAAAGCTGTGGACCCACCATCCATGGACATGGAGGTTAAGAAGGCAGTGAAAGAGCTGAAGAACTGCAAGGCAGCTTGTAAGGACGGCATTCCAGCCGAACTTTTTAAAGCGAACCGCTGTATCGTGATTTACACCGGATCATGCTGAGAGTGTGGTACGATGAAGAATTGCCCTCGGACTGGTTGGAGGGTCTCATATGTCCAATCTACAAAAAGGCCACCGCCTGAACTGTAGTAAATATCGGGGCATAACCCTTCTCAACACCGTTAACAACATTCTCTCGGCCGTTGTCGAAGACCTTTGTTGGCGATTACCAATGCGGTTTTCGAGGGGAACGCTCCACTACGGACCAAATGTTTACCCTGCGTCAGATCCTCGATATATTTCGAGAATTTAATCTGCAAACGCTCCATCTGTTCGTTGACTTCAAGGCAGCGTACGATACAATAAAGAGAAATGAGTTATTGTGAATTACGGTCGAACATGGTTTCGCAACAAAAATAGTTAGTGCCACCCTTGGAGGATCTACATCATGCGTCAGGATAGCCGGTGAGATATCGGACTCCTTCGTGACGTTAGATGGTTTGCAGCAGGGAGATGGGCTGTCAAGCTTTTTGTTCAACATCGCATTGGAGGATGCCATACGGAGGGCCGCCGTGCAAAGAAGCGGCACCATCATTACGAAGTCTCACATGCTTCCCGGTTTTGCGGACGATATCGACATCATTGGTATAAACCATAGAGCTGTGGAAGCGGCCTTCGGACCTCTCCGGAGAGAAGCTGCGAGAGTAGGACTCATCATTAACTCTACCAAAACGATATACATGGTGGCTGGTAGAGCGTGGTAGTCCGACGGATGTTGGTGCTGAGGTGGGTTAGATGGTGAAACTTTTGAAGTAGTCGACGAATTCATTTACCTGGGTACACTAGTGACATGTGACAACGAAGTTAGCCGTGAGATAAAAAGGCGGATAGCAGCTGCAAACAGGGCCTTCTACGGATTGCGTAACCAGCTGAGGTCCCGTAGTCTGCAAACCCGTACTAAACTTGCACTCTACAAAACATTAATTCTTTCCGCGGCCCTCTACGGCCATGAAGCATGGACGTTGAAAGAAGCCGATCGGAGAGCTCTTGGTGTTTTTGAGCGCAGGGTTTTGCGTTCAATCCTTGGCGGCAAACAAGAAAATGGTGTTTGGCACAGACGCATGAACCATGAAGTGTACCAGGTGTACAAATCGGCGGATATAGTAAAGCGGATAAAATACGGCAGGTTGCAGTGGGCTGGGTATGTAGCTAGAATGCAGGAAGAACGGCCAGCGAAAACTTTATTTAGCAGAAATCCCGATAGAGGCCGTCGACTTCGAGGTAGGCCTCGCTCCCGTTGGATGTTTGCTGTCGACGAGGATGCTCGCGAAATAGGTGTTAGGGGAGATTGGAGGATAGCAGCCCTAGACCGACTGACATGGCGACTTATGCTGGATTCGGCATTGGTTCGATAATCGGTCTGTCGCCGTAAAAGTAAAGTAAGTAAGTTTCACGGTTATATATGGGCGAACCTTTCCGTAGACCAACGTTCAAGCGACACAGTCTCCTGAACCGGGAACCCGCCTGTCGTTCATTTGGCCGCCGTTGCGGACTTATCCGCTACCCAGTTACTGTTTCCGGCAGGTATGCGGTAGGGGTCCGATACGATGGCTATGTCCGACAGTGACTCAGTGGCTGCTTGGAATAGCAGTTACTGAGCCGCGTAGCGTCGGATTAGGTTTAATTGCGACACTCTCACGCCTGCGGTTTAGGGGGGCCTTCCGTGACGTGTTTAGCGTTCCGCTAGGACTACACGCAAAAGTTGGATGGTGTGGAACCAGTACAAAATTGTGCGTTTTCAGAGAAATTTTCGAAGTAATTTGTAACAATGATTGCGTGTTCGGCATAACGCAATTAATGCTCTAGCGTTTCTCCAATGTATTTGGCAGCACCAAACTACTACACCTAAACAGTTTCAACTGGTATCAAGCAGCATTGCAGAGCGAGCGCGAAGCAAAACCTTTCTCCTCCTTTCTGCTTGAGGACGAGGCATATGTTACGCTTTTCGAGTCTTTTGCACACACGCTCACGAGATGCTTTTCCTTCTTCATGCATCCTTCTGAATAGCAGCAAGCACGCACAGACAGTATGAGTGAGACTAACAACACTGCAATGTCAGGAATCAAGCTTCATGCGAAACTGCTAATCGATATTTTTCGAGGCCTGTTCTGCTCCTAATATGAACCAAATTATGAAGATAGATTATAAGGAACATAAATAATAGGGACTGATCAAAATTTATTAGGTAGGTCTGAAGTGATACCTTTCGAAACCCGACAAGAAAAATCGAAAAACGTTTTAAAGTCCTCGAACGTTTTGATGTAATATTATCGATAGCGACAGTCTATTATTCGAAACTAACGACGAATGTTTATGAATGAACTGAGTAACTCGATAAGTTTTACACCTCAAAAATAAAGTTTTGCTTCCAACTGCCATGAAGCCAACCATTTCGCCAGCCAAAACCTGTTTCGTCCTGCTGCCATTTAGATATTTTTTGACGAGTTCATGTTCCACCAACTGCAAGTAATTCTATCTCTACACACACGCACCTACATGGATGATAAACGGAGCATAAAATTATTCAACTGTAACGTGAACAACTAACAATCATGTTCACACGATTGCAACGCATCCAAAAGCACAATTTTATCCTGCAAAATTTTAGAAATAACAAGCTCCACCCTGCCCCTTCCAGGTGGCTGACTGCACAGAGCCAAACACCGGCAGGTACATAACTTTAATCTAAATTTTAACAACAGCAAGTCGTCAGAAGTAATTCATTTCTGACAAAAGTCTTACCTACGACAGACAGCACAGGTAAAACTTGCTGTTGCTGCTCGTCGGTGTCCTATCACTGGCAGCTGGCAACGGGCAGAGCGGTAAATCAGACATTCCTGGGCCAAAACCGTAGATGGAACTGACTCGCTGCTGCTCTCGGATCGGTTCCGAGACGATGTGATAAAGTTTGAGTAAACTGAAATCTATTAAAACTATCACGGCGAGGAAAGTTCATCTGTCTTTCCAGCCGGTTTTACCCTTTGCTGCGATGTTTCGGATGGGAAAACGTTTTCGTCGAGAATTTATGGTTCAAAATAATAGATTTTTCAGAACGTGAAACTTCCGCTGGCCTGGAAATAGTCTGTAACTCGTACAAAGTAGTAAACTGGGGCCGTCATTTGATTTGAATAGAAAGTTTCGTGCGCTAGGTCGTCACTGTAGGTGGGTTGGTCAACTTTGTACGAATGGATTGAGTCGTTATGTACTCAGAGTGTCAAAGAATTTTCAGTAAAATGTGTATTACTTACTGATTAGTCCGTTTGGTAGGGAAACCAAACTGCCCTGAATGCTGGGAAGTCCGTTCTCCTGTCTCAACTCGGACATTCGGTGGCGACCGAGGGTCGTGTGACCGCTAGTGTGATTCTGGTTGCTCAAGCTACTCTTGATGTTACTGCTGCTGGAACTTGTTCGGAATTGCATCAGGTGGGTTGCCGGGGGGCTGTAGCCACGTGAGTAATCCACGTATGGTGCGTATCCGCTTCCTCCGCTATTGCTGTTGCAACTGCTGTTGCTGTTGCCTGCAGCACCTGTACCGGAACTTTGGCCGGGGCCGTCGGTAAAGTCACCGGAAAAGCTGTTCGGTAATGCGAAAGGGGTAAAGGTTATAACGACAAATGTAAAAATTGTGTTGTTCACAAAGGGCATCGTACCGGAAATCTTTACACTTCCTGCTGGAGGAGCCAATCGAGCCGGTTTCATCCGCCAGACCTGTGCCGTTGGTGCTGGCAGTTGTTGTGCCCGGCCCGAGAACCACATTCACTTGAGTGGTCATACCATCTTGTCCAAGGCTGGTTTCCATAAATTCATTATCACGATCTATTTTCAGGTCACTAACGTTCGATGTTCGGCGGTACAGCTCCTTGCAGTCCTTTTCAGAAATGTGGTGCTGCATATTTTTTTGTCGGTCAACAGTTGCAAAAATACATAGCCATAGATTATGGAAGAGGGAGAATGTAAAGAAGGAAATTAAATTCCACTCGACGGAATGGCAGTGAAAGAGAGAGATAGGCAAAGAGAAGGAAAAGGGTAAGGGAAAATATCTTCCATAGGGTGACCAAAACGACTGATGGTGGAAGATTCAGTGGAAAACGAAGTCAACTTGCAGTTCTTTGGTCGCCCTAGGATGCCTCTGCATTGGACAGGCTTCGGTGTCTACAGAGGGACTTACCTTCGGTATCACATCCGCTGGTGGGAGCTGCTTCCGGCTTCTTCTGGTCCAGATGCACATTGCCACCACGAGGATGATGATTAAAAGTGTCAGTCCGCCAAGGGAGCCGAAAATGATGACCGGCAATAAAATATTTTCTGCTCCGTGCAAGGCCGGCCGGGCATGCAATGGGTACCACGAGCGGCGCAGAGTGGTGGCATTGTGGGTGGAATCAAAAGAGAAGTAACAGGAATTTGAAATTAGATTTTCATACGTGGATGCAAATCACTCCTCCCGACCGATCGAAAGCGGTGAACCAGATGGTGTCGTACTATCGGAATTTTCATTTCGGAAAGCAGTAAATTGCTGCCGGGATACGGCTGGTACATATACTTGGTTCAATTTTTCGAACGCGCAATACCGAGAGCACGGGTGACATACGAGTGTTTTGAGCCGTAAATTGTGTTCAAATATTCGAACACCTGGATCTGGGATAAAAATACTTTGGCTTGCAGGTTTTTTCCCCAAAAGATGATTTTGTGGCAGTACTGGCAGTACTGGCAGTACTTAGTAATCGTTGTGATAATCAATAACTTTCGAAAGTGGAAACAAGTGAATGCTATAACACTCTAAGAAAAGATCGCTTTTCATCATTTAGCATTATATTCATCAAAGCAATATAACGACGTGTAACTTCAGAAAAACCATCGGCATCGTTTTGTTTTCGTATAAATTGTTCGTGGATATAATTTTTTTATTCTCACTAGCTTTATTACCAGTCTTACACAGGCTCCATATTTACTAATTTCCCGCTTGCTTGGCTGGAATAATTATCAACTAATTTCAAACTTGTTCAGCCAGTGTTTAAGTACTGAGTAGCGATGTTCGTTGAGCAAAGAAATAAAGCACTGAAAATAAATTTTATTTGTTTAAATTTTTAAGTTTTATTTTAATCTGGTTCGGTTACACAATGTATCCATCAATTGATTTACCGATTTTGTACTTTTTTCCCACTTGTGTGACTTTCATTACCCACAGCTGTATTGTTATAAAGTTTCTCACTGATTCGACAACAATTCATTGCCCAATGATGATTACTAAATTTAATTTAAACAAGCTCGAATTTGATAAAACTACATGTCACGAATACCGTAAATTAAAAAGTTACTGTATTGTCGTCGAACAAGTAAGAATGTAGTTATTATACGGTCTGCAGCTTAAAAAACTATATAACAGTCGAATAAACTTGAATGTCGGCCGCAACTGGCTTGGGAGCTAACCACTCTCAACGCTCCTTTATATAACGGAGGAAAACTAATAAAAAGTGCACATTAGAAGAAAAAAAGACGTTAAAACATTCAGGGTTAGTGTTAACTGACCCATAACTGTTGAGCAAACAATTTTGTTTTATCCAGAATTATGAAGTTTGCACGTAATATTGGAACTTATTACCTTTTATTAGTACTACCAACTTCTATACTGTCTGAACTAACGATATTGATCAGATTTCATTTTGAATTAAATTTAAATTGGCGTCGTTTGTTTTGATTATTTTTTGAGCTTGATTTTTTTTTGCATCGTGTCGATCATTTTCATGTGTAGTATTCGTTTTATTCTACCCACTTCTTTTCAAAAGTTCATTGACAATAAAATTTAAATCGTGAAATCCAAGCTGTTTTGTGAAATTTCTGTGAATATTTGGAAATGTCCGTGATGCAATTGATGCTGTTTGACTGTCGTTTTGCAAAATACCACTCAATATGGGTTTCTCTAGAACCAAGTTGATGCTTTTAGCCGGTAATTGACAACAAATGCCTATTACAGAAGATGGCTAAATGAGTAGTAAAATATTATTTTTATCATTCATTCATTGGACTGTTGAATGCTGAAGATACAATTTGGCTAACAGATGCAGTAACACGTTGTCGGAACAAATCGTTGACGGATCGTTGAAACTAACTAACTATGCATATCGGTTACTATTGCTCTCTCCAAGGAAGCTGCCTCAGCGCAGAACGGACGAATTTTCGTTGTAGATTATAAATTCTATTTGTCCACGATACCTTGTGAGGACTCCAAACGGCACTTGCGAATTCCAGTGCCGAACGAAAGATGGAACAAAGTGGATCAATAAATTCACTTGCTATCTTAAAGATGCAACCAAGACTTTGATTAGCCATATTAATTATAGCCGAAATTAAGAGTTAGTTTCTCGTCAAGTATAACTCCAAGTTCTTGTGCCGGACCTACTTTTTACAATTTTACTACGGAAGTTTCGTAGTCCAAGCGGATCACATCTCTGGTTTGATAGTGACTGATGATACAACATTTCTCCAAACTCGAAAACAAGTAATTTTCTGCAGTCCTCAATCATCTAAATGCTGCACATAATTGCACCTAGTATTGCTGCGTCGTACAAACTAAACAGCAATGGCCCAAGATTGTTACCCTGAGGTATACCAGAGCTACTGGGGAGTTACCAAGCTGTACGAATAGTTGCCTTGAGAATGGTATGTCTACAACCATTTAACGGGTGACAACTAAAATTTGGATTTTTTTTTACAGCTCTCAAATACTTACTTACTTGCTTAGATGGCCGTACGTTCTAAGACGTGGCATGCATAACGTGGTTCCGCCAAATTACTCGGTCAATGGCTGCCTGCCTTCCGCGGGCACCCGGTACTCTGCAGATCGTGCTCCATTTGGTCCACCCATCTCGCTCGTTGCGCCCCTCGCCTTCTCGTTCCCGCTATTCCCGAATTTCACGGATTTGAAGCGAACACCAATTTTGCAGGGTAGCTATCCGGCATTCTAGCTATATGCCCTGTCCAGCGTATCCTTCCAGATTTAGCCACTTTCTGAATACTGGGTTCACCGTAGAGGTGCGCATGCTCGTGGTTCATCCTACGTCTCCACACTCCGTTCTCCTGCACACTGCCAAAGATGGTTCTTAGCACCCGACGTTCAGAAACTCCGAGTGCTCGCAAGTCCTCCTCGAGCATTGTCCACGTCTCATGCCCGTAGAGAACGACCGGTCTTATTAGCGTTTTGTACAGGATACATTTGGTGCGAAGACTCAGATTTTGTGACCGTAGTTTTTTATGGAGCCTATAGTAGGCACGACTTCCACTGATAATACGTCTCCTTATCAACCCCGCTGGTATCGTAGTTCTCAGTTACCAGAGAGCCGAGGTACACAAACTCGTCGACCACCTCGAACTCATCCCCGTCGATTGTTACCGTATTGCCTAGGCGTGCCCTGTCGTGCTCGGACCCACCTGCAAGCATATACTTAGTTTTTGACGTATTAATCTTCAGTCCGATCCTATCTGCTTCACGTTTCAGTCAGGTATACTGGTCTGCCACCGTCTCAAATTTTCTGCCGACAATATCCACGTCATCCGCAAAGCAAATAAATTGGCCTGATCTGTTGAAAATCGTGCCCCGCATGTCAAACCCCGCTCGTCTCATAACACCCTCTAGCGCGACGTTAAACAATAAGCAGGAGATACCATCACCTTGTCGGAGCCCCCTGTGAGACTAGAATGGGTCCGACGTTCCACCCGAAATTCTCACACAACACTTCACATCCTTCATCGTAGCCTTAATCAGTTTTGTCAGCTTCCCCGGGAAGCCGTTTTTGTCGAGAATTTTCCATAGCTCTAGTCGGTTTATTGTATCGTATGCGGCTTTAAAATCGACGAAAAGATGGTGTGTAGGGACTCTAAACTCACGGCACTTTTGGAGGATCTGCCGCAGTGTAAAAATTTGGTCAGTCGTAGACCGTCCTTCCATGAAGCCGGCCTGGTAGCTTCCTACAAACCTGCTGGCTAATGATGACGGGCGTTGACCTGGGAAAACACTTTGTAGGCGGCATTCAGGACTGTGATCGCTCGATAGTTCTCGCAGTTTAGTTTGTCGCCCTTTTTGTATATGGGGCAGATAACCCCTTCTTTCCACTCCTCCGGTAGTTGTTCTGTTTCCCAGATCTCGACGATCAGCCGATGCAGCGAGCTAGCCAGTTTGTCGGGGCCCATCCTAATAAGCACAGTTCCGATGCCGTCTTTTCCGTTTTGTTGTTCTTGAGCTGCCGGATCGCATCCTTAACTTCGCTTATTGTTGGGGGTGGCACATCTTTGTCGTTCGTTGCACCGACAACGTCTTCTTCGCTCCTGTTGTGGTCTCCTGCTTGCACGCCATTCAGGTGTTCATCGTAGTGCTGCTTCCACCTTTCGATCACCTCACGATCATCCGTCAAAATGCCTCCATTCTTATCCCTCCACATTTCGGCTCGTAGGACAAAGCCTCGGCGGGATGCTTAGGACTTTCGTGTTTCGTGTGTGCGGTGCAGCTGCTAGAGTTCTTCACATTCCTCCTCTTCCTGGCGACGCTTTTTTTTTCCTTGAAGAGTTAGACTTGCTGCCTCCGTTTCAGTCTACATCGCTCCACATTCTGATGGGAGGCTCTACGCAGCATTGTTGCCCGCGCTGCGTTCTTCTCGTCCAAAATCTGCCGACATTCTTCGTCAAACCACTCGTTACGTCGATTCGGTTGCACGTGTCCCAGGACTTTCTCCGCAGCACTGCTGATAGCTGTTTTCACGGCATTCCAGCGATCCCTTAGAGGGGCTTCATCAAGCTCTCCCTCTTCTGGCAGTGCAGCTTCGAGCGATGACACGTACTGAGTTGCGATGTCGTGTTGCTCCAGTCGCGCGAGAATATACCGTGGCGGGCGACGGCACCGTATGTTATTCACAACGGATAGTTTTTGGCGTATCTTCACCATCACTAGGTAGTGATCCGAATCGATGTTAGCACCTCGATGTGATCTGACGTCGATAATGTCCAAGAAGTGCCGACCATCTATCAAAACGTGGTCGATTTGTGTTTCTGTTCTGTTCGGTGATCTCCAGGTGAGTCTATGGTGGAGGTTATGCTGAAAGAAGGTGCTACGTATGGCCATGTTCTTGGAGGTGGCAAAGTCGATAAGTCTGAGGCCATTTTCATTCGTCAGCTGGTGTGCACTGAATCGTCCAATCACCGGTCTGTACTCCTCCTCCTGGCCAACCTGAGCGTTGTAATCCCCGATGATGAACTTGACATCATGTTTTGGGCAGCGGTCATATTCATTCTCCAACTGCGCGTGGAATTCGTCCTTGTCGTCCACGGTACTTCCGAGGTGTGGGGTATGCACGTTGATAATACTAATGTTGAAGAAACGGCCTTTGATCCTCAACCTACATATTCTAGGGCTGATTGGCCACCACCCGATCACCCGCTTCTGCATCTCTCCCATCACTATAAAAGCTGTTCCCAGCTCATGTGTGCTTCCACAACTCTGGTAGATGGTGTGACCATCCCTGTACGTAGCGCTACGATGTTGAACTTGCGGGTCTTCAATTCCTCGGAAAGCACGCGGGTACTTCCTAGGTAGTTGAGAGATCGACAGTTCCATGTTCCAAGAATCCAATCGTTAGTCCGTTTTCGTTGCCTAGGTCCTAACCGATTGTTCCGGTCCGTAGTTAACGTTATTGCGTTTGTTGCTGTTGTTTTTAATAGTGCGGGCTTGCAAGGCCAGCGACCAACTCCATTGTGTCGCTCCATTGCTCCATTGTTTAAAGTTACTTAGAACGCTTCTGTTGGTGCCGATCCCAGGATACTCCCTTCAGAGGAAGGAAGCCCCACCCCCTGTCAGCATGCAGCCAGCAGCCCCACCATGGTTGGTTACCCGATCTTTCCACTGGTTACTCGCACATCAGTTGGTACCACGAAAAGGTAGGGGTACGGTAGCTGGAAGGCTGAGGTTCAGTAGTGGGAACTGTTATGCGCCTTTGGTCCAGTCATTAACCATCTCAAACAAAGGTGGATAAATTAAAAAAAAAACTGATTTACTTCTCATGAAGATACATTCATTGTGAACTAACAAAAAATATTGAACATTTGAGAAAGGTCCGTTACTGGCCTCCCGACGAAGTTTACTTATGAGCCAAAACAAAAGAGTAGTACGGCTTTCAAGTCCGCTTTTCGAATGCATCTTTTGATTCTACCGATCAACTGTTCGCAATTCGTTGATCTCCAGGTATTTTTGCACCGAAGGAATTAAAAATCCTAACAAAATCTTCGACTGGACAACACTGAGGTGGATTTGTTGGGATGCGTATTTGGTATACAAATGGAGTCGAGTGGTTGTTCAGAAACGTTTGTGTTTTTGCCTTTCTCCTAGCAAGTTATAGCAATCACTGGCATAACCAAAGGTATAAAAGTGGCCCAAATGGCCGTATATCATATACCACTCGACTCAGTTCGACAAACTAAGCATTTTCTATATGTATGTATGTGTGTGTATGTGTGTGTATGTGTGTATGTATGTGTGTATGTATGTGTGTATATGTGTGTATGTATGTGTGTATGTATGTGTGTGTATGTATGTATGTGTATGTATGTGTGTGTATGTATGTATGTATGTGTGTATGAGTGTATGTATGTGTGTCTATATATGTGTGTGTATGTATGTGTGTGTATGTATGTGTGTGTATGTATGTGTGTGTGTGTCTGTGTGAGTGTGTGTGTGTGTCTGTGTTAGTGTGTGTGTCTGTGTTAGTGTGTGTGTGAGTGTGTGTGTGAGTGTGTGTGTGAGTGTGTGTGTGCAACTTTTTTTTCTCACTCACTTTTCTCAGAGATGGCTTGACCGATTTTCATGAAGTTAGTTGCAAATGAAAGGTCTAGTAGTAGTCTATTTAAAATTCACTCATTTTTCCTAAAGATGACTTGACCGATTTCTACAAAACTGGTATTGTATGGAAGGTTTTGTTGCTCCTTGACACAATGTTTAATTTTATTGTAATCGAACAGTACATTTGTTCGTTATGTATGAAAGTGTGAAATCCCGCTTTGAGCAGAAACATATTCCATAGACTGCTCAAACTCACTTATTTTTCTCAAAGATAGTTGGATCGAGCTACCTCATGAAACACAAATCAATTACACTGTAATCAGACTGTAACTATGACCGTTATGTACCAAAATGTGAAAACCACAAAAATTTATTACCACAGAAACTACACAATCCATCTGAACAAAGTTGGAATCAAATGGACGGGCTGCCTACAAAACCCTTAACCAATGAATTTCATAATGATGAAACATGTGGTTCAAAAGTTATGAAAAGTAACATACTACGAAGACTTTTCAAAATCACTCACTGTCCTCGGAGAGAGCAGGACAGATTTCAGCATTCTTAGCGTGAAATAAAAAGTCTAGTTGTCCCTCACACTCTTAATTATTTTATTACATTATGAATCAAATGTATCAAAATGTATCAAATTTTGAAATTAACGGAAGTTTCTTAGCTCAAAGATTACATAACTTTTTTGAACATAACAGCTGTCTTACGAACGGGTTGTCTCTAACAAGCAATTTATTTCATAATGTGGTTCAGAAGCTTTGGAAGAAAACGTAACCCAAAGACTGTTTGAAACCCACAGCTTAGAACGAAAAATGTGGTCACAACATCATTTCCTATTTTTGTAACTTAAAAGTTACATGTTCTCGGCGTTACCCGGAATTTATCATTATAAAATTTATTCACTTGAAATACAACATCGCTTTTCTTGGAACGCAAAGAGTGGAAATACCTTTATTGGATCGTATTTGACAATTCTAGGATGTATTCCACAAGATGGAAGCCGAAATTTCGGATCACAAAATGAAATCTGAAGTTGATTTCCGGCCTCTACCTGAAAACCCCACAATGGCAATCTAGAAAAAGATTTCGCCTAGTATATTCGAAATATATACACTAAGGTCGCTTTTTACGCGTTTTTTTTACGCGGGTTTTTTACGCGGATTCCGGAATTTACGCGGTTTTTTTTACGCGGATTCCGGAATTCACGCGGTATTTTTTTTTTGCCCGGATTTCGGTTTCCCTTCACTCAGAATGCAAAATTAACGATGGTTTTTTTACGCGGATTCTGGAATTTACGCGGTTTTTTTTACGCGGATTCCGGAATTGACGCGGTTTTTTTACGCGGATTCCGGAATTGACGCGGCACGTATCTCCCGCGTAAAAAGCGACTTTAGTGTATTTTCAAATGTAATTTGTATGTGTGTTAGGGTGTCCCAAAAAAAATCGATGTTGAAAAAGTCAAGGTTCTCAGCCCTAAATTGAAAGATAATGTTATTTATAGCATTTTTGTATAACATTTCGACTTTCTAAAAAATTGTTTTCAGGTTGCCCAAACGTGATTTTTGAACAAATAATTTTTCAAGCTACACACCCACTCTATTGCACTTTTTTCAATTCTGTTCGATTCCTTAATTTTTCCATATATATTTTTATTTGTGGGATTGGTTTTGAATACTCTGCATGGTTCAGTTCAGTTATTTGACTCCCAGAGTCCATTGAACATCACAGAAAAATTAATTTTTCCTATAATTTTCAGATAAAACCCTTCAAAACACAATTAAAAATAAAATTTATCATGAACTTAAATTTTCTTTGGAAAGCGGGATTTATGACGAAAATTTAAATATAAAAGATCCTTGATATCTTATGTTTCTATTTAAGATGGAAAACCATGCATTTTAATAAATATGTTAAATAACTATTTTATTTTTGGAGATAAAAACAGTGTTCTTAAAAATTTGCAAAAATCTGCGAAAAAGGTTAGAACGAAAATTGTGATTTTTAGTGCCTTCGGTATAGTTTCTTGTTTTAAGATCCCTAAAATTTTGTCGAAGACACCTTGCGTCTATCTTATTCTGATTAAGAAGTAAATTTTTTATCTCACTCATTGGTGGATTGATCTTATTACATTAAAAGATGCATTTTTAAATATCCTGAAACTTCTCCGAACATACCTTATGGCTATACTCGACATTTGAATCACTATTTAGGAAATAATACGCACATACGGCAAAACAACGCAGTGAAATGGAGATATTGAGCTTTAGTGGCATTTTTGTGAAAGTGCATAGTTTTCCATCTCATGTAAGAACGCCAATATCTCAGCCCCCCGATAAGATGTCAAGGATCATTTTTCATGTAAATTTTCGTCTCGAATCCCGCTTTGCAGTTAAAATTTCAGTTCTTAATCGAAATTTTTTTATAAATGTGTTTTGAAGAGTTTTATCTAAAAATTCTGACAAAAATAACTTTTTTGTAATGTTTGATGGGCTCTGTGGGTCAAATAATTCAATGCGATGCTGAACTAAACCATGCAAAATATTAAAAAACCACCTAACAAAAATATAAAAATATATGGAAAAATGTAGGAATCGAACAGATTTGGAAAAAGTGCAGAAGAGTGGTTTTGTAGCTTTAAAAAGTAATTTTTTCAAAAATCACGTTTGGGCAACCTGAAAACAATTTTTTAGAAAGTCGAAATAATCTACAAAAATGCTATAAAAACATCATCTTTCAATTTAGGGCTGGGCACCTTGAGGTTTTTCAACATCGATTTTTTTGGGACAGCCTACTGTACATGTTTGTATGTGTAAATACTAAATGTATGTTCGTATGCGTGTGAATCTTTAGTTTAAAATTTTCGGTATGATTGTGCGGTTGGTTAGGGGCCATCCACATACCACGTGGACATATTTTTAAAAATTTTGAACCCCCCCCCCCACCGTGAACAAATGCCCATATAAATTCTTTTTTTTTGTAAGAACCGTGGACACTACACAACCTTCCCCCCCAAAGCTGTCCACGTGGTATGTGGACGGCCCCTTACCCAATTTTGTTATTTAAAGTTAACTATGAACCCAGTAGATACAGTCATACCTCGATATATAACAACCTCGATATAACGTAACTTTGACCTTGATATAATGTAACTTTTTAAAATGTATTGAAATTGAAAATAAATGATACACTAACTGTTTTTGGGGTATAAAAAAAATTTTTGTAGTTAGTTTTGAAACCAATGAAACCAATGCAAAAATTGTCCTAAATGGGCATAAGAATGGTTTAAAAATACTGCTAGGTTTTGGAAAATAGGTTTTCGCGCATCTTTGAGTAACCATAATCATTCTTGCATAAATTCAAAAAAAAAATTTTTAACTTCGATTTTACGTTATCAATATAACGTGACGAAAATAATAATAAAGTTGCTTTATATCGAGGTATGACTGTATTACAAGTTGTATGTTTTTCGAAAGCTTGAAGTTTTTTGGCAAATTTGTTTAAGTCAATAATAAATTTCGAAAAAGAAAGGCTAGGTCTCACCGCTAGGTGGATTAATTCGGGTTTTTCTACTATTTAGAACTCCGAGAAAAATATTTTTAAAATACAATACTATAATTTATTTACCACATAAGTGCCCGGAATATTATATTTGCATATTATTGATATGCATCTTATATTTTTAATTCTTGACCTGCAAAACGGCTGAAAAACTGTCTATTTTTAGAACCTGAGACCACATTTGGTTCCTGTAAATCTGAATCTTGTTAATAAAACCGAATAAAGTTAGTATCAAAATTCATGAAATCACTCCAGGGGTTGATTTTCATTCGTTTTGAGTCCATCTGATAAGTTGTCTCCGAAATGAACATTCTGGAGATGATTCACGATCTTAAACTTAGTCCCGGAGATCCGAAATCACGGGAACCATATGGGGACCAACGGCTATTTAGGTCCTGTATACTACAAATAGACAAATTTATCATTCTTTCGACGGGTCAAGATCCAAAATCGGTCAAGAATTGCAAAGGTTAGAAGCATTTTCTGTTGGTGAGTACCTGGGTATCGTGCTGAGCATTTACGGGTACTAAAATTGCCGAGTTCATAACGGTTAACGTTACATATTTTTGTTTGGGGGAAAGGGAGTGATATAGTTACATAGAGTGGATTGGTCTAAATTCATTAAGTAGACAATGTGTGCAGTAGGGAAAGCGAAAAATGAGTTTCCCTGAACTTAACGTAAAAGTGACAAACCCGGCAAGCAATTTCTATACGACACTCTGACTTTCATTCTTGACGCGTTTCGGTAATGGCTAGGGGCCATTACATTTTAAATATTGTTGTGTTCCCGTTTCGTTATATGTATTGACTCTCTAAAGATATTTTTTATATTTTGTCTAGTGTATAGAAAACAATAGTGAATGATGAGAAATTTTCTGAGAAGTACGGGAATCCCGACTACATGTTTGCCCTGCAGGTGTTTTTTTCACTTTCCAGACTATAACAAAACTGCACTTTTTCTGTCTTGGACTACACTCGAAAAATATAAGATGTAGTTCGAAAACACCAACAACAATAACAAATGCTGTCAAATATCATACGAAAAAATGACAGTTGCGTGTAGTTTCGTTTAGCTGTTCGTATTCAAGCTGCATAGTGTAGTCCGGGATGGTGTAGTACTGTCGTGAAAACGAATTCGACCGTGGCAAAGTCAATTCAAACAGATGTCAAATGTGTGCACGGTTAGAGGCGAAAGCACATTGATGAGTTGAATGACACTTGAGGGGAACACTGTCTCATTGGTGGTTCAAACTTTTTAAACCCGCAGGATATTTCAAAGGTGCGTGGAACACTTCACTTATCACTATTCATTGTTTCACATTAAATTTTCGTCAACCGTCATTAGTTGGTTCCTTTCGTTATACAGCTGTGCATAGTTTGGGCACAGGCGAGAAGAAAATGTTTATAGTTTATAGTGTGCTCCGTACCTTTCTTTTTTCAAGTATGGAATCAGAACAGTAAAAAAAATTGATGGTATGAGCTGCTCATTTTTATTTCTTTTCTAGTTCGTTAAAACATTTTGCGCTTCGTTTAGTAGTTTTAAAAATTTAATGTTCTCGCGATCTTGACTGGGTTGCTATGCAATTTAATTTTAGTTAGTTTTTTTATCTCTTCACAATGACACTGGCTTTTCCCTACTTCTCATAGAAATTCGAAGTACACAGGAGAACGTAATTTCAGTTCGAACGTTTAATCCATCGCTATATTAAGCACAAGAAAAGTGAAGTAACCAGGAGTAAACAGGCCTGGTCGTGATACAAAACAGACCTTCGCATTCCACTAGTAACTCCACTCTTGAAGTGAATATTTCGCACAAGAAATGTTTCTACCTAAAATTTAAATTTTATAGAAGCACTTTTCTTTAAAATATACTACAATCTTAAATATTTAATCCATTATAACCACTCGACAAATTATTGAATCCAACTATTGAATGGATGTTGGAAATTCTGTCGAGCGCATAACGGTTTAATACCGTAAGCTCACAAAAGCGAGTGCGAAAGGCGAAGGTAGAATCATTTTTCAGAAATAATTAGTTGAAAATAATTGTTTAGATTTGTAGCCCTTCGAGAGATTCATAAATATAAATGTACAATAACTATGCTCAAAACATTAAAAACACTATTCGATATAATAAAATATAACAAAAACAAAAATAAATATTCCTGGGAACAATCAACTATTAGCAAACTCCGCGGCATGAAAGTGCCGCTGCGAATTACCCCCACATACCGGGTCCGAGTCAACAACAATAAATTCTGATTCATTACCCTCGAGTACCAACATCGTCGGTTGCAAACCTACCTTTTGGGATGAAATCAATTTCCACGGAATCGAGTCCGTAATCGTTGATGACGGTACAGTTGTAGCCGCCGAAGTGCTCCCGCTGACTGTTGTGGATAATAAGCGTCGACTTGACACCTTCCGGCTGATGGCTCTCGACGATGGTGTATCCCTCCTGCCCGCCGCTGCTGGTGTTGATTTCGTGGCCATTGTGTGCCCAGATGATATGTTTTGCCTTCGGCACGGAGAACGCCTCGCACTCGAGCCGACCGATATCGGTGATGCTGCCGAATTGCTGCTTCGGTGAGTTGATACTTGGCGGTCCTCGAAGATACACGGTTGCCTCCGCTTCTACCATCGGGAAACCGGCCACCGTGGCCTGACAAACATAGCGACCGGCCGTCGTGTGAGTAACTCGCCGTGTCAGGTTCGCTGAAGTGGACACAACCCGACCGGACCCGTCGTGCAGCCACTCAATATCCGGCGAAGGATTGGCGTCCACATCGCAGTACAAGGAAACCACCGTTTCCAGGTCAGCCTCAACCGATTTCGGCAGGCTGCGAAAGGACGGACCGTAACTGATATCCAATGTTTCGCTTCTCTCGCTCGTTCCCACAACGTTGTGGGCCTCGCATTTCACCACCGTGTTGTGGTACTTTTTCGAAATATTCAATATTACCTGCAACGAACAATGATGGCCGTGAGTCTCTGTGTGATGTTCCTCCCCGATCGGACCTCATTACTTACCAGCTCTGTGGAGTAGTCTCCTGTCAACATATCGCTTCCAACAAACCATCGGTAGGTCACGTCGGGAGGATTTGCATCCGCACGACAATGCAACCGGACATCGCTTCCTTCTAATATCCTACCACCGTTGTTGTTGTTGTTGTTGTTGTTGTTGGTATTGATATATTGGTTGCCGCTAATGATGGTGATGCTCACCTTCGGAGCGTACTTGACCTCCATCTTCAGTCGAACTGATCGATACGTTCGATCTGCGGTGTTCTGGGCCTGGCAGGTAAAGGACGTATTGTGGTGCCTGGCAGGTAAAGGACGTATTGTGGTGCTCCTTCTGTGGTGTCAGCTTGAGGATTGATTTGGCTGTAAAACGACGTTCATCGGGAAGGGGTTCTTTCATATATTCGATTCCCTGATTCAGTACGTTCCCCAGCCCGTCGATCCAGGTTATCTGTAAGTGAATATGATTCCCTCAAACATGATGGTACTACTGAAAATTTGCAAGTCGTATGATTTTATAGGAGAAAATTCAATGATAAAGCGTTGGCATGTCATATGCGTTACATTACATCTCAACAGGGCGTGTGTTGCATTTGCAATCATAAAATCTAATGCTTAAAAGGTACCATAATACTGTAGGTGTTGGGAAAACATTTAGGTTCATCACCTCAGCAGCTGGCCGGCCTCCCACGGAGACGCACTCCAATTCGATTTCTCTATCCTCGGTTGTAACCATAAAATCCCCTTGCACTATTTTCGGCGGCTCCGGTGGCACCAGAACGGTGAGTGTTGCAAATCGAGACCGGATAGGCGGAGACCCTGCAGAAGACGACATGTTAAAGCGAAGCTGAAAGCTGGGCTTAGTAAATAGCCAGCTGTGCATGGAATTTCCAGTGTTACCTTTTTTGCCCGGTCCAACCTGGCACTGGTACTTGGCATCATCGTCCAGCATCACTGGGAAAATGTCCAGAGAGAAGTCGCCCTCCTCATCACTACCCACCATCGAGTAGCGCTCGAAACCGGCCAGTTTTCTGTTGGCTCCCAACCCGAAGTCATCCTTCGTCCACTGAAACAACACAACGAACAGAAAGATAGGAAACGGTTACCATTGCTGGAATGCAGGGGATGATAACTCGAAAGATGTCAACCGACATCATCGGTCGCACAGACGCAAGAGGAGCTGAGGAATTTGATTGATTGTTCCTCTTTATTATACATTTAGATCTTCATTACGGTACCGTCTTCGAGCCCGACTGGGCTGGCAGTTTCGACTTGGCACATTTACTCGAAGCAAGGCTAGCTTAGGAGCTAGCAGTTGTGAATAATAATCCTCATCAGAGTGAAACATTGTAAAAGAAGTAGCATGTTCTAATTTTATTCATTTCTAACCAAAACAGTAGAACTTCAACTTCGTTACATATTTCAACATTAAACTTTAGTAGCTCTTATTTATTCTAAGCTGCAGAATGCTATTTATCTTTAGCTAACGTGAAATACAAAAAAAAACTAAAAAATAGAAAATAGAAAATAGAAAATAGAAAATAGAAAATAGAAATTAGAAAATAAAAAATAGAAAATTGAAAATAGAAAATAGAAAATAGAAAATAGAAAATAGAAAATAGAAAATAGAAAATAGAAAATAGAAAATAGAAAATAGAAAATAGAAAATAGAAAATAGAAAATAGAAAATAGAAAATAGAAAATAGAAAATAGAAAATAGAAAATAGAAAATAGAAAATAGAAAATAGAAAATAGAAAATAGAAAATAGAAAATAGAAAATAGAAAATAGAAAATGGAAAATAGAAAATACTAAATAGAAAATAGAAAATAGAAAATAGAAAATAGAAAATAGAAAATAGAAAATAGAAAATAGAAAATAGAAAATAGAAAATAGAAAATAGAAAATAGAAAATAGAAAATAGAAAATAGAAAATAGAAAATAGAAAATAGAAAATAGAAAATGGAAAATAGAAAATAGAAAATAGAAAATAGAAAATAGAAAATAGAAAATAGAAAATAGAAAATAGAAAATAGAAAATAGAAAATAGAAAATAGAAAATAGAAAATAGAAAATAGAAAATAGAAAATAGAAAATAGAAAATAGAAAATAGAAGAAAGAAAATAGAAAATTGAAAATAGAAAATAGAAAATAGAAAATAGAAAATAGAAAATAGAAAATAGAAAATAGAAAATAGAAAATAGAAAATAGAAAAGAGAAAATAGAACATAGAAAATAGAAAATAGAAAATAGAAAATAGAAAATAGAAAATAGAAAATAGAAAATAGAAAATAGAAAATAGAAAATAGAAAATAGAAAATAGAAAATAGAAAATAGAAAATAGAAAATAGAAAATAGAAAATAGAAAATAGAAAATAGAAAATAGAAAATAGAAAATAGAAAATGGAGAAAAGAAAATAGAAAATAGAAAATAGAAAATAGAAAATAGAAAATAGACAATAGAAAATAGAAAATAGAAAATAGAAAATAGAAAATAGAAAATAGAAAATAGAAAATAGAAAATAGAAAATAGAAAATAGAAAATAGAAAATAGAAAATAGAAAATAGAAAATAGAAAATAGAAAATAGAAAATAGAAAATAGAAAATAGAAAATAGAACATAGAAAAAAGAACATAGAAAATAGAAAATAGAAAATGGAAAATAGAAAATAGAGAATAGAAAATAGAAAATAGAAAATAGAAAATAGAAAATAGAAAATAGAAAATAGAAAATAGAAAATAGAAAATAGAAAATAGAAAATAGAAAATAGAAAATAGAAAATAGAAAATAGAAAATAGAAAATAGAAAATAGAAAATAGAAAATTGAAAATAGAAAATAGAAAATAGAAAATAGAAAATAGAAAATAGAAAATAGAAAATAGAAAATAGAAAATAGAAGAAAGAAAATAGAAAATAGAAAATTGAAAATAGAAAATAGAAAATAGAAAATAGAAAATAGAAAATAGAAAATAGAAAATAGAAAATAGAAAATAGAAAATAGAAAATAGAAAATAGAAAATAGAAAATAGAAAATAGAAAATAGAAAATAGAAAATAGAAAATAGAAAATAGAAAATAGAAAATAGAAAATAGAAAATAGAAAATAGAAAATAGAAAATAGAAAACAGAAAATAGAAAATAGAAAATAGAAAATAGAAAATAGAAAATAGAAAATAGAAAATAGAAAATAGAAAATAGAAAATAGAAGAAAGAAAATAGAAAATAGAAAATTGAAAATAGAAAATAGAAAATAGAAAATAGAAAATAGAAAATAGAAAATAGAAAATAGAAAATAGAAAATAGAAAATAGAAAATAGAAAATAGAAAATAGAAAATAGAAAATAGAAAATAGAAAATAGAAAATAGAAAATAGAAAATAGAAAATAGAAAATAGAAAATAGAAAATAGAAAATAGAAAATAGAAAATAGAAAATAGAAAATAGAAAATAGAAAATAGAAAATAGAAGAAAGAAAATAGAAAATAGAAAATTGAAAATAGAAAATAGAAAATAGAAAATAGAAAATAGAAAATAGAAAATAGAAAATAGAAAATAGAAAATAGAAAATAGAAAATAGAAAATAGAAGAAAGAAAATAGAAAATAGAAAATAGAAAATAGAAAATAGAAAATAGAAAATAGAAAATAGAAAATAGAAAATAGAACATAGAAAATAGAAAATAGAAAATAGAAAATAGAAAATAGAAAATAGAAAATAGAAAATAGAAAATAGAAAATAGAAAATAGAAAATAGAACATAGAAAATAGAAAATAGAAAATAGAAAATAGAAAATAGAAAATAGAAAATAGAAAATAGAAAATAGAAAATGGAGAAAAGAAAATAGAAAATAGAAAATAGAAAATAGAAAATAGAAAATAGAAAATAGAAAATAGAAAATAGAAAATAGAAAATAGAAAATAGAAAATAGAAAATAGAAAATAGAATATAGAATATAGAAAATAGAAAATAGAAAATAGAAAATAGAAGAAAGAAAATAGAAAATAGAAAATAGAAAATAGAAAATAGAAAATAGAAAATAGAAAATAGAAAATAGAAAATAGAACATAGAAAATAGAAAATAGAAAATAGAAAATAGAAAATAGAAAATAGAAAATAGAAAATAGAAAATAGAAAATAGAAAATAGAAAATAGAAAATAGAAAATAGAACATAGAAAATAGAAAATAGAAAATAGAAAATAGAAAATAGAAAATAGAAAATAGAAAATAGAAAATAGAAAATAGAAAATAGAAAATAGAAAATAGAAAATAGAAAATAGAAAATAGAAAATAGAAAATAGAAAATAGAAAATAGAAAATAGAAAATAGAAAATAGAAAATAGAAAATAGAAAATAGAAAATAGAAAATAGAGAATAGAATATAGAAAATAGAAAATAGAAAATAGAAAATAGAAAATAGAAAATAGAAAATAGAAAATAGAAAATGGAGAATAGAAAATAGAAAATAGAAAATAGAAAATAGAAAATAGAAAATAGAAAATAGAAAATAGAAAATAGAAAAAAGACAATAGAAAATAGAAAATAGAAAATAGAAAATAGAAAATAGAAAATAGAAAATAGAAAATAGAAAATAGAAAATAGAAAATAGAAAATAGAAAATAGAAAATAGAAAATAGAAAATAGAAAATAGAAAATAGAAAATAGAAAATAGAAAATAGAAAATAGAAAATAGAAAATAGAAGATAGAAAATAGAAAATAGAAAATAGAAAATAGAAAATAGAACATAGAAAAAAGAACATAGAAAATAGAACATAGAAAATAGAAAATAGAAAATAGAAAATAGAAAATAGAAAATAGAAAATAGAAAATAGAAAATAGAAAATAGAAAATAGAAAATAGAAAATAGAAAATAGAAAATAGAAAATAGAAAATAGAAAATAGAAAATAGAAAATAGAAAATAGAAAATAGAAAATAGAAAATAGAAAATAGAAAATAGAAAATAGAAAATAGAAAATAGAAAATAGAAAATAGAAAATAGAAAATAGAAAATAGAAAATAGAAACTAGAAAATAGAAAATAGAAAATAGAAAAAAAGAAAATAGAAAATAGAAAATAGAAAATAGAAAATAGAAAACAGAAAAAAGAAAATAGAAAAAAAGAAAATAGAAAATAGAAAATAGAAAATAGAAAATAGAAAATAGAAAATAGAAAATAGAAAATAGAAAATAGAAAATAGAAAATAGAAAATAGAAAATAGAAAATAGAGAATAGAATATAGAAAATAGAAAATAGAAAATAGAAAATAGAAAATAGAAAATAGAAAATGGAGAATAGAAAATAGAAAATAGAAAATAGAAAATAGAAAATAGAAAATAGAAAATAGAAAATAGAAAATAGACAATAGAAAATAGAAAATAGAAAATAGAAAATAGAAAATAGAAAATAGAAAATAGAAAATAGAAAATAGAAAATAGAAAATAGAAAATAGAAAATAGAAAATAGAAAATAGAAAATAGAAAATAGAAAATAGAAAATAGAAAATAGAAAATAGAAAATAGAAAATAGAAAATAGAAAATAGAAAATAGAAAATAGAACATAGAAAAAAGAACATAGAAAATAGAACATAGAAAATAGAAAATAGAAAATAGAAAATAGAAAATAGAAAATAGAAAATAGAAAATAGAAAATAGAAAATAGAAAATAGAAAATAGAAAATAGAAAATAGAAAATAGAAAATAGAAAATAGAAAATAGAAAATAGAAAATAGAAAATAGAAAATAGAAAATAGAAAATAGAAAATAGAAAATAGAAAATAGAAAATAGAAAATAGAAAATAGAAAATAGAAAATAGAAAATAGAAAATAGAAAATAGAAAATAGAAAATAGAAAATAGAAAATAGAAAATGGAAAATAGAAAATACTAAATAGAAAATAGAAAATAGAAAATAGAAAATAGAAAATAGAAAATAGAAAATAGAAAATAGAAAATAGAAAATAGAAAATAGAAAATAGAAAATAGAAAATAGAAAATAGAAAATAGAAAATAGAAAATAGAAAATAGAAAATAGAAAATAGAAAATGGAAAATAGAAAATAGAAAATAGAAAATAGAAAATAGAAAATAGAAAATAGAAAATAGAAAATAGAAAATAGAAAATAGAAAATAGAAAATAGAAAATAGAAAATAGAAAATAGAAAATAGAAAATAGAAGAAAGAAAATAGAAAATTGAAAATAGAAAATAGAAAATAGAAAATAGAAAATAGAAAATAGAAAATAGAAAATAGAAAATAGAAAATAGAAAAAAGAAAAGAGAAAATAGAACATAGAAAATAGAAAATAGAAAATAGAAAATAGAAAATAGAAAATAGAAAATAGAAAATAGAAAATAGAAAATAGAAAATAGAAAATAGAAAATAGAAAATAGAAAATAGAAAATAGAAAATAGAAAATAGAAAATAGAAAATAGAAAATAGAAAATAGAAAATAGAAAATAGAAAATAGAAAATAGAAAATAGAAAATGGAGAAAAGAAAATAGAAAATAGAAAATAGAAAATAGAAAATAGAAAATAGACAATAGAAAATAGAAAATAGAAAATAGAAAATAGAAAATAGAAAATAGAAAATAGAAAATAGAAAATAGAAAATAGAAAATAGAAAATAGAAAATAGAAAATAGAAAATAGAAAATAGAAAATAGAAAATAGAACATAGAAAAAAGAACATAGAAAATAGAAAATAGAAAATGGAAAATAGAAAATAGAGAATAGAAAATAGAAAATAGAAAATAGAAAATAGAAAATAGAAAATAGAAAATAGAAAATAGAAAATAGAAAATAGAAAATAGAAAATAGAAAATAGAAAATAGAAAATAGAAAATAGAAAATAGAAAATAGAAAATAGAAAATAGAAAATAGAAAATAGAAAATAGAAAATAGAAAATAGAAAATAGAAAATAGAAAATAGAAAATAGAAGAAAGAAAATAGAAAATAGAAAATAGAAAATAGAAAATAGAAAATAGAAAATAGAAAATAGAAAATAGAAAATAGAAAATAGAAAATAGAAAATAGAAAATAGAAAATAGAAAATAGAAAATAGAAAATAGAAAATAGAAAATAGAAAATAGAAAATGAAAAATAGAAAATAGAAAATAGAAAATAGAAAATAGAAAATGAAAAATAGAAAATAGAAAATAGAAAATAGAAAATAGAAAATAGAAAATAGAAAATAGAAGATAGAAAATGAAAAGTAGAAAATAGAAAAGATAAAATTGAAAATAGTACAAAGTACAAAGTACAAAGTACAAAGTACGAAGTACAAAGTACAAAGTACAAAGTACAAAGTACAAAGTACAAAGTGCAAAGTACAAAGTACAAAGTACAAAGTACAAAGTACAAAGTACAAAGTACAAAGTACAAGGTATAAACAAACAAAGTCAAAGTCAAAGTACAAAGTACAAAGTACAAAGTACAAAGTAGAAAGTACAAGGTACAAGGTACAAGGTACAAGGTACAATTACAAATTACAAAGTACAAAATAAAAAGTAAAATGTACAAAGTACACAGTAAAATGTTTAAAGTACAAAGTACAAATTACGAAGTACATTTTATATAACTTAATGTACCAAAAACAAAATAGAAATCACAAAACACAACATAATAATTCTTGAGCCTCTCCACTTAGTTATGTTCAAATATTGTGTGATATTTGGTAGTGAATAATCACCAGCAACAAAAAAGTTTCAAACCTAGACATATCAAAGTTTCACTCACTCACTTCCGCCTCACACTTTTCTAGACACAGCAGCAAAATCGGTAAGCAATGGCAGATTATGTGTCGTAGAACGGAATAACTCATCAATTATTCATAGACCCATAGATCATGAATAGCCGATGTACACAAAGACACACACACACACGCACAAAGGGAGAGAGAAACCTTCACTGCTGCAGTGCCAGGCCCCCCATCACCATCACTGGGAACAGCTTGAGCTCCGGATTTACTGATCAAAACGAAAGCTGTGGTAAACCCTGGCCAGCTGTGGTCAATGACCGTCATCTTGGCAGGCAGTAGGATTTCTGCCGCAATACGCCGATTCAGCTGACCCGAGGGATAAATGTGCGACAAAAAACGTAGTACTTAGCATAAGACAGGGGACACAAGTCAAGCAACTAATTGAACTCGTCGTGAATACTCTCTCTGGCTCCTGCTGGTAGGATCGAGACTCGATTTGTACGGTAAAAAAGTATAAGTAAATTGATAGATTTGCAGTTTGTTCGTCGGTCGTGTCAATTAATGGGAAATAGTTTTTGTGCTGCTCTTCAGAATGATTGAATAAACTCAGAAAGATACTCATCAATCGTCTGCTGTGACATTGTTTGGCGTCAGAAAATCATTGTTTGATTTTTTGCAACGGTTTCAAACTTACGTATTGGTAAAACGAATACTCCTCTGGCAACGATGTGCTCGAAAACTCAATAACATGTGAATCGACGAACAAAAAAATTCCTTGTTAACAGTGTACTTAATTGATGGAACCCACCGCACCGCTACTAACCTGCAATTGTCCGGACTTGTTCACCACACGGCAGGGCAATGTCACCCGAGAGCCCACAACCGCCGTCTGGTCCTGGGGTTCCATCGCAAAGCGCTGATGCTGTTCGGGGAATCTGTCCGTTCCGATGCCGGAAGGGCTTTTAGCCATCGCTACGGACATTCGCAGCAGCAGGAAGAGATAAAAGTATCGGAATGGCACCGCACAGCAGCAGTTAGACAGCAGTGACAGTGACGCTGACAGTGCCGGTACTGTCCGTTTCCGTCGCCGTCGTCTTCGTTTGCTCCAGCTCTGGCTGCGACACGATTTTTCCCCCGGATGGCAATTTTCGGTACTGATTAAGCACAACCTATTCAGCTGATCCATGTTCCGGGGACCGTTAATTGAGCGCGGACTACGTGTTGTGTTACGATGATGGTGCGCCGTACATTGTTAAAGGGGAAAGAGAAAACTACTGCTGCGAAGAGAGAATAGCAATGAGCACTCGACTATCGCACTTCAAATAGAATGTTGTCGGTAATTAGCGAGAAAAAAAAAACCTTGCGGCTCTGATGGATTTAGTGATCTATTTTTTTGACGTTCAAATTGGATCCGCGCCTTGATTGAAAATCAGCAACGCACGTACGTGGTCTGAAATTGGAGAGAAAATAAAATAAAAAAATTAGACAACTGTTGCATGGGCTGTGTGGCATAGAGTGCTGAAGGCTCCTTAATTAATTTTATGTTAAGCTATTTTTAGTTTGGTTATTTGTTTTGTTTTGTACATCAAGTAACTTAAAATCCCAAAGAAATTTTTAGCTGGGCGACACTGAGGCAAATTCGTTGGCTGCGATATGCGAACCACTGATTTTAATAAGAAGAACGAAGTCCTTTTTTGTTAGTTATTAGGAATTTTGGTTGAGGTTTTAAAGATAATAAAAAATAAATAGGAACAGTTTTGCTTTTAAAATAGTTTATCGTGATCACTTTGTCGGATTTTTGTGCGGTATTGTTAGAACTGTACAATGCACTTGCGCATTGTCTCTTGTTTCGACGTCATTTTGAACAGAATAGAGCATGCATAAACAAAACAAAGAATACTGACATAAAGAGGCGATTCTCTATCAACAAGCATGCACCAAGCAAAGAAATGCATGACAAAAAGTACTTCTTAAAAACATATAAAAAAATCACCTTGTTTGTGGTAAAAATTTGGCTTTATCTTGAATTTGTTTTTGCACATTTTTATCAGCAATAAATTTTTTTTACAAAGTATCACTAGTTCGCTATGACTCAGACAGACAGTTTTTGCCCTGAACTCTATGAACAGATGGTGAGGTGACTCTGCAAGTTGAATTTTAGAAATTTATCGAGAATTTGTAGCAAGGTGAACATTTGGTTCGTACTGTAGCTTCCTCCTCGACAAACATATTGGTATTCTGCAATTGTCTCAGTCCCTCCCCTACACCTCGCTCTTCGATTCACTCAACAACTTTCTGCGAACTGCAGGACTCCTCCAGTTGATAATCCCTGAATGTTCAACCGTATCCTCTTCTTCGTTGTTGTCCTACGTTGGCTTATCGGGCGCGGATCCGGCTTACCACCAAATAGTGAACCAAATCAATGTGTGGTCCTCTGAACAAAATTGAAACGCCAGCAAGTCAGCGCCAGCAAGAGGATTGTCAACATGAGGAGCTCGAGGAGCAGTTCGCCGCCCGGAAATTACCCGGAAAATATATGAAAAGATTGATCAGGCACACAGAGGCTATGTGCGCGATCCAAAATGTGCAACCTCGCGACGATTTTATGGCAGCCCAAGACATCATGGACCAGATTTTCTTCATCCGACAGATCTTACAAAAATGTCACGGATACAACGTACCCACTCATCACATCTTCATTGGCGGATGTAAAAGAAGAAGAGGGTTAAGACAAGGTAATGGACTTTTCTATTTGATGTTCAACGTCGGCCTCTAAGGTGTGATTCGGAGGGCGGGCATCGACACCAGGGGCACTATTTGCGCAAGGTCGGTTACGCTTCTGAACTTCGTGGATGATTCTTTGCGAGGACCAAGGAGCACAACAGCAGCCTCCCAACTCACAGCGTAGAGCTCGACGGGTCGACGAGTTTGTATATTTGGGGCGTTGGTGACCGCCTACAATAACATTAGCAAAGAGATTCAGAGACGCATACAGACTGGAAATCGTATCTATTTTCTCTTTGAATGACCTTCGATCGAATCGAGTGCAACAACGTGCGAAGTTGACGCTGATGAAACCGGTAGTCTCCTGCACAACTGAGACAACAACGCTTCTCGCGGAGGACTTGAATGCCTTTGGGGTTTCAGAACTCTAGGTGGAGGGTTTGACTGAAAAACTGAAGAGAAGCGATTTCACGGCAACTCTGTGAAATCGTTTTTCTTCAAAAACCAGATCAAAATGGCACACCACGGCTATCGTCTGACTGGTAAGGCTAGATGAGGTGTGTTTTCGAATGTTTCGGCGTGCAAAATATGTGCTACAGATAGCCATGCGCCGGTACTGCCGCAACAGATGTCGCGACACATTTCATGATTCAGCCCTTCGCTCTGGGTCAGATGTCAACGTGATTTCTTCATCAAAGTTGTTTCTTCAAACCTGCACACATGCTTGATGTGTAACTATGATTAGTACTTTAAGGGCCTCCGTGGACACTTTAATTAGGAGAGTAGACAAATTTTAACGGTTCATACACGAATGTATACGGAGGACCCCTCTCTCCCAGTAACTAGGCCAACCGTCAACTTAGCTCCACTTCGAACTCGCTCCTGAATTCACCGATACACTTGGCCTACGCGCATTGTACTGTTCATTAGTGAGAGTGTAAAATCACCAAAGCGTTAGTTGATCGCCGGAATGCTAATCAAGTAGTTTTCGGAGCAAAAATTTTACAATCTAAGATTGATAGTCCCATATTTTTTGGTCGACTCCAAATGTACGTACTCTTAGGTCCAAACAATGACTATAACAATTTTCCAGAAATACTGTGCATGACGACAATAATCCTCGTGGTACCCGCCGGGGTACGAGTAATCAAGCGAAGATCATGGTAACTTACTCTTGGTGGGACTTTGGTCCTATGCTAACAGAGGAATGAGGAGGAGGATCTGACCTCCTCGGATTAAAGCCTAACCTTTCTACGCGTCTGTCTTTTAGGTTAAACCCGACTCACAACAGTGTCTGACCCGGAGCGAGCAGATGAATCAACAAACGTTTTATCTCGAACGCTATACCCAAGGGGCTATTTTTAACAATTTTGACCCTTCCCCTCCGTGGACAACTGCCCATTAAAATTCTAAAAATTTTGTATGGACCGTGGACATTACAAGGCTGTGATGGCCCTCAAGATGGCAGCCCCATTACGGGGCTCGTTAGTAGGGCTGTAGTAAGGCAACCTGCCTGAACAATTACACTACGAACAATCAAGAAAACATAACTCGGAACATTTGGCACGGACCTAGGAAACGGAACACGAACCAGGAGCCATCACATGTTGTTGGCGGAAATAGGGTACTTTTTAAGCAGTTACATGCCCGCAAGTTGATACTCCGCAAAAAGGTAGAAGGAAAGGGTTCTACCCATAAAACGGTAACCCAAAAAATGCTTGGCGAGGGTGTGCAAATTTGGGCGCTCATCAAGGAGGTAACTCTCTAGCTTACGAACCTGGACGAGAGTATCCATTGTACCATCCCTGTAACATCGAGGCCATCCTCCTCCGTAAGGACCCAGCAGGGACCCGATTGCCACCATAAAGGTCCTATTGGAGGATGGAAAAAAAGCCTCAAGATAGCCAGACTAAAAGTCGGTTGGTCAGTATGCCTCCTGAGTATCCTCCAGTAGCCTGATATCTGCTTCAGATGCTTTGAGAGTGGAAATAGGTCCTGGTTGTGCAAAGAGCCCGACCAATCTAGAAGCCTCTCAAGTATTTTGTATGTACCGGTGAACGTGACGATAAACACACCACGGAGGGCTTTAAGTGCCCGGCAAGCAAACCGGTGGTTAAACCTCAGGTGTGGGGGTGATTCAGTTAAACCTGAACCACTGCTATGCGGCACAGCAGCTGTTATATCAAGCAGCATGCGAGTCGCAGTCGCGGTCCGCCTCGAAGGACCACAATAGCGATAACTCAGGAGCTTTCGGATAAACTACCACACGAACTAGCTGCTAACTTTTTAACTTATTTTATAAATTAATTTTACAAATTCCTTATCCGCTATGAAATTTGATGACTGCCGTTTTTCACTGCGAAAGTACTGGCAAACAAAAAAAAAGAGCGGTTACGTTTCGAAGGGCCTTTTATATTTACCATTGATCGATACTATTCTATCGATCTACTCGATCGATTTCAGTTCAGTGCACAGACAGTTCGAAGATCAGGTGGTCTAATTTGTCGTATTCGAAAACCGGTTGGAGAATAGACTCTCATCGCACAGTTGTCCAAGGCAAAAAGTGGAACTTAATTCCATAGCGCCTTTTACCTTCATCCTAGCTTGAGAATGACCCGCATGATCGCAAATTGTCAAAAAGTATGAAAAGTTTACTATACTAACAATAAATATAATTAACTTTTTTGGGTTAAGAGATAGAAGAATAGTTTGTTCAGCAAAGTTGTAGAAAATTCAAAAATATTAAACTTTGTTGAACAAATGAAAACCCTATCTTCTTTCAGTACAAAGTTATAAAGTATATTTCATGGAACTTACTTAAAAGTTAGTTTTTCGTACTTAACTTTTGTTAGTTGCATTTTACACGGAAGTATTGTTCGGAGGAATTGTTAGGGCACATGAAACACACATTTTTGCCCAAGGTCATATATCTTCAGGACTTTTCCTTACAAAGTTATATCATATTTTAGCATATTTTTTCGATAACTTCAAGAACGTATAAGTTTAAAAGGGGCAAGTGGAATCATGATGTTAATACTTTTCCTTGAAGTTAAGCAGAAGTACTATAAACTCCTTTAGGTTACATTTGTCCCAATCCACCCATATTAGAGTACGGCGAGCATATGTTACAGTAGGTTTTCTTATATCCAAAACACTAACTTTTTTGTGTTAAGAGATAGAGGAATGGTTGATTCGGTAAAGTTTTAGAACGTGCAAAAATATATATCTTTGCTAACCACACAAGTTCCTATCTTCATTGCGTACAGAGTTACAGAGTATTATCCGTGAAAGTTACTTAAAAGTTATTTTTTTGCACTCAACATTTGTTAGCTACATTTTACAAGAAAACGTCGTTCTAAAGAAGCATTTGGGCATACAAAACACACGTTGTTTTTTGAAATAAGCTAAAATATGATATAACTTTGTAAGGAAAAGTCCTGGAGATATATGACCTTCGGTAAAAATGTGTGTTTTGTGTGCTCTAACAACTCCTCCGAACAATACTTTCGTGTAAAATGCAACTAACAAAAGTTAAGTACGAAAAACTAACTTTAAAGTAAGGTTCATGTAATATACTAGTTAAGAACGCAAATAAATAAAATTCAATTATATCGACGCATAGTTGAAAAAAGTTGAAGAGGTTGTTTATAAGACACGACCGCAGAGTTAACGTAGAATACGACAGCCTGTCTTGAGTCAATGTATTTCTTGCAGTAGGTTTGGGAATACACTCAATGGGGTTAATCAATTGTATGGTCTCTCTGCTCCAGATGACGTTTACCTCTACAGACGGCACCGGTAACGACAATGAACAGCAGCAGAAGCTTGCAGCAGTTTCACTTACTGCCGTATCCAAAACAAGAATGAAATTGAATTGTTTTGAAACTGTCTTTTTTGATAGTACTGAGATAGCTTAATTTAGGCAGTGGCTCAAAGAGGTTACAGACGAAGGCCAATGGTGAATTCCCAGTTACCTAGGTTTAATACGAACACTTTTCTGCAGTTTGCGGTAGCGTAGATAATTTTACAACTGATTGCTGCGAATAGTAGGACTTGAGCGAAAAGTTATGTGATTCAGGCTCATTGGCTCAAACATTTTTCAAATAAATGTTTTTTTTTGTGTGGATCCCACTGCGACTAGTAGTTGTTTGATCTATTGTGGCATTGTCCGGACGTTTTTGCTGTTTGCACATTTCTGTTTTTTTTACCATTTTGCAGTGTTACTTATTGAGAAGTAACCTGCTCCGTGTTATAGTGATTATTGTCTTCTCCTTCAGACTTAGTAACCTACTACCTTCCTTATCGACCTTGTCATATCCTCCTGCAGGCTATCACACTAAAAGCATATAACGTGCTATAGTCTATGATATTATCGAAGCTTTAGATCAGTGGTTATTAAGTCTGGAGGGAAGTTATAGTACTAATGAGAAGACATACAGATTTAGTAACCTACTTTCTTCCTTATCGATTTTCCATCATATCCTCCTGCAAGCTTTCACTTTAACAGCGTAGACGTGCTATAGAGCAAAATCATTTCAAATCGCCTGGAAATACGCGAAAATTTAATCGACCATTTTTGATTTGAATGAAACTTTGCACACGTATTTGGCTCAGCAAACTGAGCATTTTCCACAGATGGAGTGATTTTTTACACCCATGAGTTACATTCTAAAAGGGCGTATGCCTTTTGGCATAGGTTTTATTCGAAGCATTGTAGCCCAGAAACCGTTGGTTGTATAGAAAAACTGTCTGAGAGTGAGTTGCAGGGAATTAAAAATGCATTATAAAAATAATATACACTGTACAAAAAAAATTTTTTTTGACCAAGAAAAATTTAAATAAATATTAAATTTCAATTTAAAAAAAAAAAGTTGAATTTTTTTCAATTTTTTTTTTAAGAAACTTGACGTTAATACGCAACTTTTAAAAAGAAGTCCAGGATGGAGAAATGAAAAATAATTTTTTTATGGTAGATTGATTTTTTTTATGAAAATTCTAATTCAAACATTTTGCAAAATATTTGTATTCTGATCATTTTAAAAGATGCAGAGAGTCATTTTAAATCAAAAATCTCTTGGTAGTTAACATTCTAAAGGCATTGGTTTTCGAGTTATTTCTAATTTAAGCTCGAAAATTTATTAATGTTTCGGAAAATACACGTTTTTCTTAATTTGTCCATGGTTCTCCAGCAAAAACCATACGTTCATTGGAATGCTTGATCAAAAATATACAATCCATCCTTTGACAACAAAACGATTGGGCGAACGGTTCTCAAGAAAAGAGTTAAATGTTCTAAGTGATATAAATATATATAAGAATCAAATTTTTATTTTCGAGTTTTATTATCTTAGGAACATATTTTTTTATGACATAGATACTTTACAGAACTAGTTTCACCTTATATTTTATATACATCATAAGTAAATGATTCGTCATCTTTTGAAAACAGCTTCGTTTGTATCTCATTTTCTGAAATCGGAACAAACGAGTGATACTTTTGTGTGCCAGCTATTATTTAGATTTTTTGAAAATATTGCTCCATTCTGTTAGTCCTTGTTCATATTCTTCATATGATACCCAACTAAATGACATTTTTGGTGAATTTTCATTACTTTTCTAATTAGCCCAATCATACAATTCTTTTGCGCTTGTAATGAGATGTTCATGTTCTTTAGCTAAACTTGCATTTCTTGCCATTCGTATTAATGTGCCACCAATTGCATCGCATGGGCCTTTACCATGAGAAGTCGCAAAAAAATGCCACTCTGCATCGACGTTATATCTTGTTTTGAACTTGCAAAGACTTTCAAAGTTTTTTCTATTTTTGTATTATGAGGCAGCTCCATCAGACATAAATATCGCTTTTTTCAATTGTATTTTTGTTTTCAAAAAACTCATTAAGTAAACAACGAAGGGATGAATGGTGGCTTGACTATTATTCCAATAACTACTTTGAGCGGCATCTTGAAGAACAAATGAATAGTTTTCTGAGAAATCACACACTATAACAACTTCACCATCTTTCAAATTATTTTTTGCTTCTCTCATGTAAGTCGACTGTTCAGTCGAATGGAGCAATATTTTCAAAAAATCTAAAATAATAGCTGGCACACAAAAGTATCACTTGTTTGTTCCGATTTCAGAAAATAAGATACAAACGAAGCTGTTAAGCTGTTATATAAAATATAAGGTGAAACTAGTTCTGTAAAGTATCTATGTCATAAAAAAATATGTTCCTAAGATAATAAAACTCGAAAATAAATATTTGATTCTTATATATAATTATATCACTTAGAACATTTAACTCTTTTCTTGAGAACCGTTCGCCCAATCGTTTTGTTGTCAAAGGATGGATTGTATATTTTTGATCAAGCATTCCAATGAACGTATGGTTTTTGCTGGAGAACCATGGACAAATTAAGGAAAACGTGTATTTTCTTAAATTTTAATAATTGTTCGAGCTTAAATTAGAAATAACTCGAAAACCAATGCCTTCAGAATGTTAACTACCAAGAGCTTTTTGATTTAAAATGACTCTCTGCATCTTTTAAAATGATCAGAATACAAATATTTAGAAAAATGTTTGAGTTAGGATATTCATAAAAAAAAATCAATCTACCATAAAGAAATTATTTTTCATTTCTCCATCCTGGACTTCTTTTTAAAAGTTGCGTATTAACGTCAAGTTTCTTTAAAAAAAAATTAAAAAAATACTTTTTTTTTAAAATTGAAATTTAATGTTTATTTTTGATTTTTCTTGGTCAAAAGAATTTTTTTTTGTACAGTGTATATTTTTTTTATAATGCATTTTTAATTCCCTGCAACTCACTCTCAGACAGTTTTTCTATACAACCAACGGTTTCTGGGCAATAATGCTTCGAATAAAACCTATGCCAAAAGGCATACGCCCTTTTAGAATGTAACTCATGGGTGTAAAAAATCGCTCCATCTGTGGAAAATGCTCAGTTTGCTGAGCCAAATACGTGTGCAAAGTTTCATTCAAATCAAAAATGGTCGATATTCGACCATCGGTGATTTGGCGCGATCTTGCTCTATAGTCTATGATATTATCGAAGCTTTGGACGAGAGGTTATTAAATCTGGAGAGAAGATTTTGTGTGGAAGAGCCTGAGAATAAACCCATACTTAAAGTCCTTTTTGCGAACGACTAAGAATAAAAGTTAAAGTACACTCTGTAAACTTTGAGGCTAAGCTGAATTCAAAAGAGGTTAATAATGTTTGTCAATGCTGTTTATTGACAACTGAATATTTTTTTTTAACATGGCGATTTTTTGATTTAGTTCTGACTGATTTACGGCGATATTTTAAATCAACATGAGGTGATTTATTTGCAACTATATATGATAATTTTAATCGCTATACTGCTAGCCACACATGCTATATAGTTAGCCACGCACGCTATATAGCAAGCCACACACGCTATAGACATGCGCAGACACGCTATAACCATGCACTTACAAGCCACGCAAGCTATAAAGCAAACCACACACGCCCCCCCCGTGGCTCATATAAATTCTAAAAATTTTGTATGGACCGTGGACATTACACCCCCCCCCCCTCCCAAAGCTGTCCACGTGGTATGTGGATGGCCCCTTACCGCTGGTGGGGTCCAACCCAAATCGAAGAGGAGCCGAACTGTAAAAGGTAGGAACTGTAGCTAACGCCGCTGTTGCCCGCTGCTGCTCCACGCCACCTCTACCTACTGCCATCGCTGCTGCTGTCCGCAGCTTCTGCCTGCTGCTAGTAAACTGAGCTTGACTGTAGAGAAGCAGTCTCTTATATAACCCAACGAGTGCGTTCCCGGCTAACTAGATACTCCATTCCGTCGTACTTTTCAGGGAAAGGCAGCAAGCGACCAATCAAAGGTCGACATTTACGTTTCGACAAAGTTCAACAATTGTCAATAGTACAATAGTTTGAACGATCATATTACAATGTTCTGCATTTGGACGGGTGCTTAGATGATTTTCCAATCGATTGCTGCAAAAATGACGGAAATCGGTTGGAAACTGACTGAGTTTATAACGTTAAAAATTGGACAATTTTCGTGACGCTTTCGATGTTTTCGGTTTTCGAAATTGGATCCCTGTAATGAAGTTAGATCCCTGTATATGTTGCCGTGAGACGTATTCTACGTCAAAAAGCCAATGAAAATAAAAAATAAATGCTCACTGTGAACAACTCAACCAACATCGATAAAGAAGAGCAGGAGAGTCTATAAAAATAGGCGTGTAGAGGAAATGGTAAAATGATGAAAATCCGTCACTGACCACGGTGACTTCCTTTCCCATTATAGTCGTTAGAGGTGCAGAGGTAAACTCTGTCTCTGACAACAGCGGATGTAACACTTCTTTTCTTCGTTCTTCACCAAAGCGGAAGCTACTTAATTGTTGTTTACCAAAGATGGTAAATTAGTCCCAAAGAGCATCAATATGTGGTTGTCTGTGCAACTTCACTAGCTGATATCCATCACGGAGGAGCAAATGAAATGTGCGGTCGTTCAAGCTCAAACTCCAGATTCTTTGTCCGAATGCAGACTGTTTGTAGTGAAATGAATCACATACCCATTGTGAAAGACGAAAATAAATAGCGTAGTGTGTTTATGTGTTCTTCTTAAAATACTTCGAATTTTGACGAAGAACCACGTCTTGCATTAAGTTTGGCTACATAGGGATGTAAAACGAAAATCTGAAAACGGAAAAAGTTAAATATATGTTCAATTTCAAATGCTAATAAATCGGCTGAGGAAATCCTTCATAAGCAGCAATCGATTTTGTGCACCCACTCATATGCAGAAATTTGTAATTTAAGTATTAGAACTATTGTGCTATTGAAAATCGCCAAGCCTTCCTAAAACGCATAATTCGACCTCTGATTGGTCGCTCATTTACTTTAGTAAATGAGGACTCAGTAAATGGGGAATGTACTATGTAGCCTATATGAGAGCCTGCTTTTCCATAAACTAGTCATATTAGTTCTGGACAGTGACTAGCAGTCACTGGCAGCAGCAGCAGTGGCAGCGGATAGCAGTAGCAGTGGCTAGCAGCAACAATAGTAGCGGGTATCAGCTGTGCTAGTGGCAGGGCCAGCTGGTGCAGCGGCACTTTCTTTAGTGAAAAGCTGCCTTTGTGCGGTAGCGGACAGTATTAGTAGTGGGTACATAAGCCGGTACTTCCTCTAATGGAACGTTGTTTGACAACACACTAAAGTTTTCGGATCCTGACTTTCTAAATATATGAGCCGTCAACATTTTAGTGTGAATACAGCCTTCCGCTTTATTCTCAGAGTTCCTTATTGCGATTTGGAAATATTATTTGAATCAAAAGTTTACAAAATTTCAAAATATTCTGTTTTCTCCCATCTAATAAAACAGATAATTCGATACCTCGATACGTCGTACACAAATTCATCAAAATTCCCGCTGTCGGGGTAGCACAGAGGTGCAATCATATCCGATTTTAAACTACACGACAAATAACAAAACAACTAAATAAATGAATTGAAGATCTAATTTTTTCTCGTTTTGCGCTTTAAATAAATATTAGAAGTTATTTATTCTGCATCTGTCGTGGCTCTGCACATAACCCTGGTGATTTTTCATATATTTTCGCTGACACCAATATAATTGGAGAGGTGATTTAAGTTTTTTTTCCAATTTATTGATAGACTTAATCAAGCCTAAGTCCACGATACAAGATAGCAACTCATACGGAACAACCTAATCAGACTAAACCAAAATTTCATTCGTCCTTAAATAAAACTCCCATTTAGCGATCAAAGCACAGCGCGTACAAAACGAGTTCATACCATCTGTGGTTAACCGGTTTGCTGTACGCAATTTAACATGCGTTTCCGAAGTGAATTTTTTAACCAAGCATCAACCAGATATGATGACCGGGCAATATCCTGCGAACATAAGGGGCCCGAGATTTTTTTTCTCCCCTAGCTGACCGGTCTGTCGGGGCTAACCGGGCTAGTGGCATATTGCATCCGATCCGACATATGGCATGAGACTGCAACAACTTCACCCCTAAAACCAAACGGGGGATGGGTTGGGATGGGATCCACCGTGTGCCAGAGACAGGTCTCGTGGGAGTGTGTGAATAAAAAAAAAAGCAGCAACACATCCGATCAAATTTTCCGCCGAGAGTGGCGTAAGCATCCAGCAGAAGAACCCTTCTCGGTTTCAGCAACTGTCATTGTGGACGACGGTTGAGGTGTAATGGAGCTTGTTACGAAGCGGAGGGAGGGTACTGCGGGAGCGCGTTGATGGAGGGCTTTCAGGTGTGAACCACTAGCGCACAGACCGCAGCAATCCCCATCCTCATCACGCATAATCTGCGCCATGATATTCCACCGTTCGCGAATTTGTGTTCCTGTGCGTTGATCCGTGTGTGAATGCTTGCGGTGGTGCGGCAAAGGTTAGCCAGCTCTCGAACCAAGGTAAATATTTGCCCATGCCTTGGAAAACATAATTGAATTTTATATTAGTTTCGGTGCGGATCGATGCAGCGAGTGTGGTTTGCCAAGCATGGACAAAAAAAAAACAAAATCAGCGACTGTTTATGTATCTAACGAGAATATCGCGGAATGCTCCGTATTTTTCAAGCTTGGAATTTTGGAACTAATGAGTCCAATTAAAAATTTATTACAAAGAATTTTTTTAGATAATAAAACTGGTTTGATATTTTTTTCCATTTTTTTCAGGGTGAGAAGAAGTTTTAGTGTTTATCTTTAATGTGACAAAAACTTAACACGACTGTCATAATTGAATACCGCGTATCTCCGGCCTTACATGGAGGTTGCTAATTGTCGATTCGTCCAGTGCCGGCTGCTCCGTCTGTCGAGCTTTCGTCCAATAAACCGCATTCCAGTTTGTTGGCTTCTGCCGCGCCATTGAGGAGAAATTTCAATTAGTCAGAAACATTCCGTTGCGTTCCGGAATTCCCTCTCCGGAGAGTGAGCGCGCGACGAGAAGAGCATGGAGTTGCAACTATTTCTGCTATCCTGTGTTAAAATTACTTTTATCGGGTGGAAAAGTTTTCCTCCGACTGCTTTCGCAGCAGTCATGTTTTTCTCCACTTTCGCACGCCTTCATCTAGCGTACCTACTACCACTCGCAACCGCCGTTTGGTGGAGATTACCTCCTAAAAAAAGCTGTCCAATTGCGACGTCAAACCTGACCTCTTTCTGGCCGCAGCGGCAATGCCCACCCACAGCGAGGGGTGTGAAAACGACGATCCCCGGGAGCCGCACTTTTACACGTGCTTTTTCGGCGTGGTTTCAAAATTTATGCCTGAATGTCGTGAAAAAAGGAAATTTACAGAACCACGACGGTGATTTGAACAGGAAACAATAAAAGCTGCTTCCGCTTTTTTCTCTTTGTGCACTTTGTAAGTGAAGGCTGTGTAGAACGCCAGCGGGAAGTTTTTTGGCCCATCCGAATGTACGTGTGTGTGGGGGGGTTTCTAAGAAGGAGTATGAGGAGGTAGACGGTCTGTTGGCATATTTCGGTCCGATGGTAACCACATCGAGGCCATAATTTACGTTCGCGTCGTCTAGGTCGAAACTCACTCTAATGTGATTGAGGAAACAAATTGAAACGAATGTAAGCACGAGCACATTTAGTAGAGCTGTGCCGGACTGGCTGTTCGATTTATGCCACCAGGATGAGCGATGGCCACGATAGCATGATTGGTAGATGGAATTGATGGGATTGCTACTAGGTACTATTGTGGTGCAATTATTTTTCGTTCAAACTTTCGTCAAGTCTAGATCATGTGCATCAAATGTAACCAGCTAAATAAATACATTCAATGTGAAGAACTCATCACCACTTTCCGGTTGCGCAGTGAGGCATCTAATTCACCAAACAGGGAATCCCATCAATCTTGGATAGCAGCGTAAACAAACGACGTTATTTTCACCTCTCATTGTTGTCTTTATAAATTTCGTCCCTCGAGTAGCGGACTCTTTCCGCTGGAAAATCGAATTACAAAAGAATAATACCCAACCAGAAATGATTGATTGTTCGTTAATACAACGATTCAAGGCTTCGGCGTGCTGCAGGGCCCGAAAGTGTGACAACGAGCCAAAAGATTTGCACACATTTTTCTGTCCCAGTTGGCGACCGTGACCTCCACAACCATCTGTTTATGCCCAATCTCGTTTCGTTCCCGGTGCTAAGAATCAATGATGGATTGTCACTGTGAATTGTTTTTTTCGTTTGGGTTTCTTTTTTATATTCCCTTGTTTTATTCCACCTTTGAAACGACAAAAGTGTGTCGACGAATGAAGATTTTACTCTTCCAACAGCGGTGCCGACTGAATCAACAGCAACTCAAACTAAGCGTGGTCTGAATTGTGAACCTGTGGAAATCCTGGCGGATGTGAGCGGCAGGAGTTTTCACGGACAGGAGAAAAGGCGTACTTCTTCCGTTTCGCTTCAAGTGCTTATCGGTAGGTACCGGCCTATTGGCAACGAGGAAGCGATTTGACGCCAAAGCTTTCGCCTGGGAAACTGGATCAAATTACCTCCACGTTTCAGGCCGAGTTTAAAACAAGACGTTTCGCTGCCTGTGGCGTAAATAGACCCAGAAGGAAACTTTTTTTTGTTTTGTCGCCATTTCGACGATGATAAATTGCTGTGTTTTTTGGGTGTTGATTTATCCTACAGCAACGTTTTTTTGGTACAAACTTAAAAGCGAGCGTTCGCTGCCTGGAATTGGATAGAAGTCCGGGGGAGAGACAGTTGTTACCTGAGCTGTTAGGGGGGGAAGGGGGGAAGATAACACCTTGACTCCGTGGGGGAGTTTTTCGAGAAGTAACACAGCGATTTGTTTGCTGAAGATGGTTGTTTGCTGAAGATGGTTGTTGAGTTTTGAGATGATGATGTGAAGAGCTGGTTATCTAAAAAGCATTTATTTATTTTTGATCCAAATTACTTCATACTTTTGAACTGTGTTAACACTCCGATTCTAGATATAAGAACTATTTAATGTCGAAAACTAATCGGAGAGCTGTTGTGAAGATTTTTCCTCACTCAAACGCAACCAATAAAAACACAGCTTAAGTAAACACTTCAGTAGTTTTTTTGTTCTTCATTCAATATGGTTTCATACTACTATTAATTCAACCAATACCAGTGCCGCGCCAAGCGTACTTCGAAATATGTTTGGAAGCTGACAATATTAGATGCAGTACATGGGGGAATATTGTGTTCAACGCTCCCAGCTTTCACAAAAAGGAAATTAGATTGATGAATCAGAGGATCAGGAATTTTAAGGAATATACTAAACACTGGAAAGTTTCGCGGAACGTCAGTGAATTTGCGAAGTCGTATCAGAAGATATTCGAATAATCGAATCAATGCTTGTTGATACTTAAATCAAGAACTACAGTAGTAAGCTACCAAATAGATAACAAGTTAGATAATGGGTCAGAATTCGTGAAACGGATCGCTTAAAATCGCGATGTCTAATTTTTTCAAATAAGTATTAAAAACTTCAAGAGTTTCACTCGGGAAGTTGATTTTCCAATTTTTATTGAATAAGAGTAAGTTTAAAAGTTGTTATTGTCATTTAAAATTTAGGACAAAATTGTGTTCAAATAGACATAGCTTTAAAAATATTGCATCGAATTTGATGAAATTTTCACAGCAGATGCATCTTAAGTTGTAGGTTACGAACATATTTTTTTCATGGAAAAAATATTTTTTTCAATAGTAACTATTTAAAACAATATGTAGAAAATCTGTATTCTGAGCCACTGAAAAATCTGAAAAAAATCACAAATATTTTTGACGAAATTTCGAAGCTGCCCTGAAAACTTCGCAGTGGTGTTATTTTTTGATCAAAAGATATGTGCCTTCAAAGTTGGTGCCGCAACACATTTTCAAGCGAGAAATGCTCCTAAGCCCAGTTTTCTTTAGTTCTCATACCAAAAAGTGCACCATAATGACTAAAAATAATAGCACGGGCGATCTTATCCCGCTGATGCGTTCTGTACGGTTGTCCTTTAACTAAATTTTGCATTATTTGTTTAGTAAAATGTGTAGGTAGGCTTGCGAGTTACTAGGAGCATAAAGTATACTGTCTTCATCATTAAGTTGGGTAATAAACTAAGCATATTTTGACTATTTTGCGACTAAAAATCATTTCTATTAAACTAATTTGACGAACCTTACAGATTTTTTGCATATAACTGAAACTGGGATTGTCAATAGTAGTACTGTTCACTCGCTTCTCGCTTGAAATTGCGCTCGGCACCAACTTTGAAAGCCCATATCTTTTGATGAAAAAATAACTCCACGACGGAATTTTCAGGGTAGTTTCGAAATTTCGTCAAAAATACTTGTGATTTTTTTCAGATTTTCCAGTGGCCCAGAACATAGAATTTCAACATATTGTTTTAAATAGTTACTATTGAAAAAATATTTTTTTCTCCAAAGAAAAAACATTTTCGTAAACTACAACTTAGGAATAATTAACTTGTTGCCTATACAAGTATTCTGTCATATATATATTTACCTCGGATAAATGCATTTTTGCACACACATGTTATACACACATACACACATACATGTAATACACACCCACGCTATACACACACAAACACACACACACATACACACACAAACACACACAAACAAACACACACAAACAAACACACACGCACAATCTACTCACAAACACACACACTCTACTCACAAACACACACTCTACTCTCACACACACTTTACTCTAACACACACACTACTCACAGTCACACACTACTCACACACACACACTACTCACACACACACTACTAACACACACTTACAATACTCATACACACACACTACTCTCACACACACACTACTCACACACACACACCCACACTACTCACACACACACTGCTCATACGCACACGCTACTCGGACACACCCACGCTACTTACACACACACATACAAACACACACACATACACACATACAAACACACACGCACAAACACACACATACATACACACAGACACAAACACACACACAAACGCGCGCACACACACACAAACTCACAATCACATTCACACGCACACACAGACACACACGCACACACACCCACACACACACAAAAAAGGTGAAAAGTTCCAAGGTCAAGCTTTCCCATATATTTCCCTCGTTATTGGCTTGCTTCCCGAGCACAGATAACAATAACATGAACGAAATAAATTCCACTGCCTACATATTTTGACTCAACAAAGTGTTTTGGTTTGTTCCTATTTCTCCAAGCTGTGTGGCCACGCCCTAATGGCAAAAATCTACGCTGAACTCGATACAAAAGACTGCGTGTAGAAAATTCAGTGCGTGTAGCTTCCTTCTAGTTTGTCACACAACAGCGAGTGGAGTATAGCTGTTAGAGGTACGCGACATTGAGAAACGGGAGCTGCATACGAGTCAACTTCCAAGCACCGCGGAGCATGTAACCTTTATTTTGCATACGGCAGCAACAGTTATTATCGTACGCTGCAGGAAACTTTGCTGGCACAGCTACTGGAGGGTACAGCGGAGAGAAAATTTTATGCGCGGCCAACAAAATATTCAATACTACCGGTCGTGGTGCGATCATCAGCGCTCTATAACACACATTTCGAGCTGAGAATTATGGAATCGGTTCTTTTTAGAACTATAAATGCTTGAAGATACGAGTTATGATAATTTTCGCTACGAGTTATGATAATTTTCGCTATTTTACTACTACTAGTGTAAAATTTTCTGAATACATTGCATCAATACAATAAATTGCATCGTTAGTTTTACAATAACGACCATCAAATAAAAACGGTAGTGTTGCCTATGAACAGTTTATCGCAGCATATAATGTATACATTTAGTCCTACGTCACCATTTTTGAAAAATTGATATTATGCGGGTCATTCATATAAATAATTATTCCGAAGATGCCATTGAGCTAGGATGAAGGTGAAAGGCGCTATGGAATTAATTACCACTTTTTGCCTTTCTGGACCAATGTGCATCGGTCTTAATCGTAGTGGAGGAGCTCTCCACGGCTCTCGGGAAGCTTGGTAGTCCTATAGGCGTTGGTGCTGTAGTTGTGATGGATAAATCTAAATTTTGGATGAATTTGTTCATTATGATACAGGATGCTGATCCTCCTGGCGACGCTCCATGGACATAAATCGTAAACGTTGAAGGATGCCGAATGGTGAACGCTTGTGGTCTTTGACTGTAGAGTCCTGCGATCAATACTCGGTGGCAATTTAATCACGAGCTGTATGAAATATACAAACACGCTGATATTGTCAAGTTAGCACGTGTAGCGGATGATCGAGCGGCTAAAATTAAATTAGGCAAGACCCGGATAAAGACCGATGACTTCGAGGCATACGCCATACGCGTTAGATATGTCCTGTCAACGAAAATGCCAGAGCAACGCACTGTGGTCCAGAAATGAAAAAAGGTGATCAAAAGACATTTTCTCATAAACGTTATATATTAGAGCAATACTGTCTTCGGGAAAGTTTTAGAGTCAAAAAAATACCTTTCTTTGGACATTAACAGATCCGTGATGAATCCACCTACAAGTGAGATAAAAAAAAAATTTCTCTAAAAATCGATACTTTTTATCGCCGTATTTGGCAAAGTTCTTCAAAATAACATAACGAAAAACTTTGCTGAAGACACTTGGTAGCTATTTCTCAATCTTACTGAGCTATCTGATTATGTTCAATTATGTTCTAAGAAAGGGTTTTTGCCGTTAAAATTCATATTTTATACCACTATACCTTTAAAATTCGCACTGAACTTTTGAAACAACATCAGACCTTCATATTTTATATGTTACAGAAAACTTTATTTTATGATAATTAGGTTTCTATCAATTTTTCCTGCAAATAAATTAGTTTTTGACGAGCAATTTTCGATTTTCTGCCGTTTCCCAGCACATCCCACGGCAAGATTACCACCAATTAAATTGTCCATGCGCTCTGCACACACGGCAGTTAAAATTTCTTGCAGAAATATGCAGAAACTTATAAAATCATGAAACAAAACAACTTAAACGTTAGTTCATTTATGTCATGTTGGTCAATAGCGGATCTTTGTTGGAAAAAACATAGCAAGCTTTGCATTTTTACGTTTTGATGCATCTTTTGAAGTATAATCGATGCATGTAAACACGTGGTTTTTTAAAATTCAAATTTCAGCTCAAATATTCCCGAATAGGTGCATCGCTCATATAATTTATCATTAGTAGGTAACAATAATAATAATTATTGTTTACATACATTGATAATACTTCAAATGATGAATCAAAACGTAAATACACAAAGCTTGCTATGTTTTTTCCAACATAGATCCGCTATTGATCAACATGACATAAATGAACTAACGTTTAAGTTGTTTTGTTCCATGATTTTATATGTTTCTGCAAATTTCTGCAAGAAATTTTAACAACCATGTGTGCAGAGCACATGGACAATTCAATTGGTAGTAATCTTGCCGTGGGATGTGTTGGGAAACGGCAGAAAATCGAAAATTACTTGTCAGAAGTAAATTTTTTGGCAGGAAAAATTGATAGAAACCTAATTATCACAAAATAAAGTCTGCTGTAACATATAAAAAATGAAGGTCTGATGTTGTTTTAAAAGTTCAGTGAGAATATCAGAGGTATAGTGATATAAAATATGAATTTTAACATTTCTGAACCACGGTGCAACGTTTGTAAGGGGCGACTGGAGAGAAGCAGCCCAAAACCGAGATTTGTGAATGCATATGGGTCATTCCATATGAAATGTACATGCCGCTTGGACACGACCATCACAGATTTTGCTCAAAGTTGGGACAATTATTCAACTACTGTCACTTTGAAAAAATCCCGAATTTGGTGTCGATTGGAATACCCCCCGCTCTGTGGGACCCCCCTGTTTATTGCAAAGTCACGCATTTTTTGTTCAAAATCTCTTTTTTTCTTTTTCTTACAATTCATAGACGTAAGATGTACGAAAAATACTGATAGATGATTTCTGAAGAAAATAAACCAAGGAATCCAGAAAAAATATGAGTTTTGACCGAAAGGGTTGCCAGATAATTTATTTTTGTATTTGAAAACTAAAGTTACATTTTTCGACAAATGCAGCCATTTTAATTCTAAATTTGATAATTTCATCGTGTTCCTTGGAAAATTTCACATAAGAAACAACAATTATCCCGAGGTAATAAGAGCCAATCTCGAGAAATAACATTTTTACGAAAATAGTTGTAAACTTCGTAATTATTTTATTTTATAATTTATAGACGTAAGACACGCCAAAAACAGTGATAGGTGAATTTTGAAGAAAATAAATCAAGGAATCCAGGAAAAATATTGTTTTTGACCAGAAGTGTTGCCAGATAGATTATTTTTGTATTTTAAAATTAAATTTGCATTTTTTGACCAATGCAGCTAATTTTATTTTAAATTTGATGGTTTCATCGTATTTTCCAGAAACTCAGAATATTACCACCCCGTGGTAATATGAGACAATCTTAGGATATAACATTTTTACGAAAAATAAATTACGAAATTCAGAACTATTTCCGTAAAAATGCTATATCTCGAGATTGGCTCATATTACCTCGGGATGATAGTTTTTTTTTTCTTCATCTATAATTTATTTGACACGGCACAAATACAATTCAATGTTTAAAGGCGCCAATTATATCTGGTAGCTTACTTTCTAAAGTATCTTAATAACTAAAAGCAAATTTTTTATCCTCGCTGCCGACTACGAGCTGAAACTAAATCTAACTTAAAGCTAGAATATTTTGCATTAAAAGCACAGGTTTGCTGTTTGATGATTTTCATTGCCATAGGTTAGCAGCATATTAAATTTGTTCCGCTGCTGGGCCAAGATATTACGGACTGGCATATTGGGTTGTTTCCATCGGGCCTTGAGAGTATCGTGCGGGTCTGATTGCTGTTTCCGGATCCGGGGTCTTAACGTGTTCTTCTCGTTTGGTTGGATGTAGGCGGGGAATGATAGTTGTTTCTTACGTAAAATTTTCCAAGGAACGATGAAATTATCGAATTTAAAATAAAAATGGCTGCATTTGCCGAAAAATGTAAATTTAGTTTTAAAATACAAAAATAATCCATCTGGCGATACTTCCGGTCAAAAATAATATTTTTTTTCTGGATTCCTTGGTTTATTCTCTTCAAAATTCATCCATCACTATTTTTCGGGTGTCTTACATCTTTAAATTGTAAAAAAAATTAATTACGAAGTTTACAACTTTTTTCGTAAAATTGTTATATCTCGAGATTGGCTCATATTACCTCGGGATGATAGTTGTTTCTTATGTGAAATTTTCCAAGAAACACGATGAAATTATCAAATTCAATATCAAAATGGCTGCATTTGCCGAAAAATGTAAATTTATTTTTCAAATACACAAATAATTTATCTAGCAACACTTCCGGTTAAAACTTATATTTTTTCTGGATTCCTTGGTTTATTTTCTTCAAAAATCATTTATCAGTATTTTTCGGACATCTTACGTCTATGAATTGTAAGAAAAAGAAAAACCTAAATTAATCCACCTAGCGGTCATACCCAGCTTTTCTCATTCAAACTTTTATTTGTTTCAATAAATTTACATGAACGCTTCAATCCAATAAATGTATATTCACTCTTAAGGTTCTAAAATATTGATGTTGTAATCTATACATATGAAAATGCAGTTCGGTCTGTCTGTCTGTCTGTCTGATCCATATAGGCTCGAAAATTACCAAACCGATCGACGTGAAAATTTGTATGTAGGGGTTTTGGTGCCGATAAAGGTTCCTATGATAGTTTGAAACCCCTTCTTCTTCTGGAAGGGAGGGGTCCCATACAAATGGAACATAAATTTCTGCACAGCTCAAAAACAAACCAAGCAATTGAAACCGAATTTGGCATGTGGATGTTTTAAGAGGTAACAAATATGTCCATAATGGTTCGACACCACTCCCTTTTCTAGAAGGTACAAAGATGAAGATACAAATGAAACCCAAATTTCTGCACATCTCGAGAGCTAACCAACTAAATGGAACCATATTTGGCAGGTGAATGTTTTTAGTGGTAACAAATTTGTTCCATAATCGACCACAGGCAACATTTTGGATTGTAAGATGGCAACTTCCGGTTCCTGGAAAACAACCAAAATGGCCGATTTCCACCCAATATAATAATATTCGGATCTAAAATGATACTCAGGAGCTAAAATCGATCGGATATGTCTTCAAATGTCATTATGAAATCCAAAAGGGCGACTTCCGGTTTCGGAAAAACAGCGGCAAACGAGTAAATACCACCCAATATGGGTATTTCCGGAACCGTAATGATGCACTGGAGCCACTAATCGACTTCAGACAACATTTTGAATTGTAAGATGGCAACTTCCGGTTTCTGGAAAACGGTTCGAAATGGACGATTCCCATTAAATACGAGTATCTCCGGAACCAGAAAGATAAACAGAAGATGAAAATTGACTGACTTCCGTCTAACATGAGTATCTCCGGATAGAATGATACACAGCAGCTGAAATCGACCACAGACTTAATTTTGGATTCTAGGTTGGCGACTTCCGGTTTCTGGGAAACAGCCGAAAATGATCGAATAACACCCCAAATTGGAGTTTTCTTCAACCAGAATGACGCTCAGATGCCAGAAATTATTTTAAATACCATTTTGAAATCCAAGATGGCGACTACCGGTTTGGGAAACACAGCCTAAAATAAACAAATACTATCCAATATGAGTATCTCTGGAACCAGAATGATGCATGTAGCTAACAATTGACTTCAGGCACCATTTTAAATTGCTAAATGCAACTTCTAGGAAACAGTCGAGAATGACCGAATAATGCTCAATATGGATATTTCCTTTATAGAGATGATGCATAGAAACCAAACATTGACCTTGGACACCATTTTGAATTTTAAGACGACCACTTTTAGTTTCTGTAAAACAACCTAAATACCTAACTAAATACCTCCCAATATGGGTATTTCTGGTGTCAGATTGATGCTAGAAAATCTGCTGAAAATGATCGAATACCATCCAATATGAATATATTCAGAATAAGGGCGATGTACAGAAGCCAAAAGTCGAGAATGTTGTCATTTCGATAAAACCAATCATTTCAAACGATTTGTTATTTGACTTCGATCATATCTTATGGCCGATTCATCGTGCATTTGCAGATTTTAAACACATCGCAAGGAATCAATGAATTTTAAACGTTCAAATAGTACAATACCACATTTAAATTATGTTGAGGCCACATATATCGATCAAAGCAGGTATAGTTTTGAATAGTCTTTGAATTTCTCTTCTTTCCATAACTTTTGAGCCACATATCAAATTGTTATGAAGTTTGTTATTTGTAAGTTTGAGAAATGACTCGTTCGTATGACACTAGTTATGTTCAAATAAGTCATGTAATCTTTGAGATAATAGAGTAGAATAGATATAGAGATAATTTTGTTATTTTATTAACAATTTAATACATAAAGGTTACTTAAGTTCGATTATAGTCAAATAAAAGGGGAACGTATAGGGCAGCCAAAATTTGAAACCACGTGTTCAATCATAATTCATCAGTTAACCCTTAACTGGCCCGCTCATCTGATAATAATATTTATCAAATCGATTTTGTAGTTTTTGAGATAATGAAGTTTCGTGATTTTCACATTCACAATCTGTCCAGCCATCTCTGAGAAACATGAGTGAGATTAAACAGTCTTCAGAACACTTTTCTTTTCATAACTTTTGAACCACAAGTTAAATCTTTATAGAATTCAAAAGTTAAGAGTTTTTCGGGAAGCCCGTTCATTTGAAACCAATTTTGTTCAAATCGGTTGTGTGGTTTGTGAGATAATGATGATTTATGATTTTCACATTTTGATACATAACTAAGAATCCGATTACAATGAAATTTGATAGGGTCTTATGGGGCAACTAGACCTTTCATTTGCAATTAATTTCATGAAAATCGGTCCAGCCATCTCTGAGAAAAGTGAGTGAGAATAAAAATCTGCACATACACACACACACACACACACACACACACACACACACACACACACACACACACACACACACACACACACACACACACACACATACATACAGAAAATGCTCAGCTCGTCGAGCTGAGTCGAGTGATATACGCCATTCGGCCCTTTGGAGCATTTTGATACTTTCGGTTTTGCAAGTGATTGCTATACCTTTCTAGGGGAAAGGCAAAAAGAGATTTTGAACAAAAAATGCGTGACTTTGCAATAAACAGAGGGGTCCCACAGAGCGGGGGGTATTCCAATCGACACTAAATTTGGGATTTTTCCAAAGTGACAGAAAATGAATAATTCTCCCAACTTTGAGCAAAATCTGTGATGGTCGTGTCCAAGTTTGTGCTTTTTCGTGGTCAATCGTATGGAATGACCCATATTCTGAATTCGGCTCTAAAATCTGTAGCCATAAAAGTAAAGAAAGTGCAACTGTCTAGTTTATTCATTTCTAATGACTCGATTTCCCCAGCTGGTTCGACAAGCCAGTCGCCATATTCCCGAAACCCGGCCCGGGAGAGACAGTATGTGTTAAAGCGCTAGACCGAAAACAACAAAAAAAATGTTCAAGTGCTCGAAGAACTTACTAGCTGTAATAGAACCATTAAGCACCATTAAATGTCTTTGCATATGTTTTTGTTCCTAATACCCCATTAACTACTCACCGCCAAGATCCACTTCTTGACGCAGATGATAAAGGTTTGTTGGGTTAGAGTTTAGCACCAGCTGACTGTGTCAGCGGTCAGCGGAAATCACCCAAGGAAAAAGGTGAAAAGGCAAATTCCAGCTCACGGCTCTCCCATCAATCATTCCACCGGAGCGGATCACATCGCACAGGGTGCCACCAGTCCAGCCGGTGTGTAGCGTTCCTGGTCAGCATCACAGAGCCCGCTCAGGACCCGTCCCGGTGCCACACGTCTGCTTGCGGGAAGCTACACTGAAGGTGGTAAAAATGCTCGGCCCAGCATCATCGCACTTCCGCCCATTAATCAAGCAGTGAGCGTACGCTAATGAATGTGAGAAACAGATGCCCTCGGCTACCGACGCGGTCCGAAACCGCAGCTGCTGAAATGTTGCGGTCGTACGCCTGATGTATCAATCAATTTGAGCGTGAAAAAATCTTCATTAAAATTCCGAACAGGTAAAGCCAGCGCCCGGTCGTCCTCGGTGGAGACGGATGGTGTGTCACTGGTCGTAAATGCACGGAACTCGCAATATAATGGAGCTGGTAATGGAAATTGGAATTTTGCTCGGTTCTTGATTTATTTTTGTGTGCTGCTTAATGGAAGGCAAATTTCACTAGGGAGGTTTGAAACTGACTTAATATGTTTGTAAACACAATCAACGTTGTTTTTCGAAGTAGGGCATTGTTGTTATTGCTCCGTGGTTTACATTTTAGCGGATTTAAGTACTGTAAATAGCAGTAAGTCTGCATAAAATTTACCACGATATTCAATAGATGTCCTACATTTCACTGAATCGATCAATGTTTTGTCAACAGTCAACGCAGGAGTGTGGGATTCACCCCAGGATAGCATATCCGTATTCCGATTAGAATTTAAAGTTTAAGGCAACAAGGAAAGTGAATCCTGACTCCACCTTTTTCCTTCTAGAAACAACTCGTGACCTATAACAACCCAACCAAAATTTTGTTCACACCAACGCTAGTGACTTTGAGTAATCTGCTGTCGCTTGCTGAAACACAATTGAAAAACATTCCCTCAGCCATCCATAATCACTTTGAAAAGTTCAAAGTCGGTGCTTCAATCCTGTGCCCGTATCAACATAAAGTTCAAAACATCTTTCGAGGAAACGTGCCCCAAGTTACTTTTAATCTTGACCATTTTCTAGCGCGCGTGCCAAATAAAGCAGAGCTGCTTTCTTTAACTTCTAGCTCGGCATCATCAAAAGCATGCAACCGTCGTTATACTTCTGGGAAGTAATTTATGTTGCTGCAGAAACGTGGTGGGAGTTTTTTCTCTATCCAAGAAAGACAAATAACGAGAATTGTTGAGTCGAAACAAGATATTAGGACATCTTTTGCTCTAGATAAAAGAAACTTTCCCAGAATTTAAATACCGTACATAACCAATCAGCGCGAGTAAACCGGACACTTCGTCACTGGAACGCGACTCCAGTTCATTTTTTCAGTGTTCCTTCGATTCCAATATGTATCCTTATGCTAGAGATTCGCTAAAAGCGCCCACATATCTGACATAGCGTGCCTAAAATTAATTTCAGATGTTTGTTCATGGGAAATCACTCGGGTAGCTTCTGTTTAATTGGCAAACATCGGAAGCAAGAGAAAATTAAATTTTCTAACAGCCTTTTGCGATACTGTGTTGGGATAAATTTATCTATTTAACTTGAAGTTTTTCACTTTAAACTGAAGGAAGTTTAAAAATTGACAATAATCGTTCTTATTGATTGTTTATCTTGAAAATAATTAGATCTATTCCAGTTTGAATTTGATTCACACAAATGTAGTCATCGAGAATTTTGCATCGGAGCGAAGGAGGATGGAAACTGTTATGCAACTGTTATTGGAGCCCCTACTCGTGATCCCACCGAGTGAAAGGCATCGATGATGACGATAATAAAAATAATAATAATAATAACAATAATAATAATAATAGCTTTTATTGGTCCCAACAGGCTCGTAAGAGCTTATTTACGATTTCGGAAGTAGTCACTTTACGAGCCCGGCAGCGGGGAAAAATAAGGCTGTGCTGCACACTTTCTGATCGGGTGTTCGAAACTGCTCACGCCTACGTTAAACATATTTCAGCAGGGAATTCACGCGCGCGATAAAATAGACAAACTTTGGCTACATTTCTCGCAGACGGGGAGGATTATTTTTGGAGGTATTCTACGGTACAAATTTCACACTACCTGACTCGAATAAAGGCATTGTTTTGACGTTGATAACGGTATCGGGTGCGTTATTTACTGTGCAGGATGGCTCAGCGAAAACATCATCAAACAGTATGAAATTGTTTAATGGTTATTCACCAGCATCGTTCGAAGTAATAAAGATAAGGCATAGTGTCGAACTGGGTAAATACTTGAGCCTCGCAGAATTCTCTCTCAAATTGTACTGGAGCAAAACACATAAATTCATGTTTTGAAGGACCAAAACAGCGTTCAACAGGCGTCCTAAAAGAACCCAACTGAAAGGAGGAGCAGTAAATTAAATCATTAGCTTATTACACACTGATCGAAGGCCAAGTTTTGGTAACACAACCCAGTGGTGTAACGTTCATGAGATGGTATTTGACGTTCATTAACTGACGGTCAGAAGCGAATCAGTATTGAAGAAGGATTCCTTTTTACTTGATTCAGTGTCTCACTAAATTCAAGCTTACAAGATTTGAAAGACTATAGTTTTATAAACTAAATTTAAATCTCCCCATGGCCCTACCTTAGTCTTAGGATTATCCCAGTTAATTTCGTACACTGTGAATGTCTTATTTACGGCTTGAAGCAATTGGGTAGAGTGCGAAGAAAACAAACCACCTGAAAAGATATTTCCACTACGGCAGCTGCCAGTCATCGGCTCACCTCATTTGGAACAAAGCAACGCCGCTGTTCGTAATTTGTTTTTTTTTTTTCGTTGCGGTTAGTGGTTTGGGGCTATACAGTAAAAGCAGAAAATGACGACTTTTCCGAAGTTGGTTGACAGTGTGAAAGAAAGCTCCTGGAGTTTCACTCGCATTTGGAAAACGATAGAAGAATGGTAGATAATAATGAGATCCTTGTTCTTTTTTTTTTTTCGAGGACTGCACCGGTGTGAAATTAAATTAAGAGAAAACCGCACAACGAAAGGTCGGTCAATTGCTGAGTTTGTTGTTATTATTTCGAAGAAAGCCAACCGTAACAATTGCAACGTTTTTTTGTGCAGAACTGTGAGTAGAGCTGAAACATGGCATGGGAAACAGTAACATCTCATTCTCTTTGGTACTGATCGACGTCGGATGTCGGGAAGTGTCCGGAAAGTCTCGTCCGATCGATTGTTTCACTTCTTTTTCTTATTTTGCACTAGGCAGAAAAATATATCGAAAAACAATGCTTATCGCCTGGGGCCAAATAAACTTATTTTACTTTCTGTGCCTAGGTATTTCCTTTAAAAATATTGTTCCATAAAGTTCTCCAGGCGCGTTTGTATTAGTGCCATGTGTTCGATTTTTCTTTGTTGGCTGTAAGAATTTTCTGTCGCCTGTGAGAACTGTCATCTAGAAGAGAGAATAAAAAACTACCGAGTTTGATTCACACTCTCACAAATTTCAATATACCGTTTCGTAGTGTCCGTGTGTTTTCGCTTGGAGAACTCTATATTCGTAATTTGGTTGAAAAAAAAAAAGTTCGCACAAATGAACAGACCTAACACTTTGAACGAATTTTCAAAAAAAAAAAAAATCATCGTTCATCATCCGAAGCAATACTTTATAATAAAACACTAGCACCATCTGCTGCCGTGTTCGCGTTGCGTTGTGTATTTTGACTTCAGCGGTAGTGACGTGTATGCGTCAAATTGGAAACCTCAAAATATATATGAAATTGCAGGACAGCGCCCTAGACGATGTTGTCTTTACATTGTAATTTTGATATGATAGTTTATTTTGGCAACGACGGAGCTTAATTTTAGTATTACGTCTGTTAGTTTGTGAAGATAGTATAGGAATTTTCTGGGAAATACTCTCAGATTTTCTATAAGAGGTGAAAAAAGGCCGATTGCTTGTGCACTTTGTAGAAAAATTTTTGGCAGAGCGTGTATCCAAAAACAATGACTGTCGTGTAACCAAACTGGAATAGAAAAACAATGGCGTGAATTTTTACATGATTATGTGCAGTTTCACTTACAATGCACTGCATTGATTAAAATAGAATTCTGGTGCAGACTAAACATTGAGAATGAGAAATCGATTATTCGAATTCTAAGTTACATTTTGAAGTATGTTTTGCTGACTTTGATGGCGATTTGATGACATCTGCTTAGCTGGATGGGTGGTCATTATGAGACAAAAGAGAATAAGAGACAAGAAAATAAAAATATTAAGTGTTTTCCTGCTATCATAGGTGATACCTCTTACTGTGGCACGCACATGTTGTTGGAATAAAACGTTGCGTAGTTCAGTCAATGGTCAATTCGAGAAAAGCTATCGAACAATTGTTTATGGCATGACATAAACAGCTAGGTGAAGCTGGAGGTTGGCTTTTAAAATATCGCCTATCGATAAGTATCAAATGTTTTGTCTTTCGAAAAAAGCATCATGCAAAATTCGTGCAACATTCTTTCTCCCAGAGCCAGGTATAGTATCAAAAGTACATTCCCTCTGGCAGACAGACATTCGATGGAACCTTCTATTGTTTGATCTGAAATAGTATATTTTCCCGACATTCTTTCGTCGGAATAAAGGTTGATACCAGGCACCTCGTTTCCCGTCGAAAAAAAAAACAACTACAGCCGCACGGCAGCGGAATGGAGGTCGATATCAGAACAATTTTTGGTGCCAAATGTCTTAGCTCTTCAAGCCCTTACTTGAATAATTGTGTAGGTATATTCTAGGTTATATGATACAAAACCTAAATTGATGTAATTTCTATATCAATAAACTTGTTTGCTCTGGTTTTCATTTTTTATAACAGCTACATTGTTGACACTAGCGTTGCGAAGGATGAAATAATGAATTTCACGTTCAAAAAGAGGACGAGAGAAGGTTTTGTTTCAGCCACCTTTTATTTACACAATTGTGAGGGCCTAGGCTAAAAACTGCACCATGCTTATTATACAAGTTTTAGTGATTCAATACTTTTCAGTAATCAATAATGGCCACGTCCTTGCAATCAGGTGGGAAGAGGGAAGGGATATGTTAGCGTGATCTTTGCTGTTAGGAGACCGAGAAATCTTTCAACTTTAGTATCTCAAATATCTTAAAAATTGATGCATTTAGGAGAATAGTCGCTAAAATCTGTGTGATTTGAAATCACTATTGAAATCATATTACATTATTGGAATTTAATTATTCTCAAAAAAGTTGAAATTAAATAAGATCTTTGAAATTTAACTTCCAAGTGAGAATTCGCATCACATTTGTCTTTAATGAACTTTTTATTAAAATTCTGTATATAATATCAAGTAAGAACATAAAATCAATTAGAGAGAAAAATTCATTCTTTTTTTATCTAATATATAATAATGTTTATTTTCTGATTTTCTCAAATTGAATTCAAAATAACTTGTAAATGGATGCATTTAGGAAGTTGATTATTTATTATTAATTACTAATTTTTAAAATCATTGGATTACAAATAGTTTGAAAACGGGCCCTCTATAACAAATTTATTTTCCACTTCTCCATCCTGAAATTTTTGTCAGAAATTGCGACAAAACTTCAAGTTTCTTCAGAAAAAAATAAAAAAATGAACTCTTATTAAGTACCTCTCAGTTTTTCGGTTACTATGAACAATTTTTGAAGATTACTATTTCTTGAACAAAATTACTAGACATAGCACTTACTAAAATACAGTCATACTCGGTATAACGTAACTTTTTTAAATATCTTAAAATTAAAGAACAGCAACTATTTTTGGGGTGTTAAATGCTCCGAATAAATGTTTTTAGTAAGTTTTGAACCAGTACCGTAAAACGGGGTGAAGTTGACATTTTTTTCAATGTTTTGTGACTGGTTGTTTGTCTACGAAAATTGTCTTGAAGAGGCATAGGTTTATATATACTGGTAGGTGAAAAAAAATGAATTTTTGCGCACTTTTGAGAAACCATCAAGAATTTTGGCAGGGCAAGGCAAACAAAAATCAAGCCCCCAACCAACGAAACTTCAAAACGTATTGCTAATGCTCAAATTGTACCATCCAATTTTTCTACTCCTGTTTTAGCACGCTTCTCAAACACAAACATTGCACACTAGACCAGGAGAGGAATCTAGCAGAACAAAATTATAATTGCTCTCAGGGTTTTAACCAATCGGTTTCCGATCTCCTTTTCCTTGGTATGGTTGAGGCTTCGATATGGATGTTTCAATTAGTTCGGAATTAGGCCTTAGCGGTGTTGCGATGCCAACTTCTTTCCCTTAGACGTTAGAGCTTTGCAGATTTCGATAAAGTTGTAGATCTTTGAATTTTATGAAACTTCAAAGAATATACAAAATTTCTAACTCTTCAAGTTTCAGAGATCTATGAGTTTTTATAAATTTTGTCTGAATTTCACATTTTCTTCGATAATTTTATCAGTTCACTCAAAAAAATTTCTTGAAAACTTTCTCTCGATAGAAAATGTACAATTACGTCATTTTATTCCGAGTACAGAAGTTTTTGAGCACCTAAGTGACAATATATTATGAAATTTGGAAAATATACGCAATGTTGTGAAAAAGATGAAATTGAATGAATTTTCAGCAAATCATGAGCATTTTTAAAAGATTTCTATTGAAAAATCTTTATTTTCTGAAATTTTGAAAGATGTTTTTTTTGGGTTTTTGTGATATTTTAATATGAATGTTGTAATCATAGATAAAAATAAAACTGCTAGGTATTTATTGCATGGAATACACGCTCCAGGGCTGTGTTACTCTATCCAATCGATTTGCAGTCTGCAGTAAAGATTCTCGGTGTAATAAGAGCTTCAATTTGACGTTTGGCTTAGTTCACAGTTTGGCCGTCGAGATGGCGCTTTGACACCAACTTTTTATTCTTACACGCTAGAGCTTTGCAATTTTGGACAAAGTTTTAGAGCATGAAGTTTTATGGAACTTTGTAGAAGAAACGAAATTTCTGTCTCTTCAAATTTTGGAAATATACTAGTTTTTGTTGAATTTTTCTGGGTTTCACTTTTTTGATTAGTTTTGTAATTCGAACAATTAAACTTACCAAGGAAAAGGCAATTTTATGAATTTCGTGAAAAACTTTGCTGGACCGCGTATTCCATGCAATAAAAACATAGCAACTGTATTCTTACTGATAGGATTAATCTGGCTTTCACAGTCTTTTTGAAGATATTATACGTCAATCTGTATAAATTGCCCAACGTTTCGGCCGTTTCTGGCAATCTTTTTTAAGGGATGTTTAGTTATGTCGTATTGTCTTGATGATGTAAATACGACATAACTGAACTTTCCATGAGAAAGGCCACCAAAAACTGCCGAAACGCCGGGCAATTTATACAGATTGTCGTATAATATCTTCAAAAAGACTGAGAAAGCCAGATTAATCCTATCCGACTAACTAATACCAGTTGTTATAAATACACAATGCATTCTTACCTGTAATTTAAATTTAAATTGAGCCGTGTCACATAAATGTTGTGAGTAAAAAATTAAATTTAAATTTAAATACATATCACAAAAATATAAAACAAAAACACATCTCTCAAAATTTCAGAAAATAAAGACTTTTTAATAAACAATTGTTAGAAAAGATCATGGTTTACTAATTCGTGCTAACTGATGAGATTGCTTCTTAAAAAATTTCTATAATTTTTCCAAATTTTTTGCCATATTTTCACTTAAGTACTTGAAGAACGTCTGTGCTCGGAATAAAATGACGTATTTATTCATTTTTTTCCGAGCAAAAAATGTAAGATATGTGAGTGAGCTCATGAAATCATTACGAGAAAACGTGAAATTCGGACAGTTTTTAAAAACTCATAGATCTCTAGAACTTTGAGAGCTGAGAGTTTTGAGAGGAAAACTTGTAGGGAACTGCTCCATTATTCATCTCATTAAAATGATATTCACGGAGAATGCATGAATTAAACACCAAATTTTTACGAAACCATTGAACAAATAAACTAAATATTCTTACGTGCTTTCATGGAATCGTTCAGCATTGTATATTTTGTAAAATAAGCTGGATTCATTCTGAATTTTGTAAAACAAACCAGTTTTCACAACGCTTCCATATCCATCTTAAAACTTGAATCACTGCTCAATTATTCATCTCATGACGCCCCCATATTCATCACACTGTTAATCATGAATGAATCACATTTTCACGAATGAACGTAGCCGCAGCCCGTCGTAGTAGGTTACCTAGATATCTGCTGCAGTTGTTGACGTGTAAAATTGGTAACCTAGCTAACTACTACAGTGCTGTCGATTTATGTCAATTATGTCGGAATAATTTCACATTTTCAGTATGATTTTTTCGTAGCAACAGAAATTGATTTGGCAACTTTTGATTTTCTTCAACGCAGTAAAAACAGTTGAAAATACATACAGTTGAAATTTAGGAATTGTTAAGATTCATCTCATATATTTCTGCTAATTCAAGCTTGTTTTAGGTAATTTGAGGTGAGCATTTCAAAGATTAAAGTATTCTTAGTGGAGTGAGTGATTTTGTTTAGTGATCAAAATAAAAAGTGGTCCGCAAGTGATGAAAAAAACTTTGGTTGGCTGCTGAACGAGTCCCGTGATAGCCGTATAGAACAATGCGCGGATTGTGTTTTCTGAGGTAGGTGATTGAACTAAGTAAGTTTTCGAGTGCAGAGGCCCGACTATAATTTTAAATTTAGTGCTTTTAAGTGAGTTTTTGAGAATTATACTTCATGAGAAATCTAAAGTGAACTAAGAAGAATCCATTCCATGGATTAGCAGGTTGGTTCAGGTAGAAAATATGCGTTTCAAGTTGTATGAGATGAATATATGGGCTGAGATGAATAATGGAGCAGTTCCTCTATATTCTATAAAGTTCATAGAATTTAGAGATCTACAATTTTGTCGAAAAACGCAAAGCTCTAGCGTGTTAGAGAATGAAATTGTCATCGCAACGCCACTTTCGCGGCTAAATTCCGCACTGAATCAAACATCCAAATTGCAGCCCCAACTTTAGCAAAGAAGCTTTGTAGATGACCTGATACCGATTGGTTAAACCCTGAGAGCGCTAATAATTTCGTTCTGGTAGATCAGTAAGTATAGTAAGATTATTTTACGAGTTTTTTTACGCGGTTTGCTTTCCTCCAATACTCAAAAACGGTACAAGATATCAACTTCATTTCAATCACGTTTACCGTTTCAGGCCACTACTGATCATATATCAGTTTTCAAAAAAAAATACAATTTTTGGTGTAAATACTTAAAGTTTAAAATATTGCATTTTGGTCTCTGGATTGACCACAATCGTATTCAAACGAGGTTCAAACATTTTAGGACGGTTTTCTTCGTTATATTCGCAACCCAAAAAAGTCTTTTCCTTACGCAGACCCATACAAATTATGAACGCTTCCCAGCGTTGAAAAAAGGCCAGCCAGTTCCAGGAAGTTCGAAAATGACCAGCATCTAGTAAACTAATTTGACATTTACATTTATTTTCTTACTGAATTTTTAAATGTTTTAAGAACTTCAAATAGTGATTTTACATGAAAAAAAAAATTTTTTTTTCACTAGTATGGGCGCCGTTTTGGTAATTTTTAGAATTTTCTAAAACAAATGTGTAACAATTTTCATAATCCAGATTTACATGCTAGAAAAATTTCAGCCAAATCGGTTCTGTAAATACTGAAAAAAATGTACCACGTTGAAAAACTTGGAGGTCTTAGCTGGAGTTCTTCCATAATGTACCGCTTCTGGAACCTATCTTCTAGTATTACTATTAAATGTGAAGTCCTGAACCGTCCGGTAATGGAAAAATTTGAAAGTTTGATCGAACTCAATTCGCAAACCCGTTTCAGGACATTGTATTTCAATCGCATGTCCCAAAATTTGAACCCTTCTTCGAATCAGAATATACATTTTTTGAAGCAAAATATACTCGGTCGGTTCTTCAAATTCAATGGGTACATATTTCCCATACAAAACCGGGCATATCGTTAATTAATTTGTTATCGTTTTCAATTGAACATATTTTTTTTGTAATATTATTTCAATCAATAGCCATTTTCTGTTTTTCTATTGAATCAGCATCAAAAATCAATTGCATATCGATTCCATTCCCTAGAACGTTGCAGCAAGGCTTTAAATTTAACAAAAATATCCCGGACCGTTGCGATATGTTTTAAATCCTTGATCCGTTCCGTCATTCTGTGAGCTTCATCAAATGAAGGTATAATGTAATGGGATTAACCCTTTCCCGCTCATAGTGACTCTAGAGCACCAAGAATTATAATTATCATAACTTGACATAAAATAGTTTGTTGTGCTTACGATTGTTCCATCAACTTTTATATGCTGCCTTAGAGTATCACTGGTTAGGGTTTAGTTAGTCTACAAAGTGTTCAGCTTGAATTTTCACGTGAAGCTATAAGTTTTAATGATAAACCTTGTGAGCTGGAGAGGGTTGACGATTTTAGGAGAGCGGGTCGAATTCACTTCCGAGAAATTTCGTTTATTCTCTTCATTACAAGTTAATTTGATGGGCATACTTAGCATGGTATTTAGAAACTGAACGAGTTCGTTTCGCGGTTAATTGCTCTTCACTGCGAACCTCCTGTTTCCATTAGAAATTAGCATCGTTATAATTCACATGATGGTGATTTCAGACTTTGAAAATAAATAATCACCTAATCTCAAAAATTATAAAGCATGAGATTGTATCGAACTTTAAAATAGAACCGATTATTTGATCTAATTTTAACGCCACTAAAAATTCTTCTATCATCCAGAATAAAGTGCATTCCCCTGGGCAAGCTCACTAGGTATACTTCCCGAATAATCCCGGCCGGAGCATCCGCTTTTAATTCAGTGCTCAAGCAACAAACTTCAGTCCCTCGTCTACCTTGGAAAACCCTTTTTTCATAATGGGCTGTTTATCGATGCATGCTGAAAGCAATCTCGGTCATCTTGCGGGCAAAACCTAGCGCCAATCGCAACTACAAAGCTTTTAGACAGTCACTGATGACGGTTTCTCGTCAAAAAAGGGCTTTCTCGCACGCACCTCCGGTGGAATCCCCCCCGGACATGACCGTCCGACCCTACTTCGGCTCCGGGTAGTCTGCAGTGGCTGGTAGCAGATTGTTTGAATTATGTTGGGCCATTCGTTTTTACTTTCCACTCGAAAGTGGAACACCGGCTAGCAGCAAGGATGAATCCGCTTCAGGCCAGTCTTTACTCAACCGTTCCTGGAAGTACAACATGAAAGCAGTTTCGTTCCTTCGCATGGCAGCGTGTGAGTGTGTGTTTCTATGAATGCGAAGTAGAATACCTCTATTCGTTACGTTTCAAACGAACATAAGAGCCCATAACCTAGCACAATGATCTTCCTTTTCCAAGTCCGAACGGGGAACCCCGAGATGGCCTTGCCTCGCTAGATTTGAAAAGGATTTGGCACGTGAGCGTTCGTGTGTTTGGAGTGTCACCTAGGACTTTTCACTCACACTCTCTAGTTGATGATTTCAGGTTTGAAATTATCGATTCTCTCAACGTACTTTCAACAGGGTCAGTCATCATCTGGCGGTGGTTATGACTGGGAAAGAGCAGGGTGGCAACGACAGAACTGACACCAAATAAGGTTTCATCACCGTCATGCTTGCTCTCTGAGAGCTTCAGTAGTCCAGCACAAGGACTTACCGTGTACATAGCAGTTCATCTATCCTCACTCGGTATCGGAAGAAACATTTGTTCTTTTTTTCCTAACCGAAGATCGACCCTGCCGCACAGAGTGGAACCATTTTCGCCTAGTTTCGTTTTCTTGCAGGATTGTATTTATTTTTTTTTTTGCTTCCGCCTCTCCGGCCAAGGTACCCGAAAAAAGGGCTGGAAAATAACCATTAACAAGCAATTTCGGGGAGACTTCACACACTTTCCGGTTGGGTTTTCGAAAGTAGTTGGCCAGCTGTGCCAACTCGAGGTAGAGAGTGAAGGAAAATCCCGTAGACTGCTTTCGGGCTTTGCTAGCTCAGATAATGGGAATAAGCAAATGTTTACCTTCTAGTCCAGTGGTGCTGGCACGGTTAACCCCACCAAAGCACGCTTTTTTGCTGTCACCCATTCGAAGTCAGAGCGAGCAGAGTGCCGAAGAGGGTTATAAATTGATAAACATACTTTGCGGTGCTCGTAAGAAAGCGTTAGAAGAAACAAATTAGAGTTTGTTTGTGGCAAGAACAATCGAAAAACAACTGTTCGAAACAGCGTTAAATGACTGTCCCTGATACGGGCTTTGTGGTGTCAGGAAAGGTCGAATGTTATCCTACTTAATCACATTTGAGGGTTGTAAGGAAGCAGATTTAAATCTGTAAATTTGAAAGTGTTGTTGCACTGAGAATAACCAAAAATAAACAATTTGAGTGTGATGTGGGACAAGCGTATATAGATTTGAATTTTAAAACACATGTTAACCCCTCAGTATTAATTAAGGGGTACTTTGTTATGGCAATAGTTTTGTGTCATCAAACCTTCTCTTTGTGCACAGGACAATTGCGGAGCTTGCCCTGCATTTCTTTTGACACCAACAGTCTCTTCCGAGCCGGGATTTGAGCACGAAACAGAAGACAAGTAATTTTAACCGTAGATTTAATTATAAATAAAATAATGTTTTAGCAAACACTTGATAATTCTTGAACATCCAGCCTCGAGTTAACAAGCCCAATCCACTGATAACAAAAAACACCTACTCTTCAAATGGTTTCAATTAATAATAAGGTCTCTAAATCTAATTCACAATAAATCTAATATCAGGTCGCAGTGATGAGTCCATACACAGAAAAAAAATCCTACAATTTGCCTCGCTGCTTCTGAAATCAATATTTCTCAATAAACCACGTGCACGCTTCCCATGTACAGATATCGCAAAAATGTACTAAATATTGCCTTTACACCTCGCATCTTCATCGCTACCATGTGATTGGTTGTTTTATCAATGATCCAACTGTTCCCATGGAAGAGATATATTCCACTTGCCCCTTTTCAACCTATACGTTCTCGAAATTATCGAAAAAATAAGCTATAATATTATATAACTTTGTAAGGAAAAGTCCTAGAGATAAATGGCTTCTGGCTAAAATGTGTATTTTGTGAGCCCTAATAATTCCTATGAACAATATTTTCGTGTAAAATGCAACTAACAAAAGTTATGTACAAAAAAGTAACTTTTAAGTAAGTTCCATGAAATATACTTTATAACTTTTTACCAAAAAAAGATAGGGTTTTCATTTGTCAAACAAAGTTTCATATTTTTGAATTTTCTACAACTTTGCTGAATAAACTATTCTGCTATCTCTTAACACAGAAGTTAGTTTATTATTTATTTTTAGTATAGTAAACTTTTTATATTTTTTTGACAATCTGCGATTATTCGGGACATTCATACAAACAATTGTTCCGAAGACACAATTAAGTAGGGATGAATGGGAAAGGCGCTATGGAAATAGGTTCCACTTTTTGCCTTATTGGACCACTGTGCAATGACTGTAATGGACGTGGTTATTTTAGTTTTCTACGATCTCGCTTACTGCGTTGTGTGTTAATGAGTGATCACTCCTCGTTGTTCTACGTCAAAAATGCGGTTGTGTGTCGGATATAATCTTGTACTTTTTTTATTTTTTACTTGTGATTTTTATTAAAAAAAATTCAGATTCCTTAAAACTGAATTTTTCATGATATTTAAAGTAGGGTATCGGCTCTATTATCGTCAAGGGGTAAACGATGTCCAAGATCGTTAATTTCTGGCATGAAGGTTTTTCATAATGCAGAGAACTTCTCTGTAAAATATGAGGTCTCTATCTATGAGGACCCTTTAATAAGATTATTGTATTTTTTCCAGACCATTTCTTTTTTGTCTCACAGAACTAACGTTTTTTTTTTGTTTTTGGAAGGACAACCTTATTTGTTTCTCGTTTCTCCATGACAGGACAGCTTTCAATGTTTAGTTAATCTTTTGTAGTTTTTATAAGAGAAATTAGATTTTCTAAAAATGAGCTATAAGGGGCCATATCTAAGGCACGTGATCGAAAATAAACGGACGGGGAAGGGGGAGCGGGTTTGTTTAAAGACTCATGTCCAGTGCGCTCGGAAACGCTGCAAAACTGGAAATTTGATCGCAGTTTTTGTATAGCTCACGTCATTATCATTCCTTAAACATGCCCTTCAATTGTTTTGAACATTTTCATCCCAAAACCCATAAATATATGTTAAAAAAATTGGAAGAATTAGACAAAAAGTTACACGTCTTTTCGATATGATAAAAAACAAAGTTGTAGGCACCTCAACCACCAGTCTACAAAATAGCATATTCCAAATAACTTTCATTTATTGTGAATGTAGACCTGTGGGGTACAATAACACAGGTCGACAGAAAAGAAAAATGTGCAGCCAAACTGCTCAAACTGGACAAAATGAAAGATAAAAGCTGTTAGACTATCTTTTGGTGCCCTAATACATGTAAAAATGCTTAGAAAGTCCCCAAACACACAACCCAAGGCCATGCGCTCCCTTTAATTGTCTAATCAATGGAGACGCCGAGTTAACCTTTGTACAGCGTTCTAGAAAATTTTTATCTTGAGCTCGATAGTAATATTCTAGCGAAAAACTTTCTTCTTTAAAGTTGTTACACATGAAGAGGCGCCTAGAATTAAGTTATCAAAAACTAGTGTGTCCAAAATTTTCAATGAATTCTGATATCTAACTTTTAGCGGTCCCAACAGTCAAACTGATATAGAAATGAAAGAATATAGCTATTTAACTGTCTCTGTGAATTTTCGTGCCGCTAGTGTATGTACAAGTGCGTTAAAACTCCCCACCAAGTCACCACCCATTCATCCAGAACGCGCACCATGCGCTCCCTTGCTAAGTCAAATCAATGGAGACGCCTAGTGATTATTTGTACAACGGTCTGGAGAAGAATTTAGAGGGAAATTTCGTTCTAGAACTCGACAGCAGTATTCTAAAGATACACTTTCTTCTACTAAGGTATTACATAGAAGAATAAAGAGGCGCTTATCTTCATGATATCGAAAATTGGGGTGACTAATATGAAATCAGATATGTATCTAACTTTGGTATCATTGTTGATAGCAATGAAGATTAGGGCGGGAGCCTAGCGTGGTTGGTAACGTCTCCGCTAACCACGCTCGACGCCTGGGTTCGAATCCCAACGCCGACATAGGTTTCGATGGTTGTGGGGTGGCGTGATCCACTCACAACCAACCCAACAGGTCTAGATTCAATTCCAGCCGACACCGGGAGATTTTATGAGGCGAAAAATCTCTGGGATCACGCCTTCCATCGCATGAGGAAGTAAAACCGTTGGCGCCGGTCCGTTAATCAACAGGTCGTAAGTTAGGGTCCTGGGTGGAGTCGCCTCCCTGGGCGTCGGTAATTGGCACAACAACAGTGGCGGAAATAGACCGAAGGAAAATGAGCGAGAATAAAAAAAAATGAAGATTGGGCTGCAATGTTGTCTGTAAAATTGGAAATGAAACGGGCAAATGTTGCGTCAGATTTCAAACGTTAATAACAGCATAACCACAGGATGGATAATAATAACCAATATGTTGTTGGATAGATAAAATGTATAACAATTTTGTAATATGTTAATTATCACTAATTCCATTGCTAAGCGGTAAAATTGATAGAAAATTTCAATAACAAATTTACGCGAATGATGAACCAATTATATGCGAGCATTCCTAGCACAGACGACGTGAATGGACACCATCCGTTCCCTGATATTTTCTGTATCAATTTCGAAATAAAAATTGACAGAGTCTCCCCGTCCCAATAGGTCAATTCAATTTTGCTTCCATGAGCTTAGACTAATATGATGTCTCGAAGGTAAAAGTTTTCCTAAAAGTTTAAAATAATACACATCCTTGAACAATTTCTAAACCTGCGTGTTAGGTACTGAAGAACCTAATAAAAACTGATGTCTTGAAAGAAAACATGCCGTTAAAAGCAACAGTACCAGTGAAGTATAGAACCGCAGGTCTCGCGTCGTCTATGATTGCAGTGGTACTCTTCTGTTCGTACATGTCAGCGGTACACTTCTATTCGTACTGCAGCGGTACTATTCGTATTGCAGTGGTACACTTTTGTTCGTACATTTCTATTCGTATGCAATTGAGGAAAAACTGCAATGCTGCTGTTGATGGTGATTGAAAGTTCATCTCATAAATATGATTACCATAAATTACTCAACAAGAATTGTAAATTTTAGCAACGGATATTTATTTAATTTTATCTTCGATATTCACTAAATAACCATGACCGGATAGTATCGAAAGAGTAAATTCCTAAATATATACATTTATGAAAGAGTAAGAGCCTGCGAATGCTTGTGATTTTTTTGTTTATTTACTAAGATTCGTACAGAATCTCTTTTCACAATTCAAAATTGATGATATATTATTATTCTAAGCTTTACCATAATAAACGTATATTTCCTGTCTTCGTAATACAGCGAATGTAGTTGTAGGCAAATGAAAAAATTGTCGAGCAAAAAATAAAAATGTAATTGTAGATCGCTACGATTTTTTGCTGGAACTTGTTATTAATTTTGTTTAAAATATTTTCTTATGTTTGCCAATTGATGAACCTTTGTAAGGGCTTCCATATTATTTTGAAAGTAAGATCCATACTTTAGATTTGACTTAGTCAGAGTTAAATTAGACAAGACCTTTCATTATGATAACGCAAGTATTATTGGATTTGGTTTTTTGAGGATATAGAGATAATTCTGACTTTGACGCATTATGAGAAATTCTTGGTGCTTCTTCAACAAGCACGATATGCATATACATATTTTTTGCACAAAAAAAATACTACAGGCATAATATCGCCAAATATAAACGATATTCTTTTGAGTGTTGTTGAATATATTCCAAAAATTGATTTCCAGGGAGGGCTGAAAATAAAAATACGTACAGTCGCTGAGCAAGCACATTGATTTTGTCTGCAGACTTTGTATATTTTGCAACAAAAAATCCCCTAATTACAGTGTTTAGTCCCACGTCACCATTTCATACAACCCTAGGGCTGTATACCTTGTAGTATTTTTCTATCTTTCAAAATAGCCGATTTAGAGCAATTATACTAACTCTCTTAATGTGACTGTCTGTTTGTTTTCTACAGACTCATAAACTACGGAACCGATTGCCCCGAAAAGTTGTACACAGGGCTTCCCGAACACAGAAAGTGTCGCAAATGTTATTTTTGCTCTGTCTCATAAGCCTTTTTAGACGTGGGACTACGTCTTTGTTTACTATACTGGAATGAATTCTGTAAAATTGCAAATGAAACTGGTAAATGTTGCGTCAGATTTCAAACGTTAATAACAGCATAACCACATGATGGATAATAATAACCAATATGTTGTTGGATAAATAAAATGTATAACAAATTTGTAATATGCTAGTTATCACTCTTATTTCATTGCTAAGCGGTAAAATTGATAAAAAGTTTCAATAACAAATTTACGCGAATAATGAACCAATTACATGCGAGCATTCCTAGCACAGACGACGTGAATGGACACCATCCGTTCCCTGTGATATTCTCTGTATCAATATTGAAATAAAAATTGACAGAGTCTCCCCGTCCCAATAGGTCAATTTATTTTTGCTTCCATGAGCTTAGACTAATATGATGTCTCGAAGGTAAAAACTTTCCAAAAAGTTTGAAACAATCCCAACTCTTGAACAATTTCTAAACCTGCTTTTAGAACCTAATAGAAACTGATGTCTTGAAAGAAAACATGCCGTTAAAAGCAACAGTACCAGTAGAGTAAAGAACCGAAGGTCTATCGTCGTCTATTATTGCAGTGGTACTCGTCTATTCGTACATTTCATCGGTACACTTCTATTCGTACTGCAGCGGTACTATTAGTATTGCAGTGGTACACTTTTGCTAGTACATTTCTAAACGTGTGCAATAGTGGAAAAACTGCAATGCTGCTGTTGATGGTGATTGAATGTTTATAGATAGACATGATTACCATAAATTAATAAAATATGATTGAAAATTTTTGCAACGGATATTTATTTAATTTTTTCTTCGATATTCACTAAATAATCGTGACCGGAAAGTATCGAAAGAGTGAATTCCTATATATATATATATATATATATATATATATATATATATATATATATATATATATATATATATATATATATATATATATATATATATATATATATATATATATATATATATATATATATATATATATATATATATATGTATATATATATATATATATATATATATATATATATATATATATATATATATAAATATATATATATATATATATATATATATATATATATATATATATATATATATATATATAAGTTACAGACGAATCCTCCCAGATCAGCAGATTGCAAGAACTGGAACGCGAAGTCCACCGACTCGAGGAACCACTCGCCACATTATTTCATTCGAAGTGAGCGAGTCGGATTTCTACAGACGCTGACTGGAACGATTCCCACGGGCGTTGGCAGCGCATGCAACGGCATCGACGACGACAACGACGCGGGCTGCAGTTTGCTTGGTCAGCGGTGCAGTTGCTTTTCTAGCTTTGTAACCAGGGCATAAAAATAATAAAGTTAGTTCTAATTGAGACACGATAGAGGATAGTTAACTTTAGGTTTTCATTAATCATTTTTTAAAAAGCCCTTCAGGCTAGAAAGAATTGTAACTGGCGCAGTCGTAAGTAGGATTCAAGTAAATCCTTAGTCCGCGAGTGCAAGTGTCCGTGATAAAACTTAATCGAAGGAATATCGACAAAGTGGAATCACACCTCGAGGTGATATCGAGGATTCGAGGCTCTTCCCGAAGGACGGGGTATACTTGAGAATTCTGTTCAATAAAATAAAAACAAAACCGTGAGTAATTTTAATCTTTTTTTTCTATTTTAGTTGCAATACTTTTTTTTTGCTTGTTTAACTAAGTGCAGTGAAAGTGTTTTATGATAACCAGAAGAATGAGTGATGAAATGCAAGCGCGTTTAGATACTCTAACCGCCCAGTTAGAGGCACAACGGCTACAAATAGCCTCTTTGTTAGAAAATGCGCGGACAAATACCGCAAACCAAGCGATCGCAAGCACGTCTTCGATCATGGAGATGCCGAAATTTGACATTTCACGCATCCCTGACGCGATTAGGATGGTTCCAGAATATAATGGAAGTCCTAATTCTCTGGCCTGTTGGCTCGAATCCGTAGAGCAAAAGCTACAAATTTCAAAAAATCTAGTGAGTGAAACAGATCTGCCGCTAGTGATGCCCCTTTGGGTTGGCATTATTCGGGATAAAATCCACGGAAATGCAAACGAAGCACTCACTATGAGTCAATGTAGGCTCGAGTGGGAGGCAATAAAGTGTACATTGAAAGACCATTTCGGCGACAAGCGCGACTTGTCTGCCATAGTAACCAGTATTTCATACTTACGCCAAGGTAACAAAAATGTTACCGATTTTCATTATGAATGCAAAGGAATTTTGGCAAGCATCAATGCCAAAATTCAACTTGACGATCGACTCAAGCAGTGTTCTAACGTTATCCTGGAATCGTACGAAAGTATGATTATCGACGCATTCATTGACGGACTGCATGACAGCCTTTCATCTTTAGTGCGAGTGGGTCTACCGAAAACATTGCATTCAGCATACCAGAGCGCCTTGTCTTTAGAAAGTGCACAACGGAGAAAACGAGAGCGAAGATCCATGAATGTTGGCTTCGAGCAAACAAAATTTTTGCCCAAATTTTCTGCGAGACCGCAGGACGTTCAAAAATGGCCTGCTCAACAAGGATTTAACACAAAATCCAATCCCATTCCTAACCCCAATCCAAATCCTAATATAAATTCCCAGAACAGAAACGTTGTTCAAAATCGACCAGATTGGAACTCGAATCAATTTCGACAGTACCCCCCGCGTCTCGCTATCAAACCGGACCCATCCGGTCAACTTAGAACGAACAACTATCGTCCGACGCAAGTAAATTCGCACGAGGAGTGTGTTGAACCCCTAACCGAAAATAAACAGACCGAGGACAATGATAATGGCTGTCCATATGCAGATGAAGATGACGATGTAAATTTTATGCCCGATTCCGAACAACAAGCAAGGGAATGACCTTTCTTCCATATTTAGAGATCAATAGAAGAACCGGGCCCCCTCTAAAAATTTTAATAGATACAGGAGCTAATCGAAATTACATTTCTCCAAAAATAGTTCCAACAAAATCCGTAGCTTCAGGATCACTTCATAGAGTGAAAAACATCAATGGATCCTATATAATTAACCAACACACCTTTTTTAACCCATTCGCAAAATACATAACTAGTATTTCCAATCAGAAATTTCATCTTTTTGAGTTTCATAACTTTTTCGATGGTCTGATTGGATTTCAGACACTTCACGAGTTGGGAGCCCTGTTCGACACCTCAACAGTCGAATTGATTATTAAAGACACCGTCATACCTTTGAAGAAAAAGTATCCCGATTTGATTGAGTTGAACTTTCATGAATTAATGTCCACAATTCACGAGGTCCCGGTTTCGGTCGCCTCCGGAGATTTCTTCCTGGAAGACGACCTACAAGTTGCCGCTGACGTATACGTGCCCTCCGGAGTGTACAGTATTCAAGAGAGTAAAGCAAGATTAGTTTTTGTTTGCACACAGGAATGTTCAACAAACAAGAAAATTGATTATGGGCAAATCGTTTCTGAAATTAATAATTTTGAAGTGAAGGATTTTCCATCACAAATTAAAGCATGTAGGCGAAATATTGAAAACGAAGTGCGTACAGATCATTTGAACGACGAAGAGAGATCGAAGCTTCTCAGCTTGCTTACAAGAAACCCAACAGTGTTCTACAGAGAGGGTGACGACCTATCGTTTACTAACGTGATTAAACATCATATAAACACCAGCGACGAGCTGCCCGTTTATACAAAAAATTACAGGTACCCCTTCGTCCATAAGGAAGAGGTACAGAAACAAATTTCTAAAATGCTCAGCCAAGGCATCATACAGCCAAGTACATCGCCATGGGGGTCACCCATATGGATAGTACCAAAAAAGGCCGATGCATCTGGTAAGCAAAAATGGCGCCTAGTAGTCGACTATAGAAAACTAAATGCGAAGACTATAGATGACAAATATCCGCTGCCCAATATCACCGAGATACTGGACAAGCTAGGCAGGTGCCAATACTTTAGCACACTTGATCTGGCCTCTGGTTTTCACCAGATCGAGGTCGACGCTAGAGATGTACAGAAAACAGCGTTTCAAGTTGACCACGGCTTATACGAATATTTACGAATGCCGTTTGGTCTGAAAAATGCTCCGGGTACGTTTCAACGGGTTATGGACCATGTACTCAGAGAATTCATTGGAAAATGTTGTCTCATTTACATGGACGACATAATTGTTTTTTCAGCTTCCTTGCAAGAGCATCTCGAGAACTTAGAAAAAATACTGAGAGCACTTGAAAAAGTAAATTTAAAGCTTCAGCTCGACAAGTGTGAGTTTCTTAAAAAAGAAGTAGCTTTCTTAGGGCATATCGTTACGGATCAGGGCGTTAAACCGAACCCTGCTAAGATTGATGCAATCAAAAGTTGGCCACTACCGAAAAACCAAAAGGAGCTGAAAGGATTCCTTGGAATTTTGGGCTATTATAGACGATTCATTCGCGACTTTGCAAAAATTTCCAAACCACTAACTGCGCAGCTGCGAAAAGGGGAAACGATTGAACATACACCTTTATTCGTAAAAACCTTTGAAAAGTGTGAAGAATTGCTTACGCAAAGTGACGTATTGCAGTATCCCGATTTCGAACGTCCATTTATTTTGACAACCGATGCTAGTAACTTTGCGTTGGGAGCCGTGCTGTCGCAGGGTTGTATAGGAAGAGACAGACCGGTCGCGTTCGCGTCTCGGACGCTTACGAAGACGGAAGAAAATTATTCCGCTATAGAAAAGGAGCTTTTGGCTATAGTATGGGCAACTCAGTACTTCCGACCATATCTTTTCGGGAGGAAATTCACCCTCTATACTGACCACCAACCTCTTACTTACGCACTTAATCTGAAGACACCTAATACCAGATTAGTGAAGTGGAGGCTGAGACTCCTGGAATATGACTTCCAAATAACTCATCGACCAGGGAAACAAAATGTGGTTGCAGACGCTCTATCCAGAATTCCCGAAGAGGTAAATGCCAATGAAGATGAATCAACAGATAGCAATTCCGTGCACTCCGCAGACTCTGACTCATCAAATCTAATTGAGTTCACTGAGCTGCCCGTTAACTTCTTTCATAATCAAGTTATATTAAAAATTGGCGATCATTACACTGAAGATTACAGTGAAGTGTTTCCACAGATGCACCGGCGAACTATTACAAATTTCGCGTTCGGGGTGCCAATTTTAATTAGAATATTTCGTGAATACATGGATCCACGAAAGGTAAATTGTATTCATTGCCCTGAACAGTTGTTCGGAACCCTTCAACTAGTGTATCGAAATTATTTCAGTAGATGCAAGACGTTCAAAGTAAAAATTTCACAAAGACTACTAACCGATTTAACCACAGATACCGAACAAGATCAAGTTATAGAAGAAACGCATGAAACCGCACATCGGGGTATTCGAGAAAATAGAGAAGAAATACTACGAAGGTGGTATTTCCCAAAAATGAAGAGAAAAATCCGCACGTACATTGTTTTGTGCCCTACGTGTAACAAAATGAAGTACGAGCGTAGACCATACAAAATCAAACATGGGGAAACTCCTATACCAGAGAAACCCTTGGACATTATCCATGTTGACATATTGATTTCGCGACCATACACCTTCCTATCAGTGGTCGATAAATTGACACGCTTTGGAACTTTGATTTCCATGAAGTCAAGAACCACACCGGATATACGAAGGGCCATATTAAAATATATCTCGCTATATGGCACACCGAAGCTAATGGTTTCTGATAACGAACCGGGAATACGGTCTATCGAAATGAGAGGCATGCTCGCCGACCTCAATGTCCAACAATATTTTACACCGGTTGATAGAAGTGAAACTAACGGGATTGTAGAGCGATTTCATTCGACCATTAATGAAATCTACAAATGCAATAGGCATAAGTTTCCCAATGTTTCAATCAAGGAGATGTTTTTGATTTGCTGTACCTTATACAACAACAGCGTACACTCCTCTCTGAAAATCAAACCTCGAGAAGCTTTCTATGGGATTAAAGATGGTGAAGAGAGACCCCTCGACCCTCAAAGAATGCTGGAAGCCCGCAACAAAGTATACGATGAAGTAATTCATCAAATCAGGCAATCCCAAGAGAAACAGAACGACCAGCGAAACCCTTCAAGAGAGGATCCACCCGCGTTGGAGCCCGGCCAAATTGTTTATAATAAACGGCAGGGGATAAAAAACAAACAACAGAGTTTCTTCAACCCCGTAACAGTAGCCAATGACGGCCACCAGACATTCACGGACTCTAACAACCGGAAATTGCATAAGAGTAAAATAAAAAGGGTCCGTACATAAAAAAAAACCCAGTAATTAGTTTTATGTAATACTAGCATTAATTTTTTTATTCATCTTATTTACGATTTCAATCATATTAACACAGTCTCATTTTAGGATTAGTACCAATGGATTTTCGACTGGCCATGGCAGTGTGGGTTCTCGCTTTCCTTAATCCATCCCATTCCAGCTCCTCCATTCAAATAACCGACCTCCAACATAATCCCGGATTATTGGCACTAGATATGGGTAAGTCTTTCGTGAGGATTGGGAAACATCGCTTATATCACTTGACCTTAAGCAGTGCGAACCAATTTTCGCCAGACTAGACGTCGCCATACACGGACTGAAAAGCTTTGGAAACCTCTCAGACTTGACAGCAATGTTGGAATCAAAGTTTAGCAATACTCGCAAGATGTTTCAAAATTTAATGCCAAGGCAAAGAAACAAGAGAGGGTTGCTCAACTTTGTAGGATCAGCCATAAAGCAGGTAACCGGAAATCTCGATAATGACGATCTAATAGAAATATCAAAAACTCTCAAAGCTCTAGAAATCGATGACAAAATTTTAATTAACGAAAATAACGAGCAAGCTAGGATTAACACCCAACTTCAGGACAGGTTAAACAAGTTTATAGAACAGTTTGAATTTGATCACAACCTTATCAGGAAAAATCTTATAGCAGCTAAGTCAAATTCAGGAATCGACAAAACAATTAAACTACTGAGAGAAATATTGAAAATTAATATCCAGCTAGATAATTTAGAATCTCACCTGAAGCTTATTTTCGAATCAATCCAACTAGCTAAACTAAATACCATACCAAGAGACATCCTTTCCCCCGACGAGTTGAGCATAATATTAGATCATTTTACCAACCATAAAATTATCATAGATAGCATTGATCAGGTTTATCAATTCCTTAATCTCAGCGCATTTTATAATCACACAAAAATTGTTTTCATAGTAGAAATTCCCTTACTAGATGAACTTGCTTATAGAACGCTGCTATTAGAGCCATTAATAGTCAAAAATAAAACACTTAAGCTACCCGCTCACACAGCAATCACCAATGACCAACAATTCTACTTCATCATCGAGGAGTGCCAACGAGTCGGCCATAACCAAATCTGCCACCCAGAAAATTTGAACAATTTCACCTTAGATGGTTGCTTTCCATACTTGCTAAAAGGAATCCCTGCGAACTGCTCGATCAAGGAAGTAAGTCTACCCTCAGAAATCAAGTCTATAACCGATAATCACTTGATTGCAAAACAAATAAACAGTCAAGAGATAGCAACCACTTGCGGGATGCGGAATCGAACCCTCTCGGGAACATTCCTAATCGAATACCACAATTGTACCATAATTATAAATGGGTTGGAATTTACCAACAAAGAATGGTACAAGGTAGAGCCATTATTGGTCGTTCCCATGGATGGTTTAGAAATCCAAACTATTGATATAGAGCCTCAAATAAGTTTTGAAAAACTTCATTTCATTAACAGGCATCATTTGGAGACATTAAATTCTAAAACCAACGTAACCGCCTTTACTTCCATATCTTTGTCGAGCATAAGCCTGATAATCGCAACAATCGCTATATTTTTCTTAATAAGCAGGAAATTTAGCAACCACTGGAACCATCACAACAAGAAGCCCTCATCCGGTCACAGAGTTGAATTCACTGCAAACGAGGACGTTTCGATCTTCAAGGAGGGGCAAGTTACAGACGAATCCTCCCAGATCAGCAGATTGCAAGAACTGGAACGCGAAGTCCACCGACTCGAGGAACCACTCGCCACATTATTTCATTCGAAGTGAGCGAGTCGGATTTCTACAGACGCTGACTGGAACGATTCCCACGGGCGTTGGCAGCGCATGCAACGGCATCGACGACGACAACGACGCGGGCTGCAGTTTGCTTGGTCAGCGGTGCAGTTGCTTTTCTAGCTTTGTAACCAGGGCATAAAAATAATAAAGTTAGTTCTAATTGAGACACGATAGAGGATAGTTAACTTTAGGTTTTCATTAATCATTTTTTAAAAAGCCATTCAGGCTAGAAAGAATTGTAACTTATATATATATATATATATATATATATATATATATATATATATATATATATATATATATATATATATATATATATATATATATATATATATATATATATATATATATATATATATATATAAATATATACATATATTTATAGAAGAGTAAGAACCTGCGAATGCTTGTGAATTTTTTGTTTATTTACTAAGATTCATTCAGAATCTCTTTTAACATTTCAAAATTGGAAGATGATATATTATTATTCTAAGCTTCACCATAATGAACGTATATTACGAACGTAATACAGCGAATGTAGTTGTAGGCAAATGAAAAAAATTGTCAAGCAAAAAACAAAAATGTAATCGTGGATTGCTATGAATTTTTGTTTGAGCTTTCTGATTAAAATATCTTTTCATGTTTGCCAATTAATGAACCTTTGTAAGGGCTTACATATTATTTTGAAAGTAAGATCAATATTTTATATTTGATTTAATCAGAGTTAAATGACACAAAACCATTTCTTATGGTAACGTAAGTATTATTGGATTTGGTTTTTGAGGATATACAGTTAATTCTGATTAGACGCATTGCGAGAAATTCTTGGTGCTTCTTCAACAAGCACGATATACTTGTGCCTAGTCACAAGTTTGCACAAAAAATACTACAGGCATAATATCGTCAAATATAAACGATATTCTTTCGAGTGTAGTTGAATATATTTCAAAAATTGATTTCCAGGGGAGGCTGAAAATGAAAATACGTACAATCGCTGAGCAAACACATTGATTCTGTCTGCAGACTCTGTATATTTTGTAACACGAAATTCCCTAATTACAGTGTTTAGTCCCACGTCAACATTTCATACAACCCTAGGGCTGTATACCTTGTAGTATATTTTGGGGGAATGAAATTTCGTTTTATAAACTCGAAAATTTGTAAAGGTTAACTTGGCGTCTCCATTGATTCGACAATGAAAGGAAGCACATGGTTTCGTTTGGGGGAAAGTGGGTGGGGACTTTTGACGCACTTGTTCAGTTTATCTAAACTGCGATAAATCCTTCGTTCAGTAGATCGTGGATTGATTGCTTACTCGAAAACGAATATGCATCTCGCTTCTTATACGGATCCACTGCACAGCTGTTTTCTCCAATATCTAAAGACTTTTTCTCCATTATTTGATTATTTTCGAAAAATTGTTTTCTAACGATTTAATTTTTTTTTTAAATTTCATAATATGAATGATATTTTATTTTCTCAATTGTTTGATATTTCATATGTTATATTCAAACTAAACTTACAAAATAACTAAAAATGAATGTGATTGAAAAAAAAAAAACAATTTACAAAAACCATAGCTCATGAAAAAATACTGGATTGCTACAAAACCATTCACACATGCAAAAGTTTGTCTCTGCAATTTGTTATAAATAATAGCAAAGCTTGGAATAGCGAAGTACTGTCCTCTTTTAATCATTGATGGGTAGTTCAAATCCCTCTCAAACACTCCGATATATCTTCACACATGATAAATGACGCGCATCTGTCATCTGCGTTCCATCACAGAAACCTTTTATAGTGTTGCGTAACAACATAACAATCCTCATCCCATCACCACCACCTTTGTCTGCTTCTTTGTCTGCTTCTTTGTTCTGCGTCTTTTTATACATGAGCAAACAAATATTATTTGATAAAAAATAAAAAAAAGTTGGCTTACTGTAGCGCATTTGCAGGAGAGTTGATAAACATATGTTTAATTTTTAAAACTTTGAAAATTTTATGTCGATATATCAAAATATCTTAAATCAAAACTGTTGATTAGATTTCACATAATGTTAAAAAATAATGGCCAATAGCTTAACCCGATCCAGGCGGAGAGAAATCAGTTTTTACCTTAAAAAATGAACTTCGAACTCTTATTACTCATCAACTATAAACATAATTATCACAAACTGTATTGCGAATTAAAGATCAATCTGTACCTTACTGAATAATTTCCTCGTGAAAATTTTCAAGCATAATTGTTGAACTTGAATCAAAGTTTGAATGTCACTCGTCGGGAATGGGTTTATCTTATACTCTAAGATTTTTTGAAACAGCTAAAATTTTCTCGTATTAGCAAAATAATTATCCCTTTCTCCATACATCTTGAACGTCGCAGTATACTTAAAGAATTAATTTGGGGTACAATATGTGCAGCATGTTTAGTGTAGGTGAAATGTCTTTTCTATTTTTGAAAATATCGAAAAAAAATCAAGTGCGGCTTGTCACGCGCCATAAGCTAAGCTGGAAACTCGATATGATGTTTTGCATAAAATGGCTTTGTTTATTTTCTCGAGCAAAAAGGTTTATAATCCCCATTACTTTCTTGACTTTTTCATAGTCTATCCTAAATGAGCTACAACAGGTACTGCCTTATTCCATCACTTGACAACCTAATTTTGATGGTAATGCCATGGTCCATGACATTACAGAACTTATTGGACATGTAACTATGAAATAACGTTCATAATCAACCGACAGTGGTTTGGCTAACTTTAGATTTCATTTACATGTTTGATATCTTTGATACTATGTTTTTCTTACATCTTAAAATTGCCTTCCGCTCTCTATTACGTTTTGGCGGTTTTTGTCGATGCACCTGCATCAGAACCTATAGCCATGTGCTAATTTAACACGTGTGCCGAATATTAGTTAAAACGCAGTTAGCTTTGATTTCCTTACGACTGGTTTCATACCAGGCGAGAGGAGGTGAGTGGAGGACTAAAAGCAAAGGTAACTTGTAGTCAGAACAGGAGTGTTTGCGTTGCTACCCTCAAAAAAATAACAAACTTTAGTATACCTCAGCTTCAGAGTTTGCTTAGGAAAAAGGTAATTTGAGTAACTTTCGTTTGTCGTGCGCGTGACTGAAAGACAAGCAAACTATATATAATCCGACGATTATATAGTTTTTGTGTTAAAACATAAAAAAATAAAGTGTGCCTTGGGATTCGGAGCCACTATAAACTGGTCGATCAGTCATTTGGCTTGAAAATATTCTTGAGATACTACCGTTGCACAATATATCGTTCGGATAACAATAAGAGATGTACATTTTACATCATGCAATCGTATCGCATAGATAGGCATATATTTTGTTCGGTCAGTTTCCGTACAAAAAATCTACGATTGTATCAACCTGGATTGAACATTCCGCGTTCGTGTCAATCTCCGCATGCGAAGCGCCATACAACTTTCCATGAGCAAAACAAACTACCAGCAAGTGCCCTGCACTCGTGTCGGCAGGTTACGAGTTCAACGAGCAGTCAATGGCCTCAATTTTCCAGCGTTTCACATATCATGTCATGTCCACCTCTTCAAGTTTGCTATTTTTACAAATAGGATACCGGCACGCTATATATTTCAGCTCTATCGAATTAGTGATGGGCGCGAGCGAGGAGACGAAAGTGGCTGAAGAACAGTGTTTTCAACTGGCAGCTCGAACTCATACAACACGCACATACACCAGCCGTACGCGGAATGTCATTGTTCTACGCCGTCAGCGGCCTATCAACATGCTTACCTTTGCTTTATAGTTTTCGTTCCCGCATACTACAATTTCCTGCGTTTCGCCGGATTTGGACACGAAACGAAACACAAACATATCCCTCAGTGTTCACAGTGTACTGCCATATCCTGGTCTGGCTGCATTCGGTTGAATGAGGCGCTAGAACAGCACTCCATACACAGTGACATTGAAATGTGGATCGATTTTTGTTTCGCGCCTTCATCAACTGCCGGTTGTTTGCACGCGAAGTAGGGTTCAAAGCATACTGACCGTGGCGTGGTTAGGGTGGATTGCTTCCTGTTGGTTGACCTTTTGAGGGAAACGTATGGGTAACATTTAGGCCAAAGTAATTGGTGAATGTTTAACAGAGAAAAATACTGCTTACTGTGAGGCTAGTTTACTAGGCATTACCGTAGTGTGCCTTTGGCGTGGCAGTTGCTACAAGAGGAAACAATTTCTTGCTGACGGCTTGCCATCAAAAGCTCGCATTCAATGCATTTTTCACGGCGGCCCAGTTCAACCATTTATCAATTACCGACTGTTGGTTTCATGTGCTATTTCCCACACGCTAGACAGCTGAAAATATTTCCTGTGGCTATTATTTATCCGCGAGGTTTTGTTTTCGTACATCCAAATGCGAAGGTTTCATCTAATGCATGCTACTGCATTGATTTTTTATTTTGGTAGTTATTTCGTAAAACTGGGTAATAATATTCGGCATACTTAAGAATGGAAATTTCGGTGAGAACTTTGCGTATTTTTTGATCATCTAGCAGGGACTGCTCTCCAGCGGAAAACTATCTATGAAATCTTCTCCCAATCTGTCAATTTTTACATAAAGCATATTATTATATATCTATCGCATTAGCTATCAAAAATACATTTTTCCAACCTCTCATGACACACCACCAAAACCTGTAATGCGGCTTTTCATTAGACAATCCACTGCTGCTATCATACATATTGGATAGCAATCCTTCCGGAAACTTACTAGGTATGCATCATAAAAGTGTAAAATAACTATATCGTCGTGTGTCGAGGTTCGTTCCCCACCCGGAGGCTTCGTCTGCACGGTCGGTGGTGTCAGCCCCAAGATGGAATTTCATACACACACACACACCGGGGGAATGTTAGGCGAACCGTCAGCAGCAAAAACCCAATATTGAAAACAATAATTCATGCTCCAAAGAGCAGTTTCCTGTACGCCCGAGAGTGACGTACGAATCTAATATGAGGCGCGTAGGTTAGGTGCCTTCCGTGTTACGTTACGATATGCGCAACTATGCTTCTCATGCTGCAAACGGGAGCCGGGCTCCGTTCCCGGTGCGGGCGAGGTTAGCAAAGGTTGCACCCGACGTAAACGGATCCATGTACGCTAAATCACATTCCGCTTCGGAACGGGCTTACGACGAACGAAACTGACGGAATCGGGACGGTCTAGAACGCTGGAACAAGAAATCAATGTATACAACAGCACCACGATATGAGCTTCTGTTTTTACGATCGGCGGAATTGTCTCATGAGCGGAAATCGGTTGCAAACACAGAATAACCGAGGCCCGGCGCTGGCGGGAGCTAGAATATTAGATTTTTACGGTTGGTTTAATTTAATATCTGTCGAAAGTGGGTTCCCGCGAGTATGGATATGGGGGGCCCATCGCTGGGTGTCACAAAGTGATTGGAAATGTGCTAACCAGAGTGCTCGGGATTAGGTTAATGGGGAACAGCTTCAGATGCGTCTTTATCCGATGCCGGCTGGGTCGTTGGTGGGATTTGCTACCATCTTTCCAGCTGCGTTTCACAACGGCCTCGGTTTTGAGAGACGGAATTAATGTTCAGTAACGTTTAGTGACAGTGATAAAAAAGAGCTTAACGGTAACAGCAAAAATTAAACCAGCTTCGAGCTCCATAAAAAGTTGAACATTTTTCGTAAACAACTTTGCGTTCATTGAAAACCGTAAAACCGTTTCTTGGTCGCTTAACTTTAACAATATACATGGTTACTGAAGACCAATACAAATTGATTTTTTACATTTACATTCAAGAAAGAAGTAAACAATTAAAGAGCGTAAGAAATATTGAAGATTTGTTGACTTTAACTATTAAAACTATGATTTAAAAATTTTAGTTTTTGGCTTCTGATATTTGGCCTTTGACTTTTTGCATTTTTACGATCTTCGATGTTGTACATTGGATTTTCAATTTTCAACTATCGACTCCCGGCTTAAAAAAAACAAATTTCGATTTTTGTTTTTCAAGTTTTGATGATCGATTTTCAAATTTTTATTTTAAATTTTCTACTTTCCACTTTCGATTTTCGACGTTGGTTATTCGATTTTCGAATTCCGATTTTAAATTTGGTCTTTCGACTGTCGATTTTTAAGTTTTGATATTCGCTTTTTAAATATCGATTTCCGATCTTCGATTTTTAATTTTTGAATTTTGATTTTCGAATTTCCACTTTCAATTTTCGACTTTCGATTTTTGACTTTTTACTTCAGATTGACGTTGGACATTCGATTTTCAGTTCTCGATCCTCGTTTTAGCCTATCAGCTTTTAAACTTGGACTTTAGATTTTCGATCCGTTTTTCAGTTTTCGATTTTGGTTTTATATTTTTGATTTTCGAATATCGAATTTTGACTATCAATTTTCGACTTTCGATTTTGCACCTTTGATTTTCGATTTTGAATCATCAATTTCCGATTTTTGATTTTCAATTTTTGACTTTCGACCTTTTTCCACAGATAAACAGACGTGCCACTCGCAGACGATTTCATCGACAAGGAAAATAACGATTATTTTGAAATTTTGCTTAGTGGGCAATAATGCCGCGGGTGTCGCTAGAGGCAAGTGTGGACGTTCATCATCGAAGACAAAAACCGTCAGTTATGCCGCTGGTGTTAATGTTAGCAAGCGTACACATCCATTAGCAAAAACTAAAACCGTTTTACGAAAATAAATTAGTAAGCAATAAGCTCACATGGTGGCTATTTTGATATCCAATATCCAATTATCTAGTTTTGACGTTGGACATTCGATTTCCAAATTTTAACTCTCACTCTCTTCAACTCCTCAATTTCCTAACTCTCATCCCTCATCTCGACATTCAATTTTCGACTATTGATTTTCAAATTTCCATTTTCGGTGAGGCTTTTGTTTTTCGACATTTGATCATCGTTTTTCGATTTCAGATTTTTAATACATATATAATTTTCAACTTTCAATTTTCGATTTCAAACTTCCATGGAATTTATTCACTTTAGACTTTGAATAAATTCCTATTTACAGGTCTTATTTGATTTTGGCAATACTTATATTATATTATATAATATTTAATGATGACTACTGGACTAAAAAATAGATTCAATAGACAATTATATAGCCAGTCCGAACAGTGTTGTCCGATGCCTACCGGACTGAAGCGAAAATTCAGTTCAACGCTTGGTTACTGGTGACAACACGTCCAAAGTTTTGATGTTGCCAGAATTGAACCGTGCCAAAAACGGAACGTGCCTAAATCGAACGAGGACTGTACTTATTACTATTAATTTTTTTATTTACCTTATACTTTTTGTTTTTACTTTTAACTCTTGACCTTTTTTCTTTTTGAATTTTTACTTTTGACTTTTCACTGTTGACTTTTGACATTTTACTTTTTACTGTTTACTGTTTTCTTTTTACTAATTACTGTATACTGTTTACTGTTTACTTTTTACTTTTTACTTTCTACTTTTTACTTTTTACTTTTTACTTTTTACTTTTTACTTTTTACTTTTTACTTTTTACTTTTTACTTTTTACTTTTTACTTTTTACTTTTTACCTTCCACTTTTTACTTTTTACTTTTACATTTTACATTTTAATTTTTACTTTTTACTTTTTACATTTTACTTTTTACTTTTTACTTTTTACTTTTTACTTTTTACTTTTTACTTTTTACTTTTACTTTTTACTTTTTACTTTTTACTTTTTACTTTTTACTTTTTACTTTTTACTTTTTACTTTTTACTTTTTACTTTTTACTTTTTACTTTTTACTTTTTACTTTTTACTTTTTACTTTTTACTTTTTACTTTTTACATTTTACTTCTTACTTTTTACTTTTTACTTTTTACTTTTTACTTTTTACTTTTTACTTTTTACTTTTTACTTTTTACTTTTTACTTTTTACTTTTTACTTTTTACTTTTTACTTTTTACTTTTTACTTTTTACTTTTTACTTTTTACATTTTACTTCTTACTTTTTACTTTTTACTTTTTACTTTTTACTTTTTACTTTTTACTTTTTACTTTTTACTTTTTACTTTTTACTTTTTACTTTTTACTTTTTACTTTTTACTTTTTACTTTTTACTTTTTACTTTTTACTTTTTACTTTTTACTTTTTACTTTTTACTTTTTACTTTTTACTTTTTACTTTTTACTTTTTACTTTTTTCTTTTAACTTTTTACTTTTTACTTTTTACTTTTTACTTTTTACTTTTTACTTTTTACTTTTTACTTTTTACTTTTTACTTTTTACGTTTTACTTTTTACTTTTTACTTTTTACTTTTTACTTTTTACCTTCCACTTTTTACTTTTTACTTTTACATTTTACATTTTACTTTTTACTTTTTACTTTTTACTTTTTACTTTTTACTTTTTACTTTTTACTTTTTACTTTTTACTTTTTACTTTTTACTTTTTACTTTTTACTTTTTACTTTTTACTTTTTACTTTTTACTTTTTACTTTTTACTTTTTACTTTTTACTTTTTCCTTTTTACTTTTTACTTTTTACTTTTTACTTTTTACTTTTTACTTTTTACTTTTTACTTTTTACTTTTTACTTTTTACTTTTTACTTTTTACTTTTTACTTTTTACTTTTTACTTTTTACTTTTTACTTTTTACTTTTTACTTTTTACTTTTTACTTTTTACTTTTTACTTTTTACTCTTTACTCTTTACTTTTTACTTTTTACTCTTTACTTTTTACTTTTTACTTTTTACTTTTTACTTTTTACTTTTTACTTTTTACTTTTTACTTTTTACTTTTTACTTTTTACTTTTTACTTTTTACTTTTTACTTTTTACTTTTTACTTTTTACTTTTTACTCTTTACTTTTTACTTTTTACTTTTTACTTCTTACTTTTTACTTTTTACTTTTTACTCTTTACTTTTTACTTTTTACTTTTTACTTTTTACTTTTTACGTTTTACTTTTTACTTTTTACTTTTTACTTTTTACTTTTTACTTTTTACTTTTTACTTTTTACGTTTTACTTTTTACTTTTTACTTTTTACTTTTTACTCTTTACTTTTTACTTTTTACTTTTTACTTTTTACTTTTTACTTTTTACTTTTTACTTTTTACTTTTTACTTATTACTTTTTACTTTTTACTTTTTACTTCTCACTTTTTACTTTTTACTTTTTACTTTTTACTTTTACTTTTTACTTTTTACTTTTTACTTTTTTCTTATTACTTTTTACTTTTTACTTTTTACCTTTTACTTTTTACTTTTTACTTTTTACTTTTTACTTTTTACTTTTTACTCTTTACTCTTTACTTTTTACTTTTTACTCTTTACTTTTTACTTTTTACTTTTTACTTTTTACTTTTTACTTTTTACTTTTTACTTTTTACTGTTTACTTTTTACTTTTTACTTTTTACTTTTTACTTTTTACTTTTTCCTTTTTACTTTTTACTTTTTACTTTTTACTTTTTACTTTTTACTTTTTACTTTTTACTTTTTACTTTTTACTTTTTACTTTTTACTTTTACTTTTTACTTTTTACTTTTTACTTTTTACTTTTTACTTTTTACTTTTTTCTTTTTACTTTTTACTTTTTACTTTTTACTTTTTACTTTTTACTTTTTACTTTTTACTTTTTACTTTTTACTTTTTACTTTTTACTTTTTACTTTTTACTTCTTACTTTTTACTTTTTACTTTTTACTTTTTACTTTTTACTTTTTACTTTTTACTTTTTACTTTTTACTTTTTACTTTTTACTTTTTACTTTTTACTTTTTACTTTTTACTTTTTACTTTTTACTTTTTACTTTTTACTTTTTACTTTTTACTTCTTACTTTTTACTTTTTACTTTTTACTTTTTACTTTTTACTTTTTACTTTTTACTTCTTACTTTTTACTTTTTACTTTTTACTTTTTACTTTTTACTTTTTACTTTTTACTTTTTACTTTTTACTTTTTACTTTTTACTTTTTACTTTTTACTTTTTACTTTTTACTTTTTACTTTTTACTTTTTACTTTTTACTTTTTACTTTTTACTTTTTACTTTTTACTTTTTACTTTTTACTTTTTACTTTTTACTCTTTACTTTTTACTTTTTACTTTTTACTTCTTACTTTTTACTTTTTACTTTTTACTTTTTACTTTTTACTTTTTACTTTTTACTTTTTACGTTTTACTTTTTACTTTTTACTTTTTACTTTTTACTTTTTACTTTTTACTTTTTACTTTTTACGTTTTACTTTTTACTTTTTACTTTTTACTTTTTACTTTTTACTTTTTACTTTTTACTTTTTACTTTTTATTTTTTACTTTTTACTTTTTACTTTTTACTTTTTACTTTTTACTTTTTACTTTTTACTTTTTACTTTTTACTTTTTACTTTTTACTTTTTACTTTTTACTTTTTACTTTTTACTTCTTACTTTTTACTTTTTACTTTTTACTTTTTACTTTTTACTTTTTACTTTTTACTTTTTACTTTTTACTTTTTACTTTTTACTTTTTACTTTTTACTTTTTACTTTTTACTTTTTACTTTTTTCTTTTTACTCTTTACTTTTTACTTTTTACTTTTTACTTCTTACTTTTTACTTTTTACTTTTTACTTTTTACTTTTTACTTTTTACTTTTTACTTTTTACTTTTTACTTTTTACTTTTTACGTTTTACTTTTTACTTTTTACTTTTTACTTTTTACTTTTACTTTTTACTTTTTACTTTTTACGTTTTACTTTTTACTTTTTACTTTTTACTTTTTACTTTTTACTTTTTACTTTTTACTTTTTACTTTTTACTTTTTACTTTTTACTTTTTACTTTTTACTTTTTACTTTTTACTTTTTACTTTTTACTTTTTACTTTTTACTTTTTACTTTTTACTTTTTACTTTTTACTTTTTACTTTTACTTCTCACTTTTTACTTTTTACTTTTTACTTTTTACTTTTTACTTTTTACTTTTTACTTTTTACTTTTTTCTTATTACTTTTTACTTTTTACTTTTTACCTTTTACTTTTTACTTTTTACTTTTTACTTTTTACTTTTTACTTTTTACTTTTTACTCTTTACTCTTTACTTTTTACTTTTTACTCTTTACTTTTTACTTTTTACTTTTTACTTTTTACTTTTTACTTTTTACTTTTTACTTTTTACTTTTTACTTTTTACTTTTTACTTTTTACTTTTTACTTTTTACTTTTTACTTTTTACTTTTTACTTTTTACTTTTTACTTTTTACTTTTTACTTTTTACTTTTTACTTTTTACTTTTTACTTTTTACTTTTTACTTTTTACTTTTTACTTTTTACTTTTACTTTTTACTTTTTACTTTTTACTTTTTACTTTTTACTTTTTACTTTTTACTTTTTACTTTTTACTTTTTACTTTTTACTTTTTACTTTTTACTTTTTACTTTTTACTTTTTACTTTTTACTTTTTACTTTTTACTTTTTACTTTTTACTTTTTACTTTTTACTTTTTACTTTTTACTTTTTACTTTTTACTTCTTACTTTTTACTTTTTACTTTTTACTTTTTACTTTTTACTTTTTACTTTTTACTTTTTACTTTTTACGTTTTACTTTTTACTTTTTACTTCTTACTTTTTACTTCTTACTTTTTACTTTTTACTTTTTACTTTTACTTTTTACTTTTTACTTTTTACTTTTTTCTTATTACTTTTTACTTTTTACTTTTTACCTTTTACTTTTTACTTTTTACTTTTTACTTTTTACTTTTTACTTTTTACTCTTTACTCTTTACTTTTTACTTTTTACTCTTTACTTTTTACTTTTTACTTTTTACTTTTTACTTTTTACTTTTTACTTTTTACTTTTTACTGTTTACTTTTTACTTTTTACTTTTTACTTTTTACTTTTTACTTTTTACTTTTTACTTTTTACTTTTTACTTTTTACTTTTTACTTTTTACTTTTTACTTTTTACTTTTTACTTTTTACTTTTTACTTTTTACTTTTTACTTTTTACTTTTACTTTTTACTTTTTACTTTTTACTTTTTACTTTTTACTTTTTACTTTTTTCTTTTTACTTTTTACTTTTTACTTTTTACTTTTTACTTTTTACTTTTTACTTCTTACTTTTTACTTTTTACTTTTTACTTTTTACTTTTTACTTTTTACTTTTTACTTTTTACTTTTTACTTTTTACTTTTTACTTTTTACTTTTTACTTTTTACTTTTTACTTTTTACTTTTTACTTTTTACTTTTTACTTTTTACTTTTTACTTCTTACTTTTTACTTCTTACTTTTTACTTTTTACTTTTTACTTTTTACTTTTTACTTCTTACTTTTTACTTTTTACTTTTTACTTTTTACTTTTTACTTTTTACTTTTTACTTTTTACTTTTTACTTTTTACTTTTTACTTTTTACTTTTTACTTTTTACTTTTTACTTTTTACTTTTTACTTTTTACTTTTTACTTTTTACTTTTTACTTTTTACTTTTTACTTTTTACTTTTTACTTTTTACTCTTTACTTTTTACTTTTTACTTTTTACTTCTTACTTTTTACTTTTTACTTTTTACTTTTTACTTTTTACTTTTTACTTTTTACTTTTTACGTTTTACTTTTTACTTTTTACTTTTTACTTTTTACTTTTTACTTTTTACTTTTTACTTTTTACGTTTTACTTTTTACTTTTTACTTTTTACTTTTTAATTTTTACTTTTTACTTTTTACTTTTTACTTTTTACTTTTTACTCTTTACTTTTTACTTTTTACTTTTTACTTTTTACTTTTTACTTTTTACTTTTTACTTTTTACTTTTTACTTTTTACTTCTCACTTTTTACTTTTTACTTTTTACTTTTTACTTTTTACTTTTTACTTTTTACTTTTTACTTTTTACTTTTTTCTTATTACTTTTTACTTTTTACTTTTTACCTTTTACTTTTTACTTTTTACTTTTTACTTTTTACTTTTTACTTTTTACTTTTTACTTTTTACTTTTTACTTTTTACTTTTTACTTTTTACTTTTTACTTTTTACTTTTTACTTTTTACTTTTTACTTTTTACTTTTTACTTCTCACTTTTTACTTTTTACTTTTTACTTTTTACTTTTTACTTTTTACTTTTTACTTTTTACTTTTTTCTTATTACTTTTTACTTTTTACTTTTTACCTTTTACTTTTTACTTTTTACTTTTTACTTTTTACTTTTTACTTTTTACTTTTTACTCTTTACTCTTTACTTTTTACTTTTTACTCTTTACTTTTTACTTTTTACTTTTTACTTTTTACTTTTTACTTTTTACTTTTTACTTTTTACTTTTTACTTTTTACTTTTTACTTTTTACTTTTTACTTTTTACTTTTTACTTTTTACTTCTCACTTTTTACTTTTTACTTTTTACTTTTTACTTTTTACTTTTTACTTTTTACTTTTTACTTTTTTCTTATTACTTTTTACTTTTTACTTTTTACCTTTTACTTTTTACTTTTTACTTTTTACTTTTTACTTTTTACTTTTTACTTTTTACTCTTTACTCTTTACTTTTTACTTTTTACTCTTTACTTTTTACTTTTTACTTTTTACTTTTTACTTTTTACTTTTTACTTTTTACTTTTTACTTTTTACTTTTTACTTTTTACTTTTTACTTTTTACTTTTTACTTTTTACTTTTTACTTTTTACTTTTTACTTTTTACTTTTTACTTTTTACTTTTTACTTTTTACTTTTTACTTTTTACTTTTTACTTTTTACTTTTTACTTTTTACTTTTACTTTTTACTTTTTACTTTTTACTTTTTACTTTTTACTTTTTACTTTTTACTTTTTACTTTTTACTTTTTACTTTTTACTTTTTACTTTTTACTTTTTACTTTTTACTTTTTACTTTTTACTTTTTACTTTTTACTTTTTACTTTTTACTTTTTACTTCTTACTTTTTACTTTTTACTTTTTACTTTTTACTTTTTACTTTTTACTTTTTACTTTTTACTTTTTACGTTTTACTTTTTATTTTTTACTTCTTACTTTTTACTTCTTACTTTTTACTTTTTACTTTTTACTTTTACTTTTTACTTTTTACTTTTTACTTTTTTCTTATTACTTTTTACTTTTTACTTTTTACCTTTTACTTTTTACTTTTTACTTTTTACTTTTTACTTTTTACTTTTTACTCTTTACTCTTTACTTTTTACTTTTTACTCTTTACTTTTTACTTTTTACTTTTTACTTTTTACTTTTTACTTTTTACTTTTTACTTTTTACTGTTTACTTTTTACTTTTTACTTTTTACTTTTTACTTTTTACTTTTTACTTTTTACTTTTTACTTTTTACTTTTTACTTTTTACTTTTTACTTTTTACTTTTTACTTTTTACTTTTTACTTTTTACTTTTTACTTTTACTTTTTACTTTTTACTTTTTACTTTTTACTTTTTACTTTTTACTTTTTTCTTTTTACTTTTTACTTTTTACTTTTTACTTTTTACTTTTTACTTTTTACTTCTTACTTTTTACTTTTTACTTTTTACTTTTTACTTTTTACTTTTTACTTTTTACTTTTTACTTTTTACTTTTTACTTTTTACTTTTTACTTTTTACTTTTTACTTTTTACTTTTTACTTTTTACTTTTTACTTTTTACTTTTTACTTTTTACTTCTTACTTTTTACTTCTTACTTTTTACTTTTTACTTTTTACTTTTTACTTTTTACTTCTTACTTTTTACTTTTTACTTTTTACTTTTTACTTTTTACTTTTTACTTTTTACTTTTTACTTTTTACTTTTTACTTTTTACTTTTTACTTTTTACTTTTTACTTTTTACTTTTTACTTTTTACTTTTTACTTTTTACTTTTTACTTTTTACTTTTTACTTTTTACTTTTTACTTTTTACTTTTTACTCTTTACTCTTTACTTTTTACTTTTTACTTCTTACTTTTTACTTTTTACTTTTTACTTTTTACTTTTTACTTTTTACTTTTTACTTTTTACTTTTTACTTTTTACTTTTTACTTTTTACTTTTTACTTTTTACTTTTTACTTTTTACTTTTTACTTTTTACTTTTTACTTTTTACTTTTACTTTTTACTTTTTACTTTTTACTTTTTACTTTTTACTTTTTACTTTTTACTTTTTACTTTTTACTTTTTACTTTTACTTTTTACTTTTTACTTTTTACTTTTTACTTTTTACTTTTTACTTTTTACTTTTTACTTTTTACTTTTTACTTTTTACTTCTTACTTTTTACTTTTTACTTTTTACTTTTTACTTTTTACTTTTTACTTTTTACTTTTTACTTTTTACTTTTTACTTTTTACTTTTTACTTTTTACTTTTTACTTTTTACTTTTTACTTTTTACTTTTTACTTTTTTCTTTTTACTCTTTACTTTTTACTTTTTACTTTTTACTTCTTACTTTTTACTTTTTACTTTTTACTTTTTACTTTTTACTTTTTACTTTTTACTTTTTACTTTTTACTTTTTACGTTTTACTTTTTACTTTTTACTTCTTACTTTTTACTTCTTACTTTTTACTTTTCACTTTTTACTTTTTACTTCTTACTTTTTACTTTTTACTTTTTACTGTTTAATTTTTACTTTTTACTTTTTACTTTTTACTTTTTACTTTTTTCTTTTTACCTTTACTGTGTTCCAGTTTATCAACATAGTCTTGGTTTTTTTATTTTGAATATGCAATTAATTTTTTGTTTATTTCCCTAATTTATTTAGAAAGTTTTCTATTTACTTTTATTTCATTTACTTTGTACTTTAATGCTTCAATGAATTTATTAACAAATTCGCTATCTTTAGTATCTTCAGAAACATGCTATTGACTCGAAGTTAGTCATTTATAAAATTTAACGATTTGTTTCTCCTAGTACTTCTTGAAGCATGCTTCATTCGAATTATTTGCTGCTACAGAACATCTCAACTTTGTACCCGCATAATGCATCACAAAGCAAACGTCCGTCTGCGCTACACAACTGCACAACAGCCTGAGCAGCGATGCTGACTATCTCTCTGTTCGGGAAAGCACGCCTGTTCATTAAAAAGGTCGACCTTTGTCCATACATATAATCCAATTCGGACACAAAACCAGCCGGCCGTTGCTGGATGCAGCGCCTAATGAGAGGCAAACGATTGAAGCTTCGCCATGTTTGCCTCGCTTGCAGTAGCCGGACAAGGACTGCGTGTTTCCGTTGGAGCTTGAAAACCGAAATGCGGCTTGCTCGACAACAATGACAATTACCCACACAATCACCCCCCCCCCCTCCCGACAGGCAGCACCGCAATGCTCTCGGTTGGAATAGGAAGCGACCATACTGTTTGCTGTGTTCGGTAGACGCCTCCCACCTCCCACCGGTCCAGGGATGATGCCACCGGATATTCGTATCTGCAGGCGAACACACAGCAAAACCAGATTGAATGTGGATTAATCTTGCGTGCGGATTGCTCACTTGAACTTCTATTTGTTGCAGGTTTCGATCGGGTTACTTGTTCGGGATACAACCAAGGTGCCATGTTCAGCCTGTGGATAATTCTACTACCTGAGTTTGTCCGGTGTTCTTGCTTCGGAAGGTAGCATCTGCCATCCTGACCCTGTTCGTGTCCTGTTTGGTAAAAAGCTTAGAAGAACCGGATTTGTCACAGTTTATCTCAGCACTTGTGGACATGGACATAAGAAAACTAAATTACTCTTGAAATCCTTGTTCAACTGACTTTTCGACAAAATGTGGAAAATTTTCTCCGATTGAATGACGAACATACGACACCTGGCTTCTGTGGTCGGCGATTGACCTCTGCAGTATCGAACCGGTCAGCAACTTTTACCCACAAAGGGCGTGATAATTTGAAGATCTACATAAGCATTGCACTAGAAACATCGAAATCTGACACGTATCAAAGTCTTACGCTTTATTTCCGTCCACAGACATGCTGGGCAGTATGTTTTGTTACTTGATTTGAAAAGGCTTTCAGGCAAAAGGCCAATTTACTGACTACTATGGATCCTAACATGGTTGGACCGATTTCCACAACCGGTCGGTGTGGTAGTGAGAGTTTATTGGGTAAGGTCCTGAACATGAATGCTATAAAATGGTACACTTGCAATGAATGAGTGTTCTGTCAGGGTTGGGCGGAGTTGTACACGACAGCAGCCTTTCGCATTGTTAAGGCAGCATGAGGTTGCTCGAGTGGTAGCTTAGTTGGCGCTATTTGTGGCCGAAGGAAGATGTGCTCTCGGCAGTTGGCCTCCTATCGCTTTAGCGACGATAATGAGAATGTTCGAAATGATGCCTAAATAGATGATGAGAGCTCGTACTGGAAAGCCGCGTTGAGGTACGCCTGCCATCAGGCTTGCTCATTTCACTTGACAGACACTATTCGATGGGGTTCCTTGGTCTAGACACAAACGGCTGATGGGTTGCCGATGAGGTTTTCGGAATCTGTGGCTGCACTCGTCGGTTTTGAATTGTTGTCCGGTCCGGTGATGGAGAAGAATGACCATCGCTTCTGGAGTGGAATCCGGTTAAAAAGGTTTTGTTTCGGAGTGGCATGCTGGTGAAATACTTCATCTGTGTAGGGCTTTTGAGTTTGCCTCAGTTGTAACGTATAAGGTGAGAGAGTTTCTGGTTTAAATAGACAAAAACTGTATATTGAATTAAGAAGGATTTTAAAAATCCTTAGTATTAAAAACATTGTCAATGTGAGACACAAGCCGAGGAAGAGTATCAAATTTCGACTAAAAACTAATTTATGCAGAATAAATAATAATGTTTTGGCAACATTGACTCTTCAATTCATCTGAAGAAGATCGTTTGGGTACTTTCAAATAAAGTTTACTGATATTTTTTGTAATATTCTCTGTAAAATAAAGTGAATACATAGTCAGTTCTCTCAGGACAGGAAAGGTAATTTATTTCGAACAACAGGATTATCTGGTTTGAATTGCATGGAGAAGAATGTGACGCGGTGGCATACTTGGAATGAAAAGAATTCCTAACAAAATATTTGAATAGCGTGGACTCAGAAAGAATGTCGACATGGCAAAAATAAAACAATTTAAATAGGCGAATTCGTTTATGCTCAAAATTTTGCTAGATAAGCATTTTTATCAGATTTATATAAGACACTAAGTTTTACAAAGATGACAAGGCGCTTAGTATAACTCATCCTAATTCGAACTATTCCATATCTCTTTCTGGTTTACGTTCCATGTTTTGTGCGACAAGATAGAAATAGGGTATTTGTTCCAATTTTCATCTTAAAATGCTGACTTTTGCTAAGATGGTAAGATCATGTGCAACATTTTCATGCAATCTTCGGAGAAATAAATGAAATACGCTAACCTACTCTTATGGAATCTAACAACTATGCAAATATAGTAAAAATAATAGAAATAATCATTTTTCACAACGCTCCTATACTCGTTACACCACCTCAATCACTGTTCATGCTCTGAACGCCGTTTTTTATATTCAAATTTTGTATATTTCCCTATTTTTTTGTCCTGAACATAAAAAAGAGGGTCAAAGGTACATATTAACCAACTGAGTTTGACAAAACAACAGAGCAACAACCTAAAAACCCGTAGCGATAATACATTTTATAAAGTTGTTTAATCTATGATGGTAACGAATTACTCAATAAACAAACAGGATTTTTTTTCTTAAAAATAATATGAGGTAACCTAACGTTTTTATGAAAACACTTCCTGGAACTGTCTCGCATCTCTAATGTTTTTCATGCCCCAGAATGACGATTTCTTTTCGAGATATCACCAGATTTCGATGTTTCATGTATTTTTAAGGCATTAGAAGAAGTTTTAGACTCAAAAGTAATTTTTTAAAAGGGCGGATGTATTTTGGTATTGGCTTCATTCAAAAAATTGAACAGCAGGAATAAAGGGAATTCGAATTGCCACTAATTACACAGTGCAACAAAAATTTACTTTTTTTCTGCCTTGGTTTCTATATATAATTTTTTTGTGTATTTTGATGCAAAAATAAATTCCCCCGAGTTTGAACATACTTCAACTCAAGGGACAACAATGGCGCCATTTTGAATTTTTGAGAAATCGAAAATTTTCGATGTTTTTTCGACGCAATTTTGTTTTAAGATAAAATATCAAAATTCTAAGAGTTTGTCCACATATTAGCATCTTTTAACCCATCTTTTGAAAAAAAAAAAAACAGATCTTAAATCGGACAAAAACTGAGCTCAAAACGGTGATTCTACGAAAACGGTTTTGGCATGGTTTTAGTATGTTTGGACTATATTCCCGTTCATCTTCGCATTCCCGCGAAACTACATACATTGTTCACTTTACTAAACTTAAAATGTAAGTCAATTATGACAAAAAATGAAATTAGTTCGTAAAGCGAATGGTGATGGTTTCATTCAGACACAGGTCCTGTAAGTAACATAGTTTGTCACAATTTATCTTATTCTTGTAATCTAACCTATAAAAGAGAGTTGCATATGTACGACCATAACTCTACAACGAAACGGCTGATTTGAACTGGCTTCGTCTTGTTGTGAAAAACGTTACAGCAAGAAAACCCGGAAAGTTTCAAGAAAAATGTTAAAACTTACGAAAATTCAGTTACCGTACAATGAAGAAATGAATTCACAGTAGGCGCAATCAAGCACGACAATTTCTCTCCTTCATAAGGTTTGTTGCAAATATATTCTTTGATACAAGATGCTGCATTTAATAATTCTGACTCGCGTGCAAGTTTTCCATTGTTTTTAAAAACTATAACAAGGACCTGAATGATTAGAACGCATGCTTAGAATGATTTAAACGCAAGTTTAGGAATAAATAAACATATTCGGAGCCCGATTCACGATTGTCGGGGCCGGGGGTTCAAACCATGTGTGGGGGTCCCAAAATAAAGCAAAACTGTTTTTCTTTTCGAAAGTATATTAAATCTTTATTTGTCTTTGAAAACTTAACAGAAGTTGATGGGAAATAATTAATACATCTCTTCACAAGGTTTCTTGATGAAAAACTAATTTATCATGTAATAAGCAATTATTGTTTATTTTTTCGTCAATCAGGGTAGACTACATACAGTTTTACTCACATTTATGATAAAATTGTGTAATTTTGTCTTCTGTTCAAAGTTTTTCTTAATGCTGCCCTGGACATAGTTCCGTCAATGTGTACACAATATTGATTATATGTGTTCATCATTTGGTTCATGGGTCTATTAGTTGCATACATTGTTCGTTGAGGAGCCACTTTAAACAAACTTCTGGTTCTAAGTATGCGTGAGGGTACATAAAAGTTTTAGTTTTCTAGTAGGTTTTCTGATTTGACACGATGAGAGATTATATCGTTGATAAAAGAGACCTCAGCGATTTCTCTTCGTTTTACAAGCGTTTCAATGTTAATTAGCATGCACCGTGATTCATATGATGGGAGGATCAGAGAGCTTCAACCTATCTTCCTGAGTGCATACAACAAAAACTGTTTTTGAACTGATTCTATTCTCGCTACATGTGTGGGTAGATATGGGCTCCAAACTACACTACAATATTCAAGAACAGATCTTACATACGAAACATAAAGTGTTTTAATGGTATAGGGGTCTTTAAAATTGTAGCTGAACCTTTTGATGAATCCTAACATACTGAAAGCTTTATTGATCATTGTATAATAGTGTTCCACAAATGTTAGTTTTGAGTCAAGTATTACGCCTAGGTCTCTGAACTTGTAACTCCTTTGAATCAACTGATTTCCTAAAGTGAAACTGAAATAATGATTGGTGTGTTTTTTCGAGTACCTACGATATAATGTTGCATTTTTTAATATTAAGATCCAGTAGGCTTTTGGTACACCAATTGAAGAAAACGTTGATTTCATCCTGAAAATGTTGTAGATCTACGCTGTTACGTATCTCCATGTACAATTTCATGTCGTCTGCATAGATTAGTACTTTGGCGCATTTCAATACAAGATTGACATCGTCGACAAACATAATAAATAATAAAGGACCCAAGTGGGAACCCTGTGGAACACCAGAAGTGACTTTAATTGCTGTCGAAGTTTTACCTTTAAAACGAACAAACTGCGTTCTATTCGTCAGGTACGATTCGATCCATGTTATCCATGTCCCATACGTTTAAGCTTAAAAAGCAACAGCCGGATATCAACTCTATCGAACGCCTTACTGAAGTCAGTGTATAAAGTTTCAATGAAGTTATTCCTGTCCATCGCCCCTAAAGAAAAGTTCACAAATTCTAATAGGTTTGAAGAGGTAGATCTACCTTTGAAAAACCCGTGTTGGTTATTGGAAATACTATTTTTGACTTGACTGAACATTTTTTGATAGTTCTTGATATCTGCCCGCTTACCAGAATTGAATATTGGGATCAAAAATGATTCTTTCAAGGCTAGCGGAAAAACGCCTGACTTAAGAGACAGGTTGAAAAGCCAAAAAAGGGGTCTAACAAATGAAGTTGCAAATGTTCAAGTAATGATGGCGGTATCTGATCGGGACCCGGTCCTTTATTGGCATCAAGGCCTTCAAGCGACATTAGGATTTCTTGAACAGTAATATTGTCAACTGATACGTCATTTTCTTGTTATTTTAGGTAGGCAAAATAGTTTATGTCTGGAGTATCCTCTGATGTTTTATAATTGTTTTGAAAAAATCGCGCAAACTGGTTACAAATAACACCACTATTAGTTCCATCAAAGTCTTCAATTTGCATGCGGGATGGATAATTAGAAGTTTTCCTTTTTTCGTTCGCGAAGCTAAAAAACGCTTTCGGATCGGATTTAATGTTGGCTTCTACTTTTGCATTAAAACTCTCATATGCTAAGGATATTTCTACGTCAAGTGCTCTGCAAATTTTTATATAATTATTTAAGTTCTGAGAACTTTTGTCTTTCTTATAGGCTTTAAGTGCCTTTTGTTTTCTGTTTTTGGGATTTCTAAATTCTCGTGTGTACCATACCGGATATTTATAGTTTACCTGTATCCTTTTCTTTCTCTTGGGCACGAGTTCATTGATAATTGAATAAAGGCTGTTACTAATTATGCCAACAGCTTTGTTTATGTCTTTTTCATTTTTCAGTAAATTTTGTCAGTTTACATCGTTTAGTCTCCTATCTAATTCTTGATAATAAGGGTTTTGAAAATTGTGAACAAGCTCATAGTCGGTATCGCCAGGGCGCTGTCTATGAGAGTCAGTGAACAGTGAATACTCGATGGCAGTATGACATGTTTCGTTTCTCCATAATGGATCTAAGGTGGCATCAATACAAAAGTCTTCAGTGCAGTTGGTGAATAAAAGCTCCAAATAGCAGTTAAGTTGGCTACGAACATGGTTGATTTAATAAAGTCCAAGTTCGCAGATTTTATCGAAAATAAAGTGTAGTGTATCATTTTCACCTAAGACAGGCTGCAGAAGATATTCGTTATCGACATCCTGAGTGAAATCAATGGCGTTTTGATTAAAATCACCATAAATATGAATTTTAGTTTCAGGTTCTAAACAATCAATAATAATTTGTGCTGTTTCGAAAAACTTTTCATACGAAGCTATTTTTGCCATGTCGGGAGGAAAGTAAACGGAAACAAACAGATGTTTTTCATTTTTCATTAAAACTTTAACCCAAACGTCTTCAAATTCAGCGTGTTCATCAGTAGGAAGTAGCTCTGATGATAAAGTAGCATTAACAGCAATAAGTACTCCACCACCAGATTTTTTTACTGTTAGTTTCAAATCGCGATCACTTCGAAAAACATTAAACCTACTACCAAAGACTTCTCCACTTTTGATATCTTCTTTCCAGTTTATTTCAGTAGCTAGAATGACATCATAATGACAGCCATTTACTTTTTTGAAAATTTGCTCCATTTTGCTTGCACCTCTCATTCGATTAAAATTTTGACAATACACTACTGTTTCACTAACACTAATTACCTCTCCTTGCGAGGATGTCGTCAATTCTGTATTTATGTTGTCCTCCAAGGGGTCCGTCAGTTTCTGGCAAAACACGAATGCCTCCATGTACACGCAAACGAGAGGCTCCGGGGTAAGTGTGATGAAACGGAAGATGCCGACGTAGATGATAAGTATGAAGCTGAGGTAGATGCTGTAATGCTCGTCAAATCGGAACGCGCTGCTGGATATGGATTCAGTACTTCACCATGTTCACAGCTGCTAGTAGCTCTTTATCCGGGAGAGAATTGTTTACAGGTTTATGGTTGGTCTGTTAGATCCTCGTACTGTCGCAATTTTGGTAACTACATGAAGGTACGTTGTGGTTTATGTTGCTGTTGTCAATATTTTTGGTGTTGTTGTAGTTGTAATAGCTGTGTGTGGGTAGATCATTCCGGTTGTTGTTACTTGTGCGGTTACGTGTAATGTTGGATTTGTTATTCAGATTCCAATACTTTTTATTGGCTTTTCTTTGCTTTATGGCTTTATCCTTAACCTTTTGCTGGTGAACGCGGCGCAACTTACGTTTGTCGTAATCTGTCCAGTCAGCACGCCACACTTTTTTTGATCCGAGCATTCGCCAACCTTCTGTTAATTTTGCTGATTGATCAAGTAACTATTCCATCAAGCAAGGAGGAGACTCTGATTGCGATCGAGTATTTTTAATGTTTTCTTCCAGACTACAAATCGCATTGCTGAGTGATTTTACTTCAATTAAAACATCACCGCTAACTTTATCTAGAGCCTCCTTTGTGGAGCGGGATTGAACAGAACTGTTTTCGTTACAGTGCGCTTTTATGTCCTTTGTGAGGCTACCTAGGTTTTTTAAATTATCACTAATTCGCTTGAGATCTGCAACGAGGTCTGTTGTGAGATCTGTTACATATCCTTCAATGCGGTCCCTTGTAGCTTCCATTGATCGCCTCGTTGCTGCCAGGACGGCGAAGATTGGAATTCAGCGACATTATGAAACCAACTTTAAACCATGTGTCAGGCAGTACCAAGACGTGCATCCTAAAGCTAGTCGCAAAATATGTAGACTTCATTGACAAGTGTGACAGTGTATTCAGCATAGAGGCGTTGAAGTTCGCAATGGAACTGGAATAGGGACACATGTATATATTTTTTTAGAATTGTGAAGTAAATTTAAACATATTTGTGACAATAACTTTAATTTAAGGAGTAAATGTAGTAATGAAGATAGAAAATTAAACTAACTGAAAATATGATTGTAGAAACTACGAAAAATATAGTTCAGCAGGTGGGACTCGAACCCACAACTTCCAATCTCCGGTCAGATGTGTTCCCGTTACACCACCGCAGAACGTTAAAGACGTAGTTCTAGAATCGAGTTTTGTATCGCTTATCCAATTCTCGCACTTCGTGCATTTACTCAGTAGAGACTATTATTTATAGCTGGCTATTGTTTCAACACTCTCAGTGGAAGTTGGAATGACTTCTCAGTGTGAGAGATAGAAACGTGCCAGTAAGTTGCCATCTCTACCAGCAGCAACATCGACTTGCGTCACAAACATTTTTACTTTTCTTTTTCCGACTCTAAGCAAAGTCATGCTATTTTTAATTTTAATTTAAGGAGTAAATGTAGTAATGAAGATAGAAAATTAAACTAACTGAAAATATGATTGTAGAAACTACGAAAAATATAGTTCAGCAGGTGGGACTCGAACCCACAGCTTCCAATCTCCGGTCAGATGTGTTCCCGTTACACCACCGCAGAACGTTAAAGACGTAGTTCTAGAATCGAGTTTTGTATCGCTTATCCAATTCTCGCACTTCGTGCATTTACTCAGTAGAGACTATTATTTATAGCTGGCTATTGTTTCAACACTCTCAGTGGAAGTTGGAATGACTTCTCAGTGTGAGAGATAGAAACGTGCCAGTAAATAACAAAAAATAAAAAAAAAATTGATTCATCAAGGAGCTTCGTGATGTGGTTTTTAATTTCAATAAGCTCCGAATTCTTCGCGGTTTTGCTGGTTTCCATGTCAAGTGAAAATGCGGACACTGCACTATCGACTTTTGTTGCTGTGTTCTGGTTTATCGCTGACACGGATTCCATCAGCTGGTGCTCCATATGACCAAACAGCTCATCCATTGCATTGAGCTTTTTGAGTTCAGCAGCAATCTGAGAGTTGGCTTCAGTTTGGGCTTTGATTGAGATTATCAGCTCCTTTTGATCGTTTAGCACCTTACTAGTGTCAATTCCAGCTTTCAGATGATGCTGGCACTCCTCGCACAGTGGTATCATGAAGCGCGTGATAGAATTCTCCTGGTGCCGTTGAACTCCAATACATGCCGCGTGAAAATATTTGGAGCAAAATTCACACTTCCATAGGAAGCGATCGTCGCCGATACTGCATGTTTTTACACAGCAATTTATTTTATATCTACTAGAGATGGGCGATACCAACAGTATCGATACTTGGAGCCAAAGTATCGAGTATTCTGGCATCGATACTCGTTGCTGGCGATGAGTAGCGGTATCGATACTTTGCCAACGATACTTTGAAACGATACCGATATCACCGATGTCTTCTATTGGGGATAGGCGATACCAGTATCGATACCAACGGTACCGATTCTTCGGCCAAAAGCATCGAGTATTTTGGCATCGATACTTTCTATACCGATACCACGATACCTGGTATCGTTTTGTGCAAAAGTTTTCGAGTACTCAGGTATCGATACTTCAGACAGTATCGCCCATCCCTATTGGCATGGGACAAAAAAAATCAGAGCCCCTTCCTCCGACCCACACTGCCGATAAAAATAGTATGTTAATAGTAAATGGTTTATTTCCACTATTTAGCAGCATTCTATGAGTTTCAAAAAGCAATAAAGTCTAAAAAGGTAACCGGATACCCTGCTGAGTACATGTTATGGTAGGAAAAGGTTTAGTTTCTCAAAAATGCTTTTTTTAATATTTAGTTTATAAATAGCGTATCAGTTATCTTATCGTCAGATTGGTCGCGTTATCAGCGGTTACTGGACTCATAAAGAACTAATCTTTTGTAGCAAGATTTTCAAGTGTTTTGTTTTTCATTTTTCCATTAATGTTATCAATGTTTTACTAACCTTTGTAGTTTTCATAATAATATTGTTTATCAGGAAAAGGGACTTCTTAAATAATTGATTATAATATTTTTTGAATTTATTTGTTGCATAAAGCTCATATTTTTTCAAAAAAAAAAAAACAGTATCTAAAATTTTTTGAAGACGTCACACCGATTAAACAAACTGTTGTGACTCTGAAAATATTTGTAATTTCAAAACATTAGACATTAACCCTTTTTTTGCAGCCAACTGCTTTAGTGTATAGGATAATTGCGGGGTTAGCGCTACGATCCTACAGTCACTAACAGTCTCTCCCGAACCGAGACTCGTACCTACGAAGATTGGGCTTGTTGTGCCAGCATCATACCTCGAGACCAGCTGGGTGGGCCTGCTGATACTATGGAAAATTATTGGCAAGATTATTTTGACGTCCCAAATTTAACTCTAATTGTGGCAGAAAAAGAAAGAAAATATTTCTCGATACATTAGGTAATTCAATGTTTCTTGGCATCACACAGTGATTTGAATATAGGGAGAAGTTTGACCATTGAATTTCAAAATACGGCAGCTTTCAAAAGTTTTGCCTTCTCGAAAAAAAATCCCTATGCAAAATTTAAGCACAATCTGGTTTCGTTAAGTGAACCCTCAAAGCGATCAAAGTTTGATTTTTCCGGAATCACTTGAAAAAATTATATTTCCTCAGAAAACTCCCATATTCCAACACAAAATATCAAAATTCGAATATAGACAAATGTTTAAGAACAAATTTGTAACTTTGAGCTGAATGTACCACAACTCTTCTAAGATACTATGTAAAAAGTATGAAATTCAAACGTAACGTAAAAAGTAATTATCTTTAGCCGCTTGTCATCGACTAAGATGCAAATATCTGCAGCTGGAACTTCTAACAAATCTTTTTTATGTCTTAAATCTTTCATTTGGTAGTAATTTTGTGATAGTATCTCGCGCGCATCACATTTAAAAGTTTACATGGATTTAAGTATGAGTGGTGCTCTCTGACTTTATTACCACGTTCCCTCTTACGACTAATTAGGATTACAGTTTAACACATACCTATCCAAACAACACAGCAAAAGCAAAACAAATCTGTTTTGTGAAGGCTCATAATGAAAATAAACATATTAAGCAATTGAATTTGTTCTACAGCGGATATGTACACAACGTAAAAAAACACGTCTGTTTAAGTTGTTTTTGCAAGTGTCAAACACCTTCCCTTATCTCGTGTTCAAAGGTAAATTGTTGATAAAATACTCCAACAAAAGCAGCTATTCTGCATTCTCAGGACTATAACTGACCCATTTAATCAAAAATAGCCAGGAAACAAAAAAACTTTTTTTCTATTTTTGGCCTATGGGCGAACCACTGTGCATCAGTACCACAGGAGAGTTCGTAAGATTTGATAGATTTTTGGCCAACGGGTTGATATAAGTTATTAACTTTCACACAGCCAAACAAAATAAATATTGTAACCCTGTAAAATCGTTTTGGTATGCAACTATTCTGGAGAATATAGCGACTTAAAGTCATTCCTCAACAACGAATGGTCGGTGAAATGACACTGAAGAATTACCTAAATGCTTGTACAATAATAATGTATGTATTAACGATTTCTGCTCCACGCCATTTTTGTTTGGTCGTTATAGAAATGTAGCAGAGTTTGCTCAAAATATTCTCAATCAGAACTAACAATATTTCCCATGCTACGAAAATCACATTTTATTGCTGCGATACTAAATTAAAAAAATCACAGGAGGGTTGTGTGCAAAGCCACGACCGCAAGGTTGAAGTAGAATACTTTTACAAGAAAGATAACCCGGCTGCTTGCGTGTCAGTCATTTTGAAATCGGATTTGTTTCGTATATACCGCTTGTTAAGCACAGTATCAACAAATCGTAATGAACATCACACTGCTGTGTATTTACAGCAGCATCAAACCTCAGTTGCAGTTTATTAATAACCATTCATTATGCTCTTCCAAAAACATTTAGTAGCCTTGAAAAAGGCCGATTGCTGCAATTGCAATTTTTATTCAATTATTGCATAAATGCTTCAAGGTCAGATATACCCGCTGCAACTGCTACGCTATCCGTAGGTATTGGTATCCGCTGCCCCTGCATCAGCTGGCCTAGCTGTTATCGATGCTGAGATTCACTGCAACTAGTGCGCTATCCATTGCTATGCCACAGCTGTGGCCGCTATCCGCTATCGCTGGTATCCACTGCACTGCTACTGCTGCTGCTAAGGGATGACTGCTGTTGTCGCTGTCTAGAACTATTATGAGTGGCTTCGGCTGAAACAGGCTCTTATATAGGCCAAATAGCTTATTCTTAATTGCAAGGTATATGATTCTGTCGACCGTGCTTGGGGAGCAATCATATAACAACCAATCAGAGGTCGAATTTTTCGTTTTGACAAGGCTTGACTATTTTCAATACTACAATAGTTTGAATAATAAAACTACATTTATCTTCAGTTAGGAAGAATCTTAGAAGATTTTCCAATCTATTGCTGCAAGAACGAAAGAAATCCATCGAATACTAACCGATTTATTAGCATTTGAAATTGGACATATTTTTCACTTTTTTCGGTTTTAGATTTTCATTTCACATCCCTATGTAGCCGAACTTCCTGAGAGAAGTATTCTACTTCAAAAAAACAAATAAGCAGTACAATTATCAGTGAGACAATGTTGGCTGTGGTATTCATGTTCTAAATAACATAAAACTAACTGGTCAAACCCGTCATGGTTCTAATTTTGATCTACAGATAGCACGACCATATTTCCAGAAGTTCATTATCTAGTACACATTTTCCAAATTGTTGGACACTATATTGAGCGCTGGATACTATGTGACACAAGCAAGTGATAGTGGCATGGTAAATGTACAACCTATCAAGTTTAAGTCAATGTTGTGTGTTTGTTGACATCTAATACAACTTTGTTGATTACCATGGAACGGGGTGAAATTGATTAATTTTTATAATATTTTCCAATTAACTAGCTTCATGTATATTTTTTCCGTAATAGTATATATTTAAAACAAGAACTGGTATGTGCTCTAGAAAACCACTATGGCTATTAGTGAAATTTCTATCGTCTACTTCAAGAAATAAATTCGAGAATTCTATAAGGTACTATGAGATAAATCGGGGTGAAATTGATCAACCTTGAATATTCGTAAATTCTGTAGGAAATGTGTTTTTTTTCGATAAGTTCATGATAAATGATGATTTCTGAACTGAAAAATATTAATCACAGCTAGAAAATATCGATATTTCAGGTTGAAATCTATTCATTTTGGTTCACGAGCTGCAGTTTGCTTAATTTGCTCTCATTTGATCGATTTCAATTCGGTTTTTTTGCAAAAGTTCAAGAACTAGCACTAAAATTGAAATCTTGGTGGTTTCCTGCGAATTCATCAGTATTACTTCAATGATTTAGAATAATCATTGTTGGAAATTATATTTTTTAAGCTTTTATAAAACTTTACTCACTTCTCCAAATTCAACGTAATTAACCCCTAGTTAAGATTATTGTAAGTAAATTAAATACTTTTTTTGAAACTTGTTCGATCGAATTTGACTGAGTTTTGACTGAGTCAGGAGAATTTTTCGAAAATATATAAAATCGTACCGGGCATGCAAGGGTTAACTTTGACAAGTATGTGAATCTTGCAAAAGTTGCCTTTTAGGACACGTGAACTTTTCCTAGTGTTGTAAGATGAATATCTTTTGATAAGTATCAAGCCACTCCATTCCACGGTATTTGAATTTACTTAATAAACGCTTGACCGAACCGAACGCGTGAAATAATTTTGTACACTTATTTGATGTCTGCGTTAGAGATATGAGCCAATCGTATGGAAAATATACAGTCAGGTTTTTTTACGTGAATTTTTTTACGGGAATGCCATCAATGTCCCATAACTTTTTTTTTTACGGAATTTTGAATACTGGTCGTAGAGCGTTTCGGGTTTCTTCTAAAACTCTTCTTGCTGGTTTACTTTACGCGGTTTTTTCGAATTGAACCGAAGTTTTTTACGAGGTATGTATTTGTCGCCTAAAAAAACCTGACTGTATGTGAAAATTTGACCTTGAAACTTTTTCATAATTCTTACCATGTAATAAGAAAATGGTACTGATAATTATCATATTATAAAACTTTTATATATTTCATCGCTTTTCGAAGTTCGATCGAGCTAAAATTTTGTATGAGGACGCTTTTTGAAAAGACAAGACTTTTGGGCCCTACCGCCAAACGAAATTCTAACATGTGAAAAGTTTCATCCTAACCAAAAGTGGTCGTATTACTGACGCAATGAAAGGGAACATTTTGTATTGTTATCCAGATTTCAAACTTATTAAAAGTTGTGTAACTACGCACAATATTGACGTGGTTTCGCATCCTTCAACTTTTGGGTGCAGGTGGAGGCACATCATAACAATATCTTTGTGAAATTTGCTGATTTAGCAAGTTCCACAGTCAATCTTCTGGCATCCGAAGATGAAGCCATGAAATGATAGTGACTAAATACTACATATGATAGTATTAAATGGTGATAAACTTATTCATACCTACGCTCAAAATAATACATTATTAAAAACTATCCACTTTAATGGAAGCAGCAGAGAATCTACGATCGTGTCCGGATTCTCCATACCCGCACGTGACAGTTGACAAAATGCCGTATAGCTCATATCACTTTCCACTTCCAAGTACAGCCGAGCCAACAGTGGATGGTATCTCCTCTCTTCCACACGCCACACCAGTAACGGCGTTGCGGCGGTCTTCCACCGGAAATTTCTCCGATTCCGAGTGCAAGCTTGATTTCGTTAACGGGAATGCCATCAATGTCCCATAACATTTGATTGCACGATTCAGGCACTATCTCAATTTCATCAGAATGGCAGGATGCCGCCACCACCGGTGGAACCAGTCACGTTACTCCAGGCGTGCGCATCGAGTGCACGTGGTTGGAAGCGGGTGATCCGGCGCGAAGCCAACATGGGAGAAGGATGGCAATTATCCTGTGCTTGACTACACTGCAGCTTTCGCTCATTACTCAATTTGTCGCAAATTTCTTCCATTCCGTGTACGGTTGACTCGTTCTGCGGAAGTTCCCTGCTAGCGATCCAAATCGCGGCGGGAAACGACGGTATTGGGCTAATGGCGCAGACGGAGACGCTCTTCGTCTCCGATATCGGAACAACTTCCAGCGACAGGAGTAGGAAAAGTGGTAGTAAATGTTGAAGACTACGTGAGGCTCTGTTCGTAGAACATCCTAGAAACGGGAAGCACTTTGTGCTAGCTATAAAGCTAGAAATATTGTCGTAGATTTAGTTTTGATATGTGTGCTGTAAATGAATCATTATATGGTTATAAATAATTTAAATGTACTTAGCCATAGGGATGCAACAATGTATGAAAACTCGAGCTTCTGCCTGTAAGTTAATCAACAATTCTCACTGACCACAAGCATCCATTATAACCCCAAATAGTCAGATGAGCTTGCTCACAGAACTAGAATAACTAAGGCATCGTAATGCAGCGTAGTGTGTACAACTTTTGACGAATAAATAAATTTTAACTTCAACGCGACCCGTTCCTTTTCCTGTTGCGGAACCGGAGCCCGGAGTACGACAATTTCCGTATAATCTCAAAAGCTAGCTCTGCCATCAAACCTCGTCCCACAAAAATCTAATGAGAAAATATGTACTTCGTTCTTATTAGTCGTATCATTTCCCTACGAAGTGGTGTCGAGTCTGTTTTATTTTTCTGCCAGGATTTTATCATCTAGACGAAGTCTAGCAGGCATCTTTTGTCTTACGTTCGGCAGTTGTTCCATGGAACTTCCGTCGGGTGAGTGTTATCTTGTTCCGGTCAGGTTTGCAGGCTGTATGATATTTGATTGTAATATGATAATGGAGTTTAATTTTAAACGAAGGTTACTTGAGCTGGATGAAAAAAACGTTTGCGCTTACAGCGAACATGAAATCGTAGAATGATCCATGGTTTTAGAAAGAAAAAATCAGTAGACAAATGAAAATGTGACGATGGGGACCATCCACCGACAAAGATGTACAACTTTTTGTACTCATTAAGAACTTTTGTTCGTCGAATAAACAGTAGCAGTGCATGGTTGGTAGTGCTGTGGTTGTATTCTACCCCTCCCAGCACGGCCCTTCCGGTCCTGCGTGCACCTTCCCATCTGCGGTTCGGTGGTCCTTTAGTTTCACGCTTTTAAATCATGTCTTTCCGACCGTGAAAGAGCCGACATCCTAGTCTGCCGTCCATGTTTATGAATGCCTTGTGCAAGTAGCACAAGGTAACAAATAAAAAGTTTCCTCATGATGGGGAACGCTCGAATAAAAAGCATGAAACAATTATTGTTATTGTTTTGCAGATTGTTTGGTACGCGGTGGATGTATGTCCCACTGTCGGAGAAATGTCAACGCTGATGACTCGTAACGGCGACGATGATGGATTCCACCATCGCAATGACAATGTGGGCGAACTTGCTGCGTTGGGTGGGACAAACTTTTACGCCACTGCCCCTGTTTGCTTGGCTAGGAACTATTGAGATGTAATCTGGCTCCAAAAGACAATAAATTGAGTTCCACACTATTTAATTTTAATACCTTTCGCTCTTGGTTACCAAACATAATGACCACCCACTTCCACATCACCGCTCTGCTGTCCACGGTAATTCAGCGGAAAACCAGTTTGAAACATGTTTCAATATGGAACGCTCCCCAGAGTCCGTGGAAAATTGATGACGCGAGGCGGGTTCCGACTTTCTGGCATTTATATAGTACTACTTCTGGCAAAGTCGCAATACAGTAGATATAGACAACTTCGACCGAAGATAATCAGAAAGAAATTATGACACATATTTTGCTGTCTTCATTCGTTCGCTTCCTCGCTTTTCTGGTATGGGCCGAAATCTCTGCCCTCTGTTCGTAAGGAATTGTGACTACCCGGGGGCCCTCAACGACTCCCCCCACTCAAGTCAACTCTTGTGGACTGGCAAACACGGGTTATAAATCTGTGCCTGGGAGGTAAAACTTTTTTCCCATTCGAACGTAACTTTTATTTGTCTTAAGTTACACTACACACCCGAGGGGCTTGCAGTCCGGTCAAGTGCTGGTCAGGAGAAACTTTCGCCAAAGGATTTACTCGGATGGCAGTGTGGCAGGGTATCTGAGCGAGTCCCACGGTTGGCCAGACATGGACAGAAAGTTTCTTTACTATCTCGGGGTTGCTGTTTAACAACCCCGAGTACGACGAGTCGTTCTCCGTTCACGACTCGAAGTTGCGGTTCCGTAATGGTGATAATAAAGGAAACTTGGCTTTCGACTTGCTAGACGAGGGGAAGGCGAGTGCGTTACTTTGCGGTAAACCAACTTTCTCACGTAATCTGGTGGTTTTGATGTACTTCAATCAACGATGAATGCTGTTGCTTTTAAACGAAATTAAGTAACACCAACCGGCAAACAGCAGTTCCACAATGGTAGGATAAATGTGCAAATTCGCCTGCGGTAGATGGTGTTATTTTCCTCCGTATACGTGAAACTAGAGATAGAATAGATATTCTTGTTTATGATGCTCGGAGAGAAAAAAAATCTCTTTGCTCTATTCTTTGTTAAATGCAAAACGACCGGAATTTAATCTCGAAACAACAAAAGCACGTGCATATATACTCGTTTCAATCTAATCCCAACTTGCTCCTGTGGAGGACCTGCTGCTAAAAACTTGCTGGTCCATCTATGGAGTGGCCTCCATAGGAAACAACACACAGTTAGCGTTCGTATTTCAGCCTACGAAATGTGCGCTCTCTTGAAGACAGTTTGCGGGAAAGAATCGTTCCATTGCTGCTGTTGGATCTCCAAAAACAACTTAATTAAAACAGGCCCAGTCTCCCATAGCCTCCGGGATGCGATTAGTTGTTCACTGCTCCTCCGAAGCCAAACCGGAGTTGGGCCAAGCCAGAGAGCAGGCCACCGAACGCCAAACTGCCGGTGAAAGTCTACTGCATAATTAAGCAGCAATAGCGGCGCACTGCACTCCACCGAATTCGGGTTGATTAAAAAGCAGAAAACTGTCTGGTGGAAAATTACTTTCATTCGGGAGCGTACATTTGTACAATGGTAGTGCAGAACTGCTTGGGCCATGTTCGGATAGTTGTATCAACATCCACACTAGCTTAGACTGGATAGATTTCTTTGGTGGTTCGGTAACTCTAATACAAGTAACTCGAGCTTAGGCCCAATCGATTGATCGCTTTGTCACATAAGATATTCCAATTGACATGATTGATCATTCAGAATCTTGCCTGTGGTTTTGGCGTTTACATGTTGTTATTATTGAAAAAAGGCGGTCGGCGAATTTTAGCTTTTAATTTAATTGAGGGCAAACATTCGAGGTTTATTGTATAATTTTGTTCCTATACATAATTTGACATGAAGGAATGAAGCATTTTAGCCATTTTTTTCCGGGTATCAGAATCAAGACAACACATTTGACAAACGTTTTGGCGTTATATTATGAAATATATTTTTATTCAGATAATTTAACGTTAGCTGCTAAAGAACAAAAGCTTTTTTTCAAGAGAAGATCAATTTCAATAATATTTATTGGTGGTGTAAAGTCTTACGAAAAGATCTGTATGAATTGTAAGAAATAGTCCTTCTTATATACTTTCAAACATTATTGAGAATTGAATAATATCAAAAAGAGAGCAAGTCAATAATGTCAAAATAGTGGGCACCTACTACATTGCGGTTTTTTTTTTAATAGGGGGGATGTTTTGTGATGAATTAATTATTTACTAATATTTATTCAGAATTTTTATTGTGTTTTCTGCCACAAAGGGTGACATATCAACACTATTACATATATTTTAAGTTTTATTTCATCAAAAGATTGTAATTGCTTCCGCAATTAGGTGAATATAATTGTAGGAAAATTGTAAACCTGCTTGTCAAGAAAAAAAAAAAGAAATTTTAAATTAAACCTTAATCTAACCTTACACCTATCTTATTGGCTATAAAGTGAGCAAATGGTTGTAATTGAGGATTGCAACGATTGACATGTCGGAACTTATTGATAATTTGGTTTGACATATTTTCGAATGTTGCCACCAGGGATGGTATTCTACGCGATTTTTCGGGACTCGTAAGTAATCTACGTAGAAAACTGTATTCTACGTTTTCTACGGTAGAAAACCTCTTGCAAGTAGAAAACTCTCAAACACTCGAAAATTCACAGTATGAGTCATAAAATGCCATTCGCTGCGCTGTTTAGGTGTATTTAAGTAACGGGAGAATTAATATAACAAAAAAAAAAGAAACACGAAGAAGCAAGAAAGTGTTTTTCTGGACTTGTAATTATGGCGAAACAAGCAATGATAAATAAACTCAAAAAAGCAAACAAAGATTTCACTCAATAATTTCAATCGTAACTCACGCTTCAACAACATATTTGTTGTCATCCAAAAATGATAACGAAAGCTTAATCGCATAATATACGTCACATAAAAAATCAGTGCAACAGCAAAGGCGCATTCAAAGTCTGATTTCTACAAAACTATGCTATCGCTGTCAAATCTCATATATTTAGAGCGTACCCAACATCTCAATGGTTCATGGTTCCATGCAACTTTAAACGGTTGCAGGAAGAATTCTTCACATCCTCAGGAAAAATAACTCTAAAATGAGAAAGATTTGACGCATTTTCGTAAAAAGTGGAACAACTCATGAACTGAATAACTCCGTAAATACGCATGAGTGAGAAACAAGGCGTTTTAAAAACTGAGTGATTGTTACTCACTTTTTGGGAACAGTATTACCACATAGATAAGACATACGTAACACTCAGGAAGAAACCTTCCAAAAAAGTTGGTACGAAATGAACTACTCGAATGGTACCACACTCTGAAAAAAATCACTGTTTGAGTTGTTTTTGAAGGCAGTGTACCTGCCAGCCCTGTATTTGTCTCGTTCCTACTCGAAAAATGTTGCATTGATTTTGTAAATAACAGTTCTTTATAGAGTTTTCTTTGGGGCTCGATAGAGCCGAGGAAAAGAAAATTCATTTTGTTCATTATTTGTCGAGTAGTTGGATAGGACGAGGTACGGAGTACTATGGGGCAACGTGTACCAGAAAACTACGTTAGTGTTACGTATGTCTTATGTATGTGTTAGTACTCAGTTTTCAGTTAAGTAATTACTCATTTTTTGGGTTCTGAATTGCTACTAAATTTAATTTACAAATTTATATAAAGTTCCGAAGATAAAATTAAACATACCTGGGTTTGTTGTTTGTACTGGCTAGAAAGCCCGCGATTATTTTGCAAACGGGAGGTATTTTTAATCCAAAAACTTATGAAACACATCAAAAACAAATTCAATCGATGGAGATTGAAAACAACGATTTTAACTGTCAAATTCGTTCTCAATTTACACAAAATAATCATCACAATTAAAAATAAATAATATTTTCAAACTTAAATTTCGTTTATCCTTCATGTAATTCACCACAAAAATCTCTTTGCAGGTTTTCATAGAATACTCGTAGAATACTCGTTTTGGTTAGGTATTCTACCAGAGGTATTCTACGTAGAAAACTCGTCGAAAACTACATGAGGTTTTCTACATGACAACCCTGGTTGCCACATTAGTAAGCCTCTGTAGTTCATTCACGAAAAATTAATTTAAAATTCAGAACTATTTTCGTAAAATTGCTATATCTCGAGATTGGCTCATATTACCTTGGGGTGGTAAGTGTTTCTTACGTAAAATTTTCTGAGAAACACAATGAAATCATCCAATTTAAAATAAAATAACTAGCTGCATTAGCCAAAAAATGCAAATTTAATTTTAAAATACAAAAATAATCTATCTGGCAACACTTCCGCTCAAAAATAATATTTTTTATGGCTTCCTTGGTTTATTTTCTCCAAAATTCACCGATCACTATTTTCCGGGTGTCTTATGTCTATAAATTGTAGAAAAATAATTACGAAGTTTACAACTTTTTTCGTAAAAATGTTATATCTCGAGATTGGCTCATATTACCTCGGGATGATAGTTGTTTCTTATGTGGAATTTTCCAAGGAAAAATACAAAATACAAGAATAATTCATCTGGCAACACTTCCGGTCAAAACTTATATTTTTTTCTGGATTCCTTGGTTTATTTTCTTCAAAAATCATCTATCAGTATTTTTCGGACATCTTACGTCTATGAATTGTAAGAAAAAGAAAAAAGTGATTTTGAACAAAAAATGCGTGACTTTGCAATAAACAAGGGAGTCCCACAGAGCAGGGCGTAGTCCAATCGACACCAAATTTGGGATTTTCCAAAGTGACGGTAGATGAATAATTCCCCCAACTTTGAGCAAAATCTGTGATGGTCGCGTCCAAGTTTGTGCTTTTTCGTGATCACTTCGTATGGAATGACCCATTAGGAGATATCTTACATTTATGTAAATATGAAGAAAGTATATCTAGACTTTTCTGCAGCCTACTGCATAAGACATGAAGGCTTTTTCCTTTTACGGAAATGCTTGTATCGTCACCAAACAGAGATCTTCCACATCCTGGTGGTAAATCAGGAAGATCAGGAGTAAAAATATTATATAAGACTGGGCCCAAGCTACTTCCTTGAGGTACTTCAGCTCTAACAGGCAATCTATCAGATTTACTATTTAAATAGATAACCTGGAGGGCGCGTTCTGTCAAGTAACTTTGTATCATTTTTGTGAGGCAAAGAGGAAAACGGAAGTTGGACATTTTAGCTATCAAACCGTTATGCCAAATACTATCGAATGCTTTTTCTATGCCTAGAAGAGCAGCTCCAGTGGAATAACCTTCAGATTTATTAGTACGAATCATATTAGTTACTCTAAGTAACTGATGAGCAGTCGAATGCCCATGCTGAAATCCAAACTGCTTAAATGCAAAAGTTGAATTTTCATTGATAAGTGTCATCATTCTATTATGAATCATTCTTTCAAAAAGTTTGCTTCTAGAAGAGAGTAAACTAATTTGACGATAACTTGATGCTTCAGCTGGATTTTTTTCGGGTTTTAAGATTGGAGTGACTTTGGCATTTTTCCATTTTGAGGGAAAATATGCTAATTCAAAGCATCTGTTAAAAATTCTCACCAAGAAATTTGAGCTTTCGGGAAGTCTTTTGAAGAGGATATAAAAAATCTAATCATCTTCTGATGCTTTCATGTTTTTGAAGTTCTTAATAATAGTTCGTATTTCATTCAAGTTTGTTTCCAGTACCTCTTCAGAAAGAGATTCTTGACTGGTGATTTGATCATACTTTTGTGATACTTCATTTTCAATAGGACTCATTACGTTCAAATTGAAATTTTGAACGCTCTCGAACTGCTGAGCAAATTGTTGAGCTTTTTGTTCGATCGTAAGAAATATGTGGTCATCATTTTTGAGGACTGGAATGGGCTTTGAAGGTTTCTTAAGAACCTTCGAAAGCTTCCAGAAAGGTTTGGAATATGGTTTTAGTTGTTCAACTTCTCTCGTGAATTTTTCATTTCGCAAGAAAGTGAATCTATGTTTGATTTTCGTTTGTAAATCTTTGAAAATAACTTTCAAAGCAGGATCACGAGTTCTTTGATATCGACGTCTCCGTATGTTTTTCAAACGTATAAGAAGTTGAAGCTCATTGTCAATGATTGGTGTATTAAATTTCACTCTAGTCTTAGGAACTGATAAGTTTCGAGCATTAAGTATTAAACTGCACAAATCAACCAATGCTCCGTCAATGTTAGCACTATTCGGCCTTGTGATAGTTAAACACAGACCTAGTGGAGTTTAAATTAGTTTCACGGGATTTGGAAAAAGTTATAGGGAGATGATCAGAATCAAAATCAGCATGGATTAACAAATCACTGCATGAATGACTTTGATTTGTTAATACCAAATCAATTGTGGATGGATTCCTAACAGAAGAAAAACATGTAGAACTATTTGGAAATAGAACTGAAAAAAATCCAGCCGAGCGATCGTTAAACAATATTTTTCCATTGGAATTGCTTAGTGCATTATTCCACGATCGATGTTTTGCATTAAAATCACCGATGACAAAAAAAATAGATTTATTTCTCGTAAGTTTTTGTAAATCTCCCTTGAAATGATTTTTTCTGCTCACCAGTGCATTGAAAAGGTAAATACACTGTGGCTATATATAAAATGCCAATATCTGTTTCGATTTCAATTCCCAACTTTTCAATAATTCTTCGTTTCAAGAATGGGCATAAAACGATGTTTTATTCGACGGTGGATAACTATTGCAACTCCACCTCCGGTAACATCAATTTTATCGAACCTGTGAACTATATATTTGTGGTTTCTTTTTAGTTAATTGTTCGGCTTTGCAAGCGTTTCATTCACAACTGCATGGACTGTTAAAAAATTAAAAAAATAATCTTCTCTCGCTTTTAAAGAGCGAGCATTTTAATTTCGAAAATTCACAGCATTATTTAAATTCATTGTGAATTTCAATTTCATAACCTTATCAGTTGTAAATTTTATACCTAGTTGAATAGCCTCGTACATCGAGTTACAGTTCAACGGAAATAAGCTGCAGCATGGATTGTTGTAGGTAGTCAATCTTCTCGGGAGTTGGACTACCTAAATCAACACTGGCTGACTTTTCAGCACCAAACACGAAAGGTTTGTTGCTGTTTGATTTCGAAATATTACCTGAAAGGACACTAGCATATGAAATGCTTGGTGGTGCGCAGAGCAGAATGTGAGCAGAATTAATTGTTTTTAATTTCTCGTTTTGTTCTAAATTTGGAATATTGCCTACAGAAACACTAGCTACAGAAAATGCAGGTGATGCCTGAACAGTATTAAAAAGTTTTTTGATTGTCCACATCAATATTATTGACAGCAGGTTGTTTTGAATACCTGCGCTGCACACTGGTTTCAAAGCTGCAAAAACATGGTCGAAATTATTTTGATCAAAAAAAAAAAAGGAATTTAGAGCCACATTGTCTTCAGTAAAGTTGTTCCATTAATTATTCGCTTTGTTATAGAAGTTGCAATTTTTTTTTATTTTTTACAATATTGTTTGCTATAATGAAACAAACAATTTCTACGAAGAAAATTTATTTTCATCTCACCTATTTCTTTTGTTATTGACAATTTCTACTTAAATTATGCAATAATTTATACTTATTACTTTTTACTCAAAGAAAAAAATGATTTTGGAGCCATAATATCTTCAGCAAAGTTGTTTGGTTAATTATTCTTTATTTTATGAAAATTAGAGTTTTGTAATTATTCTACCTAAAAGTGAGAAACGAATTTGATTTTCCTCATGTTCGCATACAAAAATTCACTTTGTTCGGCAAAGTTGTAGCACATGTTAAAAGAAACAACTTTGTCAAAGACACCATACTTCTTCCTGCCGATTTAAATGAACTATTGTGAAGTTTCCTTCAGAATACTCCTTAAAATCATTGTTTTAATTATAATAACTTTTCATGGAGATTTTCTAAACATTTTCAATGCTCTATAAGTTTACTGAAGAAAGATTATTTTTATCTCTTATACTTAAACAGTTAGAAAAGATTTTTATTAAAATTATGTACCTACTTAATTACTTACAGATATATACACAGGAGACAGCGAGAGACTAATGCCTATATATGGGTTAAATGATGTTTTACTTATACTTCAACATAGAAATTGTTTAGCCTACAGATATTTGCAGATTTTTAAGATTCCTGTTAGTAATGTAATGCATTGTATTCATAAAAATTGTCGATAACCAAATAAATATGTGAGATAAAAATAAACTTTCTCCGAAGATATTGTTTGTTTGATATTACAAACAACATTGTAGAACATTCTTTTCGGGTTTCAATTGATTTTTTTCGGTGAGATTTTAATCTCACCGAAAAAAATCAATTGAAACCCGAGAAGATTAGATTTACGGTGATTCGAACCCGGAGAACATTGTAAAACATTGAAAAATTTGTAGAAAATCACTACTAAAAGTTATATTGAAAAAATGATTTTTAGGGGCAATTTGTAGTAAACTCCACAAAAGTCCATTTAAATAGGCAGAAAGAAGTATAGTGTCTTTGACAAAGTTGTTTCTTATAAAATGTGCCACATCTTTGCCGAACAAAGTGAATTTTTATATGCAAAAATGGAAAAAGTTAAATTCACTTCTCACTGTTTAGTGGATTGATCACAAAATTTTAACTTCTATAAAATGGAGAATAATTAATGGATCAACATTGCTGAAGGCACTATCGCTCTAAAATCAAGTTTTTTGGGTCAAAACAATTTCGATCACGTTTTTGCAGCTTTGGAAACAGTGTGCGCTTTCTGGAAGAAATAATTTTTGACCTTACAGGACAATCGAAGAAATTTGATTTGTGTTTACCCCCACAACCTACACATTTGGTATTATCAGTGGTCTCTTTCACAGGACAGATGTCCTTTGTGTGAGATGAGTCACCACAAATCATGCATTTTGTTGTCATATGGCAGTTGCGAGTTCCATTGCCATAGGCTTGACAATTCCGGCATTGCGTGGGATTATGGATGCCTCCATGTCTCTTGAAATTTTCCCACTTTATTCGCACATTGATTAGAACACGTGCTTTTTTAAAAAAATTAAATTACCTACTTACTTTGGTACGATCGAAATGTACCAAGTAATTTTCCTGGAGTATTCTGGTATTATTATTTTTTGCATTTGACTTGCGTTTCATCAAAATTACTTGAATGGGGGAAAAAAACATGTAATTCTGTCAAACAATCTTTGCTATCATCAATAGTTTGGTCATTTGAAAGACCTTTCAAAACAGCCTTAAACAGTTTCTTGTTTCTGGCATCATAAGTATAAGATTTGAACATCTTTTCAGTCAAATCTTGTAATAGATGTTTATGGCCTTCAAAAGATTCGGCCAAAATACGAATTTCGCTTCGGCGCACAGTGGGACGAAATGAAAAATAGTAGGACATTGGTGTTTATGACGAAACGCATGGTTTTAGCGTTTCGATGTCTGTTTTTCAGTTTTATGAGTACTTTATTTGGATGGTGAATTTTTTGCTTAAAGGAAGTGTACACCAAATAAAAAAAAATTACCTTTTGATTTCTTGATGAACTTGGTAAGTTTTTTCCGACACATTGTAGAACTAGCTATCTTGAGCAAGTTTGTAGAAGATTGAAAAATTCTATCTTTTAACCTGAAAATGTTATAAAGTATAAAAGCTAAGCACTTCCTTAAAATGTGTTTTCGGGTGATAACGTTCTTATCTTAATTTTGCCATTGTTAAGGTGTTCTTTAAACATTAAACTAAGATTATTTGTCACTTTTTTCAGAAGAAAATGTATCGCTATTTCTTAATTTATTTATTTATTTTATTTATTTATTTGTTTACAAACATTGTAATGTAAGGAAAAACCTTTTAATTTACTACAGAGGAGTTATTTCTGGTTTGCAATTTTATGACACAATTTTCAAGAGAATATAACTTACGGAAAGGCAGATATTGGCAGCTACTTTTCGGAAATTAAGCTGCAACTTTTTTGGAATTTGATCATTTTTCAATCAACTTGTTTTTTTGAATCGGACAATCGGTGCCCGTAAATGAGTAAGCCATAGACATTTAGTGATTTGACAGGTGCTCGGAAATATAAGCGAAGTGTTGAAATGTGTAACTTCAAAAAATATGAGTTGTTTGACGTCTGGTTTAAGTCAGATTCGCGCGTGCAATGTGGAGAGTATTGCATGGCTTCCGCAACAAAACCGCATTCATTGAAAGTTCATCAGCAGCAAATGAAAGTTCATCAGCAGTTCTTTCCTGTCTGAGATCAGCAACCCGCCTTCTCTTGCTCCGATCAGTCAGTCTATCAAAAGCTTTTTGACGTAGAATGACGTCTTACGGCAGAATATACAGGGGACCAATTTCAATACAGGGATCCAATTGCAAAAACCACAAACATCGAGAAAATTGTCCTATTTCAAATATTTTAAGCTCAGTCAGTTTCCAAAACGATTTTCATCAGTTTTGCAGTAAGCGATTGGAAAATCAACTTAGCACTCGTTCAAATGCAGAAATTTGTAATCTGATTGTACGAACTATTGTACTATTGAAAATTGTCAAGCCTTGTCGAAACGCAAATGTCGACCTCTGATTGGTCGCACAATGCTTCTTTCCCTAACAAGGTCGACAGAATATACCTAGTTGACTAGGAATGCGCGCTTTAAGTTTTAAGTATAATTCATCTCATGACCAACCGATACCACAAGAACGTTGGATGCTGATCATGACGGATGAAGAAAAGCCGGGCTTAAATTTCTGGCAGATCGCGCTGGGCGCGTTGATACTTAAGCACCTGTCTATCTGACGGCTGTTATGGAGTTTTCGGTAGCTTCAGAATTATTGGAAATGGCAGGCAATTCTACTAGAGAAAACGGGAGAGCTAGAAACATCGGCGAATGGTTATCCTAAATGATGATAATTGAACAAACTTGCCAGTACTGTTACTGTTGTGAAATTTAATAGCACCTTTTGTTGCTCTACAATAATGTGATTGAAGTAGTTAAGATTTTTCATCATTTGTAACAGATGCAAAACCGCAAATTTCACCATTTGCAAGCCATGAAAAATTCAACATTGCCTCCAAAACGTGTTGGTAGCCTTGAGAAGGGCTGGTTTATTTATACTTGTTCTCGTGCTAAATGGCAGCGGATAACAGAAATGCAGCACTTATGTTATTACGTCTATTACGTCGGTTATATTTTGACATCACAGCAAAATTTCCACCTTCATACTCATGTCTACCATAGACAATATCTGCTTCCATTCGACACGGGGACGGGAACATTTTCTTCTTCCAAGCCGCGCAACACGACACAATACATGTTATTTTGTTGCCTTAATGAGAGCTCTATCGGTCTGGCTCGACAGAATGTCCACAAGAAATCATTTTTGTACATTCGTGTTACGAAACTGAGAAAATCTGTAGGAACAGAAAATAAAGGCGAGGCATATCAAAAGATCGCTCTAAGCCAGAATGAATGAGAGGTTAAAAATAAAATTAAAATTTTTCGAACGTTGTAGAATGGTATAACTGGAAATAATTCAGTCACACCTATTTTTCAAGTTATATCATTCCACAACGTTCGAAAAATTTATTATTTCAGAGCGGATATCACACGCTATTCAACCATGAATCATTTATGCGATAATTGAATGAAAATTACAATTGTAGCAATCGGCCTTTTTCAAGGCTACGAAATGTATTTGGAAGCATGTTTGTCCTTTCTCCTCAGAAAACCTCTAGAGTGCAGGAGAATATCTTGCACTGCGAAAACAACTGCTCCCACACTAAAGAGCAAATCAACGCACATGCTAGAAGAGAGCGACAGAATGTTTTTATCTGCTGAGCTTCCTGAAAGCACCGCGGTGAAATCTAAAATCTCTCTCTTGCGAGACAATGAACTATGGTGTACATTCTCACACGTGTAGACATCACGCACAATAATTACACAGCAGAGTTATCTGCGGTGCGTTTTAGGGAACATTCATTAATGACGTAGCATTCGAGGGGGAAGGAGAGGGTTTGCAGTTTTGTGGCGAAAGGTGACGAGAGGGAGGGTGGGTCAACCCTAGTAACAATTTCGGTTTTATCAAAGTGTTATGGATTTTTTTCTGATTGTTCTTTTTTATCACTGCTAATGTCGTCTTTGGTCGCTTAAAAAGTATAAAAATAGTCATGAAAAACGTTCATTTTCGGCATGGTTCAATTTTGGCAACAGAAAAAAATCTGGCGTGTCGCCAAAATCGAACCGCGTCTGCATTTTGATTATTAATTTGCAGCACTTTATTTTAGAAGAAAAAATAATAATAATCAATAATAACTGAAGAATCACAAGATTGTCCATCATTTTATCAATCCAACGACATATTGATTATTGGGATCCCTCATGTGGTTACATCAGTATTGCCGTTTGAAATCTTTCATTCCAACGTTACACCTTGGTGTTAGTTTCCGCAGAATGCATCTAAATATAGTGCGGTTAGACGTAGTCCTACGTCAAAAATTATTATGTTTGGGGAGGGGGGAGGGGGGAGGGGTTGTTATAAAGCTACGTAGTTATCTAGAGGGGGATCCTGATTTTGTGATAAAATGCTACGATGGGGGAGGGGGGTGTATAAAAAACCCTAAAAAGGCTACGTCATTTATCGATGTTCCCTTAAAGTTTGTTTCTTGAGCATGGAAAAGAAATTGGGAGTAAAAATAGACTGCTTTGCTTGTGCTGATCGAGTTTACTCTGGTGGAATTCGTTTTCGCGGTGTAGCAACACGAGGACTACACTTTTGCACTTTTTTTACACTTTCCGAACTACTCGCCAGTGAACACTGTGGTGTACTTTTGCGTTTTCTCTGTAGAGTGATTGACCCCTCTTGTTTCTATTAGAGATAGGTTGAGCTGGAAGTGTGTTTGTCTCTCTGTAAGTTGTTGAAACACTTTGGAGTGGAGAAAGGAGCAGTGTGGTGAAAGCATTTGCTACACGCAGGCACATACTGGAAGGAAAGTTCGCATGGATTTTTTTCTCCGCTTTTCCCACATACTGAGGAGAAGGACAAGCATTTTTGGAAGAGCATAATGAATGGTTATTATTAAACTGCCACTGAGGTTTGATGCTGCTGCAAATGTACAGCAGTGTGATGTTTATTACGATTTGTTGATACTGTGCATAACAAGCGGTATATACGAAACAAATCTGATGTCAAACAGAAAAGTCCGGCACGTTCTGCTCACGGTGCTTAGTCCGTTTTAGAAAGTTCACAACACTTTATTGACAAGGAAGAAGACGGTTATAGTTTGACATCACATCAGAATTTCGACCTTCATACTCATGTAACAATTTACGAAAAGTATACGGAAAAATATACCGCTTCACACCATTAAATTGAATAACCCTAAACGAGTGTATATCCAAAGCTATTGCAAAATATTTAGTGACATAAGACAGACTGTCGTAATTCTACGTTAGCCTTGCGGCCGTATCTTATAAACAACCTCTTCAACTGTTTTTCGAGGAGAACGTGGTTCAGAAAAAACTTTTTCTGCAAGCCAGTTTTTATTGCGATTTACGAACACAGCTTAAGTCCGCTTGTAAAACAGCTATTTTTGTTGCATGTTTTAACATAACTTCACGATAAGTTGTTTTTGCTTCGAATCCAATTTTTCTCCACCTATTTTATTCTGTATATATTTCGTAATGTTTCTCTTTCGCAATCATGAACCTGACTTAAACCAGACGCTAAACAACTGGGATTTTTTAAAGTTACACATTTCAACACTTCACTTAAATTTCCGAGTACCTGTCAAATCACCAAACATCCAAGGCTCATTTACTCATTGTAAGTTCTGTTCTCTTGAAAATTGTGTCATAAAATTGCAAAATTAGACATAACTCCTCCCATATTAAGAGATAGCGATACACTTTCTTCTACAAAATGTGACAAATAATCTTAGTTTAAAGTTTGTAAAACACTTAAACAATGGTAAAATTAAGATAACGCTCTTATCCCCCAAAAACACATTTTAAAGGGGTTCTTCACTTTTATACCTCCTAACTTTGTCAGGTTAAGAGATAGAATTTTCCAACCTTCTCGAAATAGCTAGTTTTACAATGTTGCAATGCTCGAAATAGCTCGTCTATAATTCATGCCACAATCTCTCCCCCCCTGGCACAACCTCACCCCGGCTTACGGTGGTCTAAGACAAGTCTCGAGCTGTTGATAAAATGCGACCGTTCTGCAAGGCAGTTCAGGTCGTACTGAATATTTTGTAGGTGTAATGTTACGGTCTAGGCGTTATTATTGGGATATTCTACTGTTCTCTGTTGTTTCATGTTTGATTTTACTTGTACTGTCATATTCCTTTGTTAATGTTTCACTATTTCTTTTATGTTTATTTGAATTTTTGCATTTTCATGTCCCTGGCTAGTCAGTTTTTGACCTCTTTTCCAACTCCTTTGTCACAGTTTTCTTAGTTTTTCGCAGTTGCAGTTGTATTCATTTTGTACTGTGGATGCGCGGTACACGGACTTCAAGGTAGCGTTCGATCGTGTGAATCGTGATAACCTTCTGGTTAAACTGGGTTTTTGCAAAATCTCTGAGATGGTTTCAATCATACTCAGGTATGATGGCAGGATTATCAGTGTGTTAGTTTTGGGTCGTCACATGCTGAGCCATTCAGGACTTTTTCTGGAGCACCGCAAGGTCTCTCTACAGACGATGTGAAAACCTTTCCCGATTATAACCTGCCTAGAACTACAAATGTTGCTTGGTGCCTTACCCTGTGCGTAGGCAAATGTAACGTCATTACCTTCAACAGAAAGTTTTAGCCAATCAGCTGTCCAGACAACTGTTATGTCTCTTGTTTGCTACCTTTGAAGCTGTTTCGTTACAGGTATGTCACTGTTCCATAACCATTTTACTCTATTTAGCACCTGCGATGTTCTAGTTATTAAATATTTTATCACTATTCCGTTAGTGTTTCAATACATTATTGCTGGTAAAACTGATAAATCCCTCACTGTACGCGCCTTTTCCTCACAAAAGAAACCTAGCGCTAAAACATTCCAGACCACATTTGATCCGAACGTTTCGCGGGGAAGCGTCTGTAAACCATTGTTCCCGTGATATGTTACAGTACTGTCAATCGTAAAACACTTTCAACGCTGTCAGCCAATGGGAAGTACCACCATTAACAACGACATCGATGTCGTGCGGCTTCTTCAGTTCCCTGCGACACGGTGGCAGCCGGTAGCAGTATTGAACGCATAAAGCTCATTTTATGCGTAATAACAGTAATAATATAAAATAATAACTGACAGATTTATAACGGAGGCGTCGTGTTGTGCAGGCTATCTGGTTGTTGGCTGGTTCCGTCTTGGCACCGACAGCACATTTGCATGCGAGCAATTCTTCGTCCCTTTCAGCGCCCCGGATGGTTGACTCGACTTAGCAGCCGGGAGAGTGTGTGGGTGTGTGTGTGTGCTCCCGTTGCTGTTTCGCTGCCGACATGCAAATCGTTTCGGATTGGGCTTGCCTTTGTACGTCCGAGCTAGGAAGAGGCACCGGAAAGTGACGGGAACGTTCCGCCATTTTTCGACGTTTACGTGCCTCGGATAAGTAAATATGCGACGACTGTTTGTGTCGCTGGAACTTCTAGTGAGCTCGGATTTGCGATCGTTTAAATCTAGCTGCCATCCTGCCAGGCCAGGACGCGGCCGTCTTCAGAAGGCATGGCTTTAGTAGAGGCAACATTGCCCCGTCTTTAATGCAGTTGATAGAGGAAGCGAATTGATTAACGAACTCGGGCAACCAATGTTTTGGTCTACAATTCACAATACTAGAGTGTTGAATTGTGGATTTTATTTTAGGAATCATTTTTATAATTAATTGTACCGATGTTGCTCATCAAAAATGTTTCTAACTTCCGTTCGCAGAAAAACAACATAAGGTTAGAAGGAAATAATTTGAACACAGCTTCTCTCGATGAAATTGTTCCGCCCAGAATTAAGCTATTTTACCGACAAATCCTCAACAAAGCTGTTTCAACCGAGGGCAGCAAAATGTGCTTAAAAGAAAAACATCTCGTAATTTATCGTCAAAAATTATTCATGATCGCGTGAAATTATCGTACCCCGGCGCCCGCCCTTATTTCGAAGCCAGTGCAGCAGCACCGTGTGGGTTTCTGTGCTAGAGCAGGAAAACGAACATTTAAAGCTCATATTTCATCGCATCCTACTGAAAGATGGGCTTTGCAATACTGCCAGGCATTAACAGGCAAGTGAAAAATGGCATTCAGGAGAGGAGAATAAGTTGTTCGGAGGACGAATCCCCGCGCCCGTTCAAGATTTGATATACTATGGATCGTACGCAAACAAAGACTGGATTATGGTTCATTAAAGCCTAATAATAATACGGGTGGGTGTGCTTTTGTACGGGAGGTGTAAAATAGGCTCGAACGCGTCGTCGCCTACGGGTTCGTATCTACTCCGGTAGCATAGAGTTATTGTCTGCGATAAATCATCCGTTAAACATTGATATTCATAATAATAACTATTAATTTCAAGTTTTGCGAATTCAAGGCGAACCGCTTCCTGCCTTAAATACCTAGGTTAATAGAACAGCTTGAAACTACGCTGCGACTCTAGTAACCCTTAGAGACAAAATCAATAAACTTAATCATTGCAATAATTCATGTTCAACATTGCCCTGTCTGTTCGACTCAACCTTTCGCCTCGCAAGATTGATCAAATATTCAAATGAAGAATGCATTCGAAATTGAACAATACGACGATGACCACATTGCGAGTGCACTACAAACGGAAGATCACCCAATTAGCTATTTTAGTTAAGTCCGACTAATAAATCGAAATCCGATTGAAGGGTAGCTTATTCAATCGAAACATCATGGGGCCAGATGTTTTGCTTGGTACATCAGCTGAACTCACTTCTACCCGCGGAGCTTGAAACGCTTCCTGCTGCAAAGAACGACATACATGCACTGCCACACATACATGTTGAAACGTTCGATGAACAGCCGATTTAATCCAATTTGTGGCGACTCATCATGCCAGTAGGGTAACGGGGGTATTTTGGCCCACATGCATATTTTGGCCCACCCGGTAACATTTTACGCATTTTATCTGATAAATTCAATGAATATTAGAAAACTGTGCATACAACATTGAATAACACACATAAGAATCATACTACACTATAATTTTCGGCGAAAAACTGGCTCTAGGTAGTGTTATTTTGGAATTAGTTCATACTTATTCAAAGTCATGGCTGAGTCAACCCAAAGTCAAGAGGAAGTGGTAATATACAAGTCAACGTCCGGAAGCTATTGTAACAAATATGTATGCTTATGAAACAATTCGTTGTTGTAGTAACATCGATAAAGTGTCATAGGAACAGTTTGTACACGCAATAGCGCAAAATTGCCTTTTGGGTAACAAACCTATTACTTTAAAGGCAATAAAATTCTTCCCCAGTCAAGTAACAACACATACTGACATAAATTTAGCACGTGTTACGGGAGTACGACTATCTAATAATGGTCGTTTCAACCACATGCAAGATTTTTTCTGTCGAAAACTGCTTACTTTCCATCTCAAGCAAAAAAAAAAATCACACACCGTCGCATATGTTGCACATGTTACAAGTTTCTTCAATCTCCAATTCCTCCGGTGTGCGTGTATTAGTTCGCATACGGAGTAGAGAAAAAATATGACAAGAGCTGCCAAGCAGCATTTCCCCGTCATAGAGTATGCAAACGTTGATCAAAGACTTGAAATGCGTCTTTAAATGACATCACGATCTGTAAACTGCGTTAGAGAAAAACAAAAACATTCGCTTTCCTGCAAGATATCTAAAACACATACTCATTGGTTCATGGAAACTCATTTGTCCCTGTTTGAAAATACAATACTCGTGCCTATCCAGACAATATTCGCAACTTCGGCAACTCTGGTCAGACAGTATTACATATTTCCATTTCATGTAAACACTGGGGGACGAAACGAAAGTGTTTCTAATTAGACATTTGAGGTTGACGGGTGAGATTCCCATTATGTGTGGATAAAGGGAAGCAAAAATGAATCTGATCGTTGCATCAATACAAATGCAGCGAGTGAAGTCTTGCTAACACATGCATTGCGGTAGGTGCTTGGCTGTGGCCGTCATAATTTTTATTACTTTTTGTTTGTTACTATTTGTGTATAATGCGCAGTCATAAGACACAATAAGTAATAAAAAATTGCCCTAAAGTAATAAAATGTTCCCCGTTTGCGTTGGGTGTATACTCTTACATGTTGGAAAAAGTTGAAAAAGTGGTTAAACGCATGGCCGAAATATGTTTGCCTCTTTCTGAAGCAAACATATATTGGCTATGCCAAGTTTTGACATCTCTTTGATTAACGTTCGGCCATTGCTCGTGAACAGAGAAGCAGCTTGTGACAATTTACAGGTGATTACTTCTTAATTTATCACATTTAACGATGTGAAATTGGTTGAGAATGCCTGTCAAACCGCTATAAGTCAAATCATTTCATTTTTAGATGCCTAAAATTTACAGAAATTCACAGCTGAAGGATATTCTCCTCAAACTCACAATTTTTGCTCTAAAAATACCGATGATGATCTTAAATATAATTAGTCCGAACTATTAACATACACGTCTGTAGATATAAAGGTGGGCCAAAGTAAAAATTTGGTGGACCAAAATATGTTTTTAGTACTTCGTAGAAATTTTGATATTTCTAGGATATTTTTCGATATATTGCATTGTTGAACGGTGTAAATTAAAATAGACACTTGACTTTTAACAATGGTATAATAGAGTAGGTATTTATGTTGAAAATTTGTGTTTATTTTTAATGAAATGTGCGAACACTTCCCAAAGCTGGCCAAAATACCCCCGTTACCCTATGTGCACTTGGTGTAAGAAGATTAGCGGATTTGCTGTAATTAATAAGCTACCCGTTGATTATAGCGAGCTACCAGTGCAACAGTTTAAAGTAGTAACTTTTGACACACCGGGGGACAAAAACGGATTGACAGCTTGAGGTTTGGCTGAACTCGTACACTGAAACCAGTCGACATATATTCTCTTTTAAATTTGTCCAATGAATTTACCGTACCAAAAGATCTCTTAATTTTATATGATTCCATTGGAAATCCATTTGTAAATTAAATGTGATACAATAATTATCGGATTTTCACATCCATTTTATTTGAAATTCATTTACGTCTAACATGTGTGGTAAAAATTCAAATTTACTTTAAATTTTTAATTTGGGTGCAGCTTTGATTGACAAACAAGACAAAAAGCAAGTAAATTAAAAGATGTAAGTGAACAGCTCAGGTTAGAACAACCAAACACAATTTACAAAGTGGAAATATTTATGTTTAAACACTCGTAAAAAAATTATACAATCAACATATCTCGACCGGTTCACCCGTTACTCCTCAAATTTTCAGTATTCCTCAAAAAATGGTAGTTCATGGCTAAAAAATCAAGTCGACCTATCGAAAGGACAATAAAACCCATTAACATTCTGTGCCGAACACGCATCAGTACTGGACGTGTTTGGTGATCGGTCCGATAGAGTATAAAACAAAAGACGTGTGAACAAGTGTTGGCATTGTTTGCCTGGTCGAGTGAAATAAATCCGGGTTCAAGGTCGTGCCTTTGTGCAACTGTTTCGCATCGTGACTGCCAGCTGGTGCGCAAGCCGATTTGGCTGCTGGCTGGATTGTGCTACAGCAGTGGACGAGACACAAACGAGGAAAAAGAAGAAGCCATCAGTGTCAGCGAGTTGTATCGCTGTGTGGAGTGATCTCACACCTGGCTCGCTGCTGGTGGCTGTTTGGTGCTGCTGTATTGGTGCTGCTGGCTGTAACGGCTGCTACTTCGAACGATCGGACAACCAACCTTACTGGAAGGGAGAAATAAAAAGGTACGTGTTCTTGTCAGCGCTAGTGCGCTAGACTTAGCGCAATGGATGTAGATCCCTCGCCTCCCGCGCCACCATCCCCGAACCCCTCTGACCCTGACCCTTCTGTTACCCCCTCCCCTGTTCATTCTTCAGTCCCCCCTCGCCCCAGGCTTTACCCAGACGGAGCCCAGGGCAGCTATACTGTTTATTTTCGGCCAAAGGCAGGACCGAAATCGAAAAAGTTGAACCTCTTGCAGATTTCTAAAGACCTGACGAAGGAGTACAAGGGCGTGACTGAAATTTCCAAGGTCCGGCCTAACAAGCTCCGTGTCGTGGTCGGTAACCTGAAAGAGGCCAACGATATAGCTTGCTCTGAGCTCTTCACACGCGAGTATCGCGTTTACATACCCGCACGAGACGTGGAGATCGACGGTGTCATAACCGATTCGAGTCTGTCCGTCGAGTGTATACTGCAAAGTGCCAAAGGGTGCTTTAAGAACAAAACGTGTCCCGAAGTAAAGGTGCTCGACTGCAAGCAATTGCGGTCAGCATCGATCATCGGTGGCAAAACAGTATACACTCCGTCAGACTCGTTTCGAGTTACGTTCGCCGGGTCTGCACTACCAAGCCACGTCTCGATCCACCGGGTTCGTCTCCCTGTGAGGCTCTACGTGCCCCGCGTCATGAACTGCCTGAATTGCAAGCAGTTAGGCCATACAGCCGCCTACTGCTGCAATAAGGCACGTTGTGGCAAGTGTGGGGAGTCTCATGCGGAAGATTCTTGCAGTGTTAACGCTGAAAAGTGTATTCACTGCGGAGAAAATCTGCATGAGCTCTCGACATGTGCGGTGTACATGCAGCGCAGGGATAAAATAAAACGGTCTCTCAAAGAGCGTTCAAAGCGTTCCTACGCTGACATGCTGAAGAAGACCGTTACCACTTCTCCCGTTACTTCGAACCCCTTCGATCTGTTGTCCTCTGATGAAACCGATTCTGACGATTCACCAGCGGGAGCGTCTTACGCCAATCCTGGGGAGTCTAGAAAGAGGAAAAATATTTCCTCTCCTAAACTTCCCAGAAAAGGTCCTAAGATTTCTCAAAGTGAAATGAAAATTACAAACAAACCAAACAGTGCTGCGGAAAAACCGAAGCAAACTCCTCCTGGGCTGGCAAATTTAAAGTCCCAGAAGGAGTTCCCAGCACTGCCAGGAACATCTAAAACCCCAGTTGCTCCTTTTACACTCCCAGTTGATGAAACAAACTCTGGATTAGTGAAATTTTCTGACATTGTGGACTGGATTTTTGAAACTTTCAATGTACCCGATCCAATTAAAATTTTTCTTACAGCATTCCTCCCAACAGTTAGATCATTTTTGAAGCAGTTGACTGCCCAATGGCCTCTCCTTGCAGCGATTGTATCCTTCGATGCCTAATTCAACTGCGTATATGAAGGATTCTATCTCTGTCTTACAGTGGAATTGTAGAAGTATTTTACCAAAAATTGATTCGTTTAAAGTTTTGATAAATAAAAACAAATGCGATGCATTTTCCCTTTGTGAAACTTGGCTTACTTCAAATATTGATCTCAACTTCCATGATTTTAATATTATTCGCCTTGATCGAGACACCCCATATGGAGGAGTACTTTTAGGGATTAAAAAGTGCTATTCTTTCTATCGTATTAACCTCCCCTCGATTCCAGGCATCGAGGTTGTCGCATGTCAAATGACAATACACGGTAAAGAGCTTTGTATTGCCTCAATATATATTCCCCCCAGAGCACAGGTTGGGCAACGGCTGCTCTTTGATTTAATAGAACTTCTTCCCTCGCCACGTTTGATTTTGGGAGACTTCAACTCTCATGGCGTGGCTTGGGGTTCCCCATACAATGATAACCGCTCCTCTTTAATCTATAACCTTTGCGATGACTTCGACATGACTATTTTAAACAACGGTGAAATGACACGTATCCCGAAACCTCCAGCGCGCCCAAGCGCTTTGGATCTATCCTTATGTTCGACGTCGCTACGGTTGGATTGCACATGGAAGGTAATCCTCGATCCTCACGGTAGCGACCATCTGCCTATTCTTATTTCATTTACTAACGGGTCAACTCGCATGCGACCAATTGACATTCCGTATGACCTCACACGAAATGTCGATTGGAAGTTATACGAGGAAATGATTTCAAAAGCGGTCGAGTCGATTCAACATCATTCACCACTTGAAGAATACAACCTCCTCGCGGGCTTGATTCTCGACGCCGCGTTGCAAGCCCAAACGAAGAAATATCCCGGCGTAACGATCAAAGAACGGCCTCCCACTCCGTGGTGGGACCAAGAGTGCTCCGATGTCTACACGCAAAGATCCGACGCGTTTAAGGCCTACCAGACGGGAGGTATACCTGGCGACTATTTACGGTATTCGGAGCTTGATACCAAGCTTAAAAACTTGGCTAAAGCAAAGAAACGTGGATATTGGCGTCGGTTCGTGAACGAGACGTCGAGGGAGACATCGATGAGCACTCTTTGGAACACAGCCCGAAGAATGCGGAATCGCGTAACGGTCAACGAAAGCGAGGAGTCTTCAAGTAGGTGGATATTTGATTTTGCCAGGAAAGTATGTCCGGACTCTGTTCCTGAGCAAAATATTGTTCGCGATGCGTCTCCGGGCCACGACGCGACAGAATCACCTTTTACGATGGCAGAATTTTCAGTTGCCCTCCTGTCCTGTAACAATAAGGCGCCTGGATTAGATAGAATCAAATTCAACTTGTTGAAGAATCTACCCGGCAATGCCAAGAGGCGCTTGTTGAACTTGTTCAATAAGTTCCTGGAGCAAAACATTGTACCGCAGGATTGGAGGCAAGTGAAGGTGATCGCCATCCAAAAACCAGGGAAACCAGCTTCTAATCACAACTCTTATAGGCCGATTGCAATGCTATCCTGTATCCGGAAATTGATGGAAAAAATGATACTCCGTCGTTTAGACCACTGGGTCGAATCAAATGGTCTACTATCAGAAACTCAATTTGGCTTCCGCCGTGCCAAAGGGACGAATGATTGTCTTGCGTTGCTTTCAACAGATATTCAGCTGGCGTATGCTCGTAAAGAACAAATGGCGTCTGCGTTCTTGGACATTAAGGGGGCTTTTGATTCCGTTTCTATTGACATTCTTTCGGGTAAACTTCACCGACAAGGATTTTCTCCAATTTTGAACAATTTTTTGCACAATTTGTTGTCCGAAAAGCACATGCATTTTACGCATGGCGATTTGGCAACTTTTCGCATTAGCTACATGGGTCTTCCCCAGGGCTCATGTTTAAGCCCCCTTCTTTACAACTTTTATGTAAATGACATCGACGAATGTCTGGCAAATTCATGCACGATAAGACAACTTGCAGACGACAGTGTAATCTCTGTTACAGGAGCCAAAGCTGCCGATTTGCAAGGACCATTGCAAGATACCTTGGACAATTTGTCTGCTTGGGCTTTACAGCTAGGTATCGAATTCTCTCCGGAGAAGACTGAGATAGTAGTTTTTTCTAGGAAGCATGAACCTGCTCAGCTTCAAACACAATTAATGGGTAAAACGATTTCTCAGGTTTTGGTACACAAATATCTTGGTGTCTGGTTCGACTCTAAAGGCACCTGGGGTTGTCACGTGAGGTATCTGATGAAAAAATGTCAACAAAGAGTGAATTTTCTTCGTACAATAACCGGACAATGGTGGGGAGCCCATCCAGGAGACCTTATAAGGCTTTACCAAACAACGATATTGTCTGTTATTGAATACGGGTGTTTCTGCTTCCGCTCCGCAGCAAACACACATTTGATCAAACTGGAGCGAATACAATATCGTTGTTTGCGTATCGCCTTAGGTTGCATGCAGTCGACCCATACGATGAGTTTGGAGGTTTTAGCTGGAGTACTACCATTGAAAAACCGCTTCTGGAGCCTGTCTTCTCGTATTCTAATCAAATGTGAGGTCTTGAACCGTCCCGTGATTGAAAATTTTGAAAGGTTAATCGAACTTAATTCTCAAACCCGTTTTATGACATTGTATTTCAATCACATGTCCCAAAATATTAACCCTTCTTCGAATATTCCAAATCGTGTCGACTTATCAAATACTTCTGATTCTACTGTGTTTTTCGATACATCCATGATAGAAGAAACTCGTGGAATCCCGGATCATTTACGCGTGCAGCAGATCCCTAAAATTTTTTCCAATAAATATCGAAACATCAACTGCGACAATATGTACTACACTGACGGATCACTTCTTGATGGGTCCACTGGCTTCGGTATCTTCAATAACAAATTAACCGTCTCCCATAAGCTCGATAATCCTGCTTCTGTTTACGTCGCAGAATTAGCTGCAATTCAGTACACCCTAGGGATTATCGAAAAAATGCCCACGGACCATTATTTCATCTTTACGGACAGTCTCAGTTCCATTGAGGCTCTCCGATCGATGAAAGATGTTAAGCACTCTCCGTATTTCCTGGGGAAAATACGGGAACATCTGAGTGCTTTATCCGAAAAATCTACTCAGATTACCTTAGCGTGGGTCCCTTCTCACTGCTCGATACCGGGTAATGAGAAAGCGGACTCTTTGGCTAAGGTGGGCGCAACAAACGGTGATATTTATGAAAGACCAATTGCCTTTAATGAATTTTTCGCACTTGTACGTCAGAATACGATAATCAGTTGGCAAAATGCTTGGACCAGAGGGGAATTGGGAAGGTGGTTACATTCCATAATCCCCAAAGTATCGACGAACCCGTGGTTCAAGGGGTTGGATGTAGGTCGGGATTTCATTTGCGTGATGTCCCGGCTTATGTCCAATCACTATAGATTTGACGCACTCCTCCGTCGTGTTGGGCTCGGGGAAAGTGGTATCTGTGCCTGTGGTGAAGGTTATCACGACATAGAGCATGTGGTTTGGTCATGCCCTGTACACCGTGACGCCAGGTCTAAATTGATAGCTTCCCTGCAGGCCGAGGGTAGACAGCCGGCTGTTCCTGTTCGTGATGTCTTGGCGAGCCGTGACCTATCCTACATGTCCCTTATATACGTTTTCCTGAAATCCATCCATGCCCCAGTCTAGTCCCGTTCCCCTCCGTCTACACCCAACAAAACGACAAGAACACGTTTGAACCTTAAGCACAAAACCAGCAACCAGACCCCGCACAATAGAACCAGGACCCAAGGACTACGAGCCTCTGTCCCAACTCACGACATCGTGGCTCAGCAGAACGAATCCATACATGCCATTCGACGATTATCAGACGACCATTGAACAACAAAACACTGATTGGAAATCCCATGCTAGTTTTAAGTTAGACTTAATTTCAGCTCGTAGTCGGCAGCGAGGATAAAAAATTTGCTTTAGTTTTTAAGTCATCAGATATAATTGGCGCCGTTAAACATTAAATTGTATTTGTGCCGTGTCAAATAAATGTTATGTGAAGAAAAAAAAAAAAAAACCCATTAACATGAATTTCTAATGACTTTTAATATACTACATAGGAAAATGAAGAAAGCGTTAGATTTAAATATAACAATTCGGGTCGAGTATTCGTCGATCGAACGAACACAGGTTCTGCCCTAGAGCTCAAAATGAAAGATTATAGCTCTTGAGCCATTCCTGTGTATTCTGGTGCCGGTAGCCATTTCAGTTACACGACAATAGCTATAACCCACTCCAACGCGTACGTAAACCATGCGCCTCCTTTCATTGTTGAATTGGTGGAGACGCCAAACTTTGTATTCGACAGCCTTCGTTTTTTGAGTTTCAGGGCCGCATCTTTCGCCAGTATAATCGAATTTTCGAGCGATTTCCTTCTAATTCCCTGCACACGTGTCACGAGTGACGCAGCCTAAGCAGCTTCTGCTTGTTTGATTAATTTTTGGTAATTTTTTTAACCCAATCGAAACTTAATCGAAAGCGTGATTCAGGTTTAGTTTGTGATTGAACGCCATTGTTGTGGTTAGAAATATTTTTTCGATAAGTTATCGAAAAATAAGCTTAAATATGATATAACTTTGTAAGGAAAAGTCCTGGAGATATATGACCTTTGGCAAAAATGTGTGTTTTGTATGCCCTAACAATTCCTACGAATAATACTTTCGTGTAAAATGCAACTAACAAAAGTTAAGTACAAAAAACTAACTTTTAAGTAAGTTCTATGTAATATACTTTATAACTTTGCACCAAAAGAAGATAGGTTTTTCATTTGTTCAACAAAGTTTCATATTTTTAAATTTTCTACATCTTTGCTGAACAAACTATTCTTCTATCGCTTAACACAAGAAAGTTGTTTTTTTATTTTTAGTATAGTAAACTTTTCGTACTTTTTGACAATTTCCGATTATGCTGGTTATTCATACAAATAATTGTTCGGAAGACACTTTTAAGCTAGGATGAAGGTAAAAGGCGCTATAAAGTTAAGTTCCACTTTTTGCCTTATTGGACCACTGTGCAACGGTCTTACGGATGGAGGCAGTTCATAAGCCCCATAATTCTCTCATCATTCACAAATTCGTGTCGATCATGGACTGGGTTACCTCACTGTTTGGCTAATATACGAATCAGAACATACCTCTAACAGCTGTGCTAGCGTCGCTAACGTTTGTAATCTTTCCGTTCTTCGCTGAGCTATCGGCTAAAGTTAGCGCTTTAACCAGGAAACTCGCAGAAAAGTCACACAGAATTAAGGAACTAGAACGTGAGAAAAATAACAGAATACAAATAACGGCAGTCAAAAGTACAATTGAAGATTCGGTTAAAAGAGTACAGCTTAGGGTGAGGAATCGTTATATGAAAAAACGAAATTTGATAGCAGAAAGCCAGAACCAAGTTTTTTTTGGGGCCCCAAACAATCCTGAATCTATTGCAAGTCGATTGGTTTTGTCTCCACCTGGCGCATTGCATTTTAAATTTATATGGAAATTTGTATGGGAAAAACCAACTTTTTTGCATTTTACATTCTAAAGAGCTCAAAATGGCCCAAACTACAGTTTTTATGACAAAATGACAAATGGTAGGTTTTTTGATGCCTAACAACTTGGCCGAAGACACTAAAGAGCTAGGGTGAGCCAAAAAAATACTAGAGCTATTCAAAGTTGAGTATGTCGAAATTTATGTTGCAAACCATTATTTCTGCCAACACTGCCAGTGTACCGGCGTTAGTCAGATTGCCATCAGAAGTAACCTCTGAAACACGTTGTAGATTCTACCTACGCCTAGAATATTGACCTAAATTTATTTTCTTGGTCCAGCTGAGTGTATAAACTCGTTACGACAGGTTACTTCTGATGGGAATCCTACTGACACCGGTACATTGGTAATGTTGGCAGAAAAGAAGATTTTCTGCATTTAAATCGACATACTCAACTTTGAACAGCTATAGCTCTTCTTAGGGACATCCTAGCTTTTTTGTGTCTTCTACAAAGTTGTTAGGCATCTAAAATACTATACGTTAACATAATGTTGTGTATTATTAGAGCATTATTGAGCTCTCTAGAAAGGTAAATGCAAAAAAGCAGGGTTTCCAACATAAATTTTCATACAAATTTGAAATTCAATGCGCCAAGCGGAGACAAAACCAATCGACTTCAGGTAAGTTTAGGGTTGTTTGGGATCTCAAAAGGAACCAAAAAACTTGGTTCTGGAAAATCGATCATTTTTCCCCACCCTAGTACAGCTACTAGAAAAACAATTATACCAAAAAGCCCGGAAAACCCGGGTCCAAGGAGAGATCGGTTACCGAGGCACTATCGGTGCAAGGGTCTCTAGAGGATCGGAACCGACAGACTTCCTCCGACGACCGATGACCTACAGCGAGACGGTCAAGCAGGTTTTATCCCCGTATCCTTCGCAAGACAACGTAGAATAAGCCAGAACAGAGTGAGACGGACAACTGACTCTGACGCAGCCTTGGACAGCTGAGCTTCCCTATTGCGAAGTCATGGGACAACCAGGACTAGGAAATACCCCCCAGCGTCTGATTACAATTTTCGACAACGGAAAACGCCCAGTTTCTCCTCGATAATCAGCTAGGATAGCAACGCAGAATACTCTCTCCTCGAAGATGATGCGGAACACCACACCACTGAGGTTCAACTTCTGGAGAGCGACGTCTCTTCCGCTTCGGATAGTTCCAAGGTCCTCACGGACTTCTACTGTTGGTGGAGCTCTGTCAGAGAGCACCAATTGTCCCGGTTATGGAAGCCTGGTGTTCAGCAAGCTTTGATAAATCAACTCACCTGCAGCTTGACCCCTGTAACCTAGCTGCTAGGCGGCCAATAACAAATAATGACTATCTAGCCATACAACAGTGGAATACAACAGTTTACATAGGAGTTCTAGCCTATCCACCATTTATTCGCATCAGAGCTGATACGAGCCATCTATCGATCCCTTGCAGAGCCAATAAGTTTGAGGTGAGACGAAAACGGCCACCCCCAGAACTAGAGAACGAAGACGTTAGATAGACGAAGAATTGAGGTGCGAGTAGTCACTGAAAACTCAACGGCGTTCACTCGAGGCCAATAGGAATTATCCATCCATCCATGTTTCGTTCGCAAGTACTTGTCTGTTTCCACGACTTCTCCGAACTGTTGACGAAAATCCCATAGAAAGCGTCCGCAATCAGATAGACGAAGCTCCCATTGAAATGACTCGCAAGCCGAGATGGCTCTACAAAGTTAATGATTATGATTTCGGGACTAATCCCGTGCGATTCTCCGAACCAGTGTGAAACCAAACAAAAAGACACTATATTGATGGTTATCTGAAACAATAGCCGCGGTCAAAGCCCGATGAATATATTGATATTGGCATCTCAGTGCGAAAAACCTAAAAGTGTTGATCGTAAACGAATTGATCGAAAGACTAAGTGGTATATTAAAGCCTGACACGATGGCTGTTCAATTGCTAGCCGTGTATCATAGGCGAGCAAATGCGTAAGTCCTCTTCCGCGCGACGTGAAGACTGCCTTCTTCAAAGGGCTATTGGACGAAGACATTTTTATGACCTAACCGGAGGGATTCGAGCAAGGCAAAAATCTGGTGTGCCGCCTCAAACATTCATTGTGTGGCCTTAAGCAGGCATCAAGGGCCTGGAACGCGAGGTTCCATGCCTTTGTGGAACGATTCGGCTTTACCCGAAGTTTGAGCAATCCATGTCTCTACGTGAAGGGATCCGGAAGCAGCCAGATTATCGTTGTGCTGTACGTTAATGACTTAGTTATTGTCGGACGTCAACTGAAGGCGATTGAAGCTGTGAAGCAGTTTTCGGTGAAATAATTTGAAATCAAGGACATTGGAGATGTGCGAAGTTTCTTGGCACGGTCAGAAAGGATTCCTCGAATATTTACTTCGTCATTTCAACATGATTGGCTGCAACCCAGTATCACCACCGATTGAGCGTCGCCTGCGCTTGAAGAAGGGAGCCGATAATACTGAGAAACCATTCCGAGAATTGATCGGTTGTCTCACGTACATAACACTGACGTCAAGACCGGACCTGTATGCTGCAGTCAGACAACTGAGACAATTCACAAGCTGTTCTACTAAACTGCACTAGGTGCACGCCAAGAGGGTACTGCAGTGAATCAGAGGGACGCTGGACTTAGTTCCGGTGTTCTCAGCGAAGAATTCAATACCAGTTAAGGAAGCATTCAACGATGTGGATTGGGCGAATGATCCGGTGGACAAATGTTCGCTCATTGGATACGCCTTCCGGGTGTGTGTTTGCAGTTTCACCTTTATGTACTCGGAAATTCTACAAAACGTAGGTACTCGACAGGGTACCCGGGTACCCACCAGAATGAAATGCCTCTTATTCTTCAATTCTTGACCGATTTTTGATCTCGACCCGTCAAAAGATAGGAAAATTTTTCTATTTGCAGCACACGTGACCATTAGTTCCCATATGGTATCTGTGAATTCGGGTCTCCGGAGCCAAGATCCCTGACAAATTATAACAATTGGCAATAAAGGAGTTGACTTTTATACATTATGAGTCGATCTGTCGAGTTGCCCTTGAAATCTGTCGAGTTGTCCTTGTCCTTGAATATAAAACCCTCAGCAATAGGTATATCAAAATTCATGAAATTATTCCAGGAATTGATCTTCATCCATTTCGAGTCCAACTGATGAGTTATCCCCGAAATGGCCGTACCAAAGCAGATCCCCGTTTGAGCTTTATATGGCCACCAACATGATTGGATAGAAAACCGGATCAAATCTTCACCCTGCGACAGATCTCCGATAAGTTCCGGGAGTACAACTTACCGACTCACCATCTGTTTGTGGATTTCAAGGCGGCGTACGACTCAGTGAAAAGAAACGAGCTGTGGCAGATCATGCTGGAACACGGTTTCCCTACGAAACTAACTAGTCTGAGTCGTATGACGCTGGAGGGATCGAAATCATGCGTGCGGATGGCTGGTAAGACATCCGCCACGTTCGTAAAGTTGGATGGACTGAAGCAAGAAGATGCGCTCTCTAACTTACTGTTTAACATCGCTCTTGAAGGTGCAGTGCGAAGAGCAAACGTGGAAAGAAACGGTACGATCATCACGAAATCTCACATGCTTCTTGGTTTTACTTGGTTTACAAACTAGCATAAAACTAGCGCTGTATAGAACGCTGATACTCCCGGTGGCCCTTTACGGACATGAAGCATGGACGCCAAACTAGAAGATGGAATGTGGCGCAGACGCATAAACCACGAGTTGTACCAGGTATACAAACATGCTGATATAGTGAAGCTAATACAGCGGGACAGGTTTCAGTGGGCTGGACATGTAGCCAGAATGCCTGACGAGAGAGCCACCAAAACTATTTTCAGTAGGGAACTAGGAAGAGGCCGTGGACTCGTTGGATGTGCGCGGTGGAAGACGAACGGCTGCCCAAGACAGAAAAGGCTAGACATCTCTAATTCGATCGGCCCTAGACCGGTGAACGGTCCGTTATCCAAAAAAGTAAAGCATGTATATAATCGAGTCTAAAAATAATCAACTCCAGCCTAAATATGAGTACAGTGACGTTTCGATTATACCACGACGTATGTTCATATGTGTTTGATGGTTATGTTTTAAATTTTCGGTATAGTTTCACTGTTGGCTACCAAAAATTTATTATTTAGTTGTTCAGTAAAAATTGATTAAAATTAATTTTGAGTTTAGATCAATATTTTTTTTTTCTTCACATATAGAGTATTTCGAATTTCATTAATCTCGTATAACTGACCACTCAGAAAGTTCCCGTCTTCGGCATAGTTGTTTAGGAGTTCAAGGCTTTTATTGCGTGCGTTTGTTCCAAAATTCAGAAAGAAACTAGTGTGCATTTAGTTTTAAATCTTTTGACCAGAATTTATCTTGTGAATCCAACCGCTTGAAAAGTTCCGTGCATTCAACCACTGCTTGGAAAATTACGATCTCCAACAAAGTTGATCGGGAGGTTTAATTTATACACAGATTGTTGGGGAAAACTGAAAAATTGAAGCATTTTTAGCAAGGTTTCTGTATGTAGATACAATCAAGTTTTCACAAAACTTTGCAAAATTGGAAATTCTTGGCATGAAAATAATTACGGTAAATATGCGATACCAATTCTTGAAAAGAAAATCTCCTGGGACTAGTCGAAAACCGAAAAAAAAATCTAGGAAGTAAGAATCACGGGATTAGTTAAGGTCAAATACGCAAAACTGCGTGCACACTAGCACCTCGTAAAGGTAGCATTCCAACAACCAGAAGCCCCTGGTCTTCCAAATAGTTTTGCTAAAACCCGCCATTTCCTAGGAAATCAGAATCGTGAGATAAGTTAAATTTAAAATACAAGGACGTGTGGGTGAAACTCGTCATTAAACCTCCAAATCTTCTGAATAACTTTGCTGAAGATCACAACTTTTTTGGAGTTCGGAATCGTTAGATAAGTTAAAGTCAAAATACGACGAATTGTACGCTCACAAGCGTCACATATTGGCAGAATTCTACATCAGACTGTCCTCCAATCAAAATCCTTTTACTTTCTGAGCAATTTTGGTGAAAATCGTAACTTTCTAGAAAATCTGAATTTAATGTCGAAATACGACATGCTCATCAGCGCCACATAGCAATGGCACTTTGCACTGAGCTGTTTATCAACAAAAAACTCTTGACCGTCTAACAACTTTGCTGTAGATCGCAACTTTCTTGGAGGAATCGCGAGATAAGTTAAGATCAAAGTACGACAAATTTCGAGATTACTAGCCACATAACAGACGGATTCTGCTCTAAGCTGTCCATCAACTAAAAGCTGTTTATCTACCTTTTGAACAGGTTCGCTGAAGACTGTCACTATATAGAAAGTCGAAATCGCGATAGGTCAAAACACGAAGAATTTTGTGCACTTTAGAGTCACGTAATGGTGGAAATTTGTACTAAACTGTTCACCATCCAGAAACCCTTTACCTTCTTAACAAGCCTGCTGAAGACCGCAATTTTCTAGGTTGTTGAAAGCACAAGATATGTGCCTTTTTAAGGTGATGGTAAAGTTTTTGGTGAGTGCTGCAATATTCAAACTTAGTGATGCAATACTCTGTGAAACGATATCAAAGTTATGGCGAATAGTGTGTATTCTTCCAGATGCCTGATCTAATGAAGGTCCAGGCTTCGTATGAGAAAGGTCTTGTAGTGAAGGCACAAGATGACTTGGTCTCGGTTTAGGTCAAAGAAAGCCTGAAGAGTAGTGTGAATCCCTTTATGACCTACCTCTTCGTTTAATTGGTGAAGCTAAAATCCACCTTTTACTAGAAGTAAGTCTTGTTGTTTGCGGAATCCGAATACTTCTTTTATGGTCTAGCTACCGTAAAAGAGATTGTCGATGTAGATATCCTTCTTGAGAGTCATCGCAGCGAGCGGAAATTGATGGGCTTCGCCGTCTGTTAGCCGGACACTGGCCGTGCCGTACGTTATATGTGTCTTAGTCATGTATCCGCTCTATATTCCTCGAAAAGGACATTTAAGGTGGAGAAGCTCGGGGTTCCGAAGTGGACGATTTTGGAGGAAATGAAATTGGTGAACAGAACTTCGAACGATGTAGCGTTCTTCAGGGTTGCGAGTAACGGTAAGCTGAACGTGCTCTTCACACGCTGATTCCTTGACGGAGTACGCTGTCGATAAGCTATGTTCCTCAATCATCCTGAATGTCTCAATGAGTTGGTGAATATCTGTGACGAGAGTGGTTGAAAGACTTTTCATACCTGACCCAACCAAATACAGAGTTGACCAGTATCAGAAGAGTATTGTCGAGAGGAATTCGACCAGGAACCATGAACAGATAGAATATTTCTACTCCGATGATAACATCCACGGTACTGGTGCTGTCGAACGACGGATCTATCAATTGGGTACTGGGTGGCATGTCCCAAGTCAAAGTGTCGACGAATGTGACTGCTACGCCAATCGTCATCTTTGACAGAAAAAGAAATCCGATGTTAAATACATCTTTATCGTCGATGAGGTAGACCATGACTTGCGGCAGTTGCTAAATCGCAATCTTCCGTCACAGTTGATGGCGGCCCCTTTTCGTTGCTGAGTCGAAAAGTGTGTCCACATACGGCAACTTCAGACGGCTCCGTCAGAATATTAGAAGCCACTGGCTAGTTGGTTGCACCTATTGTAAAACTTCTGGATAGTTTAAACTAGCCGATGAGTGGATCTGTGGTACAAATAAACTACAAAGTTCGTACATTTTCTATTAATTTGAATTGGATCTGGATTGAGTTTGAAGAGGATTTTTACTGCATAAGATCTTGTTTTTCTTGTAAAAATAATTGAAATGCATGCATTAGTTGTAAACTCTTTGTGGAAATAACCATACAAAAATTCAGTAGCTTAGGAATAGAAGTTTGTTTTTGGAGAATCATCCAAAAGCAATTGAAATATACAAAATATATCAGAGCAGTTTGTTTTCCGCAAACTCATCCAGCGCAGAAAAAAAAACAACAACGTTGAATCATCTTTTCCATTTCAGATCAGTGATGCCATTCAGCAGAACCGATATCGCCCATTTCCGTACATTGGCCATCAGCGCTCGGGACGTGAACTCCTTTAGTCCACAAAGAAAGCAATAATAGCCAGCCATAATCGAGGCCAAAACAGCCCTGCGAATGTTCTGGTGCTTTCGAGAAAAACCAATCACAAACCATCATCCATTCGCACACCTTTTTCGGCTTGTTGCACGCCTGTTGGAGGATTTACGGCCGCGTCGGAAAAGATGTTCATCCGCTACCCCGGGAAACTGATTTAGGCTACGCACACCAGGCAAGGCAAGGAATCCAATAGGCCCACACATTGATGGGATGATGGGATGATGGGACTACGAGAGGCAATGGACATTTTGCGGAAATGATAGCGGATATAAAAACATAATTTTATTGCCCGTTTTTTTTTGCTGTGTGCTTCATTTTCACCTCGTATGGGATTGCATGGCTTTCAGAATTTCGATGAAGGAGAAAAAAAACGGAGAGAGTATACGTAGCTAGGGTTTGGATTGAAGCATGATTTCTCGAGTGTTTATTTGTTCTGCTCTGTATTTATTTTGGCAAAAATATTTGTATCATGAATCATGCAGCATACGGTAAGTGCATTTCAACAGTAAACGTTGTCATTTAAATTAGAGTTTGTTATTCGACACTCTCGTCAGAAATTTTCGAATAGTATTCTGTTCATTTTTTTCAAATGGCGATCTAGTGCCCGATATTAATAAAATAATCATGAATAAATAATTTAATTTAAATCGTCGGCTGCCGTCGTTACGGGGGTTTGAATATCATTCGCCCGTATCAGAGCAGTAAATCGAATAGTAAGGAAGAGATCAAATTTGCAGCAAGGTTTCATAAATTATTTTTGAAATTTTTATAATTCATTCGGATCAAAAACCAACTAAATTTAGAATGTTTCCTCACCTCGTTTCATTGTACCATTTTCAGTTCAAACGGCACTCGGTAATACTACTTCCTATAATGCTCCCCACTTATACTATTGTGCTTCCCTACCGTCTATTCCTATGCAAACAGGAGATCTTGTTTATTTATATTTCTTTACTTGATATATCAAAATAGTATAATACGATTACGTCGGCACTAAGGAAAAGCGCCCGCGAGAATAAAATCCGATTAAATGCAAGTAGGTATACATTGAACAATTATGAGTATGAAAAATGACGTGGGTCGTGACAGTCGTTTTCAAAGAAAAGTGCCCGCTTTTTATTGAAAGCGTACAACGCGCTCGCGGAAAATATTTCGCTTGATGGACTCACATTTTCCGGTGAGAAACTGTGTACTAGAACTGTTTTCGCGGGCAGGGAGATATCGCGGAATGGGGTTTTATTTTATGTGATGGTCGTTATCGAACCTAAAAAAGACTACTATCCATAAGGAAGATTTGAAAGCATTTCTCTTCTGTCACTCGCCGTAGTACGGACACTTCTGTTGACACATACAATGAATAAAAATGTGGAAATGATTCAATTTAGTCATCTGTCGACGGTAATACCTATCATTTTTCGTACCCATTCCCTCAGGCTCTGCATGGGTAGCATTGGTATAATTTCTAACAAAGCTAGGCAACGACGAAGCCATCTCGCCCTCTTGCCCGTACACCCCGGAGGCTGTGTAACAATCCGGCAAAACCTTACCTCAAATCCCAAACCGGTGTCTTTTGCTCTGTACGCTTCACATATTATAGCGGAATTCCGTCTTCCACTGGTATGACCTGTGTACGATTCTGTAGCCACACAGTAGCGGATACCATTCGACCGACCCACTTCTTGCTCTCTCTCTCTCTCTCTGTCTGCTTCCAATGGTAACACCTTTAGGACCGTTCGTTTGAATGTGAGACTTTTCGAAGAATGCAAAAATTATTCTCTATTGGAAAATTCTTTCCCTTTTATTTCCGTCTCGTATCCTACGGCCGGTCCGATCTCTCTTGAGTCCTATCTGTTTCGGTGTCTGTACACGTGAAACTGTACCTACGTACAGTGTAATTCAGGACTAACATTTTTCGGTACCCAGTCACACATTGTTGTTCGCCATAAAATATGCAACCCTCGGTCACATCTTCACATGGCCACGTTGGATGCTGGGAGAAAATCAATAGAACATTGTACTCACACACCCACATTCAAATACCTCGACATGTTAAGGTGTTTGAAGCAGTCACAAATGCTACTAGGTTTCATTCTTAGAGGAACAGTATTCTCAATATGTTATTTCAACGATTTTATTGTGTTCATTTTTTATCGAAATATTTTTTTTTGTTTTTAGCGTATCTAAATTTTTTTTTATATTCTCAGGTTGAACAAAACTACGACGCCTCTAAGTGAGTTCTTATAGCAAAGAGACGAACAAAAAAATTGAAGAGGTTATTAATAAGACACGACTGCAAGGTTAACGTAGAATTACACAAGCCTGTCATATATCAATGTACTTATTTTATTAGGTTTGGGACTACACTTGGCATAATCTATTTAGTGGTCTCTTTCAACTCTCTTTTTGTATTCATTAATTGGTGACCTTGAAAATAAGCATTGTTTAACTGACTTGAATTATTTGAAAATAATACCTTTACTGCTGGACGTAACTGTTAACTGTCAAAATTTCACTAGCAGAAAATAAGTTCCGTGAGGATGAGAAGTTTTCAATTGCCGTGCAAATAAAAATAGTAAGCTCACACACTAATTTTTAAACTCTTTTACTCAAAACTAGGAATCGAACAACAGTTCCATCCTCAAACAGATTTGAATCTCAAGGAATAACACAAAGTTCATTCTGATTTAAACTGTTTTCAAATCGAATAATAACTGCTACACTTTATAGGAAAAGTGATTGTTTTTGATAGCATGGAGATTTCAAGTGAAAATTGCTGCTTTTTTCATAGCTGTAATTGTTTTAAATATTCAATGAACGGCATTCGTACATGTTTTGTTTGAAGTTTAAGTAGGTAATTATTATTAAAGACATCATATCTATTATTGTGCCTTAAAAGTATTCACACTCAATTGACTTTACAAGGTCTGGGTAATCTAAAACTTGTTTGATTTTTTCGTTTCATATTACACTTACGGATACTATATTACTGAGATGCGGCAAACTCATATTCACCAATCGTTTTTAAAAGAACGGTTGAGTTTGTAATGATTTGAATTATGCCTTCTGTCCTGTTTTCGTCGGGAGCAGAAAAACTAGGATATAGTGATGCCGGATTGAAGCTTGTTCAATTTCCCGTGTATGCGAATTGTCAACGGCAAAAGACACGGAATGATTCTCGTTTTATAATCATCTCCAGCAGTGTTCCCCGTCAAGCAATGTACACCAGCACGAGATGAACGGTAACTTGCAAATTTAACGATAACACAATGGCTTCCTGAATGATAAAAAGGCAGTGTGATTGTCTCTAAAATACTTACAAAAAGAACTAACACAACAACTAGGCGGATTCGCGTAAGTGGTAGAATGAAGGAATGTGATAAAGAGAACGGACTGCGCTGCACAATGTTTGTAGTGAGCAATTCTCGCTGAAACCAGGCCAATAGGTGCACAAGATCTTTCGAATTTGATATAAATGCACATATTAGTTAGGAATAGAGAAAAAATGATTATGCCATTTTTGTTTGATTGAATTTGTTGACCCCTTGGTCACCAAGGCGTCAACAAATTCAATCCAAATTCAAGATGGCGGCCAAAATTCTGATTACTCCAAATGAAAGCCCTATCGATCCTCTTTACAGAATAGTGCTACTTGTAGTAGGTTCCATAACGAATTTCAGAAATATAGCTCAAATGAAACATCAAGAATTGTTAAATTTTCAACTTTTCTAGACACTATTTCACCCCTTGGTGACCGAGGGGTCAACAAATTCAATCAAACAAAAATGACATAATCATTTTTTCTCTATTCCTAACTAATATGTGCATTTATATCAAATTCGAAAAACCTTGTGCACCTAGTGGCCTGGTTTCAGACGATTCCGCACAATGCGAAATACATTAGCTTTTCGTCGACTGTACAACTGTCACCGAGAATTTTGTAGGGGTTATAGAACTAGAACCGCCATCATTGAACCTCTAGTGCCCAAATTAATTTTTAGACGGACTTCGAAAGCATTACTAATAAGCTTTGAAAAATTTTTTTAAGTTCTTATTGAAGCTTTTTAGTGGTTCAACTGAAGACCGTCTAAAGGCGGCACGGGCACTAGAGGTTAACCCTCTAGTACCCAAGTTAGTTGTTAGACGGACTTCGGTAAGCCTGTTTATGTTCAATAGTGCCGCTGTACGGCTTATGCAAACATATTTGGCATCACGATTTCAGGTAGTTGTTAAGGATGGATGTCAGGTTTACTAAAAATGGAACCAAATCGAAATTTTGTCAGGTGTGCCGCAAGGATCAATCCTTGGGCCACTGCATTTCTTAGTGTTCGTCAATGGTTTGCCCAGTATTTTGAAAAAAATTAAGTTTAATATAATTGCCGATGACGTTCTATTGTTGGCTTCATGGTGTAAAATAATTTCAATTGGGAGAGTTAAATAAGTAGTCAATGAACAAAAATTTATAATGGACTTAGGGTTCTAAAACTGTCTTCAAGTACTCTGCTAACTGCTATAAAACTGAAGCTATTTAAAACTCATATTTTACCACACTTTTTGTATAGAGATGTTTTGCTACAAAATGCTTCAGTTTCAGCATTGAAAATGTTGCGTACCTACTAAATTGCTGTGTTCGCTTTATTTTTGGTTTGTTGAGGTTCTCTACAGTATCTCATCTCCAACAGAAATTGATTAGTTGTAGGGTTTAACGTTATCACGTTGACCGTTATCTAAATTTAAAAACACTTCATCACCTCCATGCCTAAAAGATAAAATTCATTCCTTTTTACTTTTTTTCATTAGCTTTTTACTGCCTATGTTTCAAGCATCATATCATAGAAATACTCTGGTCGTGCAGGTCATTGTTTTTTAGAATCTGCTACCTTGTGAATTCAAAAATATACGATCTTTAAATGGATCTTTTTTTGTGCAGTTGTTATCGCTGTCATCAAGGTTTTGCAACGGACAGAAAATATATTAACTTCTTCAACCATATGATAGAGGGTATTTTAAAATGCTCTGGTATTTCTCGCAATAGTCGAAAATTTGTTTTGATTTAGCATCATTTCAGATTGCCGTTTACCAGTGACATGGGATGATTCTAGTTCTCTTGTAGTTCTCCGCTCAGTACACACTGCAAGCAAACAAATAAGACAAAACGATCATACGAACACGCTACCGGTACCTTCACAGCTATTAGCAGTGACCAAATGACTGAAAGCCAAGCTGCCATCCAAATTCCACGCGGACAGATTTTTAACGATGTTGACTCCCCCTTTTTTTCGTGTACAACTGTCCATATAAATTTTAAAAATTTTGTATGGACCGCGGACATTACACAGACCCCTCCTTCCCCCAAGTTGAACATGTCTTGGACATGTTCAGCAATGCTGTGCAGTGCTGTGGTCCGCCGGTTGGTCCGCCTGCTGTGGATCGCTGCGATCGAATGAGTGGCCTGCTCAGCCTTGCTGCGCTAAATTCAGCTGCTCTTGCTGCAGTAATCTGTTATATAATGTCCCAGTTTTAATATATTTTTTGAATTGTCATTTTCGACTTGGCTGAAACTTTGCACAGATGTTTCTATAAGCAATAGATGTCATTTTGTGCTATTTGTTTAATTGTTTGGAACACGATTTATTTGTGAGAAGCTAAATATGCTATTTTGGGAAAGTATTGATGATTACAAAAATTTTTAGGGCTAAAACTGCTTGTTTAGGGGTTATATACCTTTTGGTCGAGAAAAATGAGAGAAGTATGAATTTATTTATTGCATCAAAGTGGTATTTTTCTGAAAGTACAGTTTATCAACAACAGAAAAATACGTTTGATTTTGAGATATACCGATTATTACAGGAGTCATGGCCGTTTCCCCGAAACGCTTTTTTTTCGCAGAGGCTTGCGGTGATCCTGATAGAGACTCAGCGGGTCAACTAAATTAAAAAAACTCATATTATTCCATTAATTTAGAAGTGTGCCGTGTCCTGAACGATCGCTTTTATGAGTATTTTGTTGTCAGTGCAAACGGGAACGTTTTTCCTAAAAAATGCACGTTTTGAGCGCTAAAAATTACATTAAATTTTTTTTGGTGCGGCAAAATGTAATGTTTTTATATCGAATTTATGCTTTCAAAGGACAATGCAACAAACTGTTGCAGCATACGCGGCGCGAATTTCATCGCAATTCGATTTTAATGCAATTGTTATTATGCAGGATTCAAACTCAAATTTACCTCAAGTGTACTGCACTTAACAGTGGGTTTACGTGCAAACCGAAAATAAATGTGCAAGCAAGTTTTAAATCTCACTTGGGTACGAGTGCAAAGTCACACTGCCTACTCCGGTAATTTCACTTGAGCTACGCATTGCAAAAATAAAATCAGAGTTAGAGATTCCAAGTAAAATTGTTCGGAACATGCTTTTTATAAAACTTTGTATATGGTTCCGAATACACTTAATATTTTCCCAAATATTAAAATCATTTTGACTCAAGTGTTATTTTTAAAAACGGCTTATACGATTCAGTTAGTAAACAACTGTATCTAAACAATTTCAATCTTCACTTAAATATTCTCTATGAGTAGAGAAAATTTTAAATTGAAAAAATATACGACTAAGGCATTTTTTTGATTTTGAACATAAAGGTGAAAAATAAAGAAAAAATAAAGGAGAATTTTCAATAAATCTTTCATCCTTCAAGCGACATATTTTATTTTATTTTAAATCCATATTGTTTTGTTGTAACCAGGGCTTGAGATTTTATGGCTACTAGTAAAATTTCAACTAAATTCTGTTATGCGATTTATTTTGTGCGGTTTGATAGTTTTGACTGTGTTTCTCTTACTATTCGAATGCACTCAAACTGATTTTTACATCTAAAGAGCTTGTAGAAGAAACAAATAACTTTCAATTGAAAGCGAAAGGTTAACAGCGTGACGTCTCTTTCCATCAGATATAGTAAGTCGCCGTTCATTTTTAGCATCCTCGAAAAAATCACATACATTGCCTACTTTATAACTCAATCTGTTGGATATTTTCTGCAAATTTATCTCACAAAGAATATTTTCTACAATTTATACTGATGTAAATAGTAATAGCTAAAGCTTCTTTGTTAATTTTCAAGTGGTGCGCACCGACAATTAAAATGACATATCTAGTGCTTGGAACGGCATTTGCTGGCAGATAGCCAGAAAGGAAAACCTTGGAACTATGTTCCACTGTCTAATTTTGTCTTCCTGTTTTTTATACAGAGTGTTAGCATACAGGATAATTGTGTAATAATTGCTATGATTCTACTGACGTTAACAGTCGCGAACTGGAATATATGACGACAGGCATCGCACTTCGAGACCAGCTGAAAGGCGCAGTTTTTCCTTTATTACTTTGAAGATTTTTTTCGAGTTACTTTGAAAGCAACAACGAAAAGTTCTCCCTTTTGTAACAAATTTGTTACATGAAATGTTATTTACTTTCTCCGTTATACAGAATGTGATCGTGGATGATTTCAATGATTTCATAAAGCAAAACAAAGTAAAGCCTTGTTACTACATTCCGTATCGGCACGAAACGGAATCCGTTGAGGAACGAAACAGTGAGGCTGAGACACCCCGGGAAAACTCTGCTTAGGTGTGCATGGAGAGGACAGATATGATCCTTATCGTTGCATTAATATGAATGCAGCGAGTGGAGTCTCACTACACATGCATTACGGCACTTGGTTGTATATTTCCCTACAGAAAGATAAACAAGCACGTAACCGCTATATATTTTGTTACTTTTAGGATATTACTTTTTTTATCTAATCTGCGTTCATAAGACACCACAAGTAATGGAATGTTGCTCAAAAATAACCCTTTTTCTTTTTATGCTTTTATTTTACAACGACAAGACATCAGTCCATAACTACCTCACTTTAAATTATTGTTTTTTTGTTCATACAAATTTAAATTATTGTTATTCGTTTGGTATATTTGGTACAAACTGATAAATCTTTTTTTGCTTCATATGCATTTAACCATTTTGAAGTTGTTGAAATTTTATGTACGTATATCGTATATGTATTAGTATTAATTGACTTATAATAAAAATTTCATTCAAAATGCTTGAACAAAATATCCAAATTCATTGAAAGTGAAATTGTGTGGTAAAATATTCCCACGTCTTTACAATCCCACGCTAAAAATGTATCTTAGATCTTTACGATCCTGGTACTTAATTTACGGATTGTGAAATCTTATTTTACAGAACAGCTAGACCTTCTTTTCCATTAACACATCAAGTCAAGTGTTTACTGCACTTGGTTCCTTGTTGTGTTCCCACTAGCAAATATCAACTTTCAACATTTGGGCTTGTTTCTTTTCCGCATAGCAAAGAATGCAGGCCAAGAACAAGCATACCACTCGAACAGCAACAATATTGCCAGATGGCCTAGTTCTGTTTGTTTGGTTTTACGGCGACCTTCTTCGCGCTGCTGTCGCGCTGTTGTCGCGAAGCGCGTTCGAAAGAGGCGTGCGTTATGTAGTTTACCAACATCTATGAGTGTAATGCGTGATTGGTGAACTCAGCTTGAACATTTGAATACAACTTCAAAACTCATGACTAGCAACCTAACGTTGTATGTGAGTTATATACTTTGTGTAGAAAATACGTTGTGTAGAGTATAAGTTTTCTTATTCCAAATTAACTCAATAAAAGTTAGTCCAAAACTAGACATGCGTGTTTTCACATCTAAAAATTACGGTATCACAGTCCGAAGAAATAGTTTAGTTCAATTGTACTTTGTTGTGTGAAAAATTTTTCAGTTAATAGCTTCCTGGTGGACGGTCCTATGTTAGCTTTTTTGAGAATGGTTTTAATTCGCGAGTCACTCGTCACTCCCGTGCTGACATGTTACTGCAGCATTTCTAGACTCTTTCGAACGCTTGCCATTGTATTGAAGAGTTAGTTCCCTAACACGGACATCAGAAAGGCAAGATAAATGATTGCCAATGTTAGCCAATCAAAGTGGCTTTCAATACCTTCCAAGTGGCATTGTACATGGGGTTTTTCACGCGGTTGTTTGTACTACTTTAAAAAAATCGGCGTATGAAAAAAACGCGTGATTTTCAAAAACCGCATAAAAAACTCCACACAATAAATAGATTAAATTAAAAATAATAATACGTAAGCAATGTGCATGAAAAATAATAATAAGTTGAGAACGAAATGTAATTATTGTGCGTCCACAATAGATATCCATTGAAAATCAGGGTAGTAACTTTTTCATAATTGTTTTGATACATTTTTAAGCTTTAGCATTCGTTTCTCAACCGAAAGTTAATCGCTGCGACCTTGATTCGTATCTGTGTAAAATTATACATATTTTTTTCTTTCCTTTTTTTCAAGTCAACGAAAACTGCCAGTTGTTTGATGATGACAGGAATTCTGAAACAAATATATCTAAAGTAGGTATATTTTGATTAGGTAAAAAAACAGCAAATCTTGTTTTCATGAACACCACGGTTAATTTTTTCTTAATTTCATTTCATTTATTTTTCATTAAATAATCCTATACTAAACTTATTTGATACCGCGTAATCTTCCAAACCGCGTAGAAATAATCCGCGTTATTGAAAATAACCACGTAAAAGTTATCCGCGTTGTTGTAAAATAACGCATAAAAAAGCCGCGCATATCCTTTTTCGAACAGCAAACTGCCCTTCTCAAGGCAAGTAAACAAGTAACTGAAGATTAATAATTTTTTCGAAAGGTCGCAAGCGCTAGACTTTGGAAGTAAATGCTTTTTTGTTTTGTTTAATCAGTGATATTTCGATATTAGTTATCATGTACAACACAGTGCTCGAAAAACTAGGACATTCGAATTCGTTCAACAGCAGTTATTTTTGTGTTCCTTTCGTAGTGTAGAGTAGTAAATATGAACGTGAAATTATTTGTTGAACCTAAAGTTAAAACGATTTCCACAGAGCCAAAACCAACCGATGTGAGTTGAGTTTACTTTCAGTTTTGCCAAAACTGCGGTTCAAGAAACAGGCCGCATTTGTTCATATCAAACGTACCAAACCGTACCAATCTTTTTTGAATAAGTTTCCTCGAATACTTAACCAAGAAAATCGGGTGACGGTGGGTAAAAATCTTGTTTTTCATTTCCAATTATAAATGCAATTGGAAATGAATTTACTTTCAGCATTGCTTCTCATGTGGGGCAAAGCTTAAGCAAGTGATTGATCGTTCGGAACGACACTGCAGGTCTGGAGAGCCCAGCACATCATATGGACCGGTGCATTAAATGCCGCGAGTGGTTGCATGCCACGGGGAGTTTTTTACATAAAACTTTTTATTAGTTCACTGTTCCGGAGATGACTAATAGGTGTAAATTTTGTTCCACCACAATTGATTTGATTTCTTTTTCAAGGGACTTCAACCTCAAACGGTCTCTGACCACAATTGAAGTATGCGTAGGTTTACTCGTTGTGAATGAAGTCCCGGGTAGTAAAAAACGCATGCGATCGTGTCTCGAACACAACGTCTTCAACGTTTAAAAAATAATACCGTTATGTAGATAACGATCCATGATTTTGTTACTTCGGTCTATTGAAATTTAAAATTTTATTGCTTAGATTGCAAATGTTTAGATATATAAGGAAGAACCCGAATGACAAAATCAATTATTGGGTAGTGCATTCGTGAAGATTAGTAAAAATCATGGATCTAGCTTAAATTTAATGTAAGAAAAGTGTAACAACTAGACTTTTCCATTGATTCACGGTAAAGACAGTTTTTGAAATACACCGTACCTACCAACCTTTTCTTCACAATTTAATTACAATATTTATAAAACAATGATACCATTCTTCATGGATACTTTTTTTTGGATTCAAAAGTATTTTAGAAATCTCTGCGTCCATTTCATTAATGTATAGAATTCAATCTAATCGTTTTTAAAATTGTTTTATGATTACTTCACTTTTAGATTTTCGCTCTATATCTTTATCATTCTTTTCCAGTTTCAAATTTAGAGAGGATCTGGCAGCACGGCTTAAGTAGTGCGCATGTGAATCGTCTGCATAGTAAAAGTTTACATAATTGTAAGTGTTTCTAACCAGTTTTTCGTGATTAAACTTGGATGTTTCGTGTGAACAGTAGCTACGTGTTGTGGAGGCACTCGAATATACAAGGAATTCAATGGGTTCAGCTTAAATTTGTGATGTGTTGACATTTACTTACCCAATACAAAAAACATTTGCCGATTTTCGATTTTAGTGTTATTTTTCATTATTTTTATGTATTATATGAGCATTTGCTTACAGAAATGAGTGACGTTTCTTTTGTGAACACTGAAAATCGAATGTTTTCGTGTAAAATTGTTTGTCGTCCTCAAAAGTGGTATATAATCGCTTCACGTTGTTCCAAATTTTTACCACTTTCCGTCAATGGCCTCTAAATGCTTCTCTCGATTTTCGATCACGAATATAAGGTGTATTGAGGACCGAAATCGGAATGTTCAATGGATGCTTAACAAAATGTCTATCCAACTGCTCAGCACGTACCATTGCGGGTAAAACAGCGAATTGTTTTTTTTTTCTAAGATTGGCTCATGACAGTTTATTGAATTGTTTTTTTTAAATTGATTGGTTTTCTCTAAGTTTTTTTTTAATTCCATGGACACTGTTCGATCCATGCGCAGTCGTTTTATGTATTGCCTAGTTTTTGGATCAATATTGTAATATGAACAATTTAGGTACAGGTCATGTTGATCGGTGTAGTAGAGCCATGGTGACTCTATTTTGGTTGTGGTTGGTTGTGCATTCTGTGAATAAGCTTAGAACTCTATTTATTTTAATATGCATATTCAAATTCCTATTTTTTGAGTTTTGGATACATGAGGCTTTGCTGGTTGTTTTATTCAATAAGGAATATAACTTGTTTATATAGCAATACAAAATATTCATTTCTGCATTTCTTGCTTGTGGAGTGTGTTGGAGTATCGAACTAACATCCATTTGCTTCCTTACACTGTAAAAAACCGACACGTTACTGCCAAGTGGATTTCACTTACTTCTGTGCTAATAGATGAAACATTTCATATCTACGTGGAATACACTTGCGTTTCAGTTCACAGCACAAAATCAAGTGTCTTACACTTCGGTTTGTCATGTCGTGCATACCAAAATCAATCATTTTACACTCAGATTTTAATGCTTACACACGTCATGTGCCAAAACACGTTAAAATACCGTGGATTCCAATAAAAATAGATATGGGTCGACATAATAGAATGATTAGGTTCGTTCATTGACATTCATATGTAGAGAGCACTGGGGATTAGCGTGCGATTTATTTTCAGTGTACGTTAATCTACATTCTGCTTCTCCATTTCTTCTTTATTATTCAGATGAAACAAAATTTCCTGATTATTGTAAAATATTTCAGTAAATAAATAACCAATTTAGTCGGTGTTAAGAAAGAAGGGATCAAGTTGCAAAATTGGAATAACCGAGTTTATTATAGCATTGGATCGAAAAAACTCTCAAGCCACAATCAGATCAGCTTGGAGTTATTTATTTCATAACTTATTCGCTAATAATATTGCTTAAAAATTACAATGGCCTTTTTATCCATCACCTGTAAAATTTCTTCAATAGCACTGACAAATGTCTGTAAGGGTTTTTGCATAAAATAATAACTGTCCGCTCATTATTATCACCCTTCTTTGCTTTCGATTTTATTGCTCCTCAAATACCAAATAATTTTGTTTTCCACGCTATACGAACCGGCAAAAATTACGGCAGTGCATCAGACATAACATGATATCATTTTTGAACAAATAATTGTAAACATATAGTACCTTACCGGTAGCAAAAATTCCTAACGAAGATAAATTTCTCCACTCACCTGCAATTATGCCAAGTCCTTCGAAGTTCGGTTCGTTTCGCCTGCAAGTAGAACAAGAATGTTGATGCATCAATTTCGCGAACAAATTATACTCCAAAAATAGCAGGGAATTTTAATTAAAGCTACCCCAGTTGACATGAACGGTGTAAAAGAATGTGTGCAGTGACGCGACGTGGCACCCTAGCAGAACTGAGCTCGCTAGATTGCGCGTAGCACAGGACAAAAACAGCTCACCCGAACGGCCAGCCACGTTTCGGCCGTAGAGCGTGGCTAAGGCTGGCTGTTGGGTCGGCACATGTTCGGAATAAGTGTGGAATATGGACGGTTGGCCGCTGCCGTACATTATTCCGCATGGCTGCTGAAATATGTAAATCATGAAAAATGCATTATTTTCATCATCATTCGGGAAGCGCGCGCGCCCCGGAGGCCATCGTGTAAACTTCGCTAACGACTTGCATGGGACATAAGGCCCCCGAAATCCCCCGGGGCAGCTTGATGTAAGCATGAAAACGGTCATAAGCCGGCTGCACAAACGGTATCTCCGTGGCGACCATCGTCGGAACACAGGAAAACAGGCAGGTTGAAGTGAACGCTGTTATGAATGATTACACGATTCTGTTCCCGGTCGCAGCTTTGGTTTTGGGTCTTGGAAAAAGATACGCCATCAGTGCGGCGTTATCTAACGCTGTATTCTGATTAGGTGTTAGTGGCACCCATCTTTGTACAGTTTGGAAATACAAAGCGAGTTTATATGTTTTATTCAATGCAGCTACTGAAATGTGGATCGTTAACTCAAATTTATCCTCCATTGACTTATGCAAACACTGTTCCGTACAAATAAAATTAGATTCCGTTTCTTTCAACTTTAAATTTTTGGAGTTGTAAAATGATGTACGATGACTTCAACGAAGCTTTCGACCGTAATGATATACCATAATTACTTTTCAAGCTGCAAAAACATTTTAATGCGTCTTTGGTTGATTTCAGTCATGTTTGACGAATCGCAAACAAATAGTACGTCACTTCTGCGATATCCCAGCTTTTGAGTTTGAATCTATTTCTCTGTACTTTGAGTAGATGACATTTCCTTCAACCTAAAAATATTAAAGTACTAGTTTATGCCAGTGACATCAAACCATCCGTAGATATCAGCAATTCCAGTACAAATAAAAAACTGTGTTATAGGCAAAAATAGAAAATATAATAAGCTTGTGAGAAAAACATTGTGAACGTTGTAAGAAAATACTGTATTAAAATACTGTATTAAAATACTGTATGTAGTCTATATTAACTTGACGAAATAAATAATTAAATTCACGATTCGTGCACCATTTTAGAATTGATAGTTGTACTATTAAAATACCGCGACGTTCATTCTTGCAATACTCAGCTTATTTTAAATTTAATTTAATTTAATTTTGGTTGTATCTCTCACATATTCATCCCAGTATCAAACCGGTATTAATTCCATCAATCACATTCATCAACGAAATAACTCAGCTCTATGCCATCAGAATCCCCGCGTTCGAGTTTGAGGTTATGGGCCTCCAAACTTCTATGCTCAGGCAAGTATGCAATTCTTTGCAACACTTACGTACTTGATCAGCTTCCGTGTTCTAGTTTGCCGCCTACTGAAATTTCATCTGATGCTGCACAACCTACCAGCGGGACAGTTGAATGTACTAGCTCATGTACTATGGAAGCCTCTGACAACTCCGCCGTAGTCCAGCCTTTCCTGCCAGTGTTTATCAGTGGTCCCGGTCCACGAGGCTTCCAAAATGTTACTCACGGCAAGTACAATTTCGCTACATCTGTTCCCGTCGCTTATCCGTACTTGACGTCCCTTTCCCAGTGTTTACAGATCGCCATTCTCCTAGACTGCGATTATACTATCAAAATGTTCGTGGACTTTGGATCAAAATCGATTACTTTTTCTTGACGGCTACCGATTTTGACCACAATTTTATTGTATTAACTGAGACCTTGCTCGATGATTGTATTGATTCCGTACCATACGGATGCAGGGTAAGCTTAGACGAAATCCACGATTATTTTGGACGTTTGTGAAAACTATAATGCATCACATATCTCTGCGCATGATTGCGGTGATGAAAATAATTATTACCGACGCACATAGAAGTATTTCAGTCAAAAACCTGGCCAAATACGAAAATTTAAGTGTTTCTCGTTCTATTGATCCTTTTTGCATTCTCCGATACTTACTACATTGTATGCAGGCCAGCTTGAAATTATCTGAGTTCTTTACTAACGACAGTAACTATCATAACCTTGGTGTTAGTTAGAGCCCATGAATAAGTCACAAATTGTTCAACGAAAAATATAAACTCTAACTTTAAAGTGATTCTTGAACGTAAATTTAATATGGGCGGTAAAAACGAAAGTATGTTAAGTAAATTCATGTCGGTAATGTGTTGCATAGGTTGAAATAACTTCTTCAAAACAAGGTCTTGCCATACACGTGTCTTTCAGTTTCTTTTGATTAACATTTTTTTTTATAAAAAAGGATTTTTGGGTTTCCAGCAAGTCCCAGCAAAAATTCACCCACCATTGGAAAGCTTATGTGTTTCTGAGTAAGAACCAGAAAAAAAATCTGCCCCATGCTCACCCATTCGTGATTGCGATCAATGCGAAGTTGGAACGTCCAGATTTTCTGAATATTTTTTTTATTGAATGAGCGCATTCATCATGCTTTCGATTGTAAAAATTTGATTAGTTTCTTCAGATTGTGTGATAACTTGCCGAGAAATACCCTATTCGGGTTGATTGCGCAACGCTACGAACGTTCACGTTATAAAAAGTTTCTGTTTCTGGAATAAAAACTTGGGAAAACCATCAAATGTTACCACAAAAGACAAAAACAATGATCGAGTGGTCCAAATCTTACAAAAAAAACAAATGTCCTTCAAGAAGCACTCGATCTTAAGATATCAACGAAGTCGTCTCAAAAGTTAGTTTAAATAAAATTGACAGTTTCGAAATATGACAAAATTGGTATAGCTTAACCATAAAAGTGTAAAGTTGGTCTGAAGCTGTACATTCATTTCGTCCAAACAAAGGATTGATTGCAGTGATCGAAGCAAGAGACGCAAAACGCAAATGCTAAGAGAAAATCCGGAGTGATTTGCGTTAAGGGTGCAACTGGCAAAAGATAAACATTGGGAAATATCAGTTTGAAAATTTGGAAGTACATTTTCAAATCGTAACTTCAACAGAGTGACTAACATTAACATCTATACCAAAAATTGACGTAAAATAAACCTGTCTCAGAGTTTCCTAACAACACTACATTCTTCTACTGTCGCCTGTTTACGAAATATTTCACAAATAAGCCCGTTGATTCAAAACAATGTAAAGGGCCTAGTTCCAAAGTATCTTTTGTGTTGGACAAACTGTTTTGTCGCCCTTCACTAAAAACTTGATTCAAATAATTCTATCGATTTCCCAAAAGGAAGGATTCTTGCCATGAATTTGTCTTTTCGAAACCAATGGTGTAATAAAACGTTTTGTTTACATTTCGTTAGTTGCGCCCTAATCGCGAATCACTTCATAAATGTACCATTGGATGAGTTGAATTAAGCAGTTCCAATGACTCAATGATCTACTGGGAGCACTGCGGTTACCAATATATCCATATCCGACGATCCTTTTAAAGCTAGCGATTTAAATGACGCTTTAAAAGTATCAGAATCTATTATTGGCAAAAGGTATTCACCAGAACAAGCTCTTACCATATTTGTACTTTGTCCGAGTTTCAGAGTAATAGCAGAGGAAAGTTGATATATCACTGCTAGGTGATTTAAATTAACGAAAACTTGTTGATAATAAGTTTTTATCTCTAAATATAAAGCTTAATAGAGATAAAACCACTTTAAGATACATTTGCTGTCTGAAAACTCATTTTTTTAATTTTGGCCAAGCTTTTGTTCTACGTACTCCTATGTGCGACGCCCTTTTCGCCAGATGCGAGCAATACATCATGTCGGATCAATATGATTTTTATCCGAAACAATCGATAACAACTTACTTAGACGAATTCTCGCCAACATACCAGCGAAACATGAGTAGCGGGGCCCAAATAGCCGCAGTATACACTGATATGAAAGCGACGTTAGATCAAGTAGACCACAGAATACTTCTAGCTAAACTCGAGAAACTTGGAGTTTCATCTGTTTTCGTGCAATGGTTCGGATCTTATATGATAAATAGAACACTCCGTGCGAAAATAGGAGTTTAGTTTGCTGCACTGTTCACGAATGTATCTGGAGTCCCACAAGGTAGTAATCTTGAACCGCATCTATTCATGTTGTTTATGAATGATATTTCCTTACTACTTCCGGATGGTTGCCGTCAATTATACACCGGTTATTAAACTTTTTAGAGTTGTGAGAAATGACCGCGTTGAACTTCAGCCACTAGTGGATATTTTCAGTCAACGGGGTTCCAGAAACTCAGAAATTTTGTATCATCTCCTTCTATCAGACAAAGGTGAGGGTCTTGTTCAAATATGTCCTGTTAGCTTTTGTTGAGAGTGTTACAGATTAGAGATCTGGGAGTTATTTTTGATAGTGCTCTCACTTTCAAACTGCACTATAACGAAATTATCTCGAAAGCTAATCGACAACACGGATTTATGTTCAAGAAAACCAACGAGTTCCACGATTCGTAATGTTTTAGCTCTCTGTATTCCTCTCTAGTGCAGTCTATTCTTGAATTTTGTTCCGTAGTAAAGTGTACATTCCACAATTTCTGGAATGCTGGAATTGCTCAATTTGTGCAACGGAAATTCATATCATATGCTCTAAGATTCCTCCCTTGGCGTAACGCTTTAAATCTATCAGCCTACACTGCACGCTCTCGGTTTCCAGGAATGCGAACTCTGCAACGAAACCACATGGTGCCGATGCATGGCTACCCCAAGTAACACACGTTGGTATAAAATAGTTGACGTTACCTATTCCATGACATCTCTATCACCAGAAAAGCGCAAAACATGAAGGCTAATAGAACAAGTACCGATAACAGCATGAGAGCAAGCCAACTTGATAGAATTAAGTGGCAAAATACATCTCGAGTACTTATACGGCAATGCGCAAATCTGTTGCTATGACAACTGTTAACCAGCGCATGCGCAAATGTGTTGTGACGGCGCAGTGCAACTAGATCGACAATAGCTTCTATCAGTGGCAGTTTTAATTGATTATAAATTGATGACAAAAAATGATTTTCAACCTTTCAAAAAGAGTTGTTTCTTTTGCTTGAATATTAAAATTGTTTTCGCATAGTTTCAACGTTATCTGGATATAAAATCTTACAAAACTAGAAAACGTTGTTGGATATACAATTACAAAAAACTGAAGTGATATTGGTTACACTGCAAGCGTTTTGTTTATCTTTTGATGGAACGTTTTGACCCGCTTCGAATAAATATAGAAATCGTTAATAAAATTTAAATATTAATTTGATCAAGTATTTTTAAGTTGAGTGTTCAATGCTACGACTGTTGTACTAAGGAAAAGCATTTTACAGGTACGTAATGTTGTTATTAGATGGTGTAATGTCTAACGAAAAGACCAAGTGATAGTGATTGTTATTCTTGAACTCATGTTATTAAAAACATCTCCAAAACCAGAAAAAATGAGCTTGTTTTCGAAATGCGGTTGTATTACTGATGAAAAACAACTTAAAACACGATCAAATAACACAAGTTTTTAATTGCGCTTGTAGTACACTTATATGACTACTTTCGTTGTAATCTATTTTCTAACATGTTTTGTGTGTTACTTGGGTAGTTGAAACACATCAGAGTTCCCATCTAGAATACTCACAAATTGGACCACGTTCTAGATTTAGTTGAAGGTCGTAGTCGGCAGCGAGAATAATACATTTGTCTTCAGTGCATTAAGATACCCTAAAAATAAGATTAATTGGCTCCGTTAAACATTATATGTATTGTGCCGTGTCAAATAAACGTTTTGTTAAAAACACAAATCGCCTTCAACGAAGACGATTTGAGGTTCGAGCCACATCTATCGGTAAAGTGCTAAAAGGTGAAATCGATGCCCCGGAGATGACCACCTCGATATATAAGGCCCCGAAAGTCTCTCAAACCCAGATCGCTGTTGAATTTGCTCCAACGTAGTGTATAATATATTCAGTTCGACCCAATACGCTTCATGTCGACCAGCTTAGCTACTTTCGATTACAATATTACTGGTGCAGCCAAGCATGGAAATTTTCACTCACTAGCAATATTCCATGCAAATGTGTTCTTTGATTCATCAGGTATCGTTCAACTATTTCCACTCGCGTACAAGTTTCCCATAGAAACGCTGCTGATTGTTTTTCGCTCCAAAAAGTTCCAAATACCATAGAAGGAGATTGAATGATTCAAACACGATAATATTTATTGCATCTAAGTTCACTTGCATTCAACGGTATCCCGATTATCTCTGAGACATTATCGCCAGTGATACAAAATCATGAACCCAAATGAACGTTAGATTGCGTTCAACTGTTTGCTTACCGGAGCAAGTAGGTATCAACAATGCTTATGGAAATTGTAGCATGGTACATTAGCATGTGATATTTGAAAACACCAAGAATCATCGTGGTATACCACAGTGAAAGCACGACATAGAGTAGCCGAATTCCGCCTACAAGCAACCAACATTTGAAAGAATCGTTGCGATCGTTCAAGGCAATCGTTTACGATTCTTTCGTGAAACACTCGCTATAATTGTTGTATGAGAGTTCGACTGTTGGGAATTGTACGATGTTTGGTTATAATTTCGGCTGAGCAGTCTTGAATAAGTAGAACGATCTGGTTTTTAACTGTCCGACGTTTCGTCACTGATCAGTGACATCTTCAGGGGAAACTGTTGGTGTTTATTAGCGATTAGTGTCTGTTTTAATTCTTAAATTTGTTAACAATTGATAAGAGTTTATCTAGTTGTCTGTGGTTGAGTTGTCTGTGACTTACATAATTCTTGTTCGTTCCTTGTCTGGATGCTTTTTAGAGCTTATCGTCAACATTAATTGGGGCGATTCGGGGTACATTCTACAATATTGGTGTTCATAAAAGTCTATGGTACAATTTTTCTCTTATAAATATTTTGAACAAACTTACAAATCTCTTTGCTGTGGACCTATTGCGATGGCGGATGGTAACGTTATGGGGAGTAGTTGTGATTCGGGGGGGTAGGAAATCTGTGTTACTTGTGGTGAGATTCGAAAGACAGGGACAGAGAAGGAACTAGTTGGCTGGTGCATTGGTATTTGGTATGAGACTCGACAGCACAGCTGCGTAAGCTGTGTTGAGTCCATCGAGATCGACTCGCTTGTTGACAGTATTGGGCGTGTTGTGTATATGACACATTTCTAAAAATGGTAGAATATGGGTGCGGTTGCTATGGTCGATAATAGTGGTTCGACTGAAGTCAAAGCTGTGTTTGTGTTGTATACAGTGGTTAATGAGTGCCGTTTTCTCCTTTAACTCGTCCAGCTCTCGTTTTGTGTTAGTGCTGGCACTGAGTATCTGCTGTAGCTTGTTTACGTTAGATTTGTGTCCTGCTAATCGCATATTAAGTCTGTTCTGAGTCATTCCGATGTAGCAACTGTTGCAGTCGCTACAGGGAATTTTGTAAATAATGTGGCTGTGTTCTTCTTTTGTTTTTAGATCTTTGACTACCGTGTGTAATTGGGAAACCGTGTTGTGCTGTCTGCTGCTGATAGTGATGTGTGCATAGTCGGGAGTTAATATCTTCTTGAGTCTTTCAGTGAGTTTTGGGACATAAGTTACTGATCGATATGTTGGCTGTTGTGACTGTGATGTTGCTGCTTTTGTGCTAACTTGGTGCGGTATCGGCTGGCTCGTTTCACCTTCGGTGGCTGATGCTTCGTTGGATGATTGGCTCGGAGTAGTATGCTGTTGTGTGGTGCTATGCTGTATGTTGAGTAGATGTGTTGGCTGGTTTGCTGTTTCTCCTGTGGTTGATGCTTCGTTGGATGGTTGATTCGGAGTGGTATGCTGAGGGCTGATGCTATGTTGTATGCTGATTGGTTGCTGTGGTGTTATGTGGGCGAGTTGATTCGTTGGTGGCTGGGTGACGATTGGATCTTCACGTTTGGTGTTGTTTTTCTGTGCTCTATGTTGCAGTAGTCGACTGATTAAGGTTTTTGGGTAGCTGTTTTGTTGAAGTAGTTTATAGATGATTGCTTTTTGTTCTTTGTAGGTGCTTGTTGTGGAGAATGTTGTTACTCTGTTGATGAAGTTGCAGGCTGTATTGATTTTATATTTCAGTTGGTGGAACGAATTGTAGTTCAACATCCTTCCAGATGCGATTGGCTTTGCGTACCAATCTGTTGTTAATGTTTGGTCGTCTTTCCTTACTATCCTCAGGTCTAAAAATGGTAGGTGTTGGTTTTGCTCAGTCTCCAGGGTGAACTGTATTCTTTTTTCCTGGCTGTTGAACACATTCAGCACGATTTGGCTCGAATTTTCCGGTATGGCTAGAATCAGATCGTCTACGTATTTTTTTAAAACGGAACACGGAAGGGGAGTGAGTTTATTGCGCTTTCTATCACTGAGTCCAATACTATATCGGCGAGAATTGGTGATAACGGGCTGCCCATTGCGGTACCATGTATTTGAGAGTAAAATATGTTTTTATAGCGGAAGTAACTGGAATCCATGCAGAATTCTACTATCTCAAGAAACAAATCTAAATTTATATTCGTTATAATTTCCTTCCATCTGTAAATTATCGTTTTTGTTACCAGAGCTCTAGGAACGTTAGTAAAGAGTGATACTACGTCCAGAGAGATTAGTATGTATTTCTCAGGTAGTGTTGTACGGTTAATTTCTTCGCAAATCTCGAACGAGCTTTTGGTGCTGTATTTACTGTTTAATGATATTTGGAGAATTTCTGCCATAAATTTGGATAGTTGGTATGTTGGTGACGTAATGTTGGGTATCACAGGGCGTATTGGAAGGTTGGTCTTATGGGCTTTCGGCTGGCCATATATCCTTGGGCAACTGGCATTGTATACAGTTAGCTGTCTACAGCAGGCGATAGTGAAACAAAACCATCAAAGAAAGCTACCATATATTTCTTTGCTCTAAGTTGTCTCTTGCATGCGTGAGAATGTGTAATTTTTAATAGCGATGGTTTGCTGGGATTGAGAGCTTATAAACAGCACGTTCAAAAATGATACCCGAATGATTGTTATGCGATACGATTTTTTCCATCCTTGGGTGCAGCCTTCACAAATAGATTTAATGCTGGGTAACCTGACTAGGGAAGAGCTGCGTAGCCGCAAGGTTATAGAGTCCGCTTTGTCAAGCGGATGGTCGTGGGTTCGAATCTTAGTAGAACCAGGCCATCCGATGTCAAAAAAGGACTTAAGCATGGGTTTGTTCTCAGGCTCCCTTCTTTTACGCTGAAATCTACAATATCTTTGCATGACTTCCTCTTAACAAAAAATAAGTCCCTCTTATCAATAAAACTGGCCAGAAGGACGCACGACGAAACTTCTCCATGGAATTATAATTGGTGATATTTGGCAAGAGGAACGAGTATAGTAGAACAGTAAGCGTGTAAGGAAGAGTAGCACATTACACACAAGCACTGATGAACAATAATAATAAGCATGCCACTTCTCAATAGCGGTACTGCTATTAACAGAAGTGCGGGATACAGCAGACACCCGGGCATATCTCACAATAGATCTACGATTCTGGTCGCAGTGAGGAAGTCCATACAGGAAAAAAACCTGACCATCCGAAGTTCTGTTACTGCTTTTAGCAAAGTGAGTCGAAGCGTCTAGTCCACAAACCCCCGAAGGTCTGTACTCCAGAAGGAGCGGTCCAAACAGTGTCCGTTTTCTAGAGATTCGCAAAAATATGAAACCCGGTGTTTAGCCAGCTACACTAAAGTGCTGGGCTGCGCAGGATGTAAAACCGTGTGATCAAGTGGCAGGCGATCTGCAGCAGGATGCGTATGTTTAGAATAAAAAGCAGTTTCTACAGTTATGTTACCCTCAACGTGCACTGACTTTACGAAGGAAGACCCGATGTCGAGAAAGAAATTTTTCGCAGCTAGTACCAAGCGCGGAATTCCTAGACTGCGGAGGGATCACTCACGGCGGAGAAATTTAGCATCTCAATGACGGTTGGTGCAGGATTTGTATAGATATCAGGAATGCCACAACGCAACGGCGACACTAGAAGTGGAGGCACTGATCAGCAGTAATTTGTAATTGGTATTAGGTGATTCAAAACTCTGACGTCGACTGTGCATTTAACTGTTTCAATCGTACTATTCAAAATTGCATTGTTCAAGCTGTATCGCTAAGAAGACCGTCGAAGAATCTCATATGGTCCAACAAGTATCTCCGCATCCTACGACAATTTGACGAGGCGAGTCGAACCTACCGTGATTATAACCGTTTCCTATACAAACGGTACGTGAGACGAAGAGAGGAGGATCTCCGGCGAAACTCTAAACGTTTTTGGAGTAAACTTGAAGCGTAAAGAGAATGGCCTCCCTATTCTGATGCACTTAGGAAATGTTCATGCCGCTTCTACGGAATCCAAATGTGCTCTTTTTTCTTAACAATTTATTAGCTTTTTTGAAAACCGGATGCCTACTGCGGAGGAAATAGACATCGCTGTTAGTTTAGTACCAAGAAACGTGACAGATTTCGACGTGTTTTTTATTAACGCTACGATGCACAGAGGAGTAACTCGAGTGAAAACCAGGCCAAAATTATTTTCGCTGCTATTTAGCAATAATTTGGGAAATATTTAAGTGAGAAGAGGAAGTGGCTGGTTCGAGTATTATCGAGTATATCAAAAAGTAACTCTAAAGATCACACACACACAACTTAATGTTTACGTTTACCTAGCCTATGTGTCTTCATTAATGTTTGTGAGCAGATGAAGTAATACGCTCTAATGATTTGTTTTCGCAAAACGGGCAGCGAAACAAATTGAAGAATTTACCAGAAAAATGATGTAGTACAATATCTTAATTTAGACCTATCAATTTGATGCTCAAAAATTATATGATGCCTCGTGGAACCTTCGTAGGTTGGCAAAAGCCTTTTGTTCGGAGTGTTATTTACCTGGATTATTGATTCTGTGCATCAAGTTATTTTTAAGTTAACTCAAATTAGTTGAAATTCATTCACTAAACTAATCTCATTTCATCTTCGTTGAGCTAAAACACTGTTTTAAGCGTGAGGCAGGCACCCATCATGGTACCGATCAGGTATTTTTTTAATTTCTCGTGTACGTGTGAACACTTAGCGTCAAAATTCGTCATAAACAACATTTTTAAAACGGGTCGCAAATGCCAATCCGGACGTTACCGGATGAGATATTTGCGAGGATGTGCTCGTGATGTTATGAACTTCCATTCCCCCGATGATTATATGATCGGATTCCGCGAGATTTGATAACTTTTTTTAATATTGAAAATGCTCGAAAATACGTAAAAATCACTAATTTCTAAAACTTCTTAAGAATAACTATAATTTTGAAATTTCGGAGTTTCTATCGACCGGTTTATTAGCATTGAACATGAAGAACTCATTTGCTGCAAAATATTGATCAATTGTCATATTTTTGATGCCTGGCACCACTTGTTGCTATAAATGGTTCGATTCCCAAAAAAAAAATGCTTGAAAATTTGTCAATGTTTACAGCGCTCCCAGCATATGATAATACCGTTTAACGTTCATCGAGTGATGGCATTATGTGGAGCATTTATTTTAGCTGCAGTAAAAAATATAGCGGCACCAAAAAGCGACAAAAAACTTTTTTCTTACTTTGGCCAGCTTTTTGTTCTAGGTTCTCCTCTGTGCGATGGTTGAAGCTGCATTTCAGAAACTGAAGCAGTTCTATGAGCCAGGCCCCGATGGTATTCTTTCTTGCATCTTAAAATAGTAGGAGGGTGGTATTCAAGACACGACCGCATGACGTTGACTATGGTATTCTTATATTCCATTGAAACAAATAGTAGAGGGAATTGCAACTCCAGTGTTTGCTGCAATTTTATCTAACAGTGCATTTCTGAATGCTGAGACGTTAAAACGTTATAAATAATAATATATACTAAATAATATATCTCTCTTTTTTGGTCGCTGTCATTTCATACATATTCGAATCAAACCTTTGTTCGTACCTGCACTACCAAGACAATCATTTTATTTAGCGACTAGTTGAACGTTCCCGGCGATGCTCGGGATCAAAGGTTTTAAATTTAAGAAACATTTTTTTATAATTCATTACTGCTTTAGCACAACTTACTTAAAAAATATTTCACATCTTTTACGTTCATCATCACTTTAAATACTTCAATATTTTGAGAACAGAACACACATAAACTGGAAGTCGCCATATCGGATTTTCAAACGAAGTATGGAGTTCCACTTTCGGAATTTTTGAATTGGTTGGCCAAATACCACTTTAGGTTTTTTTCCGAAGCAGCCGTTTTGGAAAATGTTGTGTCGAGTTATCCCAGTTTCAAATATACCTATACTGGGTGATATTCGGGCTATTTGACAATCGTTTACAGTAAAACCTCTTTTTAGGAAATTGAAGTAAGTAAGAAGAATTGAGCATGACCATTCATGCTTATTTCTCCTCTATAATGAAATCTGAAGAGATGCTTGTGATTTTTTTCAAAACGAAAATGTTTGTTGGTGTCCAAGGAACACGTCTGAGAAGAAGTGAAGGTTTTCTGATAACTAACAATTGTGCTTTAAATTGTGTGAACAAAAAAAAATTGTGCTTTAATCCACAAAACTATGTAGAAAATAAAAAATGACTTTCAATGCCGCCTCCTAATCTATGTTCAAACCAATGAAATGGGATCTTTCCTCCAGCTAAATGTTCCAAGATCTAGTTTGGGTAAAGGTAAAAAAGTAAATCGAATCCCGTAATGTGTTACTATTCACAAATCGACGAATACATCAGATATGTAAATTTTTTATGCTCGACTCGCACTGATTCAAAACATGGATTTTTCTGCATAAAAATATTTGGAAATGTTGAAGAAACAACGAACATTTTATTGAAAGAAAAATCCCATGTCATCGTTTTGAATTTTGATATATATGCGATTTGAGCTTATGCTTAAAAAGTCAAGTTTGGCATGTATTATATGTTTTTCGAAAAAAATCAAAGTTTCTTTGTATGCAGAAAATCATCTTCAAAAATGCTTCGAACATACGTAGTTTTTTGAGTAATATGTCAACTTTTAGCAATAAGATACGTGTTATTTTTTCTCAAATGTCTTTCCTGAACATTAACTAACATTTTATTGGACAACAATCACATGTCATTGCTTTGAATTTTGATTTGCAGACAAATTGAGTAGTAGTTTCGTGAATAATGTCTACATTTTCAGTAATCAGATACCTATCATTTCTTCTCAAATGTCATTCCTGAACATGAACGAACATTTCATTGAAAAAAATCACATGTCATCGCTTTGAATTATGATTCAGAGACAAATTAAGCTTAAAAATCTTGGTTTTGCATTTTCCACGTAGTTTTATTTAAATAATTTAAATTCAAATGATTAGGTACTTATTATTTTCCCTTAATTTCATCTTAAAAAAAATCACAGATCATAGATTCGAATTTTGATTTAGAGGCAAATTCAGTATGAAAAGTCATGATTTCGTATGTTTCACGTAGTTTTGTGATTATTATCTCGAGTTTTTGTAATCAAATACCTGTTATTTTTACTCGAATGTCTTCCCTGAACATCAGCGAACATTTTCCGGTTAAAAAACCTGTATGTCATCGCTTATTTTCCTGATTTAGAACGATTTTAAATGATAATGATTACTGTACACCACAGAGACGGAGGGAATAATATCAATAAGATCAAGCGTTACGGAATTCCATTTTTATATAGTAGAAGATTTGGGTAAAATATTCCTATGTAAGCAAAAAGCAAACTCAACGAAACTATCTGAAATTGGAGCCCAGAACGATTCAAGCGAAAATTTTAAATTTAAAAATTGTTTGACATTAAATCGATAAAGCTCATGCTAGGTTAGCTCCAGCCCAGCATATACCTTCATGTTTTTAAAAAAAAGTGGAAGAGGTTGTTTATAATATACGACCGCAAGTTGACGTAGAATTACGACAGCCTGTCTTATGTCAATAATTTTTTTGCAATAGCTTTGGAAATACACTCGATTAGGGTTAATCAATTTAATGGTGTGAAGCGGTCGAAATTCCGCTGTGATGTCAAATTATAACCGTCTTTTCCAAAACGTTATATCCTTGCTAATAAAGTGTTGTGAATTTTTTAAAACAGATTCAGCACCGTGAGCAAAACCTGCCGTACTTTTCTGTTTGAAATCTGATTGAATCGCAGTATCAACAAATCGTAATAAACATCACACTGCTGTGCATTATCAGCAGCATCAAACCACAGTTGCAGTTGAGTAATAACCATTCATTATGCTCTTCCAAATATATTTAGTAGCCTTGAAAAAGGCCGGTTGCTGCAATTGCAATTTTCATTCAATTATCGCATAAGATGGTCAGATAGCACGCGATATCCGCTCTGACATAACAAATTTTTCGAGCGTTTTGGAATGGTACAACTGGAAGAATAGGTGTGACTTAATTATTCTCAATTATACCATTCTACAACGTTTGAAAATTTTTATTTCGTATGCCGTAATACTAATGTACGAAAAATACATCTCATTCATTCTGGCTCAGGGCGATCTTTTGATAAGCTCCGCCTTTTTTTTCCGTTACTACAGATTTTCTCAGTTTCGTAACACGAAAGTACAAAAATGATTTCTTGTGGACATTCTGTCGAGCCGGACCGATAGAGCTCTCATAAAGGCAACGAAATAACATGTATTGTGTCGTGTTGCGCGGCTTGGTAGAAGAAAATGTTCCCGTCTCCGTATCGAATAGAAGCAGATTGTTGCGTGTTTGATATTGTCTATGGTAGTCATGAGTGTGAAGGTGGAAATCTGATGTTAAACTACGAATGTTTTGTTTTAAGACGCAATAGTGTAAGTGCTGCATGTCTGTTATCTGCTACCATCCAGCACGAGAACAAGTATAAATTACAACCAGCCCTTCTCAGGGCCACCAACACGTTCTTGAGGCAATGTTGAATTTTTCTTGGCTTGCAAATACTGCAATTTGCGGTTTCCCGTCTGTTTCACATGACGAAAAATCATAACTACTCCAATCGCATAATTGTAGAGCACCGAAAGGTACCATTTTATTTCACAATAGTAGCAACACTGGCAAGTTTGTTCGTTTATCATCATTTCGGATAAACATTCGCCGATGATTCTTGTTCTCCCGTTTTCTCTAGTAGAATTGCCTGCCATTTTCAAAAATTCTGCAGCTACCGTAAACTCCATCTATGTAGCTACCACATGGACAGGTGCTTAAGTATCAACGCGCCCAGCGCGACCAGCCAGAAATTAAAATCTGGCTTTTCTTTCTCCATCACGATCAGCAACCATCGTCCGTGTGGTATTGCTACAGTAATGGAATGAATTATCCATTTAGTAGGATTTTATATATTCGAAAATGTTAAGAAAAACTGTTTTCCTTCATTTTCGAAAGAGGTAACTTTGGAGGTGTTCTTCAACATAATCCGTTTCATGAATCAAGATTTCATTGATAAAATATGAAAATATAGATCAAAAACTACCAAATCATGTGTTCAAAATTTCCTGAATAATAAATTCGCATTTTGGTAATTTTGGCCACTCCTTTATACGGAAACCGTCTTATGTGCAATGTGCTAGCTTGTTTGGAAACCGGGTGCTCACTGCGGAGAAAATAGATATCGCTGTTAGTTAATACCAAGAGACGTGGTAGACTTCGACGTGTTTGACCCTCTAGTGCCCAAGTTAATTTCTAGACGGGCTTCGGTAAAATAACTATGAATCATTGTAACCACTTTTTAAGTATTTATTGAAGCTCTTTAGAGGTTCGACTGAAGCCCGCCAAAAGGCGGCATTGGGCACTAGAGGATTCTATCCCAAACGCTCCGTGAACACTAACTTGTGCGCGTTCACATTGTTTTGTATCGCCGCAATGGATGGTGGAGCTCAGGTTGATGCAGTATACACCGACATTGAAGCCGTATTTGACACCATTAATCACGATATCCCTCTTGCTAAGCTGCATCGTCTTGGAATCTCCGACAACATTTGCAGCTGGCTTCACTCCTACTTGAGCAGACAGCTTTCTGTGAAAATCGGATCAACAGCTTGACCCCCTTCTCTGGCGTGCCTCAAGGAAGCAATCTAGGTCCACTGCTGTTTGGATATTTTTTAATGACGTGACGATACTTCTTGCGAATGGTGGCGTACTAATTTACGCTGACGATTTGAAAATCTACCTGATAATACGAAATGAAGCTGATTGCAGAGAACTCCAGAAACTACTGGATGAACTCGTTCATTGGTGCAAGTCAAACTTCCTGGTAGTGAGTTTGGCATAGTGTTACGTGATCTCATATCGACGACTCGAAAGACCTATCCTGTACAACTATGTCATCGGTGATCGGATGCTTGAACGGGTTGACGAAGTCAGGTATCCAAGAATATTGCTTCACTACAAATTCACATTCAGGCTGCATTATTTCGCCATAATCGACAATCGTCAACTAGGTTTTATTCTGAAAACGGCAAACGACTTTATTGACCCCATATGCTTACGTGCTCTCTATTGTTCCCTAATTCGTTCGATTCTCGAGTTCGCATCGATCGTGTAGTCACCATATAAAGCTGTGAGGAAATAAAGAATCGAATCTGTTTAGCATAAATTTGACCGTCGTGCGCTAAAAAGACTTCCATGGTGCAATCCTTATGAACATCCATGTGCCCTACTGGGTCGAGATATAAACCAAGCTGTGTTTGGCACTAAAATACTACGCGGAGAAATCGATAGTTCCAGCTTGCTGGATCGTATGAGAATCTATGCCCCAGAACGAGTACTGCATCCACGGCAACTTATTCTGCCAGAACCTAGGAACACCGTATACGGTGATAACGATCCAGTCAACACTATACGCAGACGTTTTCAAGAAGGCTGTCACGTTTTAGACTTTAATGTTTCTTGTGTCAGTTTTAGACAACGCTTGCAAACTATATTTTTAACTTCAGATTAGTTTTAAAATCATATCATTAAGACCACGATGTTAGATGAAATTCAAATAAATAAACGATTAGTATGACGGAGTATGTGAGGCAGCGGTGAATGAGAACAATCGGAACTGAGCAATATACCTGGGCAAATTGATGAGAGATACCAAGGCCAAGTACACACGGGCATGAAACGACCTGACCACAATTCCTAGATGAAGAATACCGGTTTTCAGTTCGTCGACCAATACGACGACAAATATTCATCTGTACTATAAAAACGTAGGTGGTATGAACGCTACTGTCTTCGAATATCTATGCAAGCGCTGACAGTCTTGTACTGACTGAGTCCTGGCTCGAAAATCGTGCATTTTCGCGACAACTGTTTTGAAATTTTCCGTTGTAACCGGAGTTCAATTGATAACAGTCCACCGTCAACGCCTCTATCCTTGAACCTTGAAGAGTGGTTGATCGCTGGTGCAGATGTGAGTGACAATGAAAGTCTCGGATCGTACGTTATATTTGTGTTCCATCTATGTCCCTCCTGATCGTACTCGTGACTAAGATTTGATTCGTGTACACATGTCTTCGGTTAACACTATAATTTAGACGACGTCCGCTGATGCTGATGTGAATATTTTAGACGATTGCAATATGCTCGGCATTTTTTGGCGAGAAAGAGGTAACGGATTCATGTACGCCAATACCGGCTAGTCTACCTTGTTACCAACCAATAACGGACTGCTGGATTGCTACAGCACTGTTACTCTCAGCACAACAAAATTGCCAACGAAAATAGACTCTATTTGGATCTCTGTTTTGAACCATCTCTGTTGAACAGCAACTTCCCTGGATGAACACCGCATTACCAGACCGCTGGACCAGACGGAATATCATCCGTTTTCTTGAAAACTGACTCTTCAATCAGTCGTTTATTCACTCAATCCATCGCTCTGGTATCTTTCCTTGGTCTGGAAATTGACGTACGTGTTCGGAGTACATGTGAAAGAAAAATAGTGGGAGGGTGGTATTCAAGACACGACCACATAGTTGACGTAGGACTACAATACTAGATAAACATTTCAAAAGGTCCTATCTGCTTTCATCGTTTTTCCGAAGCGTCTTTTTATTTTAGTAACGGTTCAACTTTAGTAGCTCTCCCAAGCGTAGTTTTCGTTCAGAAGACTAGAGTGATCCCTCCGCTATAAACTTGTGAAAATAACGTGTCATAAAAGGTGTTTGATCAGTTGTGGTGATTGAATGAAAGTGATCGATCAAAAAATCGATCAAAGCAGATAGGACCTTTTGAAATGTTTCTCTAGAATAGTTTTATATTTGCTTTTGAAGCTATGTTTGATTTGCGTTCGTTTTACTTTTCGCACGGTTCGATTTTGGCACACATGTTCCAAAAATGAGCGGTTACGTTTAATCACATTTTGTAGTTCTCTTGATTTATTGTAACCAATTCAATCTCAACATTCTCCAAAAGAAAGGTATTTTGGTTCTTTTTGTTGCTGGAGCAGATAACCGGAATAGGTAAAACGGTTCCTGAGATATGACTGGAATATGTTCCGGCAATAAAGTGTATAGGCAATATAGGCAAAGTAGTACTATGTTTCTAATTTCTCGGGTGATAATATCAAGTATCTAGGTCGTCAGCCGTAATTCATCAAGCGACATCTCAAACGACTTGGAACTAACTCTAATTCATGGAGTCTGTATTTTGATTATTTATTTGCAGCACTCTCTTTTAGAAGAAAAATTATTCTCTTTAACATTGATGAATATCTTTCATTCCAATACTGTCAATTTTTCTTAATACGCGAAAAGGCAACCTTCTATAACATAATAAATTGAGTACGATTTAGTAGAAATTAAACTTCCTTCTATATCTATTTTTTTATATTGCGAAAGACGGCTCACTCACCGATCACAAAGCGGCAAAGATACCACATTATTTTTTTTCCTGCAATTACAAGGTCATGGAAAAATATCGATAACGAATTACAGTTTTTAGTAGAAAATGTATATTCACAGAAAATTTAAAATTGACATAGAATTTTATGAACATGTTGATATTCAATTCAGGTCAACTTAAACATTTTATCAGTATTCAGAATCAATCAGAAAAAAAATTTAATCAGTTTCAAGATAATATTTTCATGTTGCTGCTAATGCAAAACAAAAAAAAATATTCGAAAAATACAAGTACAAATGTCGGAACGCTAATATCAAGATGAAATGAATTTGCAACTAGGATTGTCATATTGAACTAAGCAATATATAATCATCAGTACAGCTCGTTTAACGACGTATTCAAAGATCTATACGGAGCGTTTTGGTTTTCTATTGTCTTTTGAATACCCTATATTTACTTTTTTAGTAAATATGAGTAAAACAGAGTGTAGAGTTTTAAAATAAACAACGCATTTTATCTATACAATGCACCGTTTTTTATACCCTGTTATCTGCCTCTACAGACACGGACAGAAATTTACATTTTACATTTTACACTGGTACATTGTTCGTGAAAATTCGACCTTGAAACTTTTATGAAATTTGCACTGTTTAACAATGAAATGATAACGATGACTGAAGAATCACAAAAGTGTCCATCATTTTATCAATCCAACGACTTATTGATTAATGTGATCCATCGTGTGGTTACATCAGTATTGACGTTTGAAATCTTTCATTCCGTCGTTACACCTTGGTTTTAGTTTCCACAGAATGTATCTCGATATAGTGCGGTTAGACGTAGTCCTACGTCAAAATAGAAGAAACATTAACAACTACCGTGGAACCTCCGCTCTTTGCTGTATATCGAAACTCTTCTAAGTCATCGTGTTTGACTTACTTTCTCATTCTTAAAGTAGTACATTGCAGACCGACAACATGGGTTCATGTCTAAGCAACCAACCGCCACAAATCGCTTGACGGTCACGCAAAAATTTGTTTTGGTGACATCCATATATAACGAGTCGTAACGCCAACATCTACCTCCCATAAAAATTCCGTAACGCTGTACAAGAATTTCCCTGGTAAAAATGCTCGTTTTTGGAGAGTCTCTCCAGAGTTTTTGTATTATGCAACGCTGATCTTACCTCCCCCCTTTCTTACGTAACAAATCGTAACGCTCAAGGATACCCCCTCTCCCCCTTTGAACGTTACGTAATTTATGAAGGCCCCCTTTGACAAATGTTATTTACACAGATCTATTCGCTGCTTATGATAAACTGAACCACCAAATCGCCGTTGCGAAACTCGAAAAACTCGGCATCGGAGGCCTACTGTTTCGCTTGTTTCAGTGTTACTTGCCTTACCGGTGTTTAGTAGTGAACATAGATCGAGTATTTGCCACATCTTTCTCCATTCACCGAGGCATTCCGGAAGACTGCCATCTCGGATCTTTCATATTTTTAATCTACCTGAACGACATCAATTTCCGACTATCAAGGCTACCATGGCAAATATGATGTGCTACATGTGTGTGTAGGTGATACTATCGAGTCTCTTGGAATCTTGCAAGAGCTTAAGGCAAGGTGATGGGTTTTCTTGTTTGCTACTCAACAGCGTCCTTGTGGGTGTGATCCGAACGGCTGGCATCGACACAAGGGGCACGGTTTTTGAAAGGTTGCTTCAGTTTCTGGGTTTCACGGATGACTTTGGCATCATAGCACGTAATTTTGAGTAACCAGACGAATCGGCTGGCTGGAGATACATGCGTCGGAAGTCAAATAATTGCGAGCGGTAGGCTTCGAGGAAAACAGTATCAACCTTCCAACTCAAGTCTGTAGTCGGCGATGAGTTTGAAGTGGTCAACGGGTCTGACCGCCCACCAGCAAAGAGATCTATAGACGCATACAGGCTGGAAAATGTGCCCTCTTTTCACTCCTGGATCGAATCAGGTGCGACGATGCCTATCATTAAAATGCCTTTGGAGTTTTCGAACGGAAGGTGCTGCGGCCTAGCTACGGTGGAGTACAGACGGACTACGGAGAATAATTAAGGCGCATGATCTCCATTGCACACCTGATAAAAGGTAATAGGCTGCGGTGGGCTGGAACACGTCGTGAGGGAACGAAAACCCAGTGAAATCGCTTATTGTTAGTAACCCATCGGCTCCAGAAATAGAAGGGCGCAGTGTGTACGATGGCTAAACCAGACCGAAGGAGACTTTTGGGTGATGAGACGCCTATAAAACTAGCTAAACCCAGCCCAGAATCTAGAAAGAACTTCTTGAGGCAGCTCGATACATAAAGGCTCTCGTCTGATTGGTGAGATATGGTAAGAAGAGCCGTTCCGGTGTGGAATGATTTGCGTACATGCATTGAAACGATTCTAACTCGAAAGCTGCTCCTTTTTCCCAAAATCTTTTTTTATTTCTTATCATAAATACTAATTCTTGGAAGAAATATATTCATAGCGTCCATTTTGAGAATTTTTTTTAAAGTTCAGGTTTAGGAAAGAATGAAATTGTAAATAATTTTACGTTTAAAATTGTACGTTGTTCCTGAATTCTCACTAATGACTTGAAAAACATTTTATATCATTTGCGATGACATGCTAGACACACTTTAAATATCGTGACGGTGAAAAACAAATACAATTAATATAATCAAAATGCACTTTTTGAATGTCGAAAGCAGAAGTTTGATACTGAAAATTTGTTAGGTTTGATAGTTTTCATTACATAGAGGCTTCCTTCTCAATCTAAAATTGGAATTTGAGTTTTTATTCAGCTTGATGGTCGCTGGTCCAGTGAATTATTATTTTTTAATATTTGCTCTTATAGAACTTAATTTAATTTCCGCTGGTAAGCATTCTGTTTATCTTCAATTTGATACATTTTGTAAATAATCAGTACTTCTACATACGTATTAATTTTTGATTATAGGCGCTCTAGTGATATTCGGTCAATGAAAATGCGGCTAATAGTGATTGGCGCCACGGTCGATTGCAGCAGGTTTGTCTTAGTTTATTGCGTCCGAGTTTGTCGCGTTTTGTCGTGATTTATAATACGTGGCGGGTGTAATTCGTGTTGTAGTCATAGTTGAGAAGCCTTCGTCAGAGTCCGGTGTGTTTGAAGGGTATTACGAATGAAAGGATTGATGAACACTGCTTTGAGAAGTGTACAGCCAATCCTGTATCGACTCGTAAAATAAACTAATTTATTTTAGTGGTGCAATTGAGACTACCGAATCCCGTGTAATAGAGGAAGTGAACATTGAAACGATGCGGCTAAAGATAAGTATAGTGAACATGCGGGAGGTAGTTTGAAAGTGATATTTTTGTTACTTTCAAAATTATTCATGCATAGAAAGTGACAATTGGAACGAGCGTCGCTTACTTTCCACATTAAGGCTTGCATGAAAGCTTCTGCAGGTCCGAGTGGACAGACAGTGCTGCTGTTTCCACCGTAAATGGGGCAAATGCATTGCAAATAAATGTCTTTTTTTGCTTATATTTTTTAATTTATCATTATTATTTTAAGTTCAATTTCCTTATTGTAGCAATTGCGTAAGCGACCGATTGATACATTATTTATTTCAAGTTCAGCAATTTGTCATCAGATTTTAAGTAATATTTTGGTACATACATAGGTTATATTTTGGCACGTATGTATGGTAAGATTTATTCATTTTACTATTTGGCACTCCTCTTGTCAATAAATATAACATGCTATTAAATACGAGTCAATTTTTTTGATATAAATATATCAAACGAATTGAAAGTCTGAAAATAATAATAAAATCTGTGAGATTCTTATACTATTTTGAGGCGGGGCTTACCAATTGGAAAATTACTCCGGAATGTTCTGCAAGTACTCAGTCATTCTGTAAAGGGTCTTTGGAAGGTCGGTAGAGCTAACGCCTTCTAGAACCCGAAACTAAGATAGTTTCAGAATTGAAATATAATTGCAACTGTCTTTTTTTCATTATATCACTGCCAGACAGTGGGATCTAGAAAGGTTCCCCACTCACACAATAAAAATGCGGTTAATAGTTATGATCGATATGATTCATTTTCTGCATGTAGAATTGTACGTGTTTTAACTCAATTTTTGTTAGTTTAATACCCGATATTATCCGTTAAAAATTTAGAAATTGACCAGTATTGGATCATGCAGTACCTATTTGGTCGACTAATTGTTTAACAAAGAAATGAAATCTAGAATCGAACTAAACAGAATGACAAACGTAGATGTATTCAGGGGCGGATTAACTCGTAGGCGAAGCAGGCGGTCGCCTGCTCGTCAATCATCGAGGGGCGGCAAACAGACGGCTAATGCGTGTGTTTATTTTTTAAGCGACGAGGAATTTTTTTTTCTCTCTAGCAGGATTTCCATTCACGTGCGACGCGACCATCCACATTTTCATGTACTAACACTCCACATGCCACAGTCTTCTTGCAAAATTTCAGCTCAGTCGGACTTCGAAAAGTGGTGCCTCGAAGCGGTCAAAGTTTCACTTTTTCGGCCGATAAAAAATGCACAGGTAGTTCGTAAAATGTTCGATATTGAAAAAAATGTTCTTAGAAATGCATGAAACGTCGAGATCTGTCATAATCTCTTTAACTAATTATCTTAAACTTTTTTTGTAAAAATCAATTTTTGTAAAAATCAATCCGTTCCATGCAGCAACCATTTTCTCAATCTTGTTGTTAGCGATGGTGCCAAGTCATGTTTTGATGCAGTAGACTTTTTCAGTGTCGTGCAAGAAATTTTCAACTTCTTTTCTGCTTCAACTCATCGTTCAAAAAACACATTACTTCTCTTACGGTAGAGCCTCTGAGTGGAACGCGTTGGGAAAGTCGAATTGATGCTGTCACTCCCTTGAGGTTTGATATAGGAGAAATTTATTATACCCTATATGAAGCAATCGAGGATCTGAAGCAAGATGCGTTTGCAAGAAATACTGCAAAAAGCCTAACAAAAAAAATTAAAAAAATCAAATTCTTATGCAGTTTAGTAGCTTGGCATTCAATTTTGTTCAAAATCAATTTAGTGAGTAAGTACCTTCAAAAAATAAATAGCAGTCTCGAAAACACAGGCAGCGTTTAAAACTTTTTGAAAAATATGAGAAATGAAGGTTTGAATAGCGTCATTACTGATGCTAAAGAACGTGCCGACATTTTAGAAGTAAATCCGGAGTTTCAAACAGAAACACGAATTCGGCCGAGAATGACAAAGAAACAGTTTGCATACGAACAGTCAGATGAACCAATTACATCGAAAAAACTCTCTTTCAAAGTGAATTTCTTTTATTCTGTATTGGATGTAGCTATTGCATCGTTCGATGATCGATTCCAGTTAATGAAAAATCACAGTGACAATTTCAGCTTCTTGTATGATATTCACAGTTTAATGGGTTGTATTACAGATCAGTTAGAGAAAAGTTGTCTACATTTACAGAAAATCCTCTCACACAAGAAAGAGTGTGACATCGATGGACATGAAATGCACCAAGAACTTGTTATTTTATCACCTATGTTGCCAGCTGAGACGACTCCAATGAATGCGTTAAACTACATCACAAAAAATCAACTGATTGATACTTTTTCAAATGTTTTTGTATCTTTGAGAATTTTACTCACTTTACCCATGATTGTAACAAGTGGTGTTCTTTGAGCTCCTGGAAAAGACATACAATGAAAGCGCAGGAGACACATCCACAGTTCGATGAGCACTACAGCGCGAGAAGTGTTGGGTACAGCTGCGGCAGCTGCGTCCAATGAGTGGTTTGACGCTGGGTGCAAGCGAGTGACGGAGGAGAAGAACCGCGCCATAAAACAGAGGTGGCCAGGCGTTGGAAGGAACACTTCAGTGTGCTGTTGAACGGTAAGGAAACAGTGGAGTCGAAAGGAGCAGAATGACTATTGAGGATGATGGTCAAGCTGTGGCTCCACAATCCATGGACGAGGTGAAGAAAGCAGTGAAAGAGCTGAGAAACTGCAAGGCAGCTGGGAAGGTCGGCATTCCCGCCGAACTCTTCAAAGTCGGGAGCGAACAGCTGTATCGTGCCATCCATCGGATCACGCTGAGAGTGTGGTCTGATGAAGAATTGCCCTCGGACTGGTTGGAGGGTCTCATATGCCCGATCTACAAAAAAGGTCATCGCCTGGACTGTAGCAATTATCGGGGCATAACTCTTCTCAATACCGTGTACAAAATTCTCTCCCGCATCCTGTTCCACAGACTGAGGCCGTTGCAGGAGACCTTTGTTGCCGAGTACCAATGCAGTTTTCGAGGGGGACGCTCCACGACGGACCAAATGTTTACCTTGCGACAAATCCTCGATAAATTTCTAGAATTCAACTTACAGACGCACCATCTGTTAATAGACTTCAGGGCAGCGTACGATTTAGTTAAGAGAAATGAGTTATGGCGGATCATACTCGAACATGGCTCCCCAACAAAGCTGATTAGGTTCATACGTGCCACCCTTGAAGGTTCTACATCAAGCGTCAGGATAGCCGGTGAGATATCGGACCCTTTCGTGACGTTAGATGATTTGAAGCAGGGTGATGGGCTGTCGAACTTATTGTTCAACATCGCATTGGAAGGTGCTATACGGAGAGCTGGTGTGCAGAGAAGCGGCACCATCATTACGAAATCGCACATGCTTCTAGGTGGTCCCCGTGGTTCTGTGGTTAGCGATGTCGGTCGGCTAGCTCTCCCACACGGTTGTGATATTGGGTTCGATTCTCGATCAGGTCGAGGAACTTTTCGAGCTGGAAATTTTCTCGACTCAGCACTGGGGCACGGTGTGTCGTTGTACTTATCCTACAACATGCAAAATGTGCCGAAAAACAATATCGATAACGAATTCTCTCAACTAATCTAGTTGATCGAGACCGCATTAGCCCCAGGCTAGCGTGCGATATTGTTGTTTGTTCTAGGTTTTGCGGATGATATCGACATTATTGGTATGAATCGTAGAGCAGTGGAAGAGGCCTTCGGACCTCTCAGGCGAGAAGCTGCGAGATTAGGGCTTGTCATAAACTCTGCCTAAACGAAATACATGGTGGCTGGCAGAGTGCGTGGTAGTCCGTTGGAGGTTGGTGCTGCGGTGGTGCTAGATGGGGAAACATTTGAAGTAGTCGACGAATTTATTTACCTGGGAGCATTAGTGACATGTGACAACCAGGTTAGCCGTGGGATAAAAAGGCGGAAAGTAGCCGCAAACAGGGCCTTTTACGGATTACTTAACCAGCTAAGGTCCCGCAGTCTGCAAATCCGAACTAAACTTGCACTCTATAAGACACTGATTCTTCCGGTGGCTCTCTACGGCCATGAATCATGGACGCTGAAAGAGGCTGATCGGCGAGCTCTTGGTGTTTTTGAGCGTAGGGTTTATTTTCCAAACCTTGGCGGTAAACTAGAAAATGGTGTTTGGCGCAGACGCATGAACCATGAAGTGTACCAGGCATACAAATCGGCGGATATAGTCAAGCGGATAAAACACGGCAGGCTTCAGTGGGCTGGGCATGTAGCGAGAATGCCGGATGAGCGTCAAGCGAAGGCTATATTTACCAGGAATCCCGATGGAGGTCGTCGACTTCGGGGTAGACCCCGCACTCGTTGGATGTGTGCTGTCGACGAGGATGCACGCGAAATAGGTGTTAGGGGCGATTGGAGGATAGCAGCCCAAGACCGAGTGACATGGCGACGTATTCTGGATTCGGCACTGGATTGATATTCGGTCTGTCGCCTTAAAAGTAAAGTTAAGTAAGTAAGTAACAAGTGGCGAGAGAAGTTTCTCAAAATTAAAACTTATAAAGACGTAACTACGATCGACCATGTCGCAAGAACGTTTGTGTGGCTTGGCGATAATATCGATAGAAAGACAGGTGCTTCAAGAAATTGATATGTCGGAAACGCTAAAAAAAATTGCAACATTGAAAGCATGAAAAGGAAATTTTTGAATTGTTAACACAACACATGCTGTCTAATAAAACTTTCGAGTCTATAGAAAATGCGTTTCATATAAAATAAAAACTTGAGGGGGGGCGGCAAAATCAGTCTTCGCCTGCAGCTAAAATCAGCCTTCGTCCACCCCTGGATGTATTACAGCGTATATCAACCTAGATTAAAGTTTATTCTATGCAAATGATATTCTTAGTTCTCGTTAGTGTCGTTGGTGTGGTGTTTTAAGATTTTGATCATCAACTTTGAATTCCCAAAATCGTCCAAACATAATTCGCCCATTTTTTGGTTAAAAGTCTTCTCGAATCTCCAATTTATTTACTGTAACACGAAACGACTGAATTGAAAGCTTCACATCACGCGAAAAAAAAAACCGCGCTTCCTTTCAAGTTGAAGGTCTCAAGGCTGACTAACCTACTGTTTCATATTCTCTCACGCAGGGAAAAAGCAGGGCGCACCAAGCTTGACGCTTTTTCCATCAACCATGCTTCTTCCCACGGTCTATGATTCAACAATGAATTTTCTGCTTCCGTTTTCCGCTACATCCTGCAGTATAAATTAAATTTCCCCGCCACTATCGTCGCCACCGACCACGACGCTGCACACATCCGTGTATAAATATTTTCAGTTTTGTAATTGCCTAGTAGCGACCATCTTTTCTCGACATTATTCCTTTCTGAGCTTCCTTAGCACCATACATCACATCATGCTGATGTGCATGCTAGAACGCTTCCTTTCGAACGAACGGGACAGTACGGATTCACAGCCCAGTGCCGAGCCGGTTGCAGTTCTGGCATGTGAGCAAAAGTTATCCCTTTCCGCCCGGAGCAACCTGCACACTTGGTGCCTCCAGTTGCATTAACGTGCGCGGCAATTCCACACCAAGAGTACTGCCTAAAACGGTTCTGACGCGATGATCTGCCGACGCTTATATGGCAGTGTGCATATACATTTGTGTGTTTATGTGCGAGTTCCAAAGGCCAGAGTTTGTCGTCGTTCAAAACTACGGCATTCCCCGACACCGGTCTGAGAGTGAAAGTTTCTGTAGGAGCTTTCCTGTAGAACAGTGTTGCTAGGAAACATTTTTGAAAAACCGTGAAATAGCGAGCAGCGTGATTCCGATCTACGAGTCATGTCTGATCATACTCTTAGGTAGATCGTATAAAGTGATTTTTTTCCTGCTAACGCTTCTGACACGGCACGGCGTGTGGATGTGCAGAAGCGGTAGCTACTTAGTGCCACCAGTAGCAACTTTCCATCCAGGTCAAACAAGGCAGAACGAGATCATACAACAAGCCGGCTGATTCCGGGCGGACGCTGTCAGGAGTTGCCAGTGCACGCAATCCGAGACAAGCGGAACTTTTCATCGAGGAAATGTGCTTCATGTTTGCTCAGGCGGAGCATTTCCTTTTTTAACTTTTTTTTTCCTAGCTCTCTCACTATTTAGTCCTAGTTCTCATTGCTTTGATTTGCTCTGGGTAAAATTAATAGGAAAATTATAACGGAAGCTATTTAACTAGCAACAAGAGTAACCAAGAGCAGTTCGTCGTGGGGAAAAACACCGGAAGGATCGTCTGTTGGCAACGGTTTTGCTCCACTAACACAAATGGTAATTTCGATGGCGTAAAGTTTTCCGGAGTTGGTATGGGAAGTCTTCTAACAGAGGAGTTCTTGCAACACAAACGTCCAATTTTGTAAGCGATGGTTTGGTTCGTTCTGTTGACTTGAACTGCAGCCGAATTGCAGGTTTTAGCAGACTTTTCACAATTACATGTAGACTACTCATTCCATCTAGCACAGAAATGCAGTGTTCAAACTGTGTTATTTAGTATTCGGAAATAATGCCACCGTAGGTTAGGAAACGAACATATTACGAAACAGATAAAATCAAAAACTTCGATTCATAAACCCAATTATTTTTATTGAATTTTTATTGTTCGAACTGTTGGTAATTTTCAATTGAATACATTTAAATTTCGCCATAATTTTATGTTGATTGGGTAAAGTATTTAAAAAGAACAAATTTAATGATCACCTCTGCTTGCAAAATTCAAGTCACTGGAAGACTTTTGTAAATAAAGTTCCTCTAATTGATAATATCAACGCATTGCTTTATTGGTTGTTCTCCTCATGAACTGTTTGATTAAATTTAATTTATGTCCTTGTGTATTAGTGTATGCAAGATTGAGTGGTCAGATAATTATATTCAATCAGGTAGCACTGATAGCAATCATGTATATAATAAAATGATAAACACAAACGATTAATAATATTAATTAAATTAGGTAATGATAATAACACTATTAACCTGTCTTACCAGAAAGATTTTGTTTACGTAAGCATCGAATTTTTATTTCTCTACTCTAGCCTTTGGACGATGGAAAAACCTAAAACGTTAAATTAAAAACTAGAAACAAGCCTTGAACGAACGAAACGGTCAGCGAAATATGACAAACATAAAAAATAATACATACCTAGTTACGAACCAGCATTTTCATAATTCTGTGTTCTTGTTCAGGTTTTTTATTCTTTTTTAAAACTAGTTGACTATCTTTTAATACCTACAAATTATTTTTCAAGAGCTGGGCAGGTAGGGTTGTCAGGGGCATTGAAATTGAATGCATTACAAACCTGATTATGTGAACATCACCAGTGCGCTTGTCCTCACAAACTGCGGTGATACCAGGCTTGTTAATCGTGCCTTGTTCCCTGGTAGCTAACCTAGAGGCTATTGAGTGGCCCTAGGAACGAATCAATGTTCAAACTTTTCGAACGCAAATTTTTTTTTAATATAATTTCAAGCGAAAAGGATGAATAATGCTTGAACTGCGATTACTCCGAATAATATGATTGTATAAAACGCCCTCATCGGATAAGAAATATTTGTATGTATCACGCTCATTTGTTTCACTCTGCTCGATGAAAAATATTCAATCGTGCTATAAAAGATATTCACCCCAAAGAATAATACATGGTAATCGAGAGGTAATCCGAACGAAAAAAGCTGCTTACATTGAAACGAAAACACACTCAACGAGCCGACCAACATCCGCTTCTCCGCATTCCGAGGTGATTTCGATCGGCTTGCGCTGATTGTCGTCTGGCTTGCCGTCGATATCCGGTTGCTCGAATGCGGCATGATTAAAGCTCATTAATGCCAACTAATAATTAGAACCGTGCTGATTGGCGAAGACTGCAGCAGCCCCTGCCCGGGATCCCGCGATCCCTCGATGTTGCATTTTGAAAGCAGTAAAAAGAACCCATTTAACGCCTCCCCGTGTAGTTAATTCGTTCCTTTATTTTTTCTCTCTCGTTATTTTGTTGATTTTCTCTCCGCATATTCGCATTCACTTTTCGGAAAGCGGGCACGCAGGCGAATTTATTGAACACCAATCACCCCTTCGGGAGCGATGATACGCACGAACGCGAAACGCAATGAACCTTTCGAGACACGGGATCGGAATTACAAAGCCGACTATCGCTTGTAATCTTCAATTTTATCCGAAAAATTGCGGGAAGCAATGTTAACTCAGGTTTTTTTCGCCTTCCATTACAGCGTATCGCGGTGACCGCCGCCGCTGCCGGTCGGATTGAGCGAAATTTCGGTGCGTCTTTTCGTGCGCTAATTGCATCGCGTCTGCATTAACGCATGATAAATTGGTCCTGAATCAAGGTCGTGGAAACGGTAGGGAGCTACAGTTATAGTTTCAATACCACAGTAAATAATTTTATTTGCTATTGCAGTTGGTTTTTGAAACGGGTAAAAATCTTGCTATGCTACGTTAACCGATAATGTGATGCAATGAAACAATTTGTAATTGCCAGCTTATTTTTCCTCCTCAAGCAAAATCCTCCAGCACAGCTTAGCCCTAAACAATAACATTTTCCGATTGACTCTCCACTCGTTTTCATTTTGGTCCAGTGCCAGTGAGGTTTTACGCACGAAAAGGTAGCGGTGTCACATTGCGTCCAGTGCAGGGATGTTTGTTCGATTGACCGGATCGGTGAGAAAGGATGAGTGGTTGTCACTCAGGCTGACAATCGTTCGTGACCAAGAAGTGGGTAATCTGGTGGGCTTTCAGCGAACCTTGAGTTTAAATTCAAGAGATAAGTACACAATAAGAGCTCAACACTAATTGTCACATAAATCAGAGGATAAAGGGGCGGATTACGAACCTGCAATGCAATACAACGAGTCGGAAAGTCGGTGAAACGAAATGTTTATTTCGTAAGTGTTTTTACCGTCCCGAAACTAGTTTTTTTCGTCCAAATGGCGCAGCCATTCTCTGAACAAAGCCGAAGAACAATGTTGAAACATCACAACCAACCAGGAATCAGTTCTCACAGTAATGGCTCAAGAAATTGCCCATTTCCTGCATAATAAATAATCAACTGTCGAACAAAGAAATCCTACCTTACGGCCAACTGCTGTACCAGAAGCAGAACCCAGTGAGTAGAAGCAGTGATGTATGATATGGGAAACATTTGGTTGACCGACTGACGGCAATGGCCACGTTCGGCAAACTTTACAGAATAGGTCAGGCTCGGATGGTTCTGCCATTGAGACAAACCGAACAGACCCAGACTAAAAGTGTCTGTGTATTTGTGTTTGTACGTGTTTGCACACCGCAAGTCACAAGCTGTGTCCTGTGGACGAAAGGAAAGACTTTCTCCTTATCTTATCTGAACATTTTTCCCTTGAACCAAGTTTTACGTTAAAGCAGTAGCGGTTAGTTGGTTATGTCATACGAATTTATGACAAAAAAACGACGAAGATCGAAAGTCCATTTGGTTGCAAAGTTCAAGGAAAGTAGCAATTTCTTGGTCGAAACTTACAACAGGAATAGCGATGGATTAGTGATACTATCCCGCAGCCAGACTGGCATTAATTAATTAGTATTTTATGCTAGTAACCATGATATAGGTGAGCAGCCGACACGATACAAAAAGATACGATGTTTCACAAAATTTATTTTTTTCGCATTTTAATAACCGAAATAATAGAATAATATGTGAACCTATTCGTTCGTTTTTAAACTATTCGCAGTCGACGCAAGAGCTTTTTATCAAAATGTTCGTAAGAAGAATGAAATGCGGATTGTTACCAGGTTAAGATGACCGGCCAATACCGAACCTGTATCAAGTGTTTCTCCTGAGCATGTTAACGGTTCCGGCGAACCAGTGAAAGTAGGCTCAGACTGTTACAGTAATCATTCAACAAAGATGTGTGAGCAGAGTGTTCTTTCAAGATGTTTCGACGCTGTGTGAAAAAATAAGAATTAACAATAAATTAAAAATCAACACAAATGACAAACTAATTATTCTTAGTTATGTACTCACCTCGATCCATTTTCGCCATGAAACACACACACATAGTCAAAACACAGAACGGAAAAAAATGAAAGAGGAGTCAAGTGACTTCATGAACCAATTACATTTTTTGTTCTATGACTTACAACTTAGGTTATAAAGTAGGCGATTAGTCTGGACGAGGGAAAAATTTTCCAAGTCTAAATCACAACCTCAGTCTGTGTTCATTGGACCACGTGCTGAAATCATTGGCCCAGCATTAGGGAGTCCCAACAGAAGTCAAGAATCACATTGAAATCGTCACTACACAACCGGATGGACGGAAGGCTTAAAAACTTGAACGCACACTCGCTTTCCGATTCTGCTTCCAGTAAAACATCTTCTTAGCGTCATCATTACCAGCTTTTACAGAAACTTCACGGTGGGTTGACGCGGATGCTCGCTACCATGCGTCAACGACTCTGGCCATTCTGGAATCTTGACTTGGCTCATAAGGGTTTTCGCAGATTCGGTACTTGTTTCCGGTGCAATCCCACAACAGAAAATCAGATTATGGTATCTTATCCATCGTTTCGCTTAAAGCCAGTTCGGACCTACTCGAGGATGGATTACTGTAGGCCGTTTCTCGTTCGTCCATTATGAGAAAGATTGTACGTGTGCACGTCGCGTTATTCACCTACATGATGGTGAAGACCTTGCATATCAATAATATATTCAATAACGGTTTACCTACTAATGGCCGAATCTATCAAACGGCCGAATCACAAACGGCCGAATTTGAAACGGTATAGTGACGCTTTGACCCGTCGCTTTCATTTGAAAAGTTTCTGTAGCTTTCTAAAGCTCTTCGTGAGTCACATGAAAACTACTCGGAAGCTCTTGCTTTGAGTTTGACAACTGAAGAGCTAGAAACGGATACAAATGCGTTTCAATTGAAATAAATGATTATCACCGTCACTCTCACATGACGATTCTCAATCGAGAATGACAATGAGCGCTAACGGACACCAGAACCAGTTAATCCGAATATCCGATAATCCGAAGTCGTTCCGCAGCGCCAGTGATCAACAGCGGAAAAAATCCGAAATTTTCATCGGAATTAGCGTGACGTATTTATTGGATGCCATTGCCGCTTTAATTGTGGCTTGCGATATTAGAAATCAATCATCAAACGACGCGGTGCGGTGCTAGTTTCAATTGAGACGCTGAAGGAAATGAAAGAGTCGGGGGGCTCCTTAGCCGCAAGGCTACAGAGTCCGCTTTGGTAAGCGGGTGGTCGTGGGTTTGAATCTTAGTAGAATCAGACCATTTGGTTGTCAAAAGACTTTAGCATGGGTTTATTCTACAGTACCTCTGTTGACGCTCCTTCTAACAAAAATAAATCCCTGTTATAATAAAACTGGTGTGAGTAACGTATGAAAGTTCTCTCCAGGGAACTGTAATTTGGCAATATTGTTAGGAGGGGCAGAGGGTCGGTATAGTAGAGTAGTAAACTTGAAACGGAAAGGTAAAACTTACACACAAGCACGGATATGTATGATAAGCGTATCACTTACTTCAATAGTGATACTGCCAATAATATGAAGTGCGGAGTACAGAAAACACCTGGGCAATATCACAATAGATCAAATCTCTGGTCGCAGTGATGAATCCACACAGGAAGAAAAAAATGAAAGAGTCTCTCTCTCCGTCACTCTCTCCGTCAATTGAAATAGTCATCAGTTTCATTTGAAACGATCTGATGAAGAACAGACGGGAAAGAGAGAAAGAAGTGATTCGATGACAGCAGCCGGAAGGAATCAAGTGAAAATGAAACTGTTCGAATCGAAATGACAACGCGGAATAATAAGTTTCATTGTTTTGTTTCGAAAATGCTGAGCCCTGATACCAACCTTACAATGTAAAGTCTTGACAAAATCACATTTGCTATTGTGGCTTTGAACAATTGTCATTCGAAATGACTAAAATTGTTAAAATTTGATGTCGATTCAAAAAAAAAACCCACATTAAACCATTTAGCGGTGAGACCCAGCCTTTCTCGTTCTAACTTATTATTTGTTAAAGTAGATTTCAAATAGGTGTTGCACCCATGCGAAAAATTTGAGGATCCCCACAAGAGAAGAGGGTTTCGAAATTAGTTACTTTTGTTCTGCGTAATCAATGGACGTTCCCTAATTGATTCGAAAAACATTTTAAAATATATTTTAAAAGTAAATGAAAATGAATAAAAATAATAAAAAATAAAACATAATAAACCAACTAAAACTACTACACCGATTACCGTGATAATTTGTACATAGGGGGTTTCGAATACGGGAAGTAATCCTAAGATATTAGTTTTGTTCTATCTCATAAGCGTAGGCAAGGGGGGAGGATTTATGGTTCATAAACCTGAAACCTTCCTCCCCAATAACCGTTCAATTTTGTATCAAGAATGTTTTTGTGTCTGAGATGTAGTTTCGCGACGTTACTGTGTCATGTTAGACCTTCGTGTATCTCAGAGGCGTTGCAAGGATGAGGGAGGGGGGTGAACAATGTAAACCTTTGGTGATTGTAAAACTGCTGGACCGATCAGCATCAAATTCGGTATGCAGAAACTTAAGTAGCTGAAAATAAACTAGTTTCGTGGTTTGAATCGTACCTTTCGGATAGAGCACTGCGAGTTAAAATTGATTCCTGCACTTCGAAACCTTTCACTAACGCTTCAGGGATTCCTCGAGGAAGCAACCTGGGTCCACTGCTTTTCATACTATTTTTTAACGATGCCGCCCTATCGCTTGAGAATAACTGTAAACTGATTTATGCGGATGACCTGAAACTTTATTTCGTTGTGCGTTCCGTGGAGGACTGTGAACGTCTACAATTATTACTCAATATTTTTGCTAGTTGGTGTCAAAGAAATATGCTAACCCTAAGTATTGGCAAATGTGTAGTAATTACATTTCATCGCATCTCCAAGCCTATTGAGTTTGTGTACGAAATTGATGGCGTTACACTCACGAGAGTAGATCAGGTAAACGACCTTGGCATCCTGCTAGATACGAAATTGACGTTTGACCTTCATCGCTCAGCGGTTAGATACGCTGCAACGACGATGATCAGCAAGCGATTCTTATTGGAAAGCTTCTCAACGGAGAAATCGACTCACCTTGGCTGCTCTCGCTGCTTGATTTGCGAGCACCGCAGAGAACGTTGCGCAACGATTCGTTACTTGCGCCTAGATTTCATCGAACATCTTATGGTTATAATGAACCAGTCGCCGCGTGCATTCGTGCCTTTTCACTAGTTGAAGACTTATTTCTATTTAACGAACCTATCCATCGATTCAAAAACAGGCTAATTATTTCGACTTTGCTGTAATTTAGTTAAGGTTTTCAATTCATTAAGACTTAGTGTCAGATGAATTTAATTACAAATAAACAAATAAGCAAATGCATTTCAACGACTTTGAATTTTGTATATTCCATTAGCGTGGCGAGAGAAAATTTGCTATTTGTAAACTTCTCAACACCTAACTCAATTATCGTGCCAGTTTCAATAAGTAGGTAAGGAGAGGGTGTATTAAATTTCATTATTCGTAATTTATGAAAAAGTTCTTCATGAATATTTATGTACAGGTTTTTTCGGATATGAGACGTGGTTTTGCAACATAACTTTGTCATTTGAGACTTTACAATATTCAGTAGCGTAGTTAAGAGGAAGAAGGGGGGGGCGGTATGAATGTTGTTAATCAAGTTTCAAAACTCTCAACCGATTATCATTTAATTCGGTAAATACAGGTCGTGTAGTAGTATATATCTTCTATCTATCTTCTATCTATCTTTTATCTATCTTCTATATCTATAAATGCGAATGTCTGTCTATCTGTCTGTCTGTCTGTCTGTCCCTATAGACTCAAAAACAACTGAACCGATTACCGTAAAAAATTGTACATAGGAGTTTTCAAGTACGGGGAGCAATCCTAAAATATTATTTTTACTGTACCTCATAAGCGTAGGCAAGGGGGGGGGCCAATTTGCGGTTTGTGTGTTTATTAATTTTGAAACCGTCTAACCGATTATCATTTAATTCGGTACACGTCGTATAGCAGCGTATATGTCTCAATAACTTTAACCCTTAAATGCGCAATGTTGTTTTCAAACAACACTACTAAAAACGTTTTAAAATATATATATTTTAGTATTTTTTAGGAATATAATTCATTAGAACAGCTCTATAGACTCTAACGGAGAAAACTTAACAGCTGGAAGTGCTGTATTTTAATGTTTTGTTTTTATTTTTGCTGTCAAAATCTCGGAAACGAAAAAAACATGACGAGATTCCCGACTGGTGCTGACTGTCTTTGTAAATAAATTTTAAAATAAGGTTAGTGGTTAGTGAAAATGTCTGAATTATCAGTAATTATACTAACAAAAGGTCAATTTTACAGTTACTGTTAACAAAAGTAATTGTTTCGACTTTATTCTGCGATAAAGTCACAGTGTTGTTTAAACACAACATGGTAATATTTGCACATTAAAAAGTAAATCTTTCAATTTTTTTTATGCAAATTGGTTAATTTTAGAGCAGTAAACCTGTTAAACAAAGATTTTATGTTTTTAGATGATTTTTTAATGTCGTGAGCATTTAAGGGTTAAATTATATCTATCTCATATGTGTGGGAAGAAAAAGAACGGAAGTGGGGAGGGGATAGTAACAACGAATTTGTTCGTTGGCAAGTGTTAAACACCAAACTTTTGAATATTAAACATGAATATTGTTCAATTTTGTAAACGTGGGCTCCCAAATACGACGTATATGTACCTCAATGACGTAGTTTAAGGGAGGGGGAGTTGCAACAACCTTTATCATTTTTAAACCGTCTAATAGTTCATTTTGAAAATTTGTATCTAGGAGTTTTTGCGTATCGGACATGATTCTAAGATATTATTATCGCTTTATTCCACTAGAGTGTGCAAGATGCATTTAATTGTAAAGGGTTTTAAGACAAAAGGGTGTTTCCATGATATTGTTTCCTCTCCGATTTTCTTTGTTTTGAAGTAGAATACTTCTCTCAGGAAGTTCGGCTACATAGGGATGTAAAATGAAAATCTAAAACCGAAAAAAGTGAAAAATATGTCCAATTTCAAATGCTAATAAATCGGTGAGTATTCGATGGATTTCCTTCGTCCTTGCAGCAATAGATTGGAAAATCTTGTAAGTTTCTTTCCAGAGGAAGATAATTGTAATTTTATTATTCACACTATTGTACTATTGAAAATAGTCAAGCCTTGTCAAAACGAAAAATTCGACCTCTGATTAGTCGTCATATGATTGTTTCCCAAGCACGGTCGACAGAATCATATACCTTGCAATTGAAAACATGCTATTTGGCCTATATAAGAGCCTGTTTCAGCCGAAGCCGCTCATAATAGTTCTAGACAGCGACAACAGCAGTCGTCCTCCCTTACCAGCAGCACTAGCAGTGCAGTGGATACCAGCGATGGCGGAAAGCGACCACAGCTGGCGTAACAATGGATAGCGCACTAGTTGCAGCGGATTCCAGCAACGATAGCAGCTGGGCCAGCTGATGCAGGGGCAGTGGATACCAATGGCAGCGTATAGCGGCCACAACTGTCGCATGGCTATGGATAGCGTAGCAGTTGCAGCGGATCTCTGCATCGATAGCGGCTGATGCAGCGAGGCACTTTAGTAAACTGCAGTCTCTGTGCGATATTGGGCACTAGTAAATGCATTCAATGAAAAGTTGACTCATTTTGACACAACACGTGAGCCGTCTGGTTTAGCTTTTCACTGTTTATTCTATCACAAGGTAGTTCATTCGCACTGTCAGTGATATCGCAAAGATGTGATCGGCATCTTATCCGACACTAAAATCAACAACAAATTGTCCTTTTTAGGATGAAATAAAAACATGACTGAAGAGTTAATATTTTGTAATGAGTCAATTCACAGTTTTAAATTTGTAAGAGTTATAAATTTTACTCCATCTTCGTGTTTCAAAACATACTGAATTGTCTTTTCCTTCAGTCATGAGCACGACATCCGAAAAAATGTCATCTCAAAATTTAAAAATTGTCAAGCCCCAACCATGACAAGCAACTTACTATATTATTGAAAATGGTCAATCCTTGCTGAAGCGCAAACTTCGATTGATCTGATTAGTCAACGTTTATTTACTAGAAAAAATGACTGACACGCAAGCAGCCAAGAAATCTTTCTTGTAAAAGTATTCTACTTCAATCTTGCGGTCGTGGCTTTGCACACAACCCTCCTGTAATTTTTTTGCAAAAATCGATTGGAAAATTTTCACGCCTCCATCAACATGCGGCAAAATTGTAATGTTATGACAACAACTATTGAACTATTGAAAAATGTCGTGACATGTTTTGATCTCATATTTCGACCAATTAGAGCTGAAAAAACCAATATGGGTATTTTCGGAACCGAGGTTTTATTTATATATCAATTATATCCGTAATTGAGATAATGCTCATAGGCCAGGAATCGACCCCTGACGAATTTTAATTTTAATTCGAATTTCCGGCTATTGGAAAACGGCCAAGAATCATCATTTCGGATTCGAGATTAAAATCCAAGGTGGCGACTTCCGCCTTTCGGAAAACAGCCTTCAATGGCCAAACACCACCCAATACCGGTATTGCAAATAGTGCCCAAATAAAAATGGACCGTGAATCAAATCCAGACACCGTTTTAAAATCTAACATGGCGATTTCTGGTGTCAGAAAATTACCAAAAACCACCCAACACGGGCATTTCTGTAATCAAGATGATGCACATTGGCCAAAAATCGTTGACATTCGAAGTGGCAACTTCTGGATGCTGGGTAACAAAAATCGACAGTCCAGAACCGAAATGACACCCAGGGACCTTAGACCAAATCCAGACGCTATTGAAAAATGCAAGATGGCGACATCCGGTGAACGAAAATGGCCATATATCGAAAATCGACTTCACAGACCAAGTCCAATATGACGATTTGCGGTTTCTGGAAAACAACCTATAATGACCGAACACCACCAAATATGGGTATTTCTGGAATCAAAATGACGCCAAGACACCTGTAATCACATAATACGCCATATAGAAACCCAAGATGGTAACTTCCGGTTTTCAGAAATCACCAAACCTCACCCAAAATGGGTATTTCTGTTATCGAGATGATGTACATAGGCCAGAAGTCGATCCCTGACGCCATTTTTTAATCCAAAGAGGTAACTTCCAGGTAAGGGAAAAAGGCCAAAAATATTTATTTCGTCGTCGAGATGATACCCGGAGACCGGAGAACAAATCCAGATGCCTTTTTGCAACTCAAGATGACGATATCCGGCTGCTGGAAAATATCAAATACCACCCAATATGGGTATTACATAGAAGCTAAAAAATAAATACAGACGCCATTTTAAAATTAACGTTTAAAATCAACGTTGCAACGTTAGGATGCTGGAAAACAGCCAATAATGATCATTCCGGAATTGACACGATACCCAGAGATTGGAAATCAAATCTGACGCCATTTTTAGATTCAAGATAGTGATATGATTGTGATTTTCGGTTTCTTGAAAACATCCAAAGTGATAGGTGATAATTATAGACATAAACATGTTAATACAAAATAATCCATCGTAATTATTAATTATTGTAATAATGCAAGCCGTGTAATAAACAGCTTTATGTAGTTCTACGTCAAATTTGCGGCTGTGGCTTTGCACACAACATTTCGAGATGAATATCTCATTAAAATTAAAATATATTGGACTTTTACTGATACTATTGATTTTGCTGATTCTCGCGGATTTTTCAATTACCGCTTTTTTACCACGATTCTCCTCGCGGATTTTCTAACTAACGCGGTTTTTTTTACGAGGTACGTATACCACACGTGAAAAACCACTGACTGTATAGGCACCAACATTTTTATTATTGGATTATCTTATAATGACGGATATAATTGTAAAAGTTCCTTTCGGATGTATTTGTTAGAGTTTTGATAGAAATCGAAACGTTGTAGAAACATGATTCAGAAAAAACAGTTTTTTGGGGAGAATACATACAGCTTTATAGATATAACATGGTAATCTTAATTTTTGTTCAAAATTATGTACATTTGAGAGATATGCGGTTGTCGTAAACTTAATGGCGCAGCAACGCGGGCCGGTATCAGCTAGTACAATCTTGTACATAACGGTTGAAACAGAAGTCTGATTATTATCAAATGAAATGGCAACCTATAGGGCAGCCAAGCCTTTTATTTGACATAGTGAAATTAGTCCAGTCATCTTTGGGAAAACGAGTGAATTTGAAAAGGCATTGGAGCCCGTTTCTTTTCACAACACTAAAATCACATGTGCAATCATGATAAAATTCATTAGTTAACCCTTAACTAGGCCGTTCATTCGATATCAATATTTTTCAAATCGGTTGTGTAGTTTCTGAGATAATTAAGTTTCGTGATTTTCACATTTCGATACATTACAGACAAAGTTACAGTCCGATTATAATGAAATTCAATAGGGTGTTATAAGGCAGCTAGACCTTTAACTTGCAATTCATTTCATGAATATCGGTTCAGCAATCTCTGAGAAAATTGAGTGAGCTTGAGTAGCTTTCGGAATATGTTTCTTTTCAAAACTGGATTTCACATTTTTAAACATAACAGGCAAAGTAATAGTCCGATTGCAAAAAAAATCAATAGTGTCAAATCATGGGGCAACTAAACCTTGCATATGATACTGATTTTATGAAAATCGGTCTGAGAAACATGAGTGAGATTAAATAGTCTTCAGAACACGTTTCTTTAAATAACTTTTGAACCACATGTCCAATCTTAATAAAATTCAAAATTTAAGGGTTTTTCGGGTAACCAGTTCATTTAAAACCAAATTTGTTAAAATCGGTTGTGTAATTTCCAAAATAAACTTTCGTGATTTTCATATTTTGATGAATAACATACAAACTAAAAATCCGATTATAATGAAATCCAATAGGGTCTTATGGGGCAACTAGACTTTTCATTTGAGAATAATTTTATGAAAATCGGTCAGCCATCTCTGAGAAAATCGAGTAAGATTGAAAAGTTGAACATACACACACACATACAGAAAATGCTCAGCTCGTCGAGCTGAGTCGAGTGATATATGCCATTCGGCCCTTTGGAGCACTTCCATACCCTCGATTTTGCCAGTGATTGCTATACCTTTCTAAGAGAAAGGTATATCTTAGGACGTCAAAAAGAAATATAAAAATTGAATTAAATATTTCAAAAAGTTTTTTTTTTTAAATGTATTATGTTCATGAAAACTACAACAATAGATCAGCTAAACATTAATGGTTGTCTGACCATGAAGAACTAAAAACAAAATAAGAAAGAAAAAGAAAAAATTGAAGCCAGACCAGTTATTTTCATTGCTCCAATGTTTTCGGCAAAGTTGTAGACAGCCCTAGTAACAATATTGGATTTATCAAAGTTTTATGGCGCTCAATAAAGCCAAAACAGCGCTATAAAACTTTGATAAAACCCGTTCTGTTACTAGTAGTTTCGTGCTTATAGAAATAAAGTAGTTTTGTGTTCATAGAAATAAATTTTCTACGAAAACTACACGCTTCAAGCAAACCATTGATAGATATTTGAGCTTTGAGAAATAAAATTGCTTAAAAGAGAAACAAACATATATTTTTATTGTTCTTACAGTGTATATTTTTTCTAAAAGGACAAATTATTATCTACAACTTTGCCAAAGACAGTATTCCGATCGAATAAACCGTTTTGGCTCTAAATATGTTTTATCATTAACAGGCACTTGGGTCAAAGATATATGATTGATATGTCCTTTCTACTACCCGGAAAGCTATCTTTCGGAGTTTTTCCTGAGCTGATTGCTTTATAACAAAATATTTTTAGAGCTGAAACGGCATTGGTTATGCGAATAGAAATGAGCACTGGACAATGGATGTAACATGTAGCCACCACTACACTACTGAATTCAATCAACAGTCGTCAGAGTGGTCTCCACTCGTAAAAGTTCCTCAAAAATGCAGCAAATAACCGATAAAGAGTTGGTTAATATTTTTTGGGATTCTCGAGGTATATTATTCATCGACAACCTTTGACATGGTAAAACAGTCAATAAATGATTTTATCATACATTATTGAAACGACTGAACGTTGAAATCAAAGCGAACCTACTGCATATGACGAAATAAAAAGTGCTTTTCCACCAAGACAACGCTGTTACTCATTATGCTCCCCACTCTCAGTATTCCCTGAAATTAATCCCGAGCGACTAGTTCTTGTTTCCCCGTTCGAAAATCAATTTCTCTCTCTCTCTCTCTCTCTGGCCAGTGATTGCACTCCAATGAAGATGTAGAGTTGGAAACAAACAACTATTTTGGATAACTTGACGCAGTACTACAAAACAGGAGTAGAAATGTAAAAAGGCAACTACAATAGGTACAATACTATAACTGGAAACTATTTCAAAAAATAAACAGTTTTTACATAAGGAATATCGATTTTTACTGGTAGGTCAAAGGACATTAGTACATGCAAAGCGTCAAAAAAAATCTAATAACTGTAAAACTCAATTAATCATTTTTCCTTATAATCCTAGAGCTTTTTCTCCTAAACCACGCAATAATCACTTGGGACTAATTCACTATCAACACTTCGTAAAGATCAGACTCAATGTTAACAAGCAAGGTGCATTTAATTTAAATGAGTCACATCTTCCCAATAACACAGATTCCAAACTTTTTTTTAAGAATAAACTTTCAATTTACAAACTAATTTTTCGATAAAAAATACATTTTGCTGCACTGACCTAGTCAAGCTGTTGTTTGAACGAAAATAATCTCCTTTGCAGATGCAGAAAACAACTACATCTACTAGTAGGTAAGGTTACAGCCTCTGTTTTCTAGTATGCCAGCACGATAAATTTCATTATTTTCAAAAAGGTTAACAATCAATTGGCAGTATTCTATGAACTTACTAAAGCATTCGAATGATAAAATCTGAAGTTGAAAAAATCGCTCGGCACTAGAACCGGCCACAACAACAACGAACATATGAAAAAAGTAAGTCGAGCTGTAAGGAAACTATATTATGCCGAGAAAAAGCTTACAGGCAAAACACTTCTGGGATTACCCTCGCAGCTCGTATCGTAGTGAGCATGAGGTTATGCTTCGATTTTAGATATGCTAGCTTCTACATGACCACGTGACTGTTTCAAAATCAGATCAGACGAGGGTCCGATAGTTATAGTTTCACTCTGCTAGAAAAAAAATCGCAAACAATATACTTACTAGTAGTGTAATAACTGTTTCGAAATCCTACCTCCAATTCACGTTTTGATTACTATCACAAAATTCTCCTTGATTAGCAATATAATACTGACTTTAATTACACCACGTAATAAAAAACCAGAACAAACCTGAGATGCGCTCGAACTTTCCCCTCTCAGAGTGGTTTGCGCCGTAATGTCACTAACGTCTCTCTTGTGGCGAACGTGATGACGTTTAATTGGCAGCAACCTGGAAACAAGCAGAAAACAAACGTACGGCTGTCAGAAAAGTGTATACGCTAATGCAGCAATTTATTGGCGGTGGAAGTACATATAATTGTTTTCTGAGAAAAACAAGGCAATCTGGTCAGCCGGTGCAATGCGACACGAGGCACCCATTAGGGCTCACTGGGAGCAATAAATCTAGCCTTATCCGGCACCGCCAAGTGTGCGCTAAAGAGATTATCATGTCCTTGCGAGTTTCCGTCTAATGGCTCGTTGGTCAGTTTTCTGATCCCGGTGCAAACAATGCCGACGACGATGATACTATTTTATTACTATTGGCTCGCACCGGAACGAGGAGGCCGTAAAAATATTTCCCGTATGGTTGTTCCAGCCCGTAGGCAGACTTGATCCGTATCCGTCGCAGTAACATGGCGGGATTTATCCTGACAGCACTAAATATGTCTCCCGGGACCGGATAACGATTATGACGACAACGACAACGACAACGACGACGATGAGAACGAAAACGGCGATACTGACAATGGTGATGGTTCAGCCGTGCGAGCATTATTTTCGCATTCTTAGTGCAAGGCTACGCAGCACCAAGACGACTTTGTGGAGCGTATTTTCATTTCCTTGCTTATTTCCTGGCTCCTGCAGAACGAACGATCGTTTCACATTTCGATGGGATTGAACTCCATTCTATTGACAGCGTTGAAGGAAACGGCGAGATGGATTGCCATTTCAGCGGGAAGAACGATGGGAACCCTATTGCTTGTTAAGGTTACAACAGGACCTTGTCAGAATGCCACGTCGATGATGGTAAAGGAGCAGTAACTAACTGATGATGTATCGAACATCAATCAGGAATGTCTGCCCAAATGTTAGATTTATTGGGTCACGAAGAGGCAAACGTGCAGCATAAGCAGCAAAGGGATTTTCGAAATATTTATTACCCACCGGATTTTCCACTCGTACCCGAGAACGATGGCCATATGAGCACACAAGCCAAGCCGGAGTGTAAGCCAGCCAGCTTCGGGCATCGATGCTGACAGCGCAAAAGTTTTGCGAACCGCGGCACTGACCGACGGCAATCAAAGGTCTATGGTCAAGCCTGTTGGGTGGATTCTCGGACCACAGTTGCACGAGGGGGCGACAACGCAAGTGTGTCACACACTTGGCACTCGAGTTTCTACTTGACGGATAATAGCACGATAACGACGGAACCGGTTTGATGCGATTACGCACGTAGCAAATCGTTTCTTTTTTCGTGCTTTTCCCAGTGCTTCTCACATAAAAAGGAGGAATGATTTATACTACTTGCATGAATGGCGGCTGTAAAATGGTATGAAAGAAGCGAATTTTAGGGCGTCATTCTTAGGTTTGTTTCTTTTGCGAACGATGAATGTGACGGGGTGGAATGATGCAAGGAATGAGACAATTTGGGCGTACGTTCCACTGGTGATTGAAGCAGACGGATTGGGTCCATTGATGGGATATTTGTTCGCAAAATTAATGGAACCCACTGAGATCGCGTTCTGATGGTAAATGATGTGATTTTTTCTCTCTAAAAAGTTTCCTATTATATACAAAATAATATAAATCCACTTTTTTAGAAAATACAAGTATCTCTACTCAACGGAATTTGCTTGACTGAAAACTTACTTACTCTAAATTTTTCCCTTGATTTTCTTTATTCTGATGAAATCCATTGAAACTTTCCAGCACCATCCAGAACAAACACGAGATCAGCATCAAGACTAAGACGCTATGTTTTCTCATTCCGCAAACAATAACAATATCATTATCCGAATCCTTCTCCGGGCTCTTGCTCCAGTCCCCGCATCCTGTATCATTCATAAATATGTTTTTCCCCGGATGGATTCTAACACCCTCCGGTTACATACAAGACCGAGAAATGCCGCAAACCAGAAGCTGGAAAGCTATGATGATTGGCTAAAATGCTATCGCCAGCTTCCGAGCCGTTGGATTTGGTGAACTCCTTGCAGCAGCGCACATCGGCACGAGGGCAACCAGCACCGGCATCAGAATTTAGATTAAAGGGCACCACCTCGCTCGACCCGCAGCAAGAATGGATCTCTCCCGCATCGTACCTACTTGCGGCAGGCTGCCATGTGTGGGACATCCGAAATGAAAACAGATTACAGAGGAGGCCGTTTGTGCTTGTTTCAGAAAAATGAGAATTTATGCCAAATGGTTGTACGTCTGCAGGCATGCATCTCGCATGCAAGCATGCAGACAGGGGAAAGCTACCAAAATAGCGAAACATTGGATTCCATGATTATTAGTTGAAACTGTCATATCCACTTTCGTATTCATGTTTGTACTAAACGACTGAAATAATTTGGGAAGCAATCTGCTCATACTAACCCATGGATGGGAAAATATTAGTTATTCAGAAATATCATCCAAATATTAGCAGTAAAAATACAATTTACTCCACTTAGTGGTCTAGCCTTCTCATACTGACTTTATTGTTTATTAGAATAGACTACGTTAAACAAATTGTTTCTGAAACGATTTGTTGGTTAACAAATGTTTCAATCCCACACGGAGCCAGTGCACAATGGTCCAGAAACAAAAGTTAGTGGGAAATTTGGGTCTAGAGCTCTATAGCAATATTTAAGAAAAAAACTTTCTTCTACAAAGTTGTTACATACGCTAAAGCGCTTATAGATAAAATAATCAAAAATTAGGGTGACCAAAATTTTCGATAAAGTTATAGATCAAACTATTTTATCTTTGAAGATAGAAGAAAGAGATGTTCAACAATGTTATAACTCCCTTAATTTCAAGTGACTTTGTAAAAAAAAGTTTATCTCTATCTTTGAAAACATCCTATTTACATAGAAAAAAAAACACATTTTTCGCTTTTACTTTTTAATTTTAATTTTTATTTTGAAACTGTTTTTGAACAACTTTTAGGGATTTTTAATAGAAACAGTCTGCAATGCTGACATCGTGAATATCTCAATTCTACTCAAAGTTATTAATGTTTTTCTTTGGTTTGTAAGTCTTTTTGGGGTGAACATAGCAAATATCTTTTGGTTTCAATTTAAAGAGCACGTTTGACTCTACAAATGGAGAAATTTTTGAAAATATGCTATTTCTTAAATTTGGGTATAGTCAATTTTAAAACATGACAAAAACAGTAATATTTTCATATATTATTTATATAAAAGCACACATGTTTATTTTTTGGTATTTTTTCTAAAAACTAGAAGTAATTACATTTAACTTGATCCCAAAAGATCGAAAATCGATCAAATGGTTCAAAATTTTTGAAAATAAAATACATCGAATACAGAAGTTTTTAATGGTCACCCTAATTCGGAATTGGTCACGGAAAGTTCTTCAATTGTGCTCAAAATTGCAGGGATGGATCTATGTTGAAAATAACCAAACCCGTATTATTTCTTTATGTCGTTAGGCGGACTAGCTCAGAAATAGGGTGATCATAAAAAACGGCTAGATTCGATGTATTTTATTTTCAAAAATTCATAACTTTTCAACCAGTTGATCGGTTTTCGATCTTTTAGGGTCAAAATAAAGGTAATTACTTCTAGGTTTAGGAAAAACTACAAAAAACAGTGTGCTTTGATATGCATATTACATAAAAATATTGCAATTTTTGTCATGTTTTGAAATTGAATTTACTCAAATTTAAGAAATCACATATTTTTAAAAATTTCTTCATTTATAGAGTCAAATGTGCCCTTCAAATAGAAAACAAAAGATATTTTTTATGTTTGCCCCAAAAAGAATGACAAACCATAAATAACGCACATTTTTTTATGAAAAACATTAAAAACTTTGAGTAGAATTGAGATATTCACGATGTCAGCATTGCAAACTGTTTCTCTTAAAAAGCCCTGATAGTCGTTCGAAAACAGTTCAAAGATAAAAATAAAAATTATAAAGTTAGAGCATAAAATGTGTTTTTTAAAGATAAAAATAAAAATTATAAAGTTAGACCACAAAATGTGTTTTTTCTATGTAAATCGGATGTTTTCAAAGATAGAGTAAAACTTTTTTTACAGAGTTACTTAATTTTAACGGAGCTATATAATTGTAGAACAACTTTTCTTCTATCTTCAAAGATAAGTTAGATACTAAAATTTGTCGAAAATTTTGGTCACCCTAATTTTTGATAATTTTTCTATAAACGCTTTAGCATATGTAACAACTTTGCAGAAGTAAGTTTTTCTCTAAAATTTTGCTATAGAGCTCTAGAGCCAAATTTCCCCCTAATTTTTTGTTTCTGGTTCATTGTGCAGTGGAGCACTAGGAAACTCTCAATAAAACCTCTGACCTTACTGTGTTAACCGGTACCATCGCGCTCGGGGAATTTAACCAAAATCGGCTATGTCTGCATGCAATTCACTCACCAATCGATACTGAACATGCAAATTCTGCCAAACAATTCGCGCACTATTTGCGCTGTGATACCCAAACACCTACAATAAGGCGGTTTGGATGGAGACAGTGTACAGTTCGAGGGGAAACCTTTATACCCAGTTTGATGTCCACTAACCCGAATGACTGTGATTTTTCACCAGCAAATCTCCATTGGTGTTCGCTTCGATTCTTCAAAAGAGAGTAAAATGTTTCGCTCGCTGCCGCCACTAGGTTTTTTTTTTATTTTCAAAAAATTCTGCACCCGTCAACACAAACTCGAGCGCTTTTCGATTTATTTTTAATTAAATCAAATACGCGAAAAATCGCTGCGTGATCTAGTGGCCGAGCGATTTCCCGCACCGGAACGGATATTTAAGCACTAGTGCCAATTGTCGGAATTGTGTTTGTTTGAGTTGGTTTGTTAAAAGGTGCAGTAGCGTGATTTTTTTCCTGGGAGCTTCCGATGGCGATTACGAAGGCCGAACAACTGGGCAAATCTGCACCAAATTATGCAACACGGCTCACAGGACACTGCAATGCGGAGCGATAAAATATGCGCTGGTTCAAAAAAGGACACAAAGCACAGCTTAAGAAATTAGTTCACAGCTGCTACTTTTGGGTGCGATTGCTTGCTGATACGAATTAACAGCAGCACAATCTGAAACATCATTATAGCTTAAATAATTTTGATGAAAGGTTGTAAATTTTTATTCCAATATAATGCCAAAAACATTACAGATTTGCGAATAATTACCCCAAGATGTGAAAGGGAACATCTTTCGTTACACATTTCAATTAGTTGGTGGCATAAAGAGAATTACACGTGACATATCAAAATTGAACTGTTATAACCGGAATAACATTCGAAATCAGATATCGTTCCCAGCCATAATGTGATAGATATTACCCTTATGACAGCCTCAACGAGTCAACCGTACAACCTCGACTTTCATCCTAGGAGTGTTACGTTTTTACGACGATTGCTCTCACATCGGCTATTATCTAATTGACGCAATGTTTTGCGGTTGTTCCATAATGATAAATAATTCAGCATTCAGATAGGATACCGGGTGCATATAATATTACCCCCGCATGTGCAGGCACGAATCCATGAACCCGTTAAACGGTCACGGGTGCCTTGGGTGCCCTGCGTATTTCTCATCGCTTAACGCGCACTGATTGTCGCTATGTGACTCACTTAATGCTTCGACCGGTTGCATTTTGATGAGTTTGACGGAAAATTATCTCTAATTAATCGAATAATTAGCTTATTAGTGGCATCGATTGACGCCCGATAACGAAAGCCGTGGTAGAAGTCGCCAACGCAAGTGCTGAATCGAGCCGATTCCAGTTCTGCCCAAATGACAATCGAAGAATGCATAATTACCCCCGCTACTTGCGGTACAAAACCAAGTTCGCTTTTTACAATGTCATGCAGAACATTATTACCTATACAGAGTGAAGCAAATTTTGTTCTGCAAACCGCAAGCGATAACACGAAAAAAATAGACAAACAAAAGCTTGTTTCTCTTAAACTAGCACAGAGTTCGAACCCCGTCGTATGTATTTCCTTTTGTGTCGCCAAGTGTATCCGGGATGGGTATGACCAGACGTGCGTTCTACGCCCCACAACAAACCGCTGGTGCGCAAATATCCCCCTCTCGGAGTTTCTATGGCTTCTCCTCGCACACGCACATTGCTGGAAACCACACGCCGCTCGCTGCCGGGAAGAAAAAGGATGCGGCTGACGGCATTCGATGCCAGGATGTTTGTTTGCCACTGTTTGTTCTCTCAAACTTCAACAGTTTTTCTCGCCTCGGCAACATTCTTTGTTGTCGTGGCAGTGCTCTGTCGGCGACGTTTTCTTTCGGCATTTCGCCACCCGCCGAAAAACAGTCAGCGCAACACAAAAGCTACCAATGACACCCGTCGAATAAACACATTTTGCCGGTGGCACGGGTTGGCAGATCCCGTTCGGGTGGGTTGCCAGCGAGATTTGATGCAAGAACCGACACCATCGTCGCCTTGTGCACGTTTGTGTTTTCTGGCTTCTGTCAGCGAGCGACTCTGTGTATTCCTTTGATCAGGAGGCTTTTCCTGCCAAAGTTTACCCGATCACGGTTTGTGGTTACCGATACCGCACGCCGTGTCTTTGGCAGCTACTGGAACAACTGGAAACAAACGTACGTATCTACGTACGACCGAATGAACGCTGGCTCTGCCCCCATCTTTTAATTCGATTTAGCTTTCATGTCATTCCCACCAGCCAGCATATTGTTTGATGTGTTTCGACAACAGATCCGGCTTAAACGCGTTCGAAGGCTGCAGGGTTCGGGGCTATTAGAGTTTGACCTTATTGTTGGAACGTGCTCTGGTTGTGGCTTTTCGCCATTTCATAACAAAGCTCAGAGATTTAGTGGACGGCAACGGTTTTGCCCTTGACCTAGTTGGAGCGGTGCAGAATGACAAACAAACGACAAATTCGTAACTTTTAACACAACTATCCAGGCCTCAAGCGGCTCTCCTCTGCTCAAGACGTAACCACATCGAAGAATTTGCGAAAAATGGGAGCGAAACCGAAGCGTGGCCAGGTCTTGCATTTGAATGTTCCTATCAAAACGGACTAACGATAGTTTCGGTAGTGATGAGACACCTTTTAAAATTGGAACCGTAAGATCATGGCAAGCAATAAATCCTACCCTGGAGGCTGAAACTTTTTACAGTTGTTCTGTTATGATAAAGAGGTCATTTTTAATGATATCAGTTGTTCATGTTGACTCACTAATACTGTTTCAAAAGTTTCTACCCAAATATGTGATTGATGAAAAAAAAAAAACTATATCAGAAAAACGGTTTGTTTGATTGAAATTGCATCTGCGGTGAAATTATAGGCAATGAAATTGCGGTTTTAGAAAGAAGTCGCGAGGATGACCGGTCCTGGTCAAAACCCCCTTCTCACAAAAAGGTTAGGATCATGTGAAGACAAACTGTTATTGTATATTTAAGTTGCGCTTACACTCTTGATATTACGTTAAACAGATTTCAAATAGGTTAATCTAACGTCAAGATAAACCTTTTTTAGTATTGTAGGAAAAATTGAGGAAAAACTAACATGTTGCTGACATTTTACGTGGAACAGACACCTACCAATCGATTTCTGGGACATTTTTACTCAATATAAAACATAATTCAACTACTACTTTTAGATATTAGCGCATTACCATTAATGCTCTACATACTCGATATTATTTTGCTTTGTGTTTTATACCAAAACCATGCCAAACCGTTCTCGTAGAAACGCCGTTTTGAGCTCAGTTTTTGTCCCATTTGAAATCTATTTTTTTAAGTTGGGTAAGAAAATGTTTACATGTGAACGAAAAAACAGGAATTTTGATATTTGCCTTTAAAACAAAATGGCGTCGAAAAAACATATGCACGTGAGATGAAAAAAAATCTTCTTGAGTAAGAGTTAAAAGAACAATTTTTAATTTAATATCTGCGAAAGTCCACTCTTTAAAAATTTAAAGCTTTTTACAAAATTTCACGTTGTTAGCTTAAAATTAAAGCTTGTTCGAATATGGTTGAATGACAACTAAGAAAGTCAAAGATAAACAAATATTTTAATGGATTCTGTTTACAGTGTAGGATAAAATTTTAGGGTAAACTTTGCCGAAGACACTATATCAATGAAAGAAACCGTTGAAACGTTAAAATATTTTTTGTCATCAATAAAACCTTGGCGCTGGAAGTAATCCTAAAGTTTGATCTATTTCAGCACAAAATACGGGGGAACGTTATGGGATAATATACTGCGTGGGGGGTCTAATAATGGAAAAAATATGTCCAGCGTCGAAACGGCTTGTTTGATCGGTAAAGTGTCTTCGGTAAAGTTGTAGATAGTAATTTTGTCTCTCCCATAACATCTCCATGAAAAAAAATGAAAAAAATGTTTTATTTTATAGATCATTAGTGATTTAGTTTTTATTTTACCAGATTCGAACAAGCATCAGCAAAGGGATAATGTATAGTTTTGCCTTTCTCCTAGAAACGTATAGCAATCACTGAAAAAACTAAAGGTATGAAAGTGCTCCAGAGGGTCAAATTTCGTATATTACTCGACTTAGTTTGACGAGCTGAGCATTTTCTGTATGTATGTATGTATGTGTGTATGTGTGTGTGTGTGTATGTGCAACTTTTTTTCTCATTCACTTTTCTCAGAAATGGCTAGACCGGTTTTTACGAAATTAGTTGCAAATGAAAGGTCTAGTGGCCTCATAACACCCTATTGAACTTCATTGTAATCGGATTTTCAGTTTAGGCACCGTGTATCAAAATGTGAAAATTACGAAATTTTATTATCTCTGAAAATAAACAACCAATTTAAACAAAACTGGTGCCTGTCTTGAAAATCCTCAACTAATGACATGTGGTTCAAAATTATGTATAAAAGATATGTATAAAAGAAAGAAATCACATTTTGTAAAGAAACGTATCCCAAAGACTGCTTAACCTCACTCAATTTTTTCAGAATGTTTGGACCGATTTTCATTAGATTAGTCTGAAATAAAAGATCTAGTTGCGAAATACAATCCTATTTAATTACACTGTTATCGGACTTTAACTTTGTCCGTTATGTATCAAATTGTTAAAATCACAAAACTTAATTAGGCACCACAGAAACTACACAACCGACCTGAACAAAGTTGGATTCAATGGACCAAATAAACTTGTCTTCGAAACCATCATAATGTTTAAGCATGTGGTTTAAAAGTTATGGGAAGGAAAGTAGCTCGAAGACTGTTTAAAACTATAGCAACGATCAAAATATGTGGCCTCAACATTTTTCAAATTTATTGGTATACTATAACCAGACTAGGCAGAATTTGGCCATTTAAGGAAATACTCCGGCAACCAGTGAAGTAGTTAGGGAGATTGCGGGTTCAAGTCCCGTCTGGATGCGGTATGTTCTTCCAAATCTGTATCATATTTTCAGTTTGCCTATTTTTCGCTTCTTTGGCTGCACACACTGTCTATACCTTCAATGAACTTGAATGTTAACGGGCAAAAGCCGTTGTTAAAGATAGAAATTATTTCGAAAAAATTTAGCCCTACGGAGCACCTTCCGTTGTTGTGTTGCACTTGCAGGCATGACTCAGACTGGCTTTGGTCTCTATCACATAGGTCTATAAGAGTTATCAGTGTCAGCTGACTCTCCTGTATGTGATGAGACATTTCTTTCAGTCGCATAAACAACGCCTGCACAGCAGTGTGTGTAGTTAGGGGTGAGCAATAGAATAAGTCGGCAGTGGATTTTTCGCATGATGTATTTGAAACATATTTATTTCATGGTATTTGCATGTGTAAGTGTTAATGTATGCACATATGTGTGTGAATGTTAGGTTTTGAATGTTCGTTATAGTTATGCTGTTGGCTGCCAGAAATTCGGTATTCAAAGTGGAAAATAAATCCAGCGAAAATTTTCAAGGAGTATTTTTTTTAAACGGAAGTGTTGTGTAATTCTATTTGAACAAATAATAAGTTTGAATGAAAAAGGCTGGGTCTCACCACTAGGTGAATTTATTTGTGTTTTTGTAAAAAAAAATAGATCTTCAAAAAGTGTACTTTGGGGGATATTCAATTTACAATTATCCTATTAAAATTTTGTATATTTTGCTCGAATGACAAAAATACAATCTACAGCTTTGCTGAAGACTTCACATAAATCAAACAAACTATTTTGGCTCAAATAGATTTTTTTTTTTAAATTAATGTATAATGTGTAGAAAAATCAGATTTTTCAAAAAAGGTAGTTTTTTAGACATTTGTTAAATTTGGAACTAAGAAAAATTTTTTTTGCAGTGCTTTTTTTCTAGAACCGCAACTGTGCCGAAAACACTATTTTAATCAAACTAATCGTTTTTCTGATATAGAATAATTTATCCATAAGTCACATTTTTGGGTAAAACCTTTCGAAACAGCAGTCGTGAGTCAACATAAACAACTGATATCTTAAAATGTCGTTGTTCGGACCCTTGACTACGCATCTTGGATAGCCTTGGTGCTCCTTTTAGGGCCTAATTTACTCCACCGCAATCGAACCAGAACTAAGAACACCCGTGGTCGGTATCGAAAAGCAACGTTTAGCAAATAAACAAAAGACTTTATTCCAGTGAAGAAACAATTCGGCCGATCGAAAGATTTTACTGCTGCTGATCGTAAGCGGGAAGGTGAGAGCAATCAATAGATCAGAAAAGAAATCTTGGTATGAGCCGTACATTACCATTAAGTAAGTTTTTCAGGAGACGCGATGAACGAAAACACTCGAATAGTAAATAATTTTCAACATTTTTTCCAAAATAACTGTTTAGTGCTGAAAAGGTTTCAAAAGACAGTACATGAAAACATAACGAGTTCTGATTTTAGGACATAGAATATGCATGTCTTAGGCAGAGTTGTCTAAGTGATTGAGCACAATAGGATGATGACCTTTCTGTTAAGGAGTTCTGTCACTTCGTGGAGCTAGTTTTTATAATATGTATTTGGTAACAGAAGAAATTTTACATAATCTAGATCGACTGGGGCCAATTCAAAGGAAAACACCCTGGTATCTTTAGGATTGTTATTTGGCCGAAAATAACTACACGATGGACCCAAATTCAACTTTTGGTAGGCTACCGGTGCCCTCCGGATCCAAAAAAAAATCACAAGAAGGTTGTATGCAAAGCCACGACCGCAAGGTTGAAGTAGAATACTTTTACAAGAAAGATAACCTGGCTGCTTGCGTGTCAGTCATTTTTTCTAGTAAATAAACGTTGACCGTTCATTGGCAGTATTGTAATTTCTTTTTGTCTGATATTTTGAATGAAGTTCATTGAATATTTTTAAATTTTGTGCAAATGAGAAGTTGAAGTGCTGCCGAATTGTAATATGCACATTTAATACGACATCATTAAACGGGAACGGAACAAAGGTTACGGTTATGCAGAACGCGAATGCCGGCGCGATGCGATTCGCCTTACCGTGGTGAAATGTACAGCTCTTTTTAAGGCGAAGTAGAGCTATACATTTCAACAGATTTCGTCTTGCCGAATCGCATCGCGCCGTTATTTGCGTTCTGCATGACCGTAGCTCAACACTAAGCGACGCAAACACGTAATAATAGTCAGAGTATGCATGTAGATGAAGATAATTAACTTTGAATTAAAGCGCAAAACGAGAAAATATTAACTCTTCAAATAATCATTTGTGTTCTTCAAATTTCAGTTGTTCAATTTAATATCCGATGAAATGTTTGTTTATTATCTGATGAAGCTCTTATATAGGCCAAATGATGCTTTCACAATTTACTAGGACCATAACTCTGCCGACCGTGCTTGGGAAAGCGCGGTATAACGACCAATCAGAGGTCGAATTTTGTTTTGACAAGGCTTAAGAGTTTTCAATAGCACAATAGTTCGAATGATAAAATTGCAATTTCATGCATTTGGTAGGAATCTTAGAAGATTTTCTAATCGATTAATTTTTCTCACTTTTTTCAGTTTCAGATTTTCATTTTACATCCCTATGTAGCCGAACTTCCTGAGAGAAGTATTCTAATTCAAAATTAAATCTTCATTAATTCATTTGTTGTCCTTATAAGGACAATTGTTCAATTTATCATAGGATGTAGTGTTTATCTTACATCTCTGTGTTACCTTGATAGTGAGGACTAAGGCGCACGGTCAACACAATGAGAAAGGTGTTTTCACATTGAAAACTAGACACGGCTTTACTGGAGGAAGTGTTGGCAAATGCATCTACCGCTAATACCACCGCTATCATACGAAAGCGCGTCGTTTCATGTGGGGAACATCAACAACGAAAAATGACGCGCGTCTCAGCATAACCCGAACTGTATCGCCGTGCTGCTCCCATTTACCTTAACATCGGCCTCAGGGAAGTACGGGCTGCATCTGCATCTACCGCTGAGGCTGTCACTATACTGCTATTAGTACCAAAAGCTATTAACTCTTCAAATTAGTGTTTTATTTGTTCTCAAAAGAACAATTGTTCAATTCAAAATCGAGTTTACGCAATCGCATCTATGCAATATTACCGACAATAATATTCTTCTGAACAAAATGATCCAACTTTCCCATTAGGCCTCTGCCATAATAGACGCGAAAAGCGACGCGAACCGATTCGCTCGGCTGTAGGTTAATGTACAGCCATCAGTAGAGCTGTACATTAACCTACGGCCGTGCGAATCGGTTCGCGCCGCTTTTCGCGTCTACTATGGCAGAGGCCTTAGAGAAAGTTGCTGGCTGATGTATTCACTTCATGCAAGCCTGCTGCTTCCGCTACCACACTGAAACAGCATTTTAGTGAAGGGAGTGTCGTTGCATCAGCTGACCCTGCTACTATCGATGCTAATATACCCGCTGCAACAGCTACGCTATGCATAGCCATGCCACAGTTGTGGCCGCTATACGCTGGCCCAACTGCTGAGCACCTGCAACGCTAACCGTAGCCATGCCACAGTTGTGGCCGCCATTGGTATCCGCTGTACCTGCATCTGCTGGCCCTGCGGCTGTCGATGGTGAGATCCGCTGAAACTGCTACGCTTATTCACAGCCATGCCACAGTTGTGGCCGCTATCCGCTATCGATGGTACCCACTGCTCGCTCCCGCTGCTGCTAAGGGAGGACTGCTGTCGTCGCTGTTCAGAACTACTATGAGCGGCTTCGACTAAAACAGGATCTTATACAGGGATGAAAATAGGAATGAATTATTTTACGTACGTGGTGGAATGATATAACTTGAAAAATATGTGTGACTTCATTCCGGCTCAAAGCGATCATTTGATAAGCTCCACCTCTTTTTTCAGTTTCTAAAGTTATTCCTCAGTTTCGTAGCACGGATGCACAAAAATGATTTCTTGTCGAGCCGGACCGATAGCACTCTCATTGAAGCAACAAAATAACATGTTTTGTGCCGTGTTGTGCTGCTTCGTTGAAGAAAATGTTCCCGTCCCCGTGTCGCATGTAAGCAGATTATTGCGTTTAGTAGACAGTAGATAGTGTATCCAGCGAATAAACTCCGATGATGCTCTCACACACGCAACGGTTTTAACCCGTATCTTATTGCGGTTTGTAACATCAAGCGGTTTCGTTTGCTCGCTGTTGCGTGTTGCATCATGTTGCAACTTGGCAGCTGGGAAACGACGAAATTCTGTTTACGCTGATTGATTGAATCGTCTTCATATTAGCTCTGCATAGTCGAACTAACTGCTTTTGTGAATGCGTTCTAACAGGGCTGTTTATTACTCAATGTCGGTTATGCTGATCGCAGCGTTTGCGCTGCCCCTACAGTGGGGAGTTTACTAAATAAAGTAAAAATTAGACAACTACAACAGAATTTGATTGCATCCCGCACAGAATGTCTGCTTGTGTTGATGCCAGAAAATTATTAACCTTCGATTATTTTTTTATTTGCCTCGAAAAAAGCATGTTGCGGTTCAAAATCGGTTGCTAATTACAACCTTTGAGCTGCCCTAACATTGGGGGAATTAAGAAACACGGACAACATGCACTGTGGAAGCTATTTCACATTCAGTAAATTAGACGGGTGCAACAAATTTAAATTGTTAGGATGCAACACAGAATGCTTGCTTGCGTTGACAAAAATTATTAACTTTCAATGACTTGTTTATTTGCCTTAAAAAAGGCATTTTGATTTCCAAAATTGGATTTCCTGATGGCAATCTTCATGCTGCCCCAACACGGGGGGAATAATGGCTGTCTGGCGACACACGCTGAGAAAAACCGCGCTGCTCCTGAGACGTGGTGACCAACCACAGAGCTAGTGCTGCTGCTGAGGGAGGACGACTGCTGTTGTCGCTGTCTAGAACTATTATGAGCGGCTCTGGCTGAAACAGGCTCCCATATAGGCCAAATAGCATGTTTTCAATTGCAAGGTATATGATCCTGTCGACCGTGCTTGGGAAGCAAGCATATAACGACCAATCAGAGGTCGAATTTTTCGTTTTGACAAGGCTTGACTATTTTCAATATTACAATAGTGTGAATAATAAAATTACAATTATCTTACTTTGGGAAGAAACTTACAAGATTTTCCAATCAATTGCTGCAAGAACGAAGGAAATCCATCGAATACTAACCGATTTATTAGCATTTGAAATTGGACATATTTTTCACTTTTTTCGGTTTTAGATTTTCATTTCACATCCCTATGTAGCCGAACTTCCTGAGAGAAGTATTCTACTTCAAAATCGTGGAAGAGGAAACCTAAAAATTGTTTTAGCTATAACTCAAATCACGGCTTTTTTATATTATGGTGTATTATTACGTTCTGCATCAACTTATACAAAAACCCAAAAAAGGCGCATGTACCATTCTTGCTCTCAACAGCTCAGATGCCTTATCACCACTGCTAGTTTCCCGGGGCAGTGAACCAAGAGAAAATAGTAAAAACTATGAGATTTTATGCTGCACGAGGACGGCTCGGATGGAGGCGATCCATATGCCTTACTTTCTTCTAATTTGAACTTATTATTTGTTAAAACAGATTTACACGAAAACTTCAATTTTCAGAAAAAACTACTTTTTGATTTATTTTTCAGTCTGGATAACAAATTTTTGGTAGTCAACAATGAAACTTTACCGAACATTTAAAATATAGCATTCAAACACATATGAACAAACATTAACACATGCAAATAACATGAAACAAATAACCGAATGAGATTGAAAAGTTGCACATACACACACACATACACATACACACACACAAACAAAAACACGCACAAACACACACACATACACTCACACACACACACACACAGAAAATATTCAGCTCGTCGGATTAAGTCGAGTGATATATGCAATTCGGTCCTTTGGAGCACTTATATACTTTCGGTTTTGCCAGTGATTGCTATACCTTTCTAGAAGAAAGGCAAAACCTCAATCTAACTTATAGTTTAGCACTTATTACTTTATCTACTTTTGGAAACTGCTGGGCACCGTCTTTAGGGTTGAATTCGGGGGTTGAGGGTCATCGGAGATCGTCGACTGTGTGGTTTCTACTTTCTCGAATAGTAGCAAATAGACACGCGCAGTCTGCCATAGTCGGCGGCCGCTTCGACCTGGGTAAGAATCGTCGTCATGTCCTCGAAAAAAAGCTGTCGTTGACCCAGGGCGGATGTTAAGGCCGCCGAAATTGGATGCTCGTGGAGGGATAAACTTTTATGACACGCTGGGGAGTTTCAGTAGCGATTTTGGTCGTTACAATTAGGTCACGCAATAGATCGTAGAAATCTCAATGATGATTGCTGGCACCTTAAGACCATTGTCCGAATGGATGTTAAAAGGTAGACCTCGACGAGATACGAAACGTCGCAAGGCAGACAGGAATGCAGCGGTGGTGAGGTCCCTTATCAGCTCAAGGTGGTCCACCTTTGTGCTGAAGCACAAGAAAACAACGATGTATGCCTTCTGAGCTGCAATCTTTCATTGAACGGGCTTCAAAAGACCGGCCCGCAAATTTCGAGAGGGAGTTTTACGGAACTTTGGGTATTGGCCAGAAGGTTGCGAGATAGGGCCAGTGTTGGGTCGAAAACAGCGAATCTAATGTCGGAACGTATCGGTTTCAGTACCATTCCGTTTGTGAGCCAGAATTTTTGCCGGAATTGAGCGAGCGTCATACGAGGACTAGAGTGAGCGATATTTTGTTGTATACGACGTATGCCGTAATCCGCAACATCATCCAGTATCCAGTATAACACGAGTATCGCTCCAACAATGGATGTGGTTGACTGTGGTTCGTTTCCACGAGCAAATTCTTTTCATCTGATGGCTGGTAGTACCCTAAGTGTTCCCGGGTGTTCCAATGTTGATCGAGATATGATTACCAGTTCTGACCTTGAAACCAATGTGGTAGCTCTGCTGGGGCCTGCGGCATAACTCCACGTGATATGAGATCGGCTGGGTTCCCTGTGCGTTTCACGTGATTCCAGTAATGTCACTTCGTAATCTTCTGAATGTGTGAAACTCGGTTGACGACGAGAGTAGATCAGAGCCATGAAAGTACAATAGTCGAATCTAACCAGAAATAAGTTTTGATCTCCTCCATCTTAAGTGCGGCAGCAATATGGGCACCACACAGCTCTCATCTCACGAGTGAGGTCTTCTTCAGGCTTCCAGGACATTATATCGCTGCTAGTAACTCGACTTTAATCTGGCCGAACATGCTGATCTGAAAGGCATAGATGCACGCTTCGTAGGCTGCCTCGGACGCATTGAAAAATACATGGAGTGTAAAATAGTGGATCAGTACTCCATGATCGGTGAGTGCGTGTCGGTCCACCTTCTTGACGTTGGCACGGAAGTTGTTAGTAGAAATCTAAAGCCCCCCGACCTCTCTAAATCTGGCGTTAATGGACCATCCTAACGCTGGGTAGCTGCTCTTTTGAAATTCATAACTTTCGCTTTAAATGTAATGGACAACGGCAACCACGGAGAAACTCAGTATACGGACTTTAGCAAGGCATTTGACAGAATCGACATACCTTTATTGCTCTTCAAGCTCGAAAAATACGGAATGGAAACAAATTTTTTTGGATGGCTGCAGTCATACTTAACGAAACGAACACAAATAGTCAGCTTTCAAAATTCCTTTTCAAACCCAACAGAACCAACTTCCTCCAGGTTCTTACCTGGGCCCTCTTCTTTTTATATTATACGTGAATGACATTTCCTTTCTTCTTAAATCAATACATGTGCTTGTATATGCTGACGACATGAAACTCTTTATAGAAATAATCAATGCAAAAGACTTCGGAATATTCGAGAATGAAATTAATGTATTTTACACTTGGTGCAACAAAAGTCTATTGCAAATCAACATTAAAAAATGTAATTCAATAGCCATCAGCAGAAAAATAGTAACACCACCAAGAGACATTTTCTTAGGAAACCAACCAGTAGAAAAATGCAAAATCGTAAGGGACCTAGGCGTAATCTTAGACTCCAAACTTACATTCATAGAACATTATAACACAATAATAAACAAAGCAAACAGTATGCTGGGCTTTATAAAACACTTCGGCCATAGCTTCCAAGACCCATATTCAACCAAACTATTATATATTACATACGTCCGACCTATTCTGGAATATGGAATCCCTTTATTGCAACACATGAAGAACGCATCGAATCTGTCCAAAAACAAATCTTTTTGTACGCGCTTCGTGAGCTAAATTGGCCAGCATTTACCTTACCATCATATGAAGCACGCTGCATGCTTATAGACATACAAGCACTCAAAGAACGCCGCGAACCTTCAATGCTTTATTTGATCAATGACATTATTTCTCAACGCGTGTTGTTTGAAAGTTTACAAACTATTATCACAACTTAATTTTTATGCACCCAGTCGTCAATTAAGAAATCGTAAAATATTTTCGGAAGACTCTCACAGAACTAACTACTCAAAAAATGGCCCAATAAATCGCATGATGTGTCACTTCAATCAGCACTGCGAAAATATCGACATCACTATGGGCGGAATTCAAATCAAAAAACGACTAACTACTGGAAATAATGTATAGAATTTAAGAAAACATTGTATTATTATAACTGTAGTCTACATTTGCTTGACGAAATAAATAAATAAATAAATAAATTCAGATCTTGGCCGAAGCGATGACGGGAGCTGTGAGACCGGTGAGATCGAACAATTGGGCTATAATGGAGTACACCTTGCGTCTAGTCCACTGCTCGCTTACAGTGAGACGCGATACATCGATGTTCAGTAGATGACTATGGTTGCAAACTAATTCTTAGCGTTTTCACGCGCTCATGGTCGAAACTCAGCATGGACGATGTTCTCAATTCATCGGCAGCTAATCCTGTTAATACTGTTCTGAGTTCGATACCCATTTCTGCAGTCCCAAGCCACTTATTGACAACAACTGGATGAATTGGTGCATAGCAAGATAGCCTTTTCTTTGGAGTGCATCCCCTCCGATATAACCGTCGGCGTAGAAATCGAAGGCGACCGCCACCTTCGTAGTGAACGATTCTGGTGCTAAACCGAAATGTCAGCTTTGGCAGACGCACCACGTATCGCCCTGTCGAATCTCGAGAGAAAGTCGCCTGAAAATGCTCTTTGCAGTCTTGCTCTTCCTGTGACAGCCTCGGTACATCTTGCAGCTCTTCAATCGTGCAAAACCGTTGGATCTTCTTTTCCAAGAAATTTGCGTTGATCGTCGCGTGGCAGAAAGGGACAGGGTACAGGCTTCCTAAGTAGGTGTGGCCAGCTGCAATCTACCCGAATACAGTATTGGCAAAGAGTTGAAGTCCTTCGCCAATGCGCTGAATTTTCACCCGACCACTGTTCAAAAGTAAAAAGTCGTCCTTTCTGGATAGCTCCAGAATCTGGCACAGATTCTCCAAGATAAGATTTGCTTGTGATCCGCTGTCCAGAAGTGCTCTTGCCATATGCAACCACCCATTGCAATTCTTCACCGATACCAGAGTCGTCGACAGGAGTATAGGCACCTCCCTCGAATCTGCTGAAATATTAGCCGCGTAGATTGTGGCTACCAAGCTTTGAAGTGACTACCGAGGAGTGTTCACTGTAGCTGTAGTAGTCGCAGTGGAAACCAACCTACTAGAGATTGGTCAGAGATCCGAGCACCAGCCGCAGAACCAGAATCGGATGCTGATGACCCAGGTTGCAGTAGAGTATGATGTTTCTGTACGGTAACGGTATTCGGAATTGTAGTCTCGTCTGTAGTGATTGCACCGGAGACAGTTGCTACACAGTGTTTTTTGGAATTGCTTATCCAAAGGTATCTTCTCGAACCCTGTGCAATCATTCAAGTAAGGTGTCGTAAATTACGTAACGCTAAAGATGGTGGAGGATACTGGTTTTCGGAGGACTGGTCCACCACTATCGCATCGATAATCTGGGTTTGCCCTTCCAAAAACTCCTTGTCTTATAAATAGGCATGCTCTTCCCTCTTCACAGCGAACTTCTCTTATTCCTTCTGCGTGGCGTCGATCAGCTTTGAAACCAATAGCTGCGTCAGTGTCGATCTCTCCAACCCGTTGTTGCTTCCTCTCAACTCCAAAATTTTCAGATGTCGATCAAAGCAATAGATGACGTCATTGATTCCGCTCGCATTCATCTTTATTAACTTCGGATACTGTGTCGCTTCTTGTGCAGATACACATTCGAACAACGTTTGGTCAACACAGATCAGGGTCACAGGGAATGCATCAACCACCTTTAACGACTCACCTCCCACCAGACACTCGTAGATAATAAAAGGTTGTATCACGCTCAGATCCGGCTTGCTATGGATCAGCGATTTAAACGTGTCATAAAATAGCAATCATTTTTATTAAATTCCCCATTGAGCTCTGGCAGATTTATTTTAAGCAATTAGATATTACCACATACCTCTGTGCGAGAGGCCTCGCAGGAGGTGGAGTACGCGCCTCAGAATGTACTTTAAAATCACAGAACCCCCGTTGAGGTTCGACTATCGCACGAAATTCTTGCTCGAATCGATCACCCCAGTTGCTTTTTTGCATATTTACCAACCATTCGTTAAACCATCTTTTGTATGTTTATTAAAAGTTTGTTTGTTCAAATATCGGCCTCGGTATCGCAACGATTTCTACCGCCTGTAAACAGTCATAACCCAGCTATTTTAGAACAATTTTTTTTTCAGTCATAATTTGTGTTTTATCGAAACCTAATCGGAATACCCAGCAATTGCAGTAAAATTACCTTTATTACTGTCAGATCGCAGCCAAACATGGCGTTGATCAGCATTGGTCTCGAAACGGTCGATTCAAATGAGCAGTGTTAAAGTCCAATCGAACGGCAACCCCACCCAGTATAACTCCCAGCTAATGGTGTACCCTGAATGAATAACCAACACTAATTACGGGAACTGTTGTTTATCCCTACTCAAAGGCTTGCAAATTTTAGACGAAGATGAATAAATTGTGCCAAGCTTTACGGCCGTGTCACACCGCCCCCAATCGGATTGCGAACTATAGTGAAGAGAGCGGCCACAGGAGAATCGCTACCGGCACGAGCAGCCCTGTAGTAGTTATTTATTGCTCAGAAAAGCACAATCCGACACTAAATTACACGCAGTAATCAAATTTAATTAGGAAATTAACACACGAGGCCCACAATGAGGTCCGTGTGTGAATAGGGTTGAAGCTTTCACTATGCGTGTGTGTGTGTGTTTGTGTGTGTAGGTGTTATGGTTTGGTCTAGTCAAGTTTGGCGCCCGTGCCGCTGATGATTTGATTGGTGCGGTTCCATTGTGTGTGAAGTGGTCATCAGAACACACTACCGGCTAGTGTCCATGAAAGCCACTTCTGAACTTTGAACGAACGAACACAGGACGCTGTTGCTGGGTCCCCGGATTGTTCGGATACAATTGAAACCACAACTTAATTGGGTGTTATTGGGAAACATTGTTCTGTTTGATGAAATTTAAAGCGAACGGGAATCGGAGATAACCAACAGAGCAGCTATTGGTTGGGAGATTTGTTTGTTCAGAATCTGAACAAACTAAATCAAGCTGCAGCAGGTCGTGTCACATCTCAGCAATGTCTTCGGTATTGTGAGAGAATGGAGTGGAGAACTACAAAGCTGCTCGAATGATCTGTAATTAAAACAAATTCACAAAGGCACTGAAAGCAACTGCTTGGGTGACAATCGGAGGTTATCCAATGTGAATAACGGCAAATGCTGATAAGAGATCTTATTTACCTTTTCCAATTATCTCCTGTCATTGTGTTAATATAATAATAATAATGTAAACAAGTTTTCATGCAACAACATTATTCAATGTTTCCATACCACAATATACGGTGAATTAGTATTTGGAGATTGCATAACCAAATAACTTATATTTATTCAAATGCTTACTTTGACGATGTTTTAGGTTTTATTTTTAAAAAAATTGATAAAAACCTTGTTTTCCATAAAGTAAATCTCCTTGAGAACATTTTCTCTCAGAGAGATTCGAACAATAGCAAAATACTTACTCAAAATATTTTCTCAGTCCTTTTCAAAGAAATTATAGTACAATTTATTATTTATCCGCCTTAGGCCGGTGTTATGCTGGGCACGATGCGGCGCGAACTGCGTCTTTTCTCGCGTGAGGAATAATATCTACAATCCGAAACTCGCGCCGCATCGTCTTCCGTATAACATCGCCCTTAGACTTCGGTTTCACGCGCTTCACAGCAAAAAATGTTAGACTCTTCTAAGCGAAGCTCCAGATGGATGACTTGATCCGCTCTATTCATTGCGTAATTGTCACCTGTCCTGCGAGTAGCGAACGAAGGTTTGCTACCGACCAGTAACTGTAAAAAATGTCGCGTCTCAGAACGAACCATCTTTCGGATAAAATCAGACGCACATACACACACTGCATCGGTGGCAGATGGCGTTCCGCTGCTTGTCGGTCGATAAAGTGCTACGACGCTTAAGCATTGCAAATCACAGCCAGAGTGCGGCGGCATGGTTCGCTTTGAATGCTACGCTTGGTAGCACCGCACTGTGTGTCGCCGATGAAACGATCCGAACCAGGCGAAAGCCAATAAGTAACCGGGAATGCAGCTGCTTGCAGGATGAATGAATTCAGCTCCGGAATGCGGCGCATCTTAATCCATCAAATCGACCTCCAACAGATATTGTGCGTCGCCGTGTGCGCGCCTTTCCACCGTTAGTTGTTTCGACTCTGCTGCCTCGAGTGGAAATACGCTACTCGGATTGTGCCGGTCAACCGTCCGGATGAGTAATCAAGCTTTTCAGCGAGTTAATTGCAACCCAACTGTCGAACGGGTTCGGCGTTAGGCTGAGTTTATTAGAGCTCGAAAAGTTGCAGTTAAATGTTTCCAGAAGCTGATTGTTTTATAAAATTCAACAGAACTCTGAAACGAAAATCCAGCGCAAGTTATGTCTTTGTTCGCAGTGAAATCGTTAATTTTCTCAAGATGGTTATCGAATTTATTGGCACAGTATCGGAGCTTGCATACATTGTAGCCACAACCAAAAGACATGGACAAATTTGGCATTCATTTTCCCAAACCCGAATCGGTTGACTCAATCTTGGCGTTACGTGCCCTCCTTTGAACCTCCTTGGAACAATCATCAGTCAGCCAGGCGCTACTGGATTCGTCTTCTGTTTGGGGCTGTCGATGTTGCCAGATAATCGCTTCGGGAGGCGAAACTTTAGGAGTCATGTCGCATATACGAACGAATATGTATTCATACTTACATGTTCGCCAAACGCCCATCTGTTTCTCCTCTTCGTTACGGCATTAGCGTGACTCAAGACAAACCCCGTTCGATGCCAAGAGGCGGAGTAAATGGGTGAGCATCATGAAGTCGTATAACAAAGCCCATAAATACCGATTATTATCATTACATGGACACATACACACTCACGCAGACACACTGTAGACAGAAGGCGACCACAGAAGAGGCTGCTAGACTTCCTATTGTTACCGGAGGATAATTATGCCGATACGACACGATGTCGAACGATGGCAGCAGAAGCGCCGTTTCGAGCATCTAGCCCCCGCTCTCGCGTGCCAGGCAAATGTGTGCGTCCTGAAGTTTATTGTCTTGAATTGCTCGTACAAATGTTGCGGCACGACAATGGGAACTGCTAAATTTAGCATGCTGAAGCGGGTGCTTAACGATTATTGTATCAATAATACCCGGCCAGTGATTTCTTCGGACATGGCTTTTCTAAGATCCACTGGTAGGTATTTAGGTGCCACATTGGCAAGGATAATGAGCGTATAGGATGTGCAGCAGAGATGCGTTTCACTTGAATCCGTTTTCGGATTTAACTGAAGCTTAATTGAAGCTTAAGTTTTAGGGTAAAAGGTCGCTTATCGTAGTATTGGTCTATCACTGTCACTGTCAAATGATGTTTTCTCTTCCAACTTCAGGAATTTTTTGAGAATAAAAAAATCAATCTTTAATTTTAGAAAAGTAAATTGGACAACCAGAAAAAAAAAGTTTACCATTAGTTATCTACAAGCGCATATATTAGCATAGACATGTGGTTCGATAAATTTAGTTAGCCGCATTTAAAGCGAACTGATTTATGTTTGGCACGATAAACGGCTAGCACAGTATGCTTGCAGTAACAAAAGCAGCGTCTATGAAGCGTTTGTTTTTAATTGCCATAAATTGCTGGAAGTTAGCAAAAAAAAAAGAGCGATATAGAGTTAACCACATTAACGTGATGTTCTTCCGCTGTTCTATTGAAGTGAAATAAAAATTATAATGCAGTGCCAATCAAAGTAAAAAAGCACACCGAGGATCATTAGTGCACTTTAAATTTAAATTCTTCCTAAGTTCTCAATTTTGTCACTTTATACAACTGTGAGCAGATATGTATTTCGATTTTATGGGTCTTCTTCAGTGCTTAGGTTTTAGTGGTATCGAGGTACGATACTGGTCTAACAAGCCAGTCGTCGTAGGTTCGAGTCTCGTCTCGGGAGAGACTGTTAGTGTCAGTAGGATCGTAGAGCTAGCCCCGCAATTGTCATGTACACTAAATAGTCGGCTGCGAAGTCTGTGTACAAATAAACAGAAGGTCAAGTTCCGAATCGGAATGTAGCACCAAGGCTTTGCTAATCCTGGCGTTCATCTGTAAATTGATCGAAATAAAGATTGGCGTTTCAAAAGGCAATTTGTTAACATCACTAACAGACTAAGCTTTAAGATTTCTCAGCTTTTAAATGAAAGCAATTGAATTTTTTTAGGTAGTATACATTTAAATTTGAATCCACTTTAAAAAAGAGAACTCAAGAAGCTTAAAAGTTGAATAACTCTGACTATAATAACGTTGGAGCAAAGAAGTGTTTTTTTTTTCATCAAATGTAACCCTCTATCAGCATCTCAAATACTCCCAACAAGAAACCTAATATCTTGCCTGAGTATAAACCCATGCTTAAGTCCATTGACTCCGAATGGCCCTGGTTCTACTAAGATTCGAACCAACGACCACCCACTTGTCAAAGCGGGCTGTGTAACCTTGCGGCTACGAAGCGCCCGAGAAAAGAGATAGAGAATGAAAAAATAGACAGATAAAATTAGAAAAGGAGGGAAAATTAAAAAAAAAAAAACAACAGAATAGAGAAAAGAAATTAGAGAGAGACAGTCTAAGTAGAGAACGATTTGCTTCCAGAATAAATTAATATTTATCACCCGAATATGCTGAACGTGAACCTTGCGGCCGTGTCTTTGTATACAACTCTTGTGTTACATGCCATTGTACGAAACATATCCCTGTAATAGAGAAATCTTCATACGATTGCGAAAAAATCTCTATCTACTTCCTACCTTTTAGTAAAGACGAGGAAACTAGAAAAAATTACAAAATTTCCACTCACTTATGGCCGATTCGACAAGAAAGATAGATCAAATTAATGCCTGCTTTTCACTCTACTATACTTTTAAATTTGGAATTAGACATGATTTTGTCCTTTGTCGACTAACGAGATAACTGTATTTTTTTCAATTCATTCCTGGGTTGTTCTGAGTAGGACAGTTTGATATTTTATTTGAAAACGGATCGTTGATCGGCAATTTCTGCTGAAACACACCGTTTGCAATTTAAAGTCGTCTTTGTCAAGGCGTTTTGTTAAACTGTTGATTTGTCCTTAAAGGGACAATTCATTGTTCAGTTCAAAATCGTCTCATGCCTCGACAGTGATATTGAGGCATCATACTGAAGACACAGATTTTGATTGCCAACATCCCAAATACGTTTGTGTTTTGCCAAAATTTTCTGCTTATGTTACTGCACAAAGGCAGTTTTTTTTCATCGAAAGAATTGCCACTGCATCTACCGCTGAACTGTTGCTACCAATATCGCTGCAGCTCGCACTGCCACTACTGCTATAAATACCCGCTGCAGGTACTGCTTCTACTTGGTTAGGACCGTCCTAGTTACCATCCATTAGTAAAAAGGTTGATTTTCATTACAATAGACCAAATGCCTATTATATCAGGTGTGAACCACATAGAGAAAAAAATGGTTGATTTCAGCAGAGATAGATTGGACTATATAATTCCAAAGAGTGTATTCCCGGTAAACTAGGTTTATATTCTGTCGACCGTGCTACGAAAAGCAAGCAATAAGCAACCAATCATATGTCGAAATCTGCGTTTGAACAAGGCTTGACAATTTTCAATTGTACAAAAGTTCGAATAATTAAATTACAATTTTCTGCTTTGGGGCGGATGCATAGAAGATTTTCCAAATAATTGCTGCAAGAATAAGGGAAATCCATTGCAAACTAACCGATTTATTAGTGTTTGGAATTGTACATATTTTCATTTTTTGGTAGGTTTTCATTCTTATATCCCAATGCAGTCGAACTTTCTAAGAGACGTAGTTCTACGACAAGAGGAAACAAATACGATATGGTGAAATATAGAGGAATAAACTCTCTCTACCTGCTGGATCAAGATTATTTGAGATTCTAGTATACCACGTCTTATTTCGTGAATTCAAGTCATCAGGTCATATATTTCAATAGCCGCATTGTATAAAAAGATTGAACGCAGGGCCGGCGTCACCTTATTTTCCCGAGTGGGTAGTAAGGAATAGGGAAGGTTCATGGGTGACAAAGGCGTAGCCATCTGAACATAATTTTACGAAAAATTGAGAGTGCATCAACAATGGGGTGCCAATGGAATGTTTAAGAGAAATTAGATTTTTGAATTTCGTTCAGTAGTAATGTTTGCATTAAAAAAATGATTTTTTTTCGGATGGTGATAGAGAAAAACCAAGACAGATAATTGATTTTAAGGAATTTCCCATGGAAGGTAACTATATAGGCTCACTTGCAAAAGCAATTCCACGCCCTTGCGAGTGGCTTTCCGGAAGTTTACCGGAACATTCGCCATGGTGGACGAAAACATGCGTGTAGGCATGTTTTTGAATTCTTTCTTCAATTTCTCCTAAATTTTTGCGTCAAAATTGTTGGAGTAAGTCTTAAGCTTCTGGTTTGCTCAGAAACTCTAGATGGGACGCAGCTGAGAAGCGTTGGATGGGTTGGCCGACCTGGATACCGCATCGATTTTCAGCCACTTCATTTCCTCCAACGATTGCATTGAGTAGTAGGCCGACTCCAAATCTGGCCAGAGCACCGCGTTTTCGCCTCTATGGTATTTTTTAATGTACGACGCAACTTCCGGCAGGCACTTCGTACTATAAACTTCCCCGTTCACGTCCAGTACGGAGCTTCTCGCTGATTGTCAGCAACAACAGCACCTTCTTTGGGAACTTGGTGTGTGAAATGAATTTCATCTCAGAGCTCACTTCCTTCGTGGGCGAAGTCGTTGCCATCCAGGGTGAGATAGGTCTCGGCGTCCACCACTACCATCACGTCGCGATTCGCCGGAGAAATCGACTTGACCATCTTATTCAGCCGCTGACACTGCGTCATTGCCTGCAGCTCCGCTTTCTAGGGTCCATGTTCGCCAGGTACTTTTCGATGCGGTGGCTTCTTTGATCGCGCACACTTCTCAACGGATTAGCTTCACTGTTTTCACCATTACGGTTAGAGTTCGAGTCAATTTTTTTCTGCTGACTCATGGGTAGTTTTGTCAGTGCGTGTAAAGGTAAACCCATGAAAATCGTCATTTTTTGAGCATTTTTTAATGCAAACGTTAAGGCTCAACAATTTTGTCTTCTCTGAAAAAGTCTCCATCCAAAATTTGAGCTTAATCGGACTTCTAATGAGGTTTCACTTACCGTCGTGAAAGACTTACATTTTTGACCAACCTAAAAACGCACAAGAGTAGTTCTTGAAGTTTCCGGAATCGATTTTTTTTTATAGGATAGCAAATCTCTTAAAAATGCATGGAATATCGAGATCTGATGTTATTTCATAAAACATTGTTTGAAAATAAAAAAAAAATCAGGGACATGCAAACTTTTGCGTTGGAAGACTCGAGCTACATCAGAGCAAACAAGAGATCAAAAAACTGTAACTTTGACCGCTTTGAGGCTCCGTTTGAGCTTAAATGGCATGGGAAATTTTTACGAGAAAACATTGTTAATTTTTAGAACTCTATCGTAAATGAAATTTAGAACTCTATCGTAGATAAAATTTTCTATCCTAAATGAGAAACTTTACAACTGTACATAAATTTGTAGATTTATAACCTCTCGCTTAACAATATCAACCGAAAAATCTGTCTCTGCAACATTACTTTTTTTTGGTTTTGTCCGACAGTTCCGTGTGGGTAAGTACCCACATGGATATTTTCCGAGTGGGTACTACTACCCATACTACCCACATGGAACGCCGGCCCTGATTGAACGTCCCAATGCATCATACTATTTCACTAAGTGGTTAACCGCTATGTATTTGGCAATTTTTTAACACACGTAAGTACTTGGCAGGGTACCAGGGTTCCCACCAGAATGAAATACTTCTTACTTCTTCAATATTTGACCGATTTTCGATCCAGACCCTTCAAAAGATTAGAAAATTTGTCTATTTTTAGTATATGGAACCTAGAGAGCCCTTGGTCCCCATATGGTTCACGTGAATCCGGATCTTCGGAACCATGTTCAAAACCTGGAATCTGCTCCGAAACGGCCGTTTCGGGCAACTTATTAGATGGACTCAGAATGAATGAAAACCAACTCCTGGAGTGATTTGAAAAAGCAAGAAGCATTCTATTTTGTGGGTACCGGGGTACCCTGTCGAGTACTTATGTGGTAAAAAAATTCGAAGTCTCCCCCTTCGACACCGCCCTGCTGCTATAAACAGTCTTTTGGTGGATCTGATGATGGAAAATGGTTCATTTCCACTAGTTAGGAGCATTCCATAAATTTCAGCTGGCTAAATTGCAATTATCCTTGTTTTTCAAAGCAATAAAGTCTGAAAAGGTATCCGGGCACCTTGCCGAGAACATAACGGTTAAAATCATACCTCGTAGACCGCACGCTGTATATTAAAAGAGGCAACACCGAGTCAGAAAGCTTGCTTAACCTGCGGGGTGTTCCTCAAGGAAGCAACCTTGGAACACTTCTTCTCAACTTTTTTTTCCAACGATGTTTGTTACATCATTTCACCCGGCTGTGAACTCATCTAGGTATCTAGGCTCCATAGCGGATTGCAGGAAATTGCAAAAATATCTTCATGAATTCGTTTGTTGGTTTAACCGTAATTTGTTTTGAATTTGCAATATCAAAATTTAGGATTGCGAAATTACCTGTGCCTCTCATTTCATCGTTCCGAATATGGTCGAAAGAAATCCAACAGGGCAATGGGTTTCGTCTTGATATTTTTTATCAAGAGCACTGCGAACGATCTTTTGCAAAGGTGAAGTTATGCTTCTCCAGATTCGGTACGAGAAGTTTCTATAGAGTGGTAAACGGAATTAGGAACTAGATTGTGCTAATCCCTGCCATGTACAGTAACAGAGAACTAAACTAAATAACCGATGAGACACTGGTGACCCTGCGCTGAAAACAACATTTAAAAGTATGTTTTATAGAATAGAAGCGTCTACAAAAACTGCAAATAAATTGAGAAGCATAAAAAAGCTGTGTCGGGAAAGCGTGCAAAGAGCCGAAAAACTGCAAACCAGTGCACACTGTTTCCAAAGCTACAAAAACGTGATTTTCAATTATTATTCTCCGTGTTATAGAAGTTGCAATTCCATGATTAATCCACTCAACAGTGAGAAAAGAATTTAACTTTTCTCGTTTTGGAATATAAAAATTCCACTTTGTTAAGCAAAGTTGTAGCAAATTTTAAAAGGAACAACTTTGTGGAAGACTACTTCTATCTATCTATTTAAATGGACTTTTGCAGAGTTTTCTATAGATTACTACTAAAAATCTTTTTTGCTATTTTACTTTTTATAGTGATTTTCCACAATTTTTACATGTTCTACAAAATTGTTTGCTACTACGAAACAAACAATATCTCCGAGGAAAGTTTATTTTTATCTCACATATGTTTTTGGTTTTTGACGATTTTTACTAGAATGATGAATTTACACTAATTACTCTAAACTCAAAAATATAATAATTTCGGAGTCGTTGTGTCTTCAGGCAAGTTGTTTAATTAATTATTCTTCATTTTGTAGAAGTTAGAATTTTGTGATTAATCTACCTAAAATTGAGAAATAAGTTTTATTTTTCTCATTTTGCATATAAAAATCCATTTTGCTGAGTAAAGATTTTGCACATTTTGTAAGAAATAACTCTTCTCTAGAATACCCCTTTAAATCATTTTTTTAATGTATAACTTTTGATAGTGATTTTCTAAAATTTTTCAATGTTCTACACTGTTGTTAACTTTCATAAAACACACGAGTTCACCGAAGAACGTTTATTTTTATCTCTTAAGTTTATTTAGTTATCAAAGATTTTTCTTAAAATAATGCACTTATTTATTTACAAATATCTGCACAGGAGACAGCGTGAGACAAATGCCTGTATCTGGATAAAATGATGTTTTATATATACTTAAATACAGAAAAGGTTTAGTCTGCAGATATTTGCAGATTTTAAAGATTTTTGTTAGTAAATTATTGCATTAATTAATAATTGCATTGTTTCAATAAAAATCCTTACTAACCGATGAAATATGAGAGATAAAATAAACTTTCTTCGATGAAATTGTTTGTTTTGTGATAGCAAACAACAATGTAGAATGTATGTGCAACAACTTTGCTGAACGAAGTCAATTTTTATATGCAAAAATCAAAAAAATAAAAGTCTTTTCTCACTGTTAAGTGGATTAATCACAAAATTGCAACATCTTTAAAATGGAGAATAATTAATAGAAAAACTTTGCTGAAGGCACTACGACTCCAAAATCAAAATCAAAATATTTTTGTTTGTTGGATGGACTCATTTGGCCAGTCTACAAAAATTTGCCATTGACTCGATTCCAACAATTTTTGAAGCATAACACTACTCAATCTCACATATAAAATTTTCTTTCAGGAAGGTTTCTGAAAAGGACGATCAACAACGGACCAATTTCTAACCTGACGTTAAAACTTCGAGAAGCTCGGGGAAGAAAAGTTACAGACTCATCATCTGTTCATAAACTTCAAGGACACATACGATTCAGTATATCGCAACGGCTTATTGCAGATTATGCTTGAACACGGTTTCCCAACGAAACTGATCACGCTGATTCGTGTCACTTTTGACGGTTTCTCGTCATGCATCAGTATGTCGGGCTCTCGAACCTGTTGTTTATCATTGCTTTAGTGGGTGTAGTACGGAAAGCCGACGTGCCTAGAAGCGGTACCATAATCTTGAAGTTTCATATACTCCTTGGCATTGCAGATAATATTGATGTCGACGATATTAACAATAAAGCAGTGGACGAGGCATTCGTACATTTTGTAGCGAGAACTGGAATCATCATCAATTTAACCAGAACGAAGCACATGGTGACTGGTAGAAATTTGTCGATTCTTGGTAGTGAGATTGTTATAGACGGGGATATCTATAAAGTAGTCAGTGGTCTGTGAAAACGATGCCAGCTGTGAAATACAGAGACGGATAGCAAAAGCACACAGATCGTTTTATGGTTCACGAACCCAGCTGAGATCTCGCTGCATGAATGTCTGCAAGAAATTTGCGGTCTACAGGACGCTGATTCTCCCGGTGGTACTTTAGTTATGGCCATGAGTGTTGTTAGATGAAGGAGATCGACCGGCGAGCGTAGGATTCTGACGCTGTACTCATTGGATGTGTAGTGTTAGATGTGTTAGATAGGAGTGTCCAAAATCGAGTGATGTGGAGACGTATTCTCAACTCGGCAATGATTCGTTAACGACAGCGTTATAACAGTTCAACAAGTAATGTAATTTTTCGTTTGAAAATATCACAACCTTATTGCTTGGAACACAAACACTAACCCAAACAATTTCCCCCTTGGTCATACAGTAGCGTTACATGAAGTTTGTGTTGTATCTTCGTTTTCTAAGTGTTTTATATTGCTTTTGAACAGCGTCATGGAGTGACGAGGTGCCGACCGGGATACGAGTAACCTCATGAAAGATCTGGTAACCAACTCTCTGTGAAACTTTGGTCATATGCTGACTGGAAAGGGGGTCGTACTCGGCTGTCCACCCATGTTAGGGGCGGTGTACAACAGCGTCGGACCCGGAACGGGTGGCTGAAGTATGAATGCGGTGCCTCGCCAGCTATATCTAAGATGGCAGCTTCGTCGCGAGGCTAGGTATCGCAGCCCTAGTAAGGTAGTATTACCGAATTACTACTATGAATAATCCAGATAATAATGCGGAACGGAATAATCAGCATGAGCCTAGGCGATCCAGAAATGTGATCAAGAACACGAAAAAGATACGGGGGAACATCCAACGTTTATCAACTGGAGGAGTGGCTGCATTTGCAAAGCTTATGTGCACGCAGAATGGTAAAATTTAGGATGAAACTTCGTGCTCTAATTTTGCTAGGTAATTTTCTCAAAAATATTTCAATCATCATTTACGTCTGTGAAACTTTGATCGATGGTTTGCCCTGCTAACGCATGCATGGAGTGGTCACAAGATTCCATTACCACAGACAGACAAACATTCGATGCAGACTTCCGTTGCATAGTCTTAAATAGTATATTCTCCCAATATACTTTCACCGGAATGAAACTGCTGATACTAGACATAATGTTTCCCGTGGAAAAAAACCGCGAAGATCGTATGGCAGCGAATTTAGTAGGCATCAAAAAAGAGTAGCAATAGAGTTTGTCTTCCTCGGTAACTATAGATAACAGCGACAAAGTTAAAAGTTAAAAATCTAGAAAAGGGCAGGAAGAAAAATCGGAAGAGATAATTCTTTTTCTAAGTTAGGTTTATTGAAAGCAGTCTAGCAACAGACTTGCTTCCGGACGGTCATTATTTTCTCCACGCGCACGGGGACTAATGTACTACAAGTACCTGGCGGAGGTCTAGAAGATTAAATTAATCTTTTCAATCGGACCTACTAAAGTCGGGCCGCAAAGCGGTCGAAGTTCCACTTTATTGACTAATGAAGGCATGAAATTTATGATATCGAAAAACTATTTTTTTGTACTAAATGTCCTAGAAACGCATGATTCGTCGAGATATGGTGTTGTGTCTTTTTATTAAGTCGATTTCAAGGAGTAAGAAGAAATGAAACAATTAAGGCAATACCAGATCTAAAAATAGGAAAATAAAAAAATAAAAGAAAAAAAAGAAAAATAGGAAAAATACCAAACGTCCTATGGTTTCCAAAATAAAATTCCTATTTCGACAATTCTACGCCTTTTTTCATCGGCCAAAGAAGTCGACTGCTGTTGTGACCATTAGGCATGGTTCAAATATCGCTTAAAAGTTTTATAAAATGGGCTCATTTATGTTCTCATTTATGTACAGCATTGAGGTATAGAATTTGATGCTAAACTTTGCAAAAGATCGAGACACAGAAAATGGTATTTAATCCATAATCATAAACTCCAATTGAGTCTTCTAAGCACTAATAAAAACCAAATGATACTTTCAATTCAATACAACGTTCCTAAATCCTAATCCAGTATCGATCTCCTCCAGCCCTGAAGCCGGCGGGTGCACCATCACGATTAAAACCGATATTCATTAATTTTAATTGTTTAGTCCGGCGTACACGCGACGCACCGCTTTTTCACTTTTCCCCACAGAAGTATGATTCTCTTTAGCACAGCCATCAGAGGCGTGCGGCTTATGGTTATGACAACTATTGCTCTAATCGCTGTTATCAAAACCCGCCGGGGTACGTTATCTTGAGCGGGGAAGCAAATAAAATTAATTCCTACCGAGCATGCATAGAGCTCCCATTATAGGACTCAAACTGGGAAAGGCAAACAAGGAAAATTACGACAACGACGACAACGACGACGACGACGGGAATGATTGATTGACATGTCTTTAGAATAAATGAATGTGGCGGTGAAGGTCAGAACCAGGGACAATTTAACATTCCGGGTGCGGTAATGTCGACGTAGTGTTTGGGCAGCCATGAAGGGAGGATGGAATTTTGCGAAAATTTCCCTCATAGGAAATAGGAGGAAGACCGTCAATGCCAGCAGCAGCCAGGATTGCGGAGGAGAAAATATCCTGAAAACAAAGTGCTTTGTAGTGCGATGCACTAGCCACATTCAGTTGAATGGTTCAAGGTAATTTAGCAACAACCAGGGTCATTAGAGGTGGCCCATGTAGGACGCAATCTCATCACCTGCTCATCTGTGACTAGTTGGAATGTTGTTTTGCAGGAATATAAATTAATCAGGTCTCTCAATAACCGGAATTCCCGTAAGTCAAGTTGCATGCATTCTGCACTGCACTACACTGCACTCATCAGTCGCCGTCAGATACTGGTTAAAGACTGTAATGATCGATTGCTTAAAACAGTACCCGCCCATCTGTGCGCCCCTTATCGCTGCCCCAGTGAGTGGCTTCTTTCAGCTCCGTACCGCGATGGATGGTAATTACCGTGATCTGCTGTTGAGTGCATCAGCGCGCGTCTGTTTCCTGTCCCGGGGAAATGATAAACTAGGCGAATTGATATCATCAGCAGCAATTATAAGCTGAAGAGGTCTTGCTGTAATGACATTCACTGCTGAATACCACGCTCGTGGATGGCTCGTGTTGCAATTCATTATTATCGAAGAGAAAAGATGCCAGCGGTAGCTGGCTGGACTGGGGTAAAGTATGTTTGATATGCCTCGAATGATTCACTATTTGAATGGTTACACCGTACTTATAAACACCTGGATGAGAACTTTGAAAAGCAATAAAAAGTGTAGTACAGCCACCCCGAAAAACTGAAAGCTTACGGAAAAGTAATCGCACTGCAGAATGCCATTTTTAGTACAGACGAGAAACTCTTCGAGGCTCATTTCATTTTCATGAATTTTTATTAGTTCTATATCAATTTACTCAAAAGTACACTTACGGAGGAATATATTACCGTCCCGTTCGTGCTTCGATTCACAATCGCAGAGAAGTATGTTATTCCAGGGAAATTAATTCATCCCTTCGATCCACTCGATGCTACATGAATATTTAATTACTGACGAAGCGAAGCTGCAGAGCACTCTAACTTCGGCCGGAGTGTCAGGTGCTAATCCATCAGCATACTGTTCCTCCCACCGCCAGCGCCGAATCCCAGAACCCGTATTGTTCAAAATCGATATAGTTTCTCCAGCCGTGCGGCTCATCCGTCCTCTTCTTGGGACGTCTTCTACAGCGATGCTATAGGTACAGACAGTACGAAAGCCGTGCGCACCTTCTGTGCAGCCAGCGAAGCCCGTTTTTCATACATTTATTTTGGACACGAGTACCCTTAATCTTCCGAACTCACCTGCATTGATTGAGTATCAGCAGCTGCACCGGCAGTGATTGAGATGCCTTTTCCTCATCCTTACCTTCGTTCCATCGTTCACAGAAAATTATCGGAAAAGAAAAGTATCCGGCGCGAAAAATTCAGCTCCAATCGTTTTTATGAATATTTTTTAACAGACGCTCTCTAAAGGATTCCCGCTCTTGATCTTTTCTAGCGTGCAGCATCCTTGTTTCCGTCTGCTGTAAGGATTTATTCTCATCCTCGCTGTTTATGCAAAAATATTAATCAAACAACAGATTTGCTTTAATGCTAGGGGATCTCGTTGCCAAAAAGCCGCAAGCTTGTTTCATTTTCATTTGCATTTGAATTCACCTTCCAGCAATCGTGTGTCGGTTGGATCAGTTTACTCGTACCTACCTACTACAAGCACAGCCACCGACCGACCGACCCACTTCGACTGCAGGCCGCTCGGACGGTCGTTGGGGGACTTAAGTCGGAGTTTCTGCTTTTCGGCCTTGCAAAATTTTACCACTTCCGGAATTTCATTTTTGTTGTTGTCAGTAGACGGAAAAGTACTGTGCCAATTTTCGGTGCACAGCGGTTGGATGATTTCAGCTTCTGGCCAGAGTCCTCGAAATAGCAAGCAATATTTCCATGCACATTATTGTGTTATTATTATAAGAGATCCATCATCTCAGTTTCATTACGGAAAACACTCATGGTTGCGGGTTACAAACTCTCTGAATCACTTGCTAGGAAAAAGAAAAACCATTCCTGAAGAAGCGCGCTGCATTATTTCATATATGCTACGTTAGTATTATGCTTTAAGGTGAGTTTGAGTTTCGGATCAAAACTTTGACGTACAATTATGTCTTACGGCAATGTAGGGGGTGCCAATTGACAGTTAACTCTAAATTGCTTATAACTCAATCAGTTTTCAACGGGTTTCTTTTATTCTTAAAGTAATCGATTGAAAAATTAGCTATACGCTCACCGAAATGCGGAAAATTGTGATTCTGTGAAGCAAACTATTGTATAATACTAAAAAACGTGAGCCTTGTTAAGCGCATATTTTGATCAATAGCTGAGAACAAGGCCACATATTAGGCGAAACTTTCAGTGTCAGTCTAAATCGAACTAAACAAGCAAATAGGGTAACGGGGGTATTTTGGCCAGCTTTGGGAAGTGTTCGCACAGTTCATCAAAAACAAACACAATTTTTCAACATAAATACCTACTCTATTATACCATTGTTGAAAGCTAAGGGCATCTTCAGCGGTGGTCCAAATCGTTGTTTTGTTCCATTTTTTTAAAAGAAACTCAAATTCACTGCTGCACCGGTGGTGTAAATTTTGTCTTATACCAGATCTAAATTGAAAAAATTTGAAACTGGTATACGTTTTGGTCTATTTTTGTCACTTACCTCATTTTTGGCTATTTCCATATAAGCGTTTTGCGAGTGTTGGGGAATAAACAAAACAAAGATTTTTTATGACAACTCACAATTCATTTTTGTGGCTTTTCTGAAGCAGAATATGAACAGGTTTGTCGTTTTTGGCACCAAGGAAACCGACCAGAAAAGGGGGAATTCTGAAAGACCATAACCGTCACCTTAATTGTATTGGGACCAGAAAAAGGTTACTAGAGGCCAGCAAAGGTTACTAGAAAACACAGAACTGAAAACGTTCAAAATGCTGGGGTGACATTGCGCATTTCGTTTCGAGCAACTCGAACAAAACTAAATGATCGCTGGGGGGCGTTATGTTTCGTTTTTCGTATTTTTCGACTTTGCGGGTTAGATGAGCCGCAGGACAAATGACAATGACTGCTCCTTTTAAGCTTGAAGCAGTATGTGACCTACGCGATCAAATATTTTATGCTATCCTCCGAAACCCTACTTGTAGCAGAAAGTTTAGATCATACCAATCCATCCTGAGAAATGTCATTGACGCTCGGGTCAAACCGTCAAATCCATAAAGTCTTGTGGATATCAAATGTCTTGTCAAAGTAATCGTTTGATGTGCGTAAGAATGATCGAATTTCCGTTTGTCAAATTTTGAGTGTTTTTTATTATAACAAGTCTCATTACCTGATAGCATGGGGTATTGAATTGTTGACAGTGTGACAGATGTCAGCGGTTTAAAACAACAAGATATACAACACCGGTGCGGAGAACGAAAAGTTGGTCTATATTAGCTGGTTCTGTTTAGGTTTCGCTGGTGTAAATCTAGTATAAAGTTGTTTCAAAAATAGACCACCGCTGAAGATGCCCTAAGTGTCTATTTTAATATACACCGTTCAACAATGCAATATATTGAAAAATATCCTAGAAATGTCAAAATCTCTACAAAGTACTAAAAACATATTTTGGTCCACCAAATTTTTACCCACCTTTATATCTACAGACGTGTACGGAAATAGTTCGGACTAATTATATTTAAGATCATCATCGGTATTTTTAGAGCAAAAATGGTGGGTTTGAGGAGAACATCCTTCTGCTGTGATTTTTTGTAAATTTTTGGCATCTAAAAATGAAATGATTTGGCTTATAGCGGTTTGACAGGCATTCTCATCCAATTTCATAACGTTAAATGTGATAAATTAAGAAGTAATTATCTGTAAATTGTCACAAGCTGCTTCTTTGTTCACGTGCAACGGCCGAACGGGAATCAAGGGAGATGTCAAAACTTGGCATGGCCAAAATATGTTTGCTTCAGAAAGAGGCAATCATATTTCGGCCATGCGTTTAACCACTTTTTCAACTTTTTCCAACATGTTATAGTATACAAACAGTTTCTATGACATTTTATTGAAACGAACTGTTTCAAAAGCATGCATATTTGTTACAATAACTTCCGGACGTTGACTTGTATATTACTACTTCCTCTTGACTTTGGGTTGACTCAGCTATGACTTTGAATATGTATGAACTAATTCGAAAATAACACTACCTAGAGCCAGTTTTTCGCGGAAAATTATAGTGTAGTATGATTCTTCGGTGTGTTATTCAATGATGCATGCATAGTTTTCTAATATTCATTGAATTTATCAGATAATAAAATGCGTAAAATGTTACCGGGTGGGCCAAAATATGTATATGGGCCAAAGTACCCCCGTTACCCTACTAGGTACTCTTCTTTCTCAGCACAGTCGAAACTAAAGGCCCAAATACAGACACGGCGCAATGACACCTTCTCCATACAAAATAGAAGGCGTGATCGCGATCCCGCCTTTAATTAATAAAAACGATTTGTTGTTGTTGTTTCGCTCGCTCGAGTGCACGACGCGCGCTGAAAATATAACTCTCAGTAGCCGTGTATAAAAGTTAGTTTCTTTATTTATGTTCACAAAAAATTGTTTTTGACTCGGCACAATACAAATTAATGTTTTACGGAGCCAATTAAATAAAAGCTAGTTTCCATCGTCTATCCGAACACTGCTGCAAAGGGATGACATATTTATATGGACCGCGCTGGTGAATGGATATCACCTTCGACAGCGCTTGATTTAAGATCTCCCGTCTATGTTGAAAGTGATTCTGTCCGGGTCTGATGCGTTTGGTTCTAGCCATTTGGGCACCCATAATAGTTGATTGTTCGTGTACTGGCAGCGTGTGTTAACTTGTAATGAGTGTTTTTTACTTGTAGTGTGTGAAGAAATGATAAAAGTCATCCGAAAATGGCAATTGTGACATACTAATGGCACTTCTTAGCGCCTCTAAATTATTCAATTGAAGTAGTTATTATTTATAGAGAGGAAATAGTTAAAGGGTATGTGCTTGAGTGCACAAACGTAGGCTTGCCGTGGGACTGTGGTGGGTGTAAAGATTAAATTCTGCCTAACACCAACATAAACTGTCCATAAATGCATATCAAGTTTTGCTTAAACCTCAAAAACTACTTCACATCACTTAATTAACTTGTTGCCTATACAAGTATTCTGTCATAAATATATTTACCTCGGATAAATGCTTTTTTGCACACACATGTTATACACACATACATACATACACGCTAAACACACACACACACACACAAACACAAACACAAACACAAACACAAACACAAACACAAACACACTACTCACACTAGTGATGGAAACGAAACGAATATGATGCAATTATCGTTTAATCTCCACATGTACACATCATGAAGTGTTACAGACCGCGACTAAACTTGAATCCTCTCAACACATAATGAAATAATGATATGGTGCGTAGGGTTCTGGGAGAAAATAAACACATGACTAGACTACATCTGCTCTGAGAAGCGATTCGCTCGTTGCGTTTGTCTCTCCATATGCCAGTCGTTAGAGGAACAAAGAATAGCAGCAGAAGAATATCATGTCGCCTGAGCAGCAGTAGAGGTGTGGTGCGTTGAGAAGGAAAGTGTAGGGGAAGGGACTACTTCGCCAGCGGTTGACTTGAGCGAGAGTCGGAGAGCATACATTGTCATTTTCTTTCTTTTTCTGACAAAAAATCTTATTCATGGGTAATAACATAACAAGATCTGATCGATCTGTGTAACAGAGATGAATAACTTCATATACCGAGTTGTGCACATTGAGAACCATATGTTGTCGTGTACGCTAACGACAAGCAATATATCGTAAAAAGGAAAGCAAAGAGAGTGAACCAACACCGATACTTTGTTATTCGTATACTGACGACGATGTCAACGCATCTTAGGCTTCCTTTATATGTATTCAAAATCGCTAGAGGTGATTTTTTTCCATCGCTGCTCACACACAAACACAAACACAAACACAAACACAAACACAAACACACTACTCACACACAAACACAAACACACTACTCACACACACACACACTACTCACACACACACAATACTAACACACACACACACACTACTCACACACACACACTACTCACACACACACACACACAATACTAACACACACACACACACACTACTCACACACACACTACTCACACACACACACTACTCTCACACACACTACTAACACACATACACACACACTACTCACACATACACACAATACTAACACACACACACTACTCACACACACACACATTACTCACACACACACACACTACTCACACACACACACACTACACACACGTTACTTACACATACACACACACGCTTCTCAGACACACACGCTTGATGTACGACAGTGTAGATATAGTGCTACACTATCGGCAGCACCGAAACGGCTTCCAATGGTCCATTCCAACGGCTTCCAATGGTCCCCAGTGCTGTTCTCGTCCAATTTCGGGCTGTATTCCAACAACGATATCTGAACTAGATTACCGCTGGTGAGTCCAACTCAGATAGAAGGGAAGCCGAACTGTTTGCCTTGACGGTCGACCAGAGAATGATCTTCTCTCAACACGGACTGTCCTTTTATAGCGTCACTCAGTGTGGGAAGCTTGAGTGATTGGGGGAAGAACCAATCCCGTGGAAGCATCTCTGCAGCAGATGGTCAATCCTTGTTGAAGCGCAAAATTCGATTGATCTGATTTTTTTTCTGTGTGGACTCATCACTGCGACCAGAGCTTAGATCTATTGTGATATTGCCCAGATGGTTTCTGTACTCCACACTTCATATTATTAGCAGTAACACTATTGAAGTAAGTGATACGCTGATCATTCATATCAGTGCTTGTGTGTAATTACCTTTCCGTTTCAAGCTTACTGCTCTACTATGTCGAGCCTCTGTCCATCCTAACAATATCGCCTAGTAACATTTCCCTGGAGAGAACTTTCATATGTTACTCACACCAGTTTTATTATAATAGGGACTTATTTTTGTTAGAAGGAGAGTCAACAGGGGTACTGTAGAATCCAGATTGAAGGAAGGGTCGTGGTGGGGAACCTGAGAATAAACCCATGCTTAAAGTCCTTTAACAACCAAATGGCCTGATTCTATTAAGATTCGAACCCACGACCACCCGCTTACCAAAGCGGACTCTGTAACCTTGCGGCTACGGAGCTCCCGGAGCTGTGATGATATGGAACAGTCAAATTCGGTAGGCATACGCTTTCTATTAAAGGAGATTATACTGCATTTTTCCACGCTTAACGTTAACATGTTTGTTGTACACCAATTAACAATTAACAAGTTGTGTCGTTGCATAAAACTGGTGGTTTAACCTGAGTCATCTATTATATAAATAGCCAAATCACAGATTCTAATTTGAATGATACAAACTAGTTGGATAGTCAAAATATGATCATATTTAGTGTGAAACAATTCTATTTCAAAGAATTTAGTGCCACTTTTATATAGCTTGGAATAAAATAAAACTGTGGGCACACATGTCATAATTTGCCAGGTCAAAAAATTCAACGTTGCTTCAATAACTTTTTTTTTCCTGAAGAAAAAAGACAGATTGTAGTTTGTATTTGGCAAGCGAAATGAAATAATTTATTTCGAGCTAGTGTATTTCGTAAAAGCTTCAGTTTAGCTTTAGTTATGGATCGAGTTTGAATTTGGTTGCATTGCCGCTTGTTTTCGGTGCCGCCTTAATGACATGCTTGTTAACGGTTATACAGTCAGTTGACAAAAAACTAATGTACTATCCCCCACGCAACAATATAACACTATATATCCTACAGCAGCTTTGAAGGAAGACGATCAATTATAATAACAATAATTATTATTATTTTCAATCATATCCTAAAGCAGTTTTGAAGGAGGTGTCGCACTCTCAGCCACGCAATAGTTTATAACGCTGTTGCGTGTTGCAAATTGCACCTGTGCGGCTAGGGGACAAAATTCTGTTCGTGTCAGATATAAGTAGATAGCAACACGTGCCGCATCTTAAGCCACTGACTGACTGAAAAGAAAACGATTCTAAGCTAAGTTCAAAAGCACCCCAAAATTTAACATAGAAGCACCGTAAAACGAGGCAACTGTAAAAGATCTAAGATTCAGTGCAGAGTTTCCGAAAATCTCTCAATAGCCAAAAAATGATCCTTGATTGGGCACATAAATGTCCAATAACCAATAACGGTCACAAAAGCGAATAGCTCTGAATTGAATCTAAAACAGCTTCTACAGTCCACAAGAGTAAATCATCTGAACTTAAACTTGCGATGTCAAAAAAAAGATGGTTAAGAAAACCAAAAAAAAAAATATTATACGTTATCGGGGGAAAATATTTCCAAAATAAAAAATATTCAGAATCCGAAAAATATTACGACGGCCAATACAGAAAAAAAGCTTCAGACTGGTCTCAGCATCGACGAAAAATATTCGAATATCAAGCCAAGAATCGCTTCAAAGCATTTTATCCTGCTAAAAAGTGAATAAACTCCAAATAGTCGAGAGCAGCTTAAAAAGATAAAAAACAATTAAATGCGGTGCTATGACTATTCTCAAAAAATTCAAAAACATGAAAGCACCAGGAGATGATGGGATTTTCTATATCCTCATCAAAAGACTACCCGAAGACCCTTCAAATTTCTTGGTAAAAATTTTTAACAGATGCTTTGCACTAGCACATTTTCCTACGAAATGGAATAATGCCAAAGTCACTCCAATTTTAAAACCCGAAAAGAATCCAGCTGAGGCATCAACTTATCGACCAATTAGTTTACTTTCCTCTATTAGCAAACTTTTTGAAAGAAAAATTCTTAATAGAATGATAACGCATATTAATGAGAACTCAATTTTTGCAAATGAGCAGTTTGGATTTCGCCATGGGCATTTCACTACTCATCAATTACTTAGAGTAACAAATATGATTCGAACTAATAAATTTGAAGGCTATTCGACTGAAGCTGCTCTTCTAGATATAGAAAAGGCATTCGACAGTGTTTGGCATAAAGGTTTAATAGCTAAAATGTCAAATTTCAGTTTTCCGCTTTACCTCACAAATATGATACAAAGTAACTTAACTGACCGCACTCTTCAGGTTAACTATCTAAATGGTAAATCTAATGGATTGCCTGTTAGAGCTGGTGTGCCTCTTGGGCCCAATCTCATATAACATTTTTACTTCTGATCTTCCTGATTTACCACCAGGGTTTTGTGACGATACAAGCATTTCCGTAAAAGGAAAAAGCATTCGTGTTATATGCAGTCGGCTACAAAAAAGTTTAGATATATTTTCTTCATACTTGCAGAAATGGAAGATTTCCCCTAATGCTAAAAATCTTACCTCCAAGAAGCACATTGAAAATATCCAGTCAAAGTTTAATAAGTATATCAAATGTTTATATCCTTTTATCAACAGGAATTCTAGACTTTGTCTCAAAAATAAACTGTTAATTTACAAACAAATTTTTAGGCCATGTTATATTAAGTTCCCGTTGTGCAACCAGGAGGAAGACTTTTCAAAGGATTCAGAATAAACTTTTGAAAATGATTTTGAAGCGTCCTCCCTGGTTTAGCACGAACGAGCTACATAGGCTCACTAATGTAGAAACATTAGAAAATATGTCAAGCCAAATTATCAACAAATTTCGACAAAAATCGTTGCAATCCTCAATTGCAACAATTAGCTCACTTTATAATCAGTAAGATAGTTTTAACTTTATTTTAAGTTTTGTTTTGTTCCCTTTTTTTCCTTGACAAGTAGGTTTAATAATTTTCCTACAATTACATTTACTTAACTGCGAAATGTCAAACAAACAAATTCAGGTCAATATTCTAGGCGTAGGTAGAGTCTTCAACGTGTTTCAGAGGTTACTTCTAGTGGAAATCTGACTAACGCCGGCACACCGGTAGTGTTGGCAGAAAAAAATGATTTGCAACATAAATTTCGACATACTCAACCTTGAACAGCTCCAGTATTTTTTGGGACACCCTAGCTCTTTAGTGTCTTCGGCCAAGTTGTTAGGCATCACAAAACCTACAATTTGAAGTCATGACACCTATGGTTTGAACCACTTTGAGCTATTTAGAATGGAAAATGCAAAAAAGTTGGTTTTTCCATACAAATCTCCATATAAATTTGAAATGCAATGCGCCCAACGGAGACTAAACCAATCGACTTGCAATAGATTCAGGATTGTTAGGGGCTCCAAATAGAACAATAAAAACTTGGTTCTGGCTTTCTGCTATCAAGTTTCGTTTTTTCCATACAACGATTCCCCACCCTAATATAATAGTGTTGATATGTCACCATTTGTGGCAGAACACACAATATTATTTCTGAATAGATATTAGTTCATAAATAAATCATTACAAACATTCTCCCCCCTATCAAAAAAAAAGGTAAAAAACAAAAACAATTATAAGTTGAGCTAAGAATCGCCGTAATACACTACTAATGGCCGAAAAGCCTACAAAATCCCTAATGGTTTCCAGATTAATCAGCAAACTCTATTAAAATACATAATGATTGTCTACAAAACCACGACCGCATGGTTGCCGTACAACTACATAGAGCTGTTCGTTGTTTGTTGTGCACTTGCGTTGTTGTGTTCGAGAGTGTCGCGAATTATTTGAGCGATAGACGCCAAGATCTTGTATCTTTTTTATCCTTTCCAATAACTTTTATCCAATAACTTCAGAGAATTACTCTCTGGAAATAATGTGGTGACCCTAAAAAGATTCAGATTGGCAACTGGGGTAGATTTACGGCCTCTGAATATCATCGCCGTTCCAGCAATACTCGTTTAAGTTGGTATTTAGCCATCCTTGGCTAATTTATAGGAACCGAAAGGCAACATCTTGAATCGCTGCTGATGCTGCAACCCGTTGCTGCCAAGTGAGGACCGTCCTAGTTGCCCTCTACTAGTAAAATGATTGGTTTTAACAGAACGTTCTCATATATCCCGAATAGTACATTCCCGGTTTCCATCGACCGTGTTAGGGAAAGCAATCATCAATCAGATCAATCAAAAGCTGCGTTTCGTCAAGGTTTGACCATTTTCAATAGGGCTGGACAATTTTCAAGGCATTTTTAAACAATTTAGTGTCGCATGGAAGCAGATAACAGAAAATACTGCACTGAATTACGCAACACTGTTGGGTGTTGTATATTGCTGGAACAATATACATTTGCTGCTCTGTAGACCCTGGTCAAAAAATTTTTTTGAGCTTTTTTAATGTACAGTTCCCCCAAGTCTGTTGAAGGCACTCCCATAAAGGGTTATGATTTTGGGGTCGCATCTTTTTCACCTAATGGCCAAGCTCATTCCAAAGCAACTTGATTAGAATCATGTTTGAGAACTGGACAGGCTACTGCAATTTATCTGTTTATATCTGTTTATCGCCCCTTGATCTTTTGAATGAGTTTGTGAATATTGAACGCTCACTTCTTGTCCAGTATGAGCACTGCGTATAGCAATTTTTTGCACATAACTTTTCCATTCTGCTTTGTACTGTGTTTCTGCCGCTCGCAGAAATTTATTACATCCGCTGCTAACACCACAGTTGAGGGAAACAAGAGTGGTGAATCGATAATTAATTCGATTTTTACTGTGAAGTGTACGAAGTTTGAGACTGTTCGAAGTTTGAATCAAAACAGTATCAATATATTAAAAATGTTAATAATGTTACTAATTTAAAAAAATATATGTTAAAATATACAAAATATATCCAGTTTTTATTCTTCTAGCGTTCGAGAGAGAATATTATTTCACTAGAACGAGAAAGATTTGTTAGCTAGTCGACACAATTTTATCTCCGATGTAATACGATTTTTCCAGTTTTTGCGAGAAACCTCATCGCTTTCTGTAAAAAAAAACCCTCCCTGCTTGATCCCAATAATATTTGGAAATCGATTTGTGTTCTTTGGGAAGCAGTACAAAATTATGCACAATTTTGAAAGTCTATCCCATTCACGGTTTAGGACGGGCTGGTGTAGCGTAGGCATAAGTAGATTATTATTTAACAAAAAGCCGGGCGAAAGTTAGTTCCCTCCACCAGGCCACCCAAGGTGCGCACCAGAGTCGACGAGAAGTGAAAATCAATAATTCACAACCTTCAGCTACAATGTTCGGGTCGGTAGGTGGGCTGCAGCTTGCGCGTCGTGTCCACGGAAGGACACGGTCGGTAAAAAAATTGTCGAGCGCCGGCAGCGTTCGACTCATGGGTAGGAAACCATGAAGGCTGCGACAGCGAGTGTCCCTGTGTACCAAAGGCATTTCACGGAACTGAACCGTTTGGAATTTTTTTGATGCAAAGCCGTCCCACTGGGATGAATATGGAGCCGTTGGATCTTGGGCAAACACGTATTGTATTAAGTTTGACATGTTTGACTGGGAAAACGGTCGAGATTAAAGAGGTGTTTTAGAAGTTTTATTATGTTGTTCAGTCCTGTTGTGGCGAATAATAAACAGTGCAAAGATGTTACGGAGGAACAAAGTAATGTATCTAGAGAAATAAGTTACCTAATGGCCACTGCAACAAAGCAATTTACCGTTCAAACGCAATAGTAGGATATGGAAATTTGTAAGCTCAGCAAGATACGGCTGAACGGCAGTTTATACACACGCTAGCCTTTTAGGATTATTTGTTTGTGGCAAGGTCTGAGCAAGAGGCATTCAGGTTTGGGGGTGGCACACGGACTAAGCTGACGAGTTGATCGATGATCCGATTAATTAGTAAAACAGCCTCGAGGCAGCATGTTGTTATTTCGATTAACATGCAAATAGACGGAAGTCCATTTGTATTTGTCAATCACATGCAAATCTGATTTTAAGCGACGACGGTGGCAACGAAAACAACAACAACGCCGACGGTTGATTGATGCTAATGTGCAAATATTGATGCTTTGTAAACAAACATGTAGGTACCCCGGGCCGAGAACACTTGAAAGCAACCGGCCGGCAGTGCTAGCGGGATAACTTTGAGCTTAATCTATCACTTCGCATCACCACAGATACTGTCCTTGCTGGTAGGTAGGCAATTAGTCGAATAGATTTCGTGAAAACGATTGCGGTAAAACCAGGTAGTAGCCCTTCAATCGTGCATACAGTAATCTCGATACTTCAGCTGTTTTTTAACTGCTATGGTGTGATTACTTGTTTAAACTATCTTAAATTAAATAAATTTTGTAAGCCGGTTTCGGAACGAAAGTATACAGCAAATTGCTATATCAATTCTAATAAGTTTTTACGGGTACAATGTCTTCTTCCTATTAACATTGTATCTTCGTATCGTGCCGTGTCAAATAAACCATATTCAAATCAACATTGTATCTGGTGCAGTAGATGATTTCAAAGACACTGCACAGTGGATTTCAATTATTTATATGCTGTTGGATAGATAAAATATAGGACAATTTTATGATACGTTAATTTATTATCATCATCATTCATTTTTCAGCAGTAAACATGACAAAAGTTTCAAGGTCACAGTGAACTTGCGACCATATCATGCACATATATCAAGCAGACACCAACCAGGAGGTCCTCTGTTCTGTGTCCTCGTCTCAGGTCAACAACAGAACAACTTACTCGCTTACATATTTTTATTCTAAAGCTGTTAACTAATATTTGATCGTTCAATTAATTTAAAAACAGACCAAATCATGATTCGCTGCATAATACGAAACTTTGGTTTCAATTCCTGCTAATTTGACAAATGTCAATAGCTTCTCTTCTCAATCCACATCAAAATTTAGTACTTCAATTCTTCAATATAGCTCTAAATTGTGTACGAGTTGAAATTCGCACACAGAAAATATTACCTAAAATTCCGGCTTTTATCCCATTGTTATAAAATTTTCCTGAAATTGTCATCACTGACTTGTTTTTTAACGGTCATCCAGAAGTTGGACCGTCACGAGTTTTCAAAAGTGGGAGAAGCCGCTTTTGAAGACCTTCTCCCAAATACGCTTGAGGTTACGAACAATGTATTCCGCTTTTCGCAAGAGCAAATCTCTATCCGAATCAAAAACTTCTCGGTGAACTTGGACATCTTCTGTTTTCGGAGGTTCTCTAAAACATCAAACTTATTCTTGGCAGAGAAATACAGGCGTCCTGGAGTCTGTTTGATATCCGTCCTAACATGAATCTCGTCGTCAATTGCGCAGCAGTGTGGTTTCATCCGCTTTTGGTTGTAAAACTTCTGGAAATGGCTTTCTGAAATCGCATTTTGCTTCTCGTCACGGTTTGGAGCCTTTTTGAACATTAAACGTACAACATCCAGCTCGAGTTTTGTCATCTTGCATGAAAGTCTTGCTCAGAAGCAATTTGGCTACTGACTGGGAGCTGGACGTTCTTTGATTCGTTGAATTCGCATTTCCCAACTTTTTTCCAATGAGACGATGCGACCTAGTCTAGAAGTAATCCTGTGAAACTTTGTTGCAAACGCCCTGTTTTTTCGACAACATTTTACTAACCATTGCGCATATGATATAACCACAGACAGACGTCCAAGCAAGAACAACATTGAACAAAATTTCCGTGTACACTAGCGCCGCCTGGTGACCTTATCGCTACAATACAATTTTTTTCGCTGGTGTACGAGGCGAGCGGTACTGGTAGTGGTATCTGGTTACGAATTGCTACTACAAAAAACTTTACACAAGTTTGAAACTCAGCTTGGACGTCTGTCTGCAATATAACCATCTCACGTAGTGTCGAATATGCACGCTCAACTATCTCTACTCGAAGTGAATCAATAGTTAGAGCAGTAAGAAAGTGCGGATTTAACACAGATAACCCGAGTATCTTCACCCAGAGAGTCATCACGCGAGAGAGATCTCCATACTACTCTTGTTCCGAAGTTATGCAAAACACTCTAGTTTTGCTAGGGACTTACTTCGCTGGCTTTGAATTGACTTCAAATCAATCAATCCACAATCGGTTTGTTGAGTTCCATTGACCTCTTTATTGACAATGGAAAAGTTTTCACTGGTAACGAAACCATACCTGCGAGATCTGCAAAGAATAGAATGCCAATGAAAATCGACTTTTCGAATTTCGTTTAGTGGCAGGGCTCAAAAATTTCGTCGTGAAAGAGATCCCTATGCAAAATTTCAGCTCAATCGGACTTCAGGAACACGTGCCTCAAAGCGGTCAAAACTACTCTTTGACCGATAAAAAAATGCACACTTAGTAGTTCATGAAATTGTCGTTATCGATTTTTTTATGCCAAGTGTCTTAGAAATGCATTAAACGTCTGTTGATTTGGTCTTTGAATCCCGGAAAGGTGATTACAAAAAGTTCAAAGAATAGTACAGAAAAAGATCTGTTGTTATCTCGAAAAAAAAACAAAAAAATCCAAAATAATCGACTCTCTGGGACATATAATTTTATGAGCTTGAAAACTCTCTCACCTCGAAAATTTGTAGGTCCCCAGAAATCGATTATATTCGAATTTTTGTTTTCAAGATAACACCAGACTTCGACTTTTCATACATTTTCAAGACATTTGGCATGAAAAAAGAATTTGATATCGACAATTTCATGAATTACTTATTGTGCTTTTATTTATCAGTAAACCCGCTTTGAGGCACCACTTTTTTGGACTTTTTTCAATTCTGTTCGATCCCCATATTTTTATTTTATTTTTGCAGGGTTATTTCTGAATATTTTATATCGTCGGCTTCGTGCAACACTGGCACAACTCAAAATTTTGCATTTTCGAGTTTTTGATGGCAAACGATGCGCAATCTAGTAAAGTTTCATCCCACGAAACCCCGTTCCAAAATTCCCAAAAAATCCAGAGTTATGAGTACACGCAAAAGTTGAAGTCTTGTACAATCATTGTGTCTTCCCGATTCGCACAAATGTTGCACAGAAATCGCAGAATAAATGTGTGAAACGCATAACGCAACAGTTGTACTGCGAATACATTGACAAAGAATGAAATCAGAATATGTATCATACACCGACACTTTATTTCTCACGTCGAGTGTATTAGTGACTGCACGCGCTTTTTTCTCAAGCGACGAGAGAAATTTCTCTCTCGCTCGTAAAATTTCAGACACGTGACATACAATTTGCAGGTTACTCTTTCGCTTCTCTTTCGGTTCGGATTGCGACGCGCAAGGCGATATGTCGTTGCTTCACGAAATGAGCGAGACACCCGTGCTGCACATACTTGATACCAGTGTTGTTAGTCTCTCACTCATACTGTCGGTGCGTGCTTGCTGCTATTCAGAGGAATGCATGAAAAAGAAAAAGTATCTCGAAAGCGTGTGCGCAAAAGACTTGAAAAGCGTAGCATATGTCTTGTCCTCAAGCAGAAAGGAGGAGAATGGTTTTGCTTCTCGCTCGCTTTGCAATGCTGCTTGATACCAGTTGAAACTGTTTAGGTGTAGTAGTTTGGAGCTGCCAAATACATTTAAGAAACCATAGAGCATTAATTGCGTTATGCCCAACACGCAATGATTGTACTGGTTCCGAATTACATCAACAATTGCGCTAAAAACGCACAATTTTGTACTGGTTTCGCACCATCCAACTTTTGCGTGTAGAAGTGCCTTTGCTGCACAAATCGAAATTTCTCCATAAAGTTAGTAAAAATAAGGTTTTAACTTGGATAACGTGCTCATAATATGTGCATAATAGACCTAAAAGTGTTAAATGAGGATTGGTAATGTTAAATTCAAAGTTTTCTTGAAAATCGAAAAATAAATTTTCGACGCAAATTTTCAAACGCGTTTTTCTCGAATCTATGATTTTTGAGTTGTGTCAGTGTTGCACGAAACCGACGATATGGTTTGGTTCAGTAACGCGTTCAGTTATTTGATTCACAGAGTCTATTAAACCTCGCAAAAAGTGTTTTACCTTTGTTATACTAAACAAAGGTTATAAAATCGGTCGAAAAACGCAAAATAGATCCATGATCTGGAGGGCCGAATCGTATATACCATTCGACTCAGCTCGACAAACTGAGCAATGTCTGTTCGTGTGTATGTGTGTGTGTATGTGTGTGTGTGTGTGTGTGTGTATGTATGTATGTTGTCTGTATGTATGCGCCGCTAAATACTAACGCACCTTTCTTACAGAACGCAATATCCGATTTTATTGATCTTATACGCGAACGAAAGCTACTTTGCTCCCCCAGAATGATACCGAGTGGATTTTTGATTAGTGGCTTAGATTTTAAAATATTGATCAAAAAGTATTTTTTATATGAGAAATTTGACTTTTAATGCAAAATTGATGGCACGGAGAGCCATGTGTTGTATACCAATTTACTCAGATCGACGAATTGAACAATTTATGTATGTTTGTGTATGTGTGCATGTACGTATGTATGTGTAAATATGTTGTTTATATGTGTAGTATATCAAAATCGACCCAAAAAAGAAAAATAACAAAAAAAAACTCTCTTTACAGAATACTTATTCCGATTTTGATGTTCGCATGCTCAAATGAAAGCCCCAGAGATCTTTGAAAATCATACTGAGTGCGATCTTTTATTGGTTGCTTGAACTGTAGAGTTTTGACCAAAGTATATTTTAGACAGGGGATATTTTACTTTCTGGATAATTTTCCTCTCTCACTGCTCTTTCCTCTTCTCTATCCCTCTTTTTTCGTATAGCTATTTATTTCTCAAAGAAAATCAACAATTATGGACAACTTTTCATAATCTTTACACTCTTCGTAGTGCGTCTTAACGGGTGTAAATAAATTACCCTTAAGCTTTTTCTTGGAAATTTGAAAAAGATTTTAGAAGAAACTGCAATGCTTACTTAGCTCCTTTTCTTCCGAAGCTCCTGTCCTCACTTCTTATAAAATATATAGTAAATTGTACGTTGAACCTAGATTTGCGAAGAGTAAGAAACGTTCACAGCTTTCGGGAGTCAAGCATTGTAGCAAAATCTGATCCCACAGTTTGCATATGTAAAACAATTAGCGATGCAGATATTTTGAAAAGCTTTACCAAAGATGTATAGACCTATTTACGTACAAATGTGTTAGTGCCACCCGTTGAGAAAAACACAAATAAATCGCTGTTTTGTTTGCAATGCTACGTTTTGAACAGCTGGAAAATTTTTCAGTTGAATACTTATTTTATGTTTTAAATTTGTGACCCGTTTACTAGTGTGAGCAGGTGAAAAGTCATTTATCTCTATGAATGATACAATATGCTCATGTAAGATATAAATATTGCTTTCTAATTTAAGACTAAGTGCAAACAGAGTATCCATGTTATTCCACTTCCCGTTATCGCAGCAAGATTTAAAAAGTCTTTATTTCGGATTTTTTCATACAGCCTAGGCCTTCAAAAACAATAATGTTCTCGCCTACACTCTGAAAATCCAAAATTCTCAAAGATCGTGGAGAACCTTCATTTCCAGATACTGCATTTGAGATAGAATTAAATAGACAACTTTCATCAGTAGGTATATTTTTTTCTTGGATAATTCTGAACTACAAGAGCAGGTTTGTAGAAGTTTGCTTCAATTCGTAAAAAAACTTGATGCTGATTCATAAATCTAGGTCCTGCGATTTCTAAAAATAAAGCGAATAAGTACAACCGCATTGAATACAAATTTGCTGTTCTAGTGTTAACTCAGCAACGTTGTTATCTAATACTGTTTTCTCACGTTCGATTATTTCAAAAAAAAAAAAAAAAATAATTGTTTCTAGACAGCGTTGAAAAATTAGTTTGTGAACGAAAAAATAAGACTCATGTACTCAAGTGATAACATTAATATTGTTTGCAAAAACCACGTCAAGCTTTAATTCAATGATCGTTTTTGGTTAACTCTCTGAAAACTATCTTTCAAATCCATTTCATTCATTATTGAAATTCGACTTATGATGGTATACGATTTGTAAGTGACTGGCCAAATATGTATAAAGTAATAGTTAGTATAACAAAGGTTTCTGCACCACTAGGTGGATTAATTTAGGTTTTTTTCCATAATTTTTGGATAAAACCTATAAAACACATACAAATAAATTTTTTTAGTCAAAAAAAATTTTTTTTTACTGGAAAGCAGATTTATGACGAAAATTAACGGCATCCTTGATATCTTATCGAGGAGGCTGAGATATTTCCATTTTTATATACATATGATGGTAAACTAAGCAATTTCATAAATATTTCAAATACCTTACATTTTTATTTTGGGAGACGAAAAATAACAATTTTCAGAAAACATATAGATTTTTGGGTGACTGATAACTTAGTAGAAGCTTTAAAAAGTCGGAAAAATTTAGGAAAAAAATAGAACGAACATTGTGATTCATAGTGTCTTCTTATAGAAACTTTATATTGCTCGTAAGACATAGAAACATGACGTCTTCTATGTGTCGAAGACACCTTTCATCTATGTTAATCTGATTGGGATATACGTTTTCTTTCTCACTCATTGGTGGATTAATCACCCACCATTCTACATTAAAAATGCAAATGATTATCCTCAAACTTCTGCGAACATACGTTATGGCTACAATCAACAATTCAATCACTATTGAGGTAATAATCGCACGAACGGCAAAGTAAAACACAGTGCAATGGAGCAGTTCTGCCGTGATATGAAATTGTGACGTAGATCCAAGTGATCAGTTTTTCAGTACGGCCAAAAAACGAATGAATTTCTCACCACTTTTGTATTGAAATGGGTGCTTACGTAATTTTCTTATCTCGATTTTATACAACGTACGAACAAGTAACAACAAAAAGGAAGATACTAAAAGAAAGGTCTTCGAATAATGAACAAATTGACATGAAAAACCCATTTTTGAAAAAAATAGCCTTTACGTCACTTTGTGATCTCACGGCAGCATTGAGCTTTAGTTGTATTTCATACAGTTGATTAGTTTTCCATCACATGTAAAATGTCAATATCTCAGCTCTCCGATAAGATATCATGAACATTATGATATTTACCCAATTTTTTTGTGCATGTTTTAAAGGATTTTATCTAAAAATGATGGGAAAAAATCACTTTTTGTGATGTTTAATGGGCTCTGTGAGTCGAATAATTGAATGCAGTGTTGAACCAAACCATGTAAGATATTTAAAATTAACCATACAAAATTAAGAAAATATGTGGAAAAAATATGTGGAAAAATGTTGGAATCGAACAGAATGGCAAAAACTGCAAAAAAGTGGTTTCATAGCTTTAAAAGTCATTTTTCCATAAATAACGTTTTGGCAACTCAAAAACAATTTTTTAGAAAGTCGAAATGTTCTACAAAAATACTATAAATAACATCAGGTTTCAATTTAGGGTTGAGCACCTTGACCTTTTCAACATCGATTTTTTTGGACAGCCCAATCCCCATGTTAGGGGCGGCGTACAACAGCGTCTGACTTGGAGCGGGCGAATGAATCACGAAACGCGGTGCCTCGCCAACTATATGTAAGCCAGCAACCCCGTCGCGAGACTAGCTTTCGAAGCCCTAGTAAGGCGGCATACCGAATATTAAATACTACGAGCAATCGAGATATAAATACGGAACAGAATAATCGGCATGGGCCTAGTCGAACGAAAAAGGACGATGACTATTGGAAATTCGGTACTTGGAATGTAAGGACTCTACTCGAACCGGCACAAGTAGCTATCCTGGCTAGAGAGCTGCAGTAGGTGCATGTGGAAGGTTTCTGCCATATAGGAGGTGAGATGGCCAAAAACGGGAGAACGCTAATTACGGGCAGTAGATTCTATTGCGGGCACTTCATTTAAGCACCACATCTGCTACAGTGGCGGCGTGAAAGCGGAAACGGGAGTCGGTTTCGTGCTCAATGAGAAACAGATTAAGCGTGTCATTAGATAGAGGCCGGTCAGTGACCATATAAGCCATATAAGAATACAGTTGAACATCCAGCGGCTATCAACTTGAGAAGTGGCTACATAGTACATTGGCACGTAAATCGTATTCCGGCGGTAGAGGAAAAGCTTCGCCAACCCAAGCGTCTGTTTCCTAGATGGTGCGGCTCAAAACAGCGTCTGATCTTCATGTTAGGAGGCTGATCGACGTCCTGCTGGCAGCGTGGGACTCTAAACAGAGCTGACACGATGGCCCCCCGGCGAGACAGGGATTGGGGAAGGCCCAACGAGCCGCCCCGGAGAACAACATGTTACAAACAACGTAAGAGATTATACGGATCGGAACAATCGGCTTGGACCTAGGCAACGAAATAAGGACTACGATTGGAAACTTGGGACATGGAACTGCTAATTGCTCTGCTTTCCAGAATGCGACAGGATAATCTACGACGAGCTACATCCACGCAACTTCGAAGTCGTAGCGCTGCAGGAACTTTGTTGGACAGGACAGAAGGTATGGAAAAGCGGGCACCGGGTGGCTTCTTTCTACCAGAGTTGTGATACCACCAGCGAGCTGGGAACCGGCTGCATAGTACTGGGCAAGATGCGTCAACGCAAGGATGTTGAAGTTGAGGATAAAGAACCGGTTCTTCAACCACAGCATCATTAACGTGCACTACCCACATGAAGGAAGACCCGACCACGAGAAGGAAGCATTCTACGCGCAGTTGGAGCAGGTCTACGATAGCTGCCTGCGACGGGACGTGAAAATCGTAATTGGGGACATGAATGCTAAGGTAGGACGGGAGGCAAACGGTAATCGGTGCGTAAACTTTGCGGCCTCCCGTGGTATGGTAGTCCGAAGTACCTTCTTCCCCCACAAAGATATCCACAAATCCACCTGGAGATCACTCGACCAACAGACAGAAAACCAAATCGACCACGTTCTAATCGACGGCAGGTTCTTCTCCGACATCATCAACGTTCGCACCTACCGCAGTGCGAATATACATTTGGACCACTACTGAAACTATCAATGGTGTATAACACCAGCCGAAGTCGAACGCCGCGACCAAACATTGAGCAACTTCGGAACGCCGAGGCTGCACAGGGATACGCGCAGCTACTGGAGGCAAAGCTACCCACGGAAGAGCAGCTTGGCGCAGCTACCCTTGAAGATGGCTGGAGGCGCATCCGATCCGCCATAGGTAGCACTGCTGTAGCGCTACTAGGTACAAGGGCCTCGAATTTTAGAAATGACTGGCTTGACGGCGAATGTAAAGGGTTAGTCGAGGAGAAGAATGCAGCACGGGCGAGAATGCTGCAACACCGTATGAGAGCGAACATGGAACGATACAGACAGGCACTGAACAGCTAAAACTCGGTCCTCCGAAGGAAGAAGCGCCAGCTAGAGGACCGAGATCGCGTAGCGATGGAAGAGCTGTATCAAGATAACGACACAGACGAGTGTGAGGTGATCGAACGGTGGGAGCAGCACTTTGACGAGCATCTTAACGGCGATGCAGTAGAGCGCGAGGACGGTATGGCAACTGACCTTGGTGCATGAGCAGAAGATATCAGGATTCCAGCCCCCGTTCTCCTGGAAGTGGAGGAGGAGATTGGCTGGCTGAAAAACAATAAAGCTGCTGGAGTTGTCCAACTTCCCAGCCGTGCACTGGGTCATTGTCAAGGTTTGGGAGGAAGAACGAGTACCGGAGAAGTGGATGGAGGGTATTGTGTGCCCCATCTATAAAAAGGGCGACAAGCTAGAGTGCTGCAACTATCGGGCAATCACCCTCCTGAACGCCGCTTACAAGGTACTCTCTCAAATACTCTGCCGTCGACTATCACCATTTGCGAAGCAGTTCGTAGGGCGCAATATGGCAGGAAATCGTGCATACTTTGGTCTCCGGAGGACGCTCCGATCGAGTAGAATTTGTCGCCGCACCAAGTTAACCATCTACAAGACGCTTTTTTTTCTGTAAGATTTGGACCACTGCGACCATTCTTTTGATCTTTTGTGGTATCTACAAGAGGCTGATCAGACCGGTAGTCATCCACGGGCATGAGACATGGACTAGGCTTGTGGAGGACCAACGCGCCCTTGCGGTCTTCGAGCGGAAGGTGTTGCGTACCATCTTCGGTGGACTGCAGATAGAAAACGGAGTGTGGAGAAGGCGAATGAACCACGAACTGTAGGAGCTGCTTGGGGAGCCATCTATCGTCCACACCGCAGGTTGTCCCACCGGCAGGTTGCGGTGGGCTGAGCATGTTGTAAGGATGTCGGACGACCAGAGTTTACATGTTAGCTACAGCTGTGACTCCTCAGAGCGTAGGAAGATACCGAGAAGCTAGAGCTGCTAAAAAAAACCAGCGCCGGAAGAAACGACAGCATTGGGAGCGGATTCTTGCGGAGGCGGAAGGTTGCTTCTCTAGGCACGATGCGAGAAGCTTCTACAAGAAGAATCATGGAATCAGGAACCGAAACGTGTCAGCCCCGACAAGGAGGGCAGTCTGATTACCGATAGAACGGATGTGTTGAGGCGTTGGAACAGACGAGGTGAAGAAAGCAGTGAAAGAGCTGAAGAACTGCAAAACAGCTGGTAAGGATAGCATTCCAGCAGAACTTTTTAAAGTCGGAGCGAACTGATGTATCGTGCTTTACACCGGATCATGCTGGGAGTGTGTTCCGATGAAGAATTGTCATTAGATTGGTTGGAGAGTCTTATATGTCCAATCTACAAGAAAGGCCACCACCCGGACTGTAGTAATTATCGGGTCATAACCTTTCTCAATACCGTTTACAAAATTCTCTTCCGTATTCTGTTTCATAGACTGAGGCCGTTCAAGGAGACCAATGTGGTTTTCAAGAGGGAAGTTCCACTACAACCCAAATGTTCACCCTGTGAGAGATCCTCGATAAATTTCGAGAATTCAACTTACAGACTCACCATTTGTTCACAGACTTTAGGGCAGCGTACGAAACAGTTAAGAGAAATGAGTCATGGCGAATTTTGCTCGAACGCGGTTTCCCAACAAAACAGATTGGGCTGGGAGGAAAGCTGCGAGAATAGGGCTCATCATTAACTCTGCCAAAATGAAATACATGGTGGCTGGTAGATAGCGTGGTTGTCCGTCGGATGTTGGTGTTGATGTGGTGTTGGTGTGGTGTTGGTGTGGTTTGAAATGGGGAAACTTTTGAAGTAGTCGACGAATTTATTCACCTGGGTACATTAGTGACATGTGACGACCTGGCTAACCGTGCGATGAAAAGGCGGATAGCAGCTGCAAACAGGGTCTTCTACGGATTACGTAACCAGCTGAGGTCCCGCAGCCTGCAAACACGTACTAAACTTGCACTCTACAAAACATTAATTCTTCCGTTGGCCCTCTACGGCCATGAAGCATGAACGTTGAAGCTCTTGGTTATTTTGAGCGTAGGATTTTGCGTTCAATACTTGGCGGCAAACTAGAAAATGGTGTTTGGCGCAGACGTACAAACCATGAAGTGTACCAGGGGTACAAATCGGCGGATATAGTCGAGCAGATAAAACACGGCAGGCTGTAGTGAGCTATGCATGTAGCTAGAATGCCGGAAGAACGACCAGCGGAGATTATATTTAGCGGAAATTCCGAAAGAGGCCTTCGACTTCGAGGTAGGCCCCGCAATCGTTGGATGTGTGCTGTCGACGAGGATGCCTGCGAAATAGATGTTAGGGGAAATTGGATGATACAAGCCTTAGAACGAGTGACACGGCGACGTATTCTGGATTCGGAAATGGATAAAAATAAAGTAATGTAGAGTAAGTAAACTGTTTTGGGTTACATAAGAGCCAATCTCCAGAGAATTTATTAGTGGATGGCGACTATGACAGTCGGTGACGGTTTTCTCGTTCATTCATTGCACTGCGTTCAAGATTTTGAAACGCCTTCACAAAAGCGGTTGTAAATTCGACGTCATCTCCATGTTTAGGCACAAGCTGAATTTACTTTTCCTCAAGCAATATGCAACACAATCCAACAGCGGTGTGATAAAATGTTGTGTAACTGAGTGCGATATCTTCTGTTATCTGCTTCTATGCGACACTAAAACGCATTACAAAGCCTTGAAAATTGACAATCCTCATTTATGAAAACTGTGCTATTAAACATTGTGGAGCCTTGCTTTTGAATGATCTGATTGGTCGCTCAATGAAAATATAGTAAACAAGAATGTACTGTTCTGGTTATAAGAAAAGAGCCTGCTTCTGCTTAAACAAATGATTTTACTAGTGGATGGCGACTGGGACGGTCCTATTTAAGTAGCAGCGGGTAGCGGCAGCGGATAGCAACGGTAGTGGATAACAGCATATTCAAGGGATAGCAGCAGCGAGATTGAGAGCTTATTGGACTAACGAGATCAATTTAGTTCAAATTACTCAAAACTATATGTTCACTAGCGCCACATAGAGTTTAACTTCCGTACCAAACCCTCCAATAAAAAGTTCTGCAGTATTTTGGCAACAATCAAACGTTTTGGGATGCTGACAATCATAATCTGCCAGCCATGTCTAATTTCCAGTATGAAAACAGTTTTCCACTTTGTTATCAGAGTATCTCATTCAGGGCCGGCGGTTGATGTAGATAGTGGGTAGTAGTACCTACTCGGAAAATATCCCTGTGGGTTCTTACCCACACGGAATTATCGGACAAAACCAAAAAATGTGATGATTTTTATGTTCGAAACTTGAAATTACCGTGCACATGTGCGAGCGACCGCTTTTTGAGCGAGAGTTTATAAAGCTACAGATTTAATGCATTTCTAAGCAATTTGCTATCAAACAAAATTTCGATTTCGAAAACTTCAAGAGCTACTCTTGTGCATTTTTTTCATTGGTCTAAAAAGTGAGACTTTCACGACTGTAGCTGAAGCTTTACCAGAATTCTGCTTAAGTTCAAATTTTGAATGGAGACTTTTTTCGTGGAGACAAAACTGTTGAGCCTTGAGTTTGCATCAAAAATGCACAATAATTGTCTATTTTTCATGGGTTTACCTTTACACGCACTAACAAAACAATCTATGCAGCATCAATCATGGAAACCCATAAGTCATCAGAAAAAAATTACCTCGAACTCTAACCGTGATGGCGAAAACAGTGAAACTACTCCATTTAGAAGTGTACGCGTTCAAAGAACGGTACCCCGCCGCGTCAAAAACGAATATCGTACGCCACTTTGCGAACGCCGGATACGCCTGTTTCGGCATCTGCAATATCTTTGCACTGTTGGACAAGAATCAAAGCATCGAAAAAAACCTGCTCCAAACGCCCGATGACCCTGAACGAAAAGAAGCTTAAAAGGATGCTGAAGAGCAAGACCGAGAGGAAAGCGCGCTGGTCTGGAGGTTGGTGCCACCGGCCAAATTGTGTAATTTACCTGGCGAACATGGATGGCAACGACTGGCAGGGCACTTCGTATTTTACTTTCGCCTCGAAGGAAATGAGCTCTGAGGTGAAGTTCATTTGACACACCAAGTTTCCCAAGAAGGTGCTGCTGTTGCCAAGGATTGAACGCGCTCAGCGAGGAGGGGATGTCAAAGCTGCTCTTTTTTCGCTCCTAACTGAAAGGGGAAATTTATAGTAAGAAGTGCCCGCCGAAAGTTGCGTCATCAAGAAATACCATAGGGCGAAAACGCCTCGAAGCAATCGTTGGAGGAGATGGAGCGTCCTCTAGCTGACACCATCGAGAGTTTTTGGGCAAAAATTAAGTGTAAGATCTACTCCAATAATTTTGACGCGAAAATTGATAAACAAAAGAAAGAAAGAACTCAAAAATATGCCTACACGCACGTTTTCGTCCGCCATGGTGATTGTTCCGGTTAACTACTGGAATGCAACTTTTGAACCTTTTCTGTTCGTCACTACTCACTCGGGAAAATAGTGTGACGCCGGTCCTGATCTCATTGAGATTTGGTGATTTAATTGGAATTAATATTTACAACGATTATAACAATCATCATTGACTGTTAAGACCAAATTCAAATAAACCAGTTGCCAGTTGCGACACTGGACAATGATTTCCATACCCGGGTATAAGCTTGCGGCTTTATCGGACTCAACGACGTCTGTGATTTTTTTTGATTACATGACATGATGACATGATAACATTTCTTCATCTAGCAGAATTTGGTTACACCCACGCACCGACAAAACAAGGTGAAGTGATACTCTACCTAAAACTGTATTTCAGCAACCTTCAACATTATATTCGAGAAATTCCGGTCAATTTAGCAACGCCTTTCGTCCAGGTTACTAATCAGTTATTGGAAAAGAGCGTTTAAAATGAGCTAACACTGTAATTTACCGCTTCACACCATTAATTTGATTAACCCCTATCGAGTTTATTTCCAAACCTATTGCATAAAATATATTGACATAAAAAAGTAGTCGTAATTCAACTTTAACCTTGCGATTGTATCCTATAAACACCCTCTTCAACTAGTCCAAAATTACCTGGACATAGAGGAATTATCTTGTTAACAAAGTTATTCGTAATGAGTTATCTACATTTTCGCTGAAGATACTGTTCGGCTTCAGGCAGAACTTAAATAGTGGAAAATATTGCTTTGTCTGGTTCTACATGACGTCGAAGTTTGGTAATTACAAGATCTCAAACTTGGAACAGTTCAAAGCGGTTGCCCAGCAAATCTGGGATGAAATACTGGTGCCGGCCGTCTGCGGTAGCTTTGAAAAGTGTTTGAAGTTGGTAAAACTATCTAAGGGAGGGGTTGTTCCAAAACATCTGCGGTGGGTGATTATTATAAAAAGTACTTTCAGTAAAAAATACTCAGAAAAATGAATGTGTCATTTTTTTTTCAACAACTAACGACTTACTTTAGTAAAATTGGTTATTTCGGCTTTTCAGTCATCTGCTTATCAAAACGAAAAATTATTCTCGATTTCCGACGTTTCGATTGAATATAAAATCTTTTTCAAGGATTAGATTATCCTTTCTAATCCTTGAAAAAGATTTTATTTTAAATCGAAACGTCAGAAATAGAAAATAAATTTTGGTTATGATAAGCAGATGACTGGAAAGCCGAAATAACCAAGTTTACTATTTTTTCCTGTATGAACTCATCATTGCGACCAGAAATTTTGATCTTTTGTGAAATGGCCCGGGTGTTTGCTGTATTCCGCCTTTCTATTATCAACAATATCACTAATAAGAGTAAGTGAAATATTTTTTTCATAATTCGTGCTTGTGTGTATGCCCTTCCTTTTTACGCTTACTTTTGCAAGCCTCGCTGCCTCCGGCCAATATTCCAACTTCAATTTCTGGAGCTGGAATTTCCTGGAGAGGTTTCAACGGAATGACCCTCTATCCAATTTTATTGTGAAAGGGTTTGAATTTGTAGAATTCAACGGGGAAGAAGGGGTGATGAGGAGCCTGAGTATAAGCCCTTGTTTAAGTCCGCTGACTACGAATGGCCCTGGTTCTACTAAAATTCCCACTTGTCAAACCGAGCTGTTTAACATTGCGGCTGCGAAGCTCCCCTCCACTGTGTGATATTTACATATTACTATGAAGTTTTGAAATCGCATCCAAATTTTATTGAATTGGATTTATGAGATATATTTAGTTCAAATTAATCAAAACTACATGCACACTAGCTCCACGTAGCGGCCTTATTCCATAATAAACTGCAGCGGCGTACTGCATAGAAGCTGAACTCCGAAACAAGCTGTGCACCAAATGAAACTAAATTTTAAACCACCACTCCTTAGACTTTAGCCGGGAAATTAGTGTCAGCGTTACTTGTTATTTGTTCGAACATGCATTGTATAGGTTAAAATAAGTTCATATTTTATTCATTCGTTAATGAATTTAAAAAAAATGGGATAAAAATAGATGGAAGCAAAATAGTTTAGAAAAAAATCAACAATATAATAACAATAAAATACTACAATTCTCCTCTTACCTATTTCCAACTCTTTAAAGCTTGATGTTCAAAGTTTGCATACCTGCGGAAAGAAAAGTAGAAAAAGTACATTATTCATTAGTGTCAAATCAAGCTTGGAACAATGTTTTCTTATCGAAGCAAACAAAAGAACATTCCAATTAAAGAATCCAAACATACGCCGCCGTCTCGTTCGCCGTCGTTCTAGCTTTCGTATTTGCGCACCGCACCGAATGCCAAATCCCTTGCAAAAACAACCATCCGGTGCCTTGCTTCAATAAACAACAGAACGCTCCGGTGTCAGTGATATCGAAAAACATTGACAGCATCCACCCACGAGCGTCGACCTCGTTTTACGAAAAATTGGGCGCAAATATTTGCCGACATCTATTTATGTTATGCAAATTATGACGACGTACGTATCGAGTGCCTTTGATCAGCCCCGAGACCGTGTGGTGTCGTGTATCGGTTGGTAGGTACGAATATCCTGCTGATAGAAATCGACCTGAAATCGGTGGCGGTGGGTACCTAACCGGGTTCGAAATGACTTTAAGCGCGACCTAGACCATCATCGGCGCTGGTTGGGATCGTTTTCGCAAATGCCGGAGACTTTGATATGCGGCTCCTAATTTGATTGTGCCTTCTTTTTTTTTTTTTCTACGCCACAATATACTCCTTACCTGGGGCAACTGGCGCTGTTTCGACTGTCAGCTACATTAGGGTTGCGGTTTGATGAAGCAAAAAACCCAAGTATTTTACTGTTCTATTTTTGCGTTTGACTGCAATCATCCGGAAACATTCTGAACAGGACCTTGAGGAAAGAGCGAATCACCCTGCGAGGTGAGTTCGGCTGAATTTTTTCCCTATTCACCACTCGAAATCGTCGACCGAAAGCAAGCGTGAAAACATAAAAGAGGAAGTGTTATCATATCAAAATTATCTGCTCACAAAAACGAAAATTGTGCACCTTTGGCTCGGGAATCTGACACATTCGCTCGGGGCTTCGCTGCGGTTGCTGTGAACCCGACATGAAGGCGGCACCCGGCTGGGATGCGGCTTCGCACTCCGGGCCGGACAGAACAGAGTAGCGATGACATGTCAAAGCCGACAGCAGAAAGGTGCGGTTTCCCGTGACAGTGTTTATTTTTAATTTATTTTATTGGATGCATTCAAATTAGGTACTTCGAATTTGTTGCGGACGAATTAGTTCGTGTGTGTTTATGTCGGGTGGCTGCGTACAGTTTGAACTGCAAATATTTGCTAATCATGAATTTGTAGTGGAATGACGCATTTGAAATTGGAATAGATTAGAGTTGGGCCAATATTGTTGGGGTAATATTGTAAACAATTACCACGCGGACACAATGACCGTACTGTTCACGGAAATATCGGCAGCAAAGCAACAGGTTATGGGCCCTGTTGGTACAAAATTAAGGTGTTCTGATGAAATTAATCAAAGCGGCCGGTATTGGGGTTTAATTAAATGACATACAGACTGAAATCTATGCGCTTTAACTATAACATGAAACTTCATTATCGTTCTTGGTTGGAATCCAGAAAGTACGTGCTAAATCACTTGAAATGCAAAATGCTTGCCACGAAGGTGCTGGCATGTTATTAAACCCTCTGCTCCTGAACGCCTTGTAGCAGATTATGAGCAATCCTTTTTTTTGCTTCCTCTAAGCGCTACAGATGGCCTCGAAGAACTGTGGAAACCGAGAACCACTGCCTCGAGGCGCAAGCAAACCCGTCCTACGGCAATCAATGCAAATGTATGCACTACTGCATTTGTTGATAAAACAAACAGCGTAGCTGACAGTGCAGTGCAGCGTTGATGCGAACATAGATCATACCTACTGCCAACTGCAGTTTCATCGAGCAACAAGGCAGAAAAAAAAACTACTGCACTAGTTAGTTATCGCGTCCGTCATCAGGAGGGGTTGATCTAGTTCGAAAATTACCAGCTCCTCAGAAACGTTTCTGCTTTCGAGTCTTATGAAGCGCCAGACGAGAAGAGTTGAATGCGATTGAGCTGCTGACGATCAAACACTCTTAACCAACACTCGGATGCAACAGTCGAAAGCTTTTGTTCGAGTTCGATATTGCTGATTGCCTCGGATAAATTGTCTGAAAAAAATATTTGATGGATAGCCTTTGGCTGGTATTGCGAAATTTACTGAGTTGTTTTTAGGGAAAAATGAACAACACGTGATAATTTGCATTAAATGCAGTGCAAACAGGTAGGTGGGAGTCTAAACTGACATTCGCAAGATGAAGCATTGCCCATGGATGTGGAGTGAGAAACTAATTTGGTTGATTTTTGTTTATTTGATTGATGTTTGTGGTTGATTGATGTTTATTCAACGATTTTGGAGCTGTTAATTAAGCAGTTAGGTTTCCGAAGCCATCGATTACGAACGATTACGATTACGATGTCTTAACAATGATCCAGGAAAACTTCAGGCTGAACAGACTCTTCAAATTCAGGTTCGGCGCTTCATCAGGAAATAGGACGCATAGATTTTGCGTACCAAATTCTTCAAGCAGAATAGTCCATTGTAAAGTTGAACCCAGGAGACTTAATTTAGATGATGAACCTCTGCAAACATCAAATCATCAGCGGAGAACTCTTATGGCGATGTCATGGCATAGATTGAAATGATTATTCTGTTTACTGTTCCTAGCTGGTGTCATCGAATTTCGAGGTTTGAGTTTTAACCTAACGGTCGCCATGAAATATGTCCATTGTGCCACGGGCGAACGACGAAGTTCCAAAGACTTTCGGAATATTTATAAAACCGCAGTTTGGGTATACGGTGACTGACGGAGTCTGATCTAAACCGAAAGTCAACTGACTCTGTCTTGTCGAATGTCTACTTAACGTGCCTGTTCGTAGGCCCCCTCTGTCACCTGCCTGGAGTACAGCTGAGCTACGAGAGCTGAAACGAATGCGAAATACCAATCAACGACGACTCCGACGATACCGCTCATCTGAATCGAAAAATGCTTTTCGTTCTTTTTGCGATGCTTATCGGAAATTGAACAGGAGCTTGTACAAAGTCGTATGTGTTGAAAGTTCAATCAAATTTAAAGCGTAATCCCAAGTCCTTCTGGAATTTTGTTAACTCAAAAAGGAAATATTCTGCCATTCCACCGACAACATTTCTTGACGACGATAAGTCGAATTCTGTTGCTGATACATGTGAACAGTTTGCTAAATTCTTCGCTTCTGTGTTTGCACCGAACATCGCTTCTGATCACGAGGTTGAACAAGCTGTAGTTGATGTTCCTGCTGATATTATTAATTCAGACACGTTCGAGATCACCCAGTCGATGATTACTGCTGCGACCAATAAGCTCAAAAATTCTTTTTCTCCTGGACCTGATGGGATTCCAGCTGTTGTGTTTCGTCGATGTATTGCCGCATTAGTTTCCCCACTATGCTCAATTTTCAATAGCTAATTCGAACAGCGTAAATTCCCGAAAATATGGAAACAGTCATTTCTGGTTCCAGTGTTCAAAAGTGGAGATAAAAGTAATATCCGTAACTACCGTGGAATTACAAATCTCTCGGCAGCATCGAAATTATTTGAAATTTTTGTCAATCGAAGTCTTCTAGCTGGAATGAAGTGCTATATCTCTACAGACCAGCATGGTTTTATGCCTGGACGATCGGTTACCACGAATTTATTGGAATTTACGCATACCTGTTTTACTTTGCGGGTATTGACTTATTCGCGAGGCTGAGGCCGGTACAGTGATGTTCATATTAAGATACACCTCACACTGACCGCAAATGAACAGTATCGGACCAGCAGCGAGAGCTTGCCTAGAGCATGGTGGGGTATCGGACACTAGGGCATCGACTCCCCGTAAAAGCCACAGACCCGAAAGCAGCTTTGACAGAGCTGTTAGGGCCACTCCTTACCAAGATGCACTAGCCCGCCTTTGGGACCGATACCAGTAAAGCTCCAATTCTGGCAACTGGTCGCTATGTTGACGATATGAGTCAAAACACGCTTCTATAGTATGATGTTGGACTGAAACCTACACCGAGCTCTGTTAGTAAATTCATGTGACAACGGCTTGCAACGGTTAGATGGCAAACGGATGCGTAAAATCTGGAAGGCCTTCCAGTAGGTTCTGCGTTGATTGCTACGTGGGAATCAATCAGAAGTAGGATCAGATTCCCTTTCCTGACTTACACAATGACGACCTTCCCCCAGTGTTGTTAGTCTCGCTCATAAACAGCATGCATAATTTCAAATTCTCGTAGCTGCTGATATCACACACTGAAGTCTTGCTTGCTCGCATTCGCTCCCGAGATCATATGCACACACGCACGCCTACTCTTTTACTCGAGTGTAGTCCCCTTCTCGCGAGCACAACCAGCCGAGTACAATTGTTTCAAGATGCATTACGACAGTTGCGGGAATGTGCCACATAATTATAAACGACCAAACAGTAAACAAACGCAGCGATGTTGAAGGCCTGAACATAGCGGAGTACAGAAATAAACAACAGAAAACGTCAACGGTCGCTGACAGCTTCTACCGAGTGTCACACAGCATAACTTGTGCGCAATAGAGTTTGCATGCAAGTTTCTGGTTAAGGAAAAATATGTTCAGTATGATTGAGAGTGCTAGAATATTGTAACGGACTGCTTCGATAGCGATTTGCTTCGGCTGGTTTTGCATTAGACTGCTATAAAAGTTGAAGAGGTTGTTTATAAGACATGATCACAGAGTTAACGTAGAATACGACAGCCTGTCTTATGTATTTCTCGCAATAGGTTTGGAAATACACTCAATGGGGTTAACCAATTTAATGGTCTCTCTGCTCCAGATGACGTTTACCTCTACAGACGGCACCGGTATCGACAATGAACAATAGCAGAAGCTATGTGCAGCTATGCAGTTTAACTTGCTGCCGTATACAAAACAAGAATGAAATTGAATTATTTTGAGGCTGTCTTTTGCATCAAATTGCACTGAGATAGCTTAATTTAGGCTGTGGCTACGAAGAGGTTATAGATAAAGGCCAATGTTAAAATACATTCAGTAAATTTTGAGGCTCAGCTGAAGTCATACGTGGTTAATAATGTTTCTCAATGCCATTTATTGACAACTGAATATTGTTTTTATAAATTGGCAAATTTTTGAGTTAGTTTTGAATTATTTGTAAATTTTAAATCAACATGAGGTAATTTATTTGCAAATATATATGATAATTTTATTCGCTATACTGCTTGCCCCACACGCCATATAGCTAGTCACACACGCTATATAGCAAGCCACGCACGCTATAGACACGCACAAACAAACTATAGACATGCACAGATATGCTATAGACTTGCACACGCAAGCCACGCACGCTATATGGCAAATCACACACGCTATAAACATGCACAGACACGCTATAGACATAGTTAGTAAACTACACTAGTGAACTATATAGCAAGTCACACACGCTATAAACATGCACCGACATGCTATAGACATGCACAGACACGCTATAACCATCCTATATATACATACACGCTTGATGGTGATGGCTTCTCAAACCACCTGGCGGTGCGAGTCTCAGTTTCTGGCTGTATTCACCCAACGATATCTGAATTGGATTACCGCTGGTGGGGTCCAACTGAGATCGAAGGGGAGCCGGACTGAAAATGGTAGGAGCTGCAGCTAACCATTACAGCCGCCGCTGTTGCCCGCTACTGCTCCACGCCGCCTTTGGCCACTGCCATCGCTGCTACTGTCCGCCGCTGCTGCCCGCTGCTATCAACTGAGGTTGCTTGAAGAGAAGCAGTTTCTTATATAGCCCATACGAGTGCATTCCCGGCTAACTAGGTGCTCCATTCTGTCGTCATTTTTAGGGGAAGGCAGCACCTAGTGTAGGTTCTAGGTCTTGTTGAGTTTAACATTCTAGCTCATACTAGAAATTTTCCAAACACCCCCAAAATCTGAAGTTATGGCCAAAATACGGTTTATTGGACCTCAGTGCATACAATTTTTCTTAACTGAGTCATTTCTCAACTGATTTTCAATATTTAGGCAGTTTTGGAAAGAGAATGAGTAAAGATTTCAAAAGATTTACTGGTTTGTACTAATATCAATAAAACATGTTGAGTTATTTGAGTTTAAATATAATTTTTTAGATTTTTCTACGCAATTTTTCAATTTAATTTGAAGTTTGCCACCTGTTTTTGTGGGAAAAATACTACAAAGACACTAAACTTTTGAAATTATATTCAATGACGAAACGAACAAAAGTGATTTTTTGAAAATCGGTGAATACTTGGCTGAGTTTTATATATTCTTTAAGAAAACCAGAATTTTTGGCTTCCATCCCACAATTATTTCGCGGTGCTGCAAATGGTGAAAAAACACAAGAATTTCTGAAGTGACCTAGTGTAGGTTGCAGATCTTGTTGAGTTTAACATTCGCTCATACTAGAAATTTTCCAAACACCCTCAAAATCTGAAGTGATGGTCGAAATACGGTTTTTGGACCTCAGGGCATACATTTTTTAACTCAGTCATTTCTCAACCGATTTTCAATATTTAGGAACACCGAACTATCAACCTCGATGGTCAGGTGGCAGGTGGTCCAACTCAGAAGGTAAAGTTCCGAATCGAAATGTAGCACCAAGGCTTGGTTACCTTCTGGATATCCGGAATCTACTGGACTAGGTTTGCCACCATCGATGACGTCAAAAACAGCTTACTTTACAGCTGGTCGTCGAATAACCCCCGTTGTAGTCCTTACCAACGCTTGACGAACTCTTCCGTCTTTCCCTGGGAACACTTTCTCGATCCGCCCTCGTAGCTATTGGTTCCTCGCCGACCCACCAATACTAACACTAAATCACCAGCTGCCAGATTCTCGGACTCCTCAAAGCACTTACATCTACGGGTGATGACTGGTAAGTATTCCTTCACCCATCGTCGCTATCTCCACTGGGGTCGTAAGAAGTATTTTGACCCCGGTGGAACTGCCCGGCAAAAAATGATTTGGCGTTAGTGCCTCTTGATCGGCCGACTCGAGAGGTATGAATGTGAGTGGCATGCAATTGATCATAGCCTCTGCTTCAAGAATGACAGTTTCCAGAGTTTCGTCATCTGGTTTGCGAGCTGATTCCAAAACTGCCCCAGTTTCAACTTTGACTGATCGGACAAGCCTCTCACATGCGCCCCTCATATGGGGCGCAGCCGGTGGGATAAATTTCCAACTAGTGACAAGTTCTGCACTTGTGAATGTCCCGGCTAAGGCTTGATTTCTCCGATCGATTTCCTCTCTGAGCTCCCGACTTGCGCCTTGGAAACTTGTGCCGTTGTCTGTGTAAAATTCTCTCGGAGGTCCACGGCGAGACACAAAGCGGCGCACGGCCATTGTGCACGATTCCGTGCTAAGGGAGTGTACCACTTCCATATGAACTGCCCTAATCGTGAGGCAGGTGAATAGGGCGACCCAGCGCGCAGCGCTTGGCGAGGCTCCTACCGACTTTAGCGTAAACTGGTCCAAAAAAATCTAGACCAACATATGTGAAGGCATGCAGAAAAGGGGTTGGACGCATCTCGGGTAACGGGGCCATAACAGGAGTCCTTAGAGCAGCTTCAACAATCCGGCATCAAATGCAGCTTTTCATGACCTTTTCAACCAACGATCTAAGTTTAGGGACTTCAAATCTCTGGAAAATTTCGTTGACGACAGTCTCGCGGTTGGTGTGGCGGAAGCGGCGATGGAACCAATCTACGATGAGCGTTTTTCCGGTGGTCCCTGCGACTCAACAAGGATAGACAGTTCTTCTGGATATGCTTCTTTCTGAGCGATTTTTCACAGAAGCTCTTCGGCTTCAGTTCATCTTGGGTGAAGGCTCCTAACTGCAATGGTTTTTGTTTCTTGCTCCGTCAGTAGTTGTCCACGTAACGGAATACGAATGCGACCGTTCGTTGTAGCTTCGTCCACGAGTTGAAACGGAAAATCGTAATCGGAACGTTCACACGTGTTGTGAAGTGACACATAAAGTTGCTTTCTGAGCGAAGCTCGGGCGTTGGACTGGCCACATTCCTTCAGAATCGAAGAGGAAACTTGGTCCCCGGAACCATGGATTATCCGTTGAAAGTTGTGGCCCACTATTCCACTTGGTTACTTGGTCGGCGACGTTTAATTTAGTGGGGACCCACCTCCACTCCGTCGGATCGGTGGTTGTTAGTGTTTTTTGGGATTTCAGATCGAAAGTAGCATCTAGGAGTGTGCAGTTTATCAGTTTTGGAAAGAGACTCGTCCACTGCTGCCATCGTTCGTATAAATCTTCGGATATAGTCTCATCCCAGTCTGTACCACTGGCCCTGATGTCCTGAATAAGGATTTTGCCTAGAACGAGAAAGAACGAGATCAGCCCTAGTGGATCGAAGAGCGTCATAACCACTTTGACGACCTCGCGCTTCGATGGAATGTGACCTTGTTCCAGTAACGAAGATAATCCCTTAGCGCGAAAGAATAAGTGAATACGTCCTCTCTGGGCAGCCACTTCATCCCCAGTACCGACTCAGATATTCCTCCACTTTCTTACGACACGTGTTTGCTATCTCCTTCGGCAACTTCACTTCAATTCCTTGCAGAACCTCCGCTTTGTTGGACAGGAAGTGCCTCAAAGTGAAACCGCCTTTAGTGTGCAGCATCTTCACCTCATACACCACCTCTATCGCTTCGTCGATTGTTCTGAAGCTATCCAAATAATCATCCACGTGATGCTTATCGACAATTGCCGCAGCAGCTCGAGAGAATTCCGTGGAAAACTCTTGGGCGTTTCGGTTTTTTCACGTATTGGGCCGAGGTTGGAGAACAGGTTGACCCAAAGGTGGCCACGTCCAAGACGTAGACTTGCGGATAATCGGTGGGCTTATCACGAAATATAAACCATTGAGACTGGCAGTCAGGAAACGGTATTCTCATCTGGTGAAACATCTCCATTAAATCTCCGCAAATGGCGACGGGAAATTGTCGAAATTGACTAAGGACTTTCGGTGGCGGAGTCAGTAGATCCGGTCCTTTGAGGAGCTTGGAGTTGGAGGAGATTTCTTTCACTTTAGCCGCCGCGTCCCAAATTAGCCTAACCTTGTCCGGCTTTTTTGGACTGGTCACGACACATTGTGGAAGGTACCAGACGCGAAATCAACGGAAATCAATTCGGCTAGGAAAGCTTTGTGCGCATAGCCTTTGCGCTGATAGTCAGCTATCTGGTCCCGCACAGTGGATCTTTTTGGTGTTTTCGTTCTGAAGCTTCCAACCGCCGAACAGCCATTGGATAGCTGTCGGAGAAAGCCGGGCCGTCCACCTTCCAGAGCAATCCCGTTTCGAAGCGGGAACCATCCATCGTTCGTCGTGTCGTCTCGCGAAGGATTCTATTAGCGCGTTTATCTTCTTTCGACTCTAGCTTTTCATTCGAAGCGGTTACTCCTGCAGTCTCCAGTGCGAAGTAAACGCGCATTTGCTCGTTCATCTCCTGATCGTGAGCCACGTGGAATTTGACGAGAACTTGAGGGGCTGATTGACTTGGAATACACCCGTAGATACTCCATCCCAAACGGCACTTGGCCCCAATAGGATCATTTTTACCCCCTCCGCGAAGCTTGAGTGTAACACAACGCCTAAGATTGTCAAGCCTGATCAGAAGCTTTGGTTGAACAAGTTCGTGATCGTTTACTGGGAGGCTACGCAGGTGGGGAAATCGTTGAGAGAGTTCACGGTATTTGAGAGTCTGTGATGGTAATACCAAGCTACTAACTGTCCGGACATGAACCAGTTTGTACCTGGAAGAATTGTTTTTTCCCGAGATTTCAGCCTCAATGACGCGCGACTTTGTTTCGATTCGCTTGAAGTAGTGTGAAGTAGTGTGAAGTAGTGTGTGGTGTTTTTGCCGACACCCTTCTATTCCGCAACCGTGCCATGACCTACAGGGCCATTTGCCGTGGCTGTAGAGGCACGTTCTGCACAGGTTTTTCTGTTGCACGAGCTTCCAGCGCTCACCCACGTTGGCCGACTTGAACTGCCGACAATCTGCTACCCGGTGCCCGTCCCAGCCACTGGATGCGCAAGGCTGAGCTGGTTTGCTTGAGCTTACATGTGATCCGCCCGAAGTTGAAGGGTTTGTTAAATTAGGAGTGTGGGTAAGAATAGACCCTGTCTTTTTTTGCTTCCGCTTGTCTAACCTAGAAAGGCTAGCAAAACTTGGTAGGTCGAAAGTAACTTCACTTGCTGCATCTACTAGTACCGACATGAAATTACTGAACGTTTCCAGGTTTACTGTCTGAAAGTGGCTTTTGTAGGTGACCCAGTCCAGTCGAATCGAGCCCGGTAGCTTTTCCACCAATTCTCGCATCAAGACCGGATTTGCGCAAAGTCTTTATTACATGTGGTACCCCTGACGGTAAAAGCAATCGGCTCTTAACCGTATCCAAAGCTCGGCCACGTAAGCACTTCTGAAGGCGGATAAAGTTTTCTGTTGATAAAGATGGGCCAGTCTTCAGGATTTCCACTGAATATTGGTAACTCTTTGCCCAGTACTTGGCGCGCAGCGAGGTGTTGCTGTGTAAGCATAGCAGGAACCGAAACCGTCGCCTGTCTACCGCCAGGTCCATGTCTAGATGCATGTTGATTACCCTTATTGAGTTTCGTGTGGATTTGTGGGGTTGATTTGGCCCTATTACCAAATTCACCAGAAAAATCTGATTGCTGCCGAGGTGAGTGGTTACTTATCATAGAATTGTCACTCCTATCTAAATATTCCGCGCCAATTTGATGGTCGAACCAATCAGACACAATTTAACTGGAATCCGGAATCGATCGACTTTTACTACTCCCTGCTGCTTGCCGGATAATTTACTGCCGCTTTTGCATCGACTCTCTCCTTAGTTGAGACTGCATCTCTTTAAGTTCCTTCTCCTCCTTCAACTTGCGTTCGCGTAGGAGCCTCAATAGAGAAATTAAAGAAGTCGACGAAAACTTGACCTGGTCCCAGGTCAAGACAAAAGCTAGGAATCGTCATCAGTGGAAATCTTTCTCGTTGGCCCTATGCACCACTGCAGGTGCTCAGGAAACATAAACGAATAAAAAAAAATATTGCCAACAATTCTTTGGAACGCACCGGTATTTAAACAGTCCTCGAATAATCGCCGCAGATACGGACAGAAATATTGTCCGAAACTTCACTGGTGAGGTTTTTTCCCTGTCTTGAAGAAGTTGAAGTTTGGACTACATTGTGTATGGAGCAACATATTCAACAGCTCTCTTGGGACATTACGACAAACGGATGTTGGGCTACAGGTAACGTTTACTCTCCGCTTTGGTACACGGATCAATTCTACTTTGGGGCACTTCTGAAAATTTGGTATCCAGCTTAGGCTCAGTGTCTTCCGGCTTCAGATGGAAAGCATAGACCAACGAGTTTAAAGGAATCTACCACAGATCAAGTAGACCGATTGTCATAATTCCGAGGACATGTAAACCCGGGTTTGATGACACAATAATTCCTGTTTTCGTCACCCTTCGGATGGTTAGTTCAGCAAGGAAATCACTGATCAGTTTGATCTTGTCTTCGGTACCATCAATGGAGGTTTTTCGGTATTTTCCGATCATCTCGTTAATCTTCATAGAAATGGACATGATATCAGAAGCGTAATCCATTTGAACTACAGAACTTCCATACTGGTTTTGGTTATGACAGCGGACATGAACAGCAACGTTTTTCTTTGTTTGCACCTGTAGTCTTGATGAGATTATTGATTAGGACAGCACGGTGGTTTTGGTTGAGGATGATTCGGTTTTTCTTAACAGACTTGGTAGAAACGACATTTACGGCAATTCGGAATGGGCTACTTCACCATCGTGGGGTCCTCCGTGTCAGACTATCGAATCGACAACTTCATAGCAGAGGAGTTTTCCACCGTCAAGACCGTAGTAGAAGTCTGCAATTCCCACGGGTGACGATTCGATGATCTTTTCGCTTCCCGGTTGATTTTTTTGTTCCGCCACTGTTGTGTAAATCACCGGCGCCCAAAGAGCCGACTCCACACAGGACCCGCTAGCCAACGGACCAGTGCTACCGTATTCACCACATGCGATGGAAAGCGTGATCCCAGAGAGTTTTCGCCTCATAAAATCTAACGATGTCGGCTGGGATTGAATCAAGACCAGGTGGGTTGGTTTGAGTGGATCACCCCACCCCACAACAATCGACACCTATGTTGGCATTAAGATTCGGACCCAAGCCACCAGTGTGATTGCCGTAGACCTTACCAACAACGCTAGGCCGACACCTCTAATGATGATGCCTTGTGTTCACATTCTTGGAACGCTTGGTTTAGTCATTATTCTGGAGTAGCTTCATGCAACTTTGACTGTCTGTCAGAACCTTCACCGGTAACTCAATCTACCCTCCATAGTTAACCAGTAAACGTAAAAGCCATTCGAGCTCTAGAACAGATATAGATAGAACGATGTACTCAGCTTCTGTAGGAAAATTACTGGTCGCATAATTGCTCCTTCGTTCCCCAGTGAACCAATCCGATGGACCAACCGGAGAAGATAGCCAGACGTGACGCAATCTATGTCCGAGAAGTCTTTGACCACTCCTTCTTTAAGTTAGATAACATGGTTTGTTTACCAATGTCCCACCAACGAGGCTTTCAAAACCTGTCGGCTTTTGGAAGCTCCTTTGTTTTTCTTAGGTCGACTTCCTGCCAGATGCCATTCTCTTTGAGCGACACAAGTTCATCTGTGATGACTGCTTACCATTGTTTGCTCTCTAGTCCACTTACTACTCCGATCTCTTTACTCCAGGCAGCTTAATACACACAGGATCCTCATCATCAGACCTATCTTCAAATTCTTGACTCTCCTAAGAGCCCGTCACCGTTTTCAAATACTGTCGCATTTTTGTCTTTATAGGTCTCCTTCTACTCTCTAATGCCATCATTATCTGGTTCATAACAAGCTCGCGCATCTTTTTCACATTTGTTCTTTGAATTTCCTGGTCGATCCCATCATTAGAAATTTCGGCTTGCTTCACGAACATCTTCCACTCCCCCTGCTACAGGAAATGAACATCCCAGCTGATCATAAGTTTTTTCCACCAATTCTCAGATTTAAAACACTGATCAACGCTTCACAGATTATTTTGTGTTGGCTCCTCGGAAACAAGTATTCCTCAATGATAACAATAAACGTTTATTTTCATAGAACTCCATTGGGTACGGAACTTGCAGCACTGCACAGATCGAATGATTGTATGCTCCCGGAAAAATAACTCCTGAGCCCGAAACTATTATCTCGATTCTCAGCGCCAATATTGAACCACACAATTCACCTAGAAACCGGGCCAAACTTCAAAACCCACCAGAGAAGCTCACTTCATCGCTGCGGAACCCTTCGGTAAATTGGTTTGAAAACCAATGTCGATTTGTATTATTGAACAGGAAGAGAGGCACCGCGTCCGGCTGGAGCCAACGCGTGCGGAAAGCTTTCAGCTCTTGGATCGATTCAGAAAGATTGCTCGAACCTACGTACGTACACAGCTGGCTGACACCACCACCACCGACGACGACGGGAGCCGGCATGCTTGAGGGCTACCGTCGATGCTGGAAATTGCTGTTTTTTACCCTTGCGTCAGGTTGTAAATAAGCAAAGCCCCCGAGCTGAGGTAAGAATAACAGAGGAAGGAAGAAATCTACGCTGACGGTTGGCTTTGATCCAACCCAGCCGGAAGGGGTGTACAACACACATCACACAGCGGGAGGATCATAACAACGAAAGGTGAAAATCGAGTGGAAAAAACGCTTGTGTTTGATTTTTCCTTTCACCTACGTAACAGTGGAACGCGCGTGAACGAAGGTTGATATTTTGCGGTACCGGCGGGTAAGGAGCAACAACAAGTGCAGGTAACCTAAGAGGAATAAGAAATCAATTCCTGTCTGTTGCACAGCATATCCTCGGAAGCGTCAACAACAGTAGATAAAATATTTCGCTAGGGTAGCGGTTCTGGTTGTTGGAAATGGCGTGGCGGGTGTCAGAAGTCACGTGAGGGAAATATTTCAAAAGCTTATAGAATTCAAATAATGCACGGGCTGCGAGCTCGTGAAAATAATGATGGTCACGAGATCGTTCAATTTCCATTTAATTGTACTTAAATAAACGACAGATGTTTAAAATATCAGCACACAACCGCGATATCACGCCAAAGAAGAGCTGTGAAAATTCATTATCCACCCTGTCTGCCATCAAGATAAGGCAGTGCGACTGGGAAATCTCGTGCCGGTGTCATGTTTGATTTGGTGCTGTTTTCCGTTCCGATGTGATCATTTATCGCATTGGAGCCAACGTTTTATTTCTTTCTTTTTTGTTTCGCCGCCATTCGAGCGGTATTGTGTGAGCTGTTTGCACACCAGAGCGGAAAACGAAAATTGATAATTCCCCAAACTCCAGCGCATCATACGAGTAAAGCGCATTGATTTAATTAATCGAATAGAGTGTCAGCATATTCAACTGTTGGTGGGATAGAAAGAGAGAGAGCGGGTGGGGGAAGGTACGACTGTCGATAATTCTTCGCGCTAACGAGTTCCGGAAATTTTGCACCGCTTACTTACGTGTTGCTTTCCGTTCACCGGAATGAAATTTCTATTTGAATTTGCGCAATCAATAAGCTAAAATCAGTGCCAAACATTTAACGGATTCGAGGAACGGATCATAATGTTGAATTGAATTTACGAGCTTATGAACACAGTATTGATTTGGTATTGGATTTGATAATTTGGAGTGGTGATTGATTGGGTGGTGGCACATGCACGAAGATTCACAGAATAATTGGCTTTATGATAGGCTAGGTAATATTTTAACTAGTCGCAAAGAGCTTTCGTTTTTGAGTTATAGGAGTTTATTTTTTCCTACTTTTTTACATGCTTCCTCCGTACAGAATGTTGCTCGATGCAAAATAATTTACTAAATAATTTTTAAACGTATCACCAAAAAATAAGCGAAATCTTAGAACATTTATTGGTTGTTGGATATGTGCACTAGAGTGGCCATATTTATTATGGCCGTATACTCATGATCCTAATGAGCGCCTAATGAACTCCTTTTGAACTCCTTTTGAACAATAAGCCACAAAACTTAACCGTTGATTGGAGTTTATGTAATAGACCCACACAGTACTTGTATTTTTAAAATCGATTTACATGAAAATTGCACGGTTTTTTAATTTTTTGTATTCAAATACACTTAGGGTAACCGCTCCTATATTCATCTCAGTACCTATATTCATCTCATCACACCTTTGTTGATCAATTTATCGTAAAATTTTACCATATTTTCAACGTAAAACTTTCAGCCACTTGAGAAAATCGAGAAGCAAATAGATTTTCATTCGAAAATTTGTAGAAATTTGACGGTAAATTGGACAAATGAGAGAAATAAGATGAATTTAGGTGCACCAAGCTGTTGAGATGAATAATGGAGCGATTACCCTATATTTCTATAACATAATAATTAATTTAAATTTAAAATGATTTATAACTTTTGGTGTTTGTAAATAAGTGTGGATTGGAATGAGATGAATATTTTTCCGGTATGAATCAAAAAGATGCAATATAAATTGAAGTTCCTCTCCATTATGTGTTGAAACACGATTATAATTTTTCATAAATTCATCACCTCGCTCTGTGGCGTCGTTTACATCGAGTAATTTTTGATAGAAGTTTGCTACTCCTCAACATTGTTCTATTCGGCTGGATCACGCTACCAGTGCTGCTGCCAATATGCGCAAAGTTTCGAATCATTGGCATACCCAGCAATATAGATGATATTTTCATCTTTATTGGGTTGTATTGGATTACCTTCCAACAATACAATATTTTCACCGTCTAGTGTTGCTCTGAAATTACGCTGATTTTTTGTAATACACAGGACCCTTTTTTATACGATCGATGCGTCCGCGTAAAAAATCGCATAGCTTTAAACAAATCTTGTAACAAAAAATCATCTTATTCCGACAAAATCTTTTGTTACTTGTCATACACAATGTGTATGAGTATGTCATAAATTACCATTCATCCTATTCGAGCAAATGTCTTATGCGAGAATTCGCCTTGTTCAACCATTTGCTCTATTCGACTTCCGATTGACCTTTTGTTTTCTTCCATATCACAAATCGCGTAATTTCGAGAAAAGTGGTTAAAAATTAACGTGAAATAAAATCACGTAAAACTCACCGTATAAGACGATATTCGATCTTTTGTAGTAGAATTAAATGGAAACATAACCTATTCTCAATATTCAATTCCATGTTAACTAAGACGCTCAATATGAAATTTATTCGTATAAAAGTGGCAATAAAAAAGTTCAGTGTATACCAGAACTTAAGCCGTATATATTATATATCATTAACACAGACAGTGTAGGTAGCTAGCGAAGCGAAAAATAAGCGAACAGAAAAATACGATATGGGCTTGAAAAAATATACCGCATCCAGTCGGACAATATATTCGAGTATCGTTAAATTTATATATGTTTGTTTACGTAAATGTATGTTCGCATGTGTTTGAATGATGAGTTGTTTCCTAACATACGATCATGTGCAAATCTATTTCACTCAATAATAAAATTCGTATGAGAAAAGCTAGATATCACTGCTAAGTACCTCTCAGAATTTAATGAAACTTTGTGGGTGTGTTGATCCTAAACCAAACAACTTTGCGTTGTTTTTTCTTGCAAATTTGACTTGATTAGCATTTGAATAGGTCTGAACTTTTGATAAATCGATATGTCTAAATGATGATAATAGACTAAAAAATGACTTCTCGAAATTGTCTGCACAGGGCTGGGCAACGCGGATCTAGCAAATGTAACTCGATTCGAGTCTGAAAGGTTGTCTGAATTCTTACCATCTGTGAGTGACACTGAACGCAATTGCTTGAAATCCAGTATTTCTATCTCAGGGGAGCTGCTGTTCTCAAAACAGTCAACAACACCGCTATCCTTTACAAAACCGCCGATCTTAAGGCCTCGCTAGTAAAAAGCTCGAGGTTACCAGGTTTGTTCAAGATTGCTGACAAAATCCTGCAATTTGTTTGGCCTGACGATAGAAAATTCAGTTACGGCCGTAAGACGTGACGGAAGCACATCCCTGTCACGAACGTCATCCCCACACATTTTGCTTTAAGCCATTTTTCTCTGGCTCTCTGGCTCGATTATACGTCAATAAGCTGTCGATGCTTGCGAAACAGCCTAATTATCTCCGTACATGCGAGATCATCTGTTGCTGCAAGTGGTGTGTAGAAATGCAAAAAACGAAGAACGACTGTTTCGTTTTGAACGTTTTATGGATTTTGTGCAGGACAAAAATGGTCACGTTCAAACACGTTTCAACACGTTTAGAAGAGCCTTATATTCCATATAGTTAGAAGCACCCAAAAAATCCGTACAGTAACACATGCGTTACAATGAACGAAGCTTATGATCATATTTTCAACACTAGCGCCATCATCATCGGCGGCGGCTTCAGAAAACAATTGTCATGCAATCGGTCTGTATGGAAGGTTTTTCAAAATCTTTATTAAACTTAGCGATTTTGCCTAAGGGCTTGTTTTTAACCGAAAATAAATAACTATCGGTGCCATCGATCTGTCTGGGCGAGGCCTGGGACGAAGAACCAACTAGGAGTTAGGGGGTCAGAGGGAGCTTGCTTGTCGTCGTTTCCTCCATTGCACACGTAATAGCGCACTATCACAGTGGAACGATCAAAATGTTGATTGTTCTTTTACTTTGAACAACTATTATGTAGCTCAACTACACGATCCAAATATTATTATCTCCGCAAATGTGAACATTGCACAAGCCGTTTAGATTTTGAAAACAGTTTTTTCAAAGAACTTGAGGAACGTTGTGTGAGAGAAATACCTTTCGAATAGTGGATTGCAACAGATCGAATATAGAGACACTTGTGAAACCAATTGATGAATTTGTTTCTTATTTTTGTGAAAAGTTGGAAAAGTTGATAACCCACGATCACATAGAAACTCAGCAGTCGAATCACATGAGAGAAGCAAAAAATAATTTGAAAGATGGTGATGTTGTTATAGTTTGGGATTTCTCAGAACTCTTCTCTTGAGAACCGTTCGCCCAATCGTCTTATTGTCAAAGAATGAATTGTATATTTTTGATTAAGCATTCCAATGAACGTATGGTTTTTCGCTGGAGAATCACGGACAAATTAAGAAAAACGTGTAAAATACGTTTAATAATATTTCGAGCCTAAATTAGAAATAACTCGCAAACCAATGTCTTTAGAATGTTAACTGCCAAGAGCTTTCTGATTCATAATGACTCTGCATCTTTTAAAATCATCAGAATATAAATATTTTGAAAAATGTTGGTATTAGAATTTTTATAAAATAATCAATCTACTATTAAAAAAATATTTTTTCTTTCTCTATCCTAGACTTCTTTTTAAAAGTTGCGTTTTAACGTCAAGTTTATTTAAACAAAAATAAAAAAAAAAAATCAACTCTTATTTTTAATTGAAATTTAATGTTTATTTTTATTTTTTTTTTTTTTGGTCAAAAAATTTTTTTTGTACAGTGTATAATTTTTTTATGATGCATTTTAATTTTCTAACAACTCATGCTCAGACAGTTTTTCTATACAACCAACGTTTTCTGGACAACAATGCTTCGAATAAAACCTATGCCAAAAGACATACGCCCTTTTAGAATGTAACTAATGGGCGTAAAAAATCTCTCCATCTGTGAAAAATGCTCAGTTTGCTAAGCCCAATACGTGTGCAAAGTTTCATTCAAATCAAAAATGGTCGATTAAATTTTCGCGTATTTCCAGGTCATTTGAAATGATTTTGATCCGAAGAGGTTGTTTATACGACACGACCGCAATATTAACGTAGAATTATGACAGCTCGTCTCATGTCAATGTACTCGCGCTTTGGAATGCACTCGATTGGGGTCAATCAATTTAATGGTGTGAAGCGTTAAGTTTTAGTAATAATTCTCTGTTTTTGCCTTTTTGCCTTTCTCCTAGAAAGGTATAGCAATCACTGGAAAAACCAAAGGTATAAAAGTGCTCCAAAAGGTCGAATCTAGTATATCAATCGACTTAGTTTGACGAGCTGAGCATTTTCTGTATGTGTGTGTGTATGTGTGTGTGTAACGCTCTCCCAATCTCACTCGATTTTGTTAGAGATGGCTGGACCGATCTTCATGAAATTAATTGCAAATGAGAGGTCAAGTTGCCCCATAAGACCCTATTGAATTTTATTGCAATCGGATTTTTAGTTTAGAGGTTATGTTTAAAAATGTGAAAATCACGAAACATTATTATCTCAGAAACTACTCAACCGATTTTAACAAAATTGGTTTTAAATGAACGAGCTTCTCAAAAAAACCCTTAACTTTCAGTTTTCAGAGTTTCATGCAGATTAAACGTGTGGTTCAGAAGTTTTTTAAAGAAACGTGTTCTGGAGAGTGTTTAATCTTACTCATGTTTCTCAGAGATGGCTAAACCGATTTTCACAAAATCAGTGTCATTTGGAAGGTCTAATTACCCCATAAGACCCTATTGATTTTTTTTGCAATCGGACTTTTACTTTGCCTGTTATGTTTAGAAATGTGAAATCCAGCTTTTAAAAGAAACATATTCCGAAGACTACTTAAACTCTAGCTGTCTAGCTGCCTCATAACACCCTATTGAATTTCAATGTAATCGGTCTCTTGCTTTGTCTGTAATGTATCGAAATATGAAAATCACGAAACTTCATTATCTCAGAAAGTACACAACCGATTCGAACAATATTGGTATCAAATGAACGGGCTAGTTAAAGGTTAATTGATGAATTTTATAGTGATTAAACACGTGGTTCAAGAATTGTTAAAAAAAAACATGTTCCGGTGACTTTCCAAAGTCACTCGTTTTCCCAATCACTCTTTTTCCCAAAAATGGCTGGACTAAATTCAACAATCTTAGTGTCAAATGAAAAGTTTGGCTTTCCTATAGGTTCCCCCGGGTTGTCTCTTAAACTCACAAGTAAGAAATTTCATAGCAATTTGATATGTGGTTCAAAAGTTATGAAAAGAAACGAAATTCAAAGACTATTTAAAACTGTAACTGCTTTGATCAAAACATATGGCCTCAACAAAATTTAAATTTGGTATTGTGCCATTCGTACGTTCCCGGTATTGCTCGAGATTGAAGTGTACGAAATTCAAAGTCATTTCTTTTATTTCGCTATTTCTTCAGCACGAATATTTTACTCCTAATTAATAATTTTTTTTAACTTTTTGCCTTTGTCCGAGAAAGGTATAGCAATCACTTGCAAAACCGAAGATATGAAAGTGCTCCAAAGGGCCGAATGGCATATATCACTCGACTCAGTTCGACGAGCTAAGCATTTTCTGTATATATATGTGTGTGTGTATGTGTGTGTGTGTGTGTGTGTGTGTGTATGTGTGTGTATGTGCAGATTTTTATTTTCACTCACTTTTCTCAGAGATGGCTGGACCGATTTTAATGAAATTATATGCAAATGAAAAATACTAGAACTGCCCCATAAGACCCTATTGAAATTCATTGTAATTGGATCTTTATTTTAGGTGTTATGTATCAAAATGTAAAAATCACGAAATATCTCACATCTCAGAAACCACACAACCGATTACAATAAAATTGGTATCATATGAACGGGCTACCCAAAACCTTTAAATTATGAATTTTATATAGATTGAACATGTGGTTCAAAAGTTATGAGAAGAAACGTCTTCCGAAGACTGTTTAATTTCACTCATGTTTCTCAGAGATGGCTGGACCGATTTTCACAAAATCAGTGTCATATGAGAGGTCTAGTTACCCCATCAGACCCTATTGATTTTTTGCAATCGGACTATTACTTTGCCTGTTAAGTTTAAAAATGTGAAATTTAGCTATGAAAAGAAACATATTCTGAAGAAAACATAAACTCACTCACTTTTCTCAGAGATGGCTGAACCAATTTTCACGAAACTAGTGTCAAATGAATGGTCTAGCTGACTCATAACACCCTACTGAATTTTACTGTAATCGAACTGTAATTTCGTCTGTAATGTACCGAATTGTGAAAATCACGAAACTTCATTATCTCAGAAAGTACACAACCGATTTGAACAATAGTATTATCAGATGAACGGGCTAGTTAAGGGTTAACTGATGAATTATGATTAAACACGTGGTTTCAAAGTTTGGCTGCCCTATACGTTCCCATTTTATTTGATTATAATCGAACTGAGCAACCGTTATGTATTGAATTGTAAATGAATACACATTTATTGGATCGGAGCGTACATGTAAATCTATTTTAACAAATGATAAGTTTGAATGAATCTCCTAGAAAGGTATAGCAATCACTGGAAAAACCAAAGGTAAAAAAGTGGTACCAATGGCCGAATGTCATATACCACTCGACCTCTTTCGACGAACTGAGCCTTTTTTGTATGTATGTATGTATGTGTGTATGTGTGTATGTGTGTGTGTGTATGTGCAACTTTTTTTTCTCACTCACTTTTATCAGAGATGGCTGGACCGATTTTTATAAAATTAATTGCAAATGAAAGCTCTAGTTGTGCCATAGGTTGCTATTGAAATTCATTGTAATCGGATTTTTAGTTTAGAGGTTATGTATCAAAATGTAAAAATCACGAAACATCAATATCTGAGAAACCACATAACCGATTTCAATAAAACTGGTTCCAAATGATCGGGCTGTCTCCAGAACCCTTAACTTTTAAATTTCGTTATGATTGAACATATGATTCAAAAGTTATGTAAAGAAAAGTTATCCTGAGGTTGTTTAAACTCATTCATTTTTCTCAGAGATGGTTGAACCGATTTCCACAAAATTAGTGTCAAATGAAAGGTCTAGTTGCCCCATAGGTTGCTATTGAATTTCATTGTAATCAGATTGTAACTTTATCCGTTGTTCATAAAAATGTGAAATCACATAATGAAAGTAAACATATTGACTTTCTCCTAACGATCACTGGCTAATTAAAAAGTAGAAAAGTGATCCAAATGGCTGAATATCATATACTACTCGACTCAGTTCGACAAATCGAGCATTTTCTGCATGTATGCATGTATAGGTGTATATGTTTGTGTGTGGGTGTGTGCGTGTGTATGTGGTCCTTTTTTTCGCACTCACTTTTCTCAGAGATGGTCTGACTGATTCTTCCTATCTTGGTGTCAAATTAAGGGTCGTTTTGCTGCTTATGTTGCAATTGAATTTCATTGTAATCAAACCTTTAGTTTTGGCGCTGCGTCAGAATGTGAAAATCGCTTTTTTATGTCAGAAGCTATGAACATAGTTGAATTCAAATTAATGAGCTTTTGAACCCTTAAACAATGAATTTCATAATGTTTGAACATGTGGTTTGAAAGTAATAGAAAGAAACGTGACCCGCAGACTGTTCAAAACTATAGCTACGATCAAAATATGTGGCCTCAACATCATTTAAATTTGATATTGTACTATTTCAATATTTGCGGCCTTGCTAGGGATTGAAGTTGAAATTAAAAGTCATTTCTACCATTTCACTTATTTTTGAAGTAGAATACTTCTCTCAGCAAGTTCGGCTACATAGAGATGTGAAATGAAAATCTAAAACTGAAAAAAGTGAGAAATATGTCCAATTTCAAATGCTAATAAATCGGTTAGTTTTCGATGGATTTCCTTCGTTTTGCAGCAATCGATTAGAAAATCTTCTAAGATTCCTACCAAATGCATGAAATTGCAATTTTATCATTCGAACTATTGTACTATTGAAAATTCTTAAGCCTTGTCAAAACACAAAATTCGACCTCTGATTGGTCGTTATACCGCGCTTTCACAAGCACGGTCGGCAGAGTTATGGACCTAGTAAATTGGGAATCATCATTTGGCCTTCATAAGAGCTTCATCAGATAATTAACAGACAATTCATCGGATATTAAATTGAACAACTGAAATTTGAAGAACACAAATGATAATTTGAAGAGTTAATATTTCCTCGTTTTGCGCTATAATCCAAAGTTAATTATCTTCATCTACATGCATAATTTGACTATTATTACGTGTTTGCGTCGCTTAGTGTTTGGCTACGGTCATGCAGAACGCAAATAACGGCGCGATGCGATTCGGCAAGACGAAATCTGTTGAAATGTATAGCTCTACTTCGCCTTAAAAAGAGCTGTACAATTCACCACGGTAAGGCGAATCGCATCGCGCCGTCATTCGCGTTCTGCATGACCGTAGCCTTTGTCCCGTTCCCGTTAAACGATGTCGTATTTAATGTACATATTACAAGTCGGCAGCACTTCAACTTCTCATTTGCCCAAAATTTAAACATATACAATGAACTTCATTCAAAATATCAAACAAAAAGAAATTACAATACTGCCAATGAACGGTCAACGTTTATTCACTAGAAAAAATGACTGACACGCAAGCAGCCGGGTTATCTTTCTTGTAAAAGTATTCTACTTCAACCTTGCGGTCGTGGCTTTGCATACAACCTTCTTGTGATTTTTTTTTTTAAAGTCATTTCACTCATTTCACTGTTTCAAAAGGGCCAAATGTCGTATATCACTCAACTCAGTTCGACTAGCTGAGCATTTGCTGTATGTGTGATTTTCTCAAAAATGGCTAAACCGATTTCAATGTAAATAATTGCAAATGAAAGGTCTAGTTGCCACATAAGACCCTATTGAATTTTATTGTAATCTGATTTCTAGTTTAGAGGTTATGTATCAAAATGTAAAAATCACGAAACATCAATATCTCAGAAACTACGCAACCGATTTGAACGAAATTGATTTTAAATGAACGGGCTACCTAAAAACCCTTAAATTTCGAATTTTATGAAAATTGAACATGTGGTTCAAAAGTGATGGAAAGAAACGTGTTCTGGAGACTATTTAATCTCACTCATGTTTCTCAGAGATGGCTGGACCGACTCTCATAAAATCAGTGTCATATGGAAGGTCTTGTTGCCCCATAAGTCCCTATTGATTTCTTCTGCAAACGGATTATAAATCTATTTTTACAAATAATAAGTTTGAATGAGAAAGGCTGAGTCTGACCGCTAGGTGGATTAATTTAGGTTTTTTAATGATTGTTAACCTTGAAGAGGAGCGTTGATTTCGAATTGCTATTTAATGATTACACGGGATCATTCTAGTTCTCTTGTTATTCTCCGCTACTCATACAGTGCCAGAAAGCAAATAAGACATAAAATTATAACATATACAAAAACATAACGAGATTAACATATATGCCACTCACAGCTATTAGAAGTGGCCAGTAAACATGGCTGGATGTTCACAAGAAATCATTTTTTGTACATCCGTATTACGAAACTGGTACAAACTGTGGGAGTTTGACAAAAAGGCGGAGCTATTTAGTAGATTGATGAGATATATATTTCGTACATCAGTATTCCAACATACGAAATAAAATTTATCGAAGGTTGGAAAATGAGAGCACTTGAAATAAAGGTGTGACTCTTTCATTATGTCAGTGCGGATATCATACGCGATATGACCAGGTCGCATCTATGAGATAATTGAATGAAATTTACAATTACATTAATCGGCCATTTCAAGGCAACTCTAAATATTTGGAAGAGCATAATGAATGTTTTATTATTAAACTACAAAGATGTAACGTCTTGAAATAGACGGTTATAGTTTGACATCACAGCAAAATTTCGACCCTTATTTCGACACGAGAATGGGAAGATTGTCGTCCTTCAAGCCGCGCAACACGACATTGATCGAAGAGATGTGCCAATCGTTTCATCAAAAGTATGTGAGCAAAGAGTACGTCCAGTATCCTATATAACGTTATAGTTTACTCGACTTTAGCGCACCACGATCGTCCCAGAAACCTACTCGGTTGCGTTGCGTCTTCATATGCATCGAACTCTCGATTGATGGTGTTGTGGTACCTGTTGAACTGGGCGTTTTGCTTTGTGTTCACCACAGTTGGACTTGGAATCCATGGTTTGACAAGATAGAGTGTTGTATGGATCGATCTTTTTAGGAACAGACTCAACGTCAACGACGAACGTTGGACCCAAGACGGAAAAGTCCAATAGGGACACCACGGGTAGACGGAAAATGGAACGGTGAAATGATTCTCGAATTACGCAGGGATGCGAAAGGTAAGGGAGCTACCTACAAGGAGGTAGCTCAAAAAGTTTTGGGAAAGGACGTGCAAGTTCGGGTCCTCACCTGAGGGGTGCGACATTGCACAAGCCTTTGAGAAGTAATGCGGGATCACGGTGGTCGTAGAGGCAATCCGCTTCTGAAATGGTCCCTCTGGGACCCAGGTAGCCACCGTAAAGCTTCCATCGTCCGGAAGAAACAAAGCCCTAAAGAACTGCGTAAAGATCGGAGCACCAAGCGGCATTCAAGTCCGCTAATGTAACGCTTAAGAGCACGATAAAGGCTAGTAAACGAGCCTGCTTTGACAGACTTTGCGAGAGTGCTAATAAGAAACCATGGGGTGACGCCTATAAGAGAACTACGGCCAATACCAAAGGTTCGTTAGCCCCGGCGGAGCAATCACCAGCGATGTTGGAGCGGATTATTGAGGGACTCTTCACACACCACGAGCCAAACCCCTGGCCTCCACCTGCTGAGTTACCACAAACAACGAGTGACGGCAGCCGCGCAGAGGCCGAGGATGCGGCAAGGGTGACGAGCAGTGAACTCATTGAGATCGCAAATTCCCTGAAGGTGAGCAAGGCACCGGTACCGGACGGAATCCCGAACCTAGCCATTAAGACGGCCATAAAGGTAGCCCTCGGGTTGTTCAAACGGTCATGCGATGCCGAAATGTTTAGACGAATGTCTTTCCGGATGATTGGAAGCGACAGAGATTGATTCAATTGCCAAAGGCCGGGGAACCACCAGGTGACCCATCGGCATATAGACCTCGACAGACTTGTGAGATTCACCGAGAGTGAAACTGATCTGTCAACCAACCAGTTCGGCTTCAGCAAGGGTAAGTCCACGGTGGATTCTATTCTCTCCGTCACCAAGACGGCTGAGGTAGCACTCCAATGTAACGTGTTTAATAGCGCCAGCTGGGACTCTAGAGCCTACGCGCTTCGGAGTCTCGGAGTGCCTGGGCCACTATACAAAAATTTGGAAAACTACTTTCAGACTCGAGTGCTAGTCCACAACACGCACGAGGGTCAGAAATGCGTCCCGATAACCGCAGGGGTACCGCAAGGTTCCATCCTGGGTCCGTTACTGTGGAATGCCATGTATGACAGTGTGCTGAAGCTAAAGCTCCCTCTCACCCGGAGCGGTGATTGTGGGCTTCACAGACGATATAACTCTCGAGGTGTACAGCGAGTTGGTCAGCGAGGTCGAGTCAAAAGTCATCGTGATCCGCAAATCGGAACAGAAGGCGGCGATCAGTGCCGGTGGATGCACTATCGCCTCGAAGCGATCCTTGAAGCTCTTGGGGGTGATGGTCGATGACAAGCTCACGTTTGGTAGCCACATCGAATACGCCTGTAAGAAAGCTTCCACGACTATAAGCGGCAATATCGCGCATGATGTCGAATAGCTCGGCGGTATTTAGCAGCAGACGTTAGCTGATAGCTAGCGTGGCAACGTCCATACTCAGTTATGGCGGACCTGTGTGGTCGAAAGCGTTGGGTACTTCCAGTTACCGCGGTAAACCGGAAAGCACTTACAAGCTCATGTGCATATGAAAAAAAAAAAAAAAGCTCATGTGCCTGAGGGTCGCATGAGCGTATCGAACCGTGTCATACGAGGCAATATGCGTCCTGGCTGGCATTATTCTTATCAGCATCACTGTCAAAGAGGACGAAGAGTGCTTCGACCATGGTGACACGAGAGGTATTCGAACGACCAGAATGTCAACTTCAATGACCGGGTGGCAGCGGGAATGGTCCAATTTGACCAAAGGTAGATGGACATACTGACTCATACTGGAGATAGCCGGATGGATCGAGAGATGCGCCATTGGGATGTTAACTTCCTCCTGACACAGATACTGTCAGGCAATGGCTGCTTTAGGTAGTACCTGCGCAAGTTTGGACTTGCGGAGTCACCGATGTGCCCACAATGTGAGGATACGGAAGAAACCGCTGAGCATGTGCTATTCGTTTGACCACGTTTCGCACAGATAAGGAGCGACATGTTGGCAGTAAGCGGGTCGGTTACTACTCCGGAAAACATAGTGGGAAGGATGTACGTAGACGAGGGTACCTGGAGTGCAGTCATCACGGTTGCTTCCCAGATTGTTCTTTCGCTGCAAGGCATCAATCGACGGGCCAACCATCGAAATGCCAGTGAAGTCTAGCCTTGCCTTCAAGTAAGCAGCAAAGTCAATGTGTTATAACAAGAGGAGCATTAAAAGTACACTCGCCTTTATCCCTGAGTCAATGCCTAACGGTGGAACCGGGGAGATTTGGGTCCGAGAAAAATGGAGAAACGTAAGAACAGACTCAGAAGAAAGTGGCCCGCTCGAGAAGCTGAGTCCCCTCTTTATTGTATCAACAAACATCTCAACCCGTTTATTCGACTGCGAGCGATACGGCTGGTGGATTTCCATACCTTCGAAGGTTTTTTCAAGAATTTCTGGTGTTGCTGTCGTTGCACTGCGAGTGCGGAAAATTTCGGGCCATTTGGAGTAGGCGTCGACGACAACCAGGTCGACGGGGCTAGCGCCTTCATGTGATACATTCCAGGATGTCCTCGATGCAGTTGATGGATGATGCACTACCAGAAACGTGGAGGAATGACGATCCGATCACCAAACATTATACAATCTTAAACGATCTGCCGGCTGTCTCGTATGGCAAGAAACTGGCGAGTGGCTGATTCCTGTAGTTGAGCTACAGTTTGCTGCCAACCTTGATTGATTTGCTGGATTACCTTTTGTAGGACTGGATCACGGTAGTTTCTGCACCACTAATCACTGCACTCATACAGTTTATAATGCGTCACCTAAACGAAGATTACCTTATATGCAAGGTAGTCAGTCAGCAACAAATTGGTGAGGAGGATTGCCTTGAAACGGTTGAAGGACCTCTGGCTTCCGGTGGTCCAATCCCAACAGGCGTACTCTTTCAGAAGACGCACGAAGTTCTTTCATCTGGCCAACAAATCGTCCATAATAGTTAATTCCTCCCAAATAAGATCGTAATTGCGAGACATTCTTCGAGGCTCTCACCTGACAAATGAAGAGAACTTCTTAGGATCACGGTTAAGACCAACCTTGTCGATGATGTGACCCAGAAATTTGATCTGTTAAAGAAATTAACGGTACTCCTGAATGCGGAGATTAAATCCATTTTATTGAGCTCGTTCTGCGTTCTGCATTCTATAGCTCGACGTCAGCTTTTGGAAGTGCAGCGTAGGTCACTCTTTGGACAATACATAGGGCGTGACTCGGATTTGAGGCCCAGTTTCACTTGTGCTTTGGTGGCTGAGGGAACTTTGAAACACATCAGAAAATCTGATACGGAGCTTCTCTACCAAAGACTCGGACTTCTGCTGTGCAGACTGGATTGGTGTGTTCAACGGGATGAACTTCCGTTTCTTTGAGAGGTCGACTTTCTCATCCAATGAGATACCTTTGGACTGTGTCCTTTTTTCTTGGTTTGTCGACCAGCTTAAATGACTTCTACTCAGCAGAAAACAAAAGTCTTTCTTGTAACCCTTCTTTTTACACTTACTGCAATGACGGTTTTGATAGGAGCGTAGTGTGGGTCTCCACACAACCAGCGGAGTGTTTTGATGATTGTCTTTTTTCTAGTAAACTTCGGGTGATAAGCGATGGCGGTGACCTGCTTGTCGTTTTCACTTTTTCTCGATCATTTTGGTGTCCTGTGATTGCATTTTTCCATCAAATTTTCCAGCGTCTGAGTGGTTCCAGCTCCATTACTGAAGGCGGGTGCGGAAACTTTCGCTTCCAACTAGCCAATCGATCGAGTCCGGATGTCGGCGTTGCGGAGACTACAAACGAATCGGAGAGCTTCAGCAGTGCTTGTTGATTCAAGCAGCACAGGAAAAATGATCATCAGCGTTGAAAGAGAATTCTGACGTCCGAAAAGTTTCTTTAATTTCGTGATAGTTTCCTCGAACTTAAATTTTCAGGGAGTGCTTTGGGCCTCACAGCAGTCACGTGTACGTATCCGCTGGACAGAACCAGTTATTTTACGAAACCGATACTCGCTCCTTCTTCTCCTAGTTCTGTATGACTCGGTGAAGTTTCAAGTGATACCCGGCCATCACGTCAGCACAGAGCAAACTAAATTTGATCAAGCTGAGAGTGCAGGAGTTTCAGCGGTTCTTGTTCACGATGTTCTGACGCACAGCGGTGTTAAAATAGATCCAAGAAAAAACCAAGCTCCTGCTTAGATAGAAACACGATTCAAATCAGCAAAATCTAATCTCTGCAATCTCCAACTACGAAGCCCAAGACGAGAATCTGAATCTGATCGCCGGGTGAACTTTCTCCCCAAGTGCTGCCATCCTGGAAAGGTCATTTTTCTTTGGCTAAACTTTTCCTAAGCTTCTTGTAGCGAAATTTTGTTATTCAAATGTAATTTTCCCAGCGTTGGCGAAAAAGTGAAAGAAAGAAAAACCGGCGTAATGACGCCCGGTTTACTTGCATTGTGGTGGAGCTTTCCAAGTCATGAAAGAGCGAAGGGTGGAAATTGGAAATGGCAGCGCGAATTATGGTGTGGAAGTAGCTATCGCAACAAAGAGGGTGGCAGACGTATTGTGGAGCATTGCAATGGTTGCTCAATTCGTGCAGGGCGTCCGGTTGAAATCGTTTTATCGAGAAATGGTTTCCAACATTTCGATTTTCTCCGGAAACATATGATTTGAGATCGGTACTTTTGGCATTGTCTCCGCGCTGTATTGCATACCGAGAAAATGACAGAGGAGAATTATTCCTCGTTCGAAATCAGCAGCACAGCCAAACGTATGTAATAAATCGTCCATACATGTGGATGGGTTTGGGATTGTATGAAAGCAGAGTATTTTAACCAACTGACAACGCTGGGGCGGGGATAAAAAATTGGGTGGAATAGTACAATAACAAAACAGTTCGAGTGTCGAGATAGAATAGACGAAAAACGTACGGTTCAGAATGTTGGTATTTTATCGTTAGATAAATTTACTTTGAACATAACTCAAGGTAGCGCCGAGCACGCAATCACCTTTTTCCAACTTTCTCAACAACAACAACAACATGGAACCGTTTTGAACGGGATGTGAAAATGCCTAGAGCGTGAGGGTGGTGAGGGAAGACGCCAACGGGTAATGTACTTATCGTCGAATGTTCGGATCTGCTGAATAAATAAAGAGGAAATGTTGGAAATTTTTAACCTTTCGATGTGCTCTATTCATTCACCAGGGCAGGGCGTATTGCCGCAGGCGACTGGTGATAATTCATGGACTTTATCGATTTTCGATAATTGGTGTGGCGCTTGCGGCGGGTTGTCAGCTTAAATTCAACGTTGGGTTCGATATTGTTTCTAATAAAAAAATATGAACGTTTGAGTATTTTTACATTTTCACGCCATTTTTTTTCGAGTGGTTTTTTTTTCTAACTATACATTACAATGTTAAAAAATTATCGCTAAGAGCATGTTATCAATTCAACGAGCGGTGTTTGTACCAGAGGCCAATGAAAATTTAAAAATATATTAAAAAGAGTTGGCATATTTGTTCAAAATTTTACGCGGTGTGTCTGGAATAGTGCATGATGTGCACTGTTCCAGATATCAAAAAATTTTATCAGAATTAAACTTAATTGTAGAGTCGAGAAGAGCGATTCCGATCAGGCAACGAAATCATGATTGCCTGACCTTTGCGACAGTACCGAGTGATTAATAGTTTACTTGTTTATGCTAGCAAAACTGTAAAGCATAGGTTCTCTACAAATAATCACAATATAATTCTCTAAGCCGATTGACTCGGCTCAGTAGGAAAGAACGTCAACGGTATATATTTCCATCTGTGTAAACAACTCGAAGGTTTCGCTAGCGCACTTCAGGGACACGCAAGCTTCCGATTACCCTTCCACTAAGATCAACCAGTTCCAGCAGCAGCACTACCCCGCTGAACGAGAAAAAAAACCAACATGGTGTTGTAAGCCGTTCCACAGCAGACACTGCGCTGTCGTCTGCTTTCTTCTCAAAACCCAGCGAACTAAATTTCCGTCAGATGCACAATCGTATGAGCTGATGGGGTCCGTCTACACCTTTCGTTGCCGGCACAGCCACTGTTCGGATGATTGAACCACGCTAGCCTAGCGCTCGATACCGTGCCGCCCTTCGTATGAATTTTTCGTCTTCGTAATGGAAGCGTAAAAATTTACATAAGCCGATTGGAATAAGTTTCAACCGAGGCTAATCTTTTAATGGATAAAATTTGAATGCCTCGTGCACAAACTGGTAGGTACACCGCGCGCCGGTAAGCGACTTTTCGAGCGGAATTCGACACTGCACAGGAACGCCACCGCCACGGCACACGTGTTGAGTTCCGGAGTTTTCCCTTTCGGGATTTACCCCATAAGCGTATTTTCGACTTATATACCGATATCTGTTTATTTTCCTAGTATGTGGAACTTTTGTTGCAAATAGTTTCAATTAAATTACTGAACTAAGCTTCATTCTATTTTTTTTTGTTTGCTTCAGCTCTAACAATGGCAAACTCGGTAAGTGGAATGGAACTTTTGAATATTTTTTTTTCACAATATAATACGCAGTGGTATTGTAAAACTTAAACCCATTCTTCTTGGAAGCTTCCTCGCTTCGATTAATTTAGATTTCTTCCTTATTAAAAATATTACGTTAATATTTCGGGGAATTGCTCCATTATTCATCTCATTAAGCCGATATTCACGAAGAATGCACGGATTAAACAGCAAATTTTCACGAAATCATTGACCAAAAACAGAATACGCTTACGTACTCTTATGGAATCGTTCAGCATTATATATTTAGTAAACTTAGCTTGATTTATCATGAATTTTGTAAAACAAACCATTTTTCACAACGCTTCCACATCCATCTCAAAACCTGAATCACTGCTCAATTATTCATCTCACGACGCCTCCATATACATCACACTGTTGATCATGAATGAATCACATTATCATGAATGAACGTAGCCGCAGCCCGTCGTAGTAGGTTACGTAGATATCCGCTGTAGTTGTTTACGTGCAAAATTGGTAACCTAGGTAACCACTGCAGTGCTGTCGATTTATGTCAATTTCGTCAGAATAATTTACCATTTTCAGTATGATTTTTTCGTATTAACAGAAACTGATTAGTCAACTTTTGATTTTCTTCAACGCAGTGAAAACAGATGAAAATACATACAGTTGAAACTTAGGAATTATAGAAATTCATCTCATATATTTTTGCTGATTCAAGCTTGTTTTTGGAAATTTGAGGTGATAATTTCAAAGATTAAAGTACTATTAGTGTAGTGAGTGATTTTGTTTAGTGATTAAAATAAAAAGTGGTCCGCTAGTGAGGAAAAAAACTTTGGTTGGCTGCTGAACGAGTCCCGTTGTAACCGTATAAAACACTGCGCGGATTTTGTTTTCTGTGGTAGGTGATTGAAATAGATTAGTTTTCGAGTGCAGATGCCTGACTAATCTATCAAATTTAGAGCTTTTAAGTGAGTTTTTGAGGATTCTACTTTATGAGAAATCTAAAGAGAACTAAGAAGAATCCATTCAGATGCAGATTGGTTTAAGAAGGAAATATGCGTTTTTTCCTGTTTTCAATTGAGTTTTCATGTTGTTTGAGATGAATATATGGGCTGAGATGAATAATGAAGCATTTCCCCTACGTAATGGAATCATTCGGTTTTATTTGTTACTATGCTCGAATTCGCCGGTAGATTTTGTCACAAGGATATTTTCACTGCTTTCGTGGAAAAAAAACTATTCTACGATCACGATGCCAACCAGTTTTCACTGTTGGTTTATTCTGAAACCTAATGTTGAGAACCAGAAAGGAGCGATGACATTGCTCCGGTCTTCTCACGTCTTCACGGAGAGTCTTCGGCGGAGTATGTGAGGATGGGTTATGGAGGCGAAAAATGATCCACGAGTTGGTGTAACTTTATGGTGAACACTGAAGCTGGAAGAATACAGGGTTCGTCAATTGGAGTGCAATATTGAGACAAACAGATAAATTTATCAAAACAAAAATATTTTAATTTTATTTCATTAAATTTAACTTGAATACGAATCATTCCTTGAAAACTCATGGGTCAAGTACAACTTCGCAAGTAACACACGTTGTTATAGAACAGTTAATATAACTCCTCCAACACAACCTTCGGTTATAGATTTCAGTCGACATTACCTTTTCTATGACATCTCTATCACCAGAAAAGCGCAAAAATCGAAGGCTACTAGAACAAGTACTGGTGCTATATGAAGTATTATATAACTTTATGAAGATAAGCCAACTTGCTAGACTGAAGCTGCAAAATACATCTCGAGTACCAATGCGGTGAAAAAACATGGAAAACAAGTTATTTACAAGTTGTGATTGCTAACTAATAAAAACATCGTTGACGCAAGCATAAAACTTAAAAATAGAAATATTGTATAACAAGGCTGCTTTATATTAGGAACTACAAAGGAAAAAATAGTGATTATGGCGTATCGAATATTCACCAAAAATAAACATTAGTATTAGACCAACTATTTGACGCTTTCAATACAAAGTTCTACGTGCGCGTCAAATTTCATGATGAAACATTGCATTTTACTTCTGAAAAAATTATGCGCAATAATTATCATTGGATACGGTTTTCTATTTATCCATCAGTGAAAAATAGATTATTCATTACAGAATGGTTGCTGATTCATTTAATTGCGAAGAGTCTCATATTAGCCCAACACCGCATGAGCTTAGCTCGTAAACAACTATCTGGCATCTTTTTCTTACTTGCCTAGTAGGGGAGGATTGTACAAAACGCACCAGTTAAGCATTTTCGCGATTTACAGCGCTTCAAATCATTTCAAAGCGATATTGAATGTGTAGGATGATTGTAGGATCTATTTATTGTATGTTTGTGACGAAGTTTATTATAAAATACTCGATTTCAATGTCTTTTTTGGTAAAAATCACCATTGCCGCCAAACAAGCCCGTGACCAAAACGCACCACAACAAAGGTCAGTATGCTCCAAAGCAGCAGGCTAATATGCCACTAGCAGAAATCAGCACGCGAAGTGAGAAGCGCTTGAAGTCTCGAAAGTAAAATCAAAAATAATGGAACATGCTCTAAGTTGTCAAGAAATCTCTTGCAAGCTCTTCATAGTGCATTCTGCCCCAATTTCAATTTTGATTATTTATAGGTAAAAGTTGACGAAAGTTAGTGAAATAGTTTGAAATACTCATAGTATTATAAACTTCAAAAGTGTAAAGGTTAGGGGAACCATAGTTTTTGTATTATTTACTAGTCAGTTAATCATAGAAGCTTAAATAAAATTCATGAATAATTACATGTTGGGCAGAGCCATAGCCAATTGCACAGTTTTTCGAGTATTTTAGTCATTATGGCACACTTTTTTATATGAGAACTGTAGAGAAGCTGGGTTTTTACGAGAAAAGTGAAGAATTTCGTCATAAAAAGCCACATGTGTAAGTATTTTGGAGAATTAATAGCATGGGCCATCTTACCCAACTGGTGCGTCTTGTACGGTTCTCACCTAAATCGCAATGTCGTTTCTTTTTTTTACTAGGTTGATCTGCATTGACCTAGTGGAATAAAAAAAACTCGCGCATTCGTGGGCCAGAATTCGCCACACTAGCGTGCATGCGCAAATGTGTTGCTATGACAACATTTACCCAGCGCATGCGCAAATGTATTGTTTCGCGCAGTGCAGCTAGATCGAAAATTGTGTTCGTCAGCGGCACTTTTAATTAATTATAAATTGATGATAAAAAACAGTGCTCAACCTTTCAAAATAAACTGTTTCTGTCGCTTGAATATTAAAATTGTTTTCGCATAGTTTTAACGTTATCTAGACATGAAATATAACAAAACTAGAAAACGTTGTTAGATATACGATAACAAAAATTGGCGTGACATTGGATGCACTGCAAGCGTTTTGTTTTCATTTTCATGGCGCATTTTGACCCAACTCAAATAGTTTGATTAAAATCGTTTAAATAATTTTAATAATATTATGATCAAGTAATTGGCTGCTGAATACTAAGACCAACCAAAGGAAAAGCACTTTACAGGTACGTAAATTATTATTGGGCGTGTTACATTGAACTGGCGCGGCTGCCTCGACTGGACATTTTTATACAGTTGTTATTATAATAGGGAAAACATCTGGAAAACATCTGTAAGACATCTTGAAGACAAGTGCCATTTATGTCATAGTTTTTGTTTGCTGAGCATATGTTATTGAAAAACATCCCCAAAACCAGAAAAACGAGCTTGTTTTCGAAGTGTGGTTGTATTACTGATGAAGAACAACTTCCCACAAATGTTCTATTTTAAGTTGTTTTCTGTACTGTTTTAATAACATCATGAACACAACTCAAAGACAAGCAAAGGCAGTTTTATTTATTAATCAATGAAATACACTGATGAAATAAAATAATATCTCCAGAGCAAGAAAATTACAACACAAGTTTTCGAATGCGATTGTAGTACTCTTATTACTACTGTCATTGTGAATTATTTTCTAACATGTTTTGTGTATTTACCCACTCACCGCAGACGATCAAGGAACGCAACGCACGAGCCCCCAAGTACTCTTGTGATATTTTATCCCAGGCTGCCGCAAGATGTGGTTTCAGGACTTTCACACCGTCATGTCTTCAAGCCAGAGCTGCATGCCACCGTGGGTCGGCGTTTGGCGATCTTCGAGGGCTCACAATACAAGTGTGACCACTGGAAGTACCTAACAGTCACGGACCAGCAGCAGGAGGTTGCCTACCCGGAAGCACCTCTGACGGAGCGAATAAAGCCGCTCTCATCACCCAAATGCACTTACTCGTCCATTGGAACTGATGCCAGTAAGGTCCCAATTATGGCAACTGGTAGCGTAGTAAAAGGATATGAGTTGAAATTTGTACTGGTACCGTGTCCTCGGGCTGGCACCTGCATCGAGCTCCCGGTGGTACCCGGTGCAGTAGTCTCCGTCCCATAAAACCTGGCAGGCCTTTTAGTACGTTCCGAGTCCATTGCCTGGTGGAAGTCAGGCAGGAGTAGGATCAGATGGTCGTTCCTGACTTGCGCCGGTCGCTGGAGTCATAGTTGCTCATAAGGCGCTATGACTGCTTACCCTAATCATGACCTCACTGCTTCGGCATAGGCACCATGAGACCACATAGGCGACTATTCCACCATGGACAAGAATAGCGGCTGGAAGGGGGACCCAATTAAATCACGATGAACTAAGGAAACCAAAAGAGACGGGTGCGGAGGAAGTACCAAGTTCCTTCGCACGAGGTGGCATCCAGCGGTCCCCGCAGAAGAAGGCGGAGACGGATACGGCGAAGCCTGGAGGTGGAAAAACAGCGAGTCAATCGTGTCCACAACAGACATCTTGGTAGACGGGCTCTTGCTAGACAAGGCCGTCAAAAAGTGCATTTACACGCTACCTAGAGTGGCGGAGTTGTCCGAACAACTCGACGGCATAATCGAGTTCTCGGCGAACAGGCGAAATATCGCTGGCGACCTGAAACAGAGCCTCCTACTGCTTCAGAGCACCATTGATGAAGCCAGAAAAGAGTACGAAGAACTCGTAGCTCGAGTGAAGGCGGCCGAGAAAGCGGCCAGGACCAGGAGGGCGACTGCATCCAAAGAGGTGCAGACAGACTACCCTTCGCTCGCGGCGGTTTGCTCTATGGGGCGGGTCGCTAAGCGAACGTGGCAGTCCCCGGGGGAAGCGGCCCCCTGGAACACCAAGAAACGGTAGGTCGTGCTACTCCCGCGGGATAACCCACCAACCGGTTCAAGGTCCACCGGGAAAGCGGCCTAGGTGGTGGCTACAGGCAACCCTTTGACTACCTTAGAGGGTAGAAAGCACCGGGAAGGTGCGACGCGCCAAGATGGTGGAGCGGCCACAAGACCAAAAAAGGTCAAAAGACGAGAAGATGTGTTCAGGTACTCAAAAGTCTTGAGAAAGATGAGGGGGGAAACCCAGCTCAAGGACCTGAGGGCGGATGTGCGGAGTATCCGCCGATCTCGCACTGGCGAGATGATACTTGAGCTCTGGAAGGACGCCAAAAACTTACAAAACGGAAGCCGAAAAGGTCCTAGAGAAGGAGGTGCAAGTGCGGGCTCTCACCTCAGGAGTGACTGAAAATTAAAAACCTGGACGAAATCACCGAGGGGTGCGACATTGCACAAGCCCTGGAAGCGAAGTGCGGGGTGGAGGTGGCTAAGGAGTCGATCCGCCTCCGCAAAGGTCCGGCGGGGACCTAGGTAGCTACTTTCCGACTAGCGTCGGCAGACGCTAATCTGACCCTGAAAGAATGTAAATTAAAGGTCAGCTGGTCTGTATGCTCTGTGAGTATACCGGACATTTGCTTCCGGTGCTTTGAGGGAGGACATAAGTCCTGGACCTGCAAAGGGCCCGATAGGAGCCAGTTCTGCAGGCGATGTGGAGGTGCAGGCCATAAAGCGAAGGACTGTAGAAAGTTTCCCAAGTGTGTGGTATGTTCCGGGAAACGGGACGCCAAACACTTTATGGGAGGCCCCAGGTGCTCTGCTGGTAAGCCGGTTGCGAAACCACGGGCGTAGGGGTGACGCAACTGAACCTGAACCTTTGCTTCGCGGCCCAGCAGCTGCTACACCAAGCAGCCACTGAGTCGTTGTCGGACATCGCCATCATATCGGACTCCTATCGCATCCCTCCCGGGAACGGTAACTGGGTCGGCGGGTAGGTCCAGTAAGACGGCCATATGTACGACGAGATGAAGGATACGTAGTTGCCAAGGTCAACGGAGTGTTCTACTGCAGTTGCTATGCCACGTTGGTGTACCGGAAGGTTTACCCAGATGGTCGACCAGTTATCCATGGAGCTAACCGGCCTAACACCGTTGGTGGTGGCTGTTGAGTGGGGAAATCGCTTCACGAACCAGAGGCGTCAGATCTTGTTGGAGGCTTTGGCAAAGCTCAACCTAGATCTGGCCAACGTTGGGAACAAAAGTACATACAGCAGAAATGGTGCGGAGTCGATCATTGACGTGACGTTCTTCCGCCCAGGACTGATCAAAAACTGGAAGGTAGACGATGGCTACACTAATAGCGACCACCAGCCGGTCTGCTATAGTGTAGACACAACAAGAGGCGGCAAGCGACGGGTAGAGACAACTCTTCGGAAGACATCGCAACTTTGATGCCGAGGTTTTCGAAGAGGCAATGAGAAAAGAGCATGAGGGGGGCAGTTAGCTCCACCCGACTGCTGACCAACTAGTTGTCATGCTATCGCAGGCGTGTGACGCCACCATGCCCAGGACTCGCCAACCTAGGAATGGGAAGCCACCGGTTTACTGGTGGACGGACGCGATAGCCAACCTTTGCAGTGCGTGCCTCCGTGCGAGACGGAGGATGCAGCGTGCGCGAAACGAAGAAGAGAGGACAGAGTGCCGCGCAGCATTCGGTTCTGCAAGATCGTATCCAAAGAGTGCGATAAAGGCTAGCAAGAGGGCCTGCTTCGATAGGCTATGCACGAATGCCAACACGAATCCGTGGGATGACGCCAACAGGATCGTAATGGCCAAGACTAAAGGCGCGCTGGCGCCTGCAGAGCGATCACCAGCGATGCTGGAGCGTATCATCAAGGGACTCTTTCCGCGCCACGAGTCAAGCCCTTGGCCTGCGGCGATCGAGTCTCACGTCCGACGTTCCAGTATCTCATAGACCACAGCCGTGTCGAGGTTGAGGAGGAGGCAAGGTTTGGAATGACGAACTCATCGTGATCGCGAAATCCCCAAAGGTGAGCAAGGCACCGAGAACGGATGGTATCCCTAACCTGGCTGGCGATAATAACGACCCCAGGGCTGTTCCGGGCAGTCATGCAGAGGTACCTGGAAGAATGTCTTTTTCCAGGTAGGTGAAAGCGGCAGAGACTTGTCTTACTGCCGAAGGCTAGGAAACCGCCAGGAGACCCATCGGCATACAGGCCTATCTTCATGCTGGACACCGCAGGCAAGGTGCCTGAGAGGATTATCCTCAACAGACTATTAAGGTATACGGAGGGTGTACACGGTCTGGCAAGTAACCAGTTCGGCTTCCAGAAGGGCAGGTCCACGCTGGATGCCATCTCTTCCGTCATCAAGGAGGCAGCACTACAACGCAAGAAAAGGGGGATACGCTATTGCGCAATCGTCACGCTCGAGGTGAAGAATGCGTTCAATAGCGCCAGTTGGGACTCCACAGCGCTCGCACTCAGAAGCATCTATATACCGGTGTCGCTGTACAATATTCTGGAAAATTACTTGCGGAATCGAGTACTTGTTTACAACACAGAGCAGGGTCAGAAGTGCGTCCCAATCGCCGCAGAAGTTCCGCAAGGTCCTATCCAGGGTCCGGTGTTGTGGAATGTCATGGAAACTGGAGCTAGCGCATCATAAGACGGAGGTCAAGGTTTTGAACAACCTTAAATCGGAGTAACAGGCGGTGGTCAGAGTCGGAGACTGCACTATCATCAAGCTATCTCTGAAGCTCTCGAGGGTTATGGTTGACCACAAGCTCACGTTCGGGAACCACGTAAGCTATGCCTGTAGGAGGGCCTCATCGGCCTTTGCGAAAACGACTTACCTTACCAGTCAGCTCCAGGCCGAAGTGTCCTTTGCTGTTCGAAGAAGTCGTCTCCATTCAACTCGGTCCATGGCTGCTGCTCGCCAGCCATGTCGTCTGCGGAGGCCCCGCAGGTCGTCTTCCACTTGATCGAGCCACCTTGCTCGCTGCGAGCCCCGTCGCCTTGTTCCAGTCGGGTTGTTATCAAGAACCATTTTCACCGGGTTGTCGTCCGACATCCTAACGACATGCCCAGCCCACCGTAGTCTCCCGATTTTCGCCCTTTGAACAATGAGTGGTTCTCCCAGCAGCTGATGCAACTCGTGGTTCATCCGCCTCCGCCATGATCCATCTTCCATCTGCACTCCACCACAGATGGTATGCAACACCTTTCGTTCGAAAACCCCAAGGGCGCGTTGGTCCTCCACGAGCATAGTCCAGGTTTCGTGGCCGTAGAGGACTACCGGTCTGATCAGTGTTTTGTAGATGGTTAACTTCGTGCGGCGGCGGATTTTATTCGAGCGGAGCGTCCTCCGGAGTCCAAAGTAGGCAAGATTTCCTGCCATAAGGCGTCGACGAATTTCTCAGCTGGTGTCGTTGTCAGCAGTCACCAGTGAGCCCAGGTAGACCAACTCGTCTACCACCTCGATTTAATCACCGCTAATATGAATTCGTGGCGGGAGGTTGACACTGTCTTCTCTGAAACCTCTTCCTCTCATGTACTTGGTCTTCGATGCGTTTATGGCCAGTCCAATTCGTCCGGCTTCAGCCTTCAGTCTGATGTACGTCTCTGTCATCTTTTCAAGGGTTCGCGCTACAATATCAATGTTATCGGCGAACCCAAAGAGCTGAACAGACCTTCTAAAAATCGTGCCACTCGTGTCGATACCAGCCCAACGTATCACACCTTCCAAAGCGATGTTGAATAGCAAGCACGATAATCCATCACCTTGCCATAACCCTCTTCGAGATTCGAAGGGACACGAGAGTGTCCCCGAAACTCGAACTACGCACATCACCCGATCCATCGTCGACTTGACCAACCGTGTCAGTTTATCCGGAAAGCCGTAATCGTGCATAATCTGCCATAGCTGGTCTCGAACGATTGTGTCGTATGCCGATTTGAAATCGATGAACAAGTGATGTGTGGGCACGTTATACTCACGTCACTTCTGTAGGACCTGCCGTACCGCGAATATTTTGTCCGTGGTGGCGCGGGCACCCATAAATCCCGCTTGGTATTGCCCCACGAATTCCAATGCAAACGGTGATAGTCGACGGCACAGAATTTGAGAGAGTACCTTGTGGGCGGCGTTCAGCAACGTGATTGCGCGGTAGTTGCAGCAATCCAACTTGTCGCCTTTTTTGTAGATGGGGCAAACTGTACCCTCCATCCACTCCTCCGGTACTACCTTCTCCTCCCAAATCTTGGCAATAACCCAGTGTAGCGCCTTAGCCAGTGATTTACCACCGTGTATTAACAGCTCGCTGGGGAGTTGGTCAGCTCCAGCGGTTTTATTGTTCTAACCTCCTGAAGGTCAGGGGCTGGGATTCTGTCGTCATCTGCGCGTACACCGAGATCTACTACCACTCCGTCATCGTCCTCTGTTACATCGCCATTGAAATGCTCATCGAAGTACTGCTTCGACCTGTCAATCACCTCACACTTGTTTGTGAGAAGGTTGCCGCCCAGGTCCCTGCACATGTCGGCTTGTGGCACATAGCCTTTGCGGGAACAGTTCAGCTTCTCGTAGAACTTACGTGTGTCATTCGCACGGTACAGTTCCTCCATCGCCTCGCGATCTCGATCTTTCTCCTAGCGCTTCGTCTTCCGTAAGACCGAGTTTTGCCTGTTCCGTGCGCATCGGTAGCGCTCCACGTTCGCCCTCGTTTGATGTTGCAGCATTCTCGCTCATGCTGCATTCTTCTCTTCCACTAACTGTTTGCACTCGTCGTCAAACCAGTCGTTTCTCCTGTTCGGAGCCATAGTACCAAGCGCTGCTACAGCAGTACTACCTATGGCTGATCGAATGTCCCTCCAGCCATCTTCAAGAGTAGCTGCGCCAAGCTGTTCTTCCGTTGGTAATACTGCTTCCAGCTGCTGCGCGTACTCCCGTGCAACTTCGGCGTTCCGTAGTTGCCCGATGTTTGGTCGCGGTGGGCTACTTTGTCGCGTGTTTCGCACCGTCGAAAGTTTTGAGCGCATGCATGCTGCAACAAGGTAATGGTCCGAATCAATATTCGCACTGCGGTAGGTGCGAACGTTGATGACGTCAGAGAAGAATTTACCATCGATGAGAACGTGGTCGATTTGGTTCTCCACTTGTAAGTCAGGTGATCTCCAAGTGGCTTTGTGGATGTCTTTGCAGGGGAAGAAGGTACTTCTGACTACCATACCGCGGGAGGCTGCAAAGTTCACACATCGTTGGCCGTTATCATTTGATGCGGCGTGCAGGCTATTCGGCCCTATCACCGGTCTGTACCTTGACTTGGTGGACAGACGCTCGTGTTGGCGAAGCATTTCCTCTACCGCCGAGATATGGTTACCGCGCCAACGATCGCGTCGCACCTTCTCACTTAGCTATTGTCGGATGACAACATTGCCCAGGCAACGCCAACCAGTTGTGTCCATGTTTTAACTGGTAGTCTATTGTATCATATGACTCGTGGAGGCGTGAGATAGGAACTTAAGAGTACTGGAGCTAAGTTTGACGCTCCTTCCAAGTTGTCGACTCACCATTTGAATCCCAAAACGAATGCAAGCGAAAACTTCTTGCCAGTGTGGTTTCGTCCATACTTAGGTATGGTGGGCCAGTGTGGTCCAGAGCGCTAGGTACTAACAGTTACCGTGGTAAACTGGAAAGTACCTACAGGCTCATGTACCTGATAGTTGCGAGTTCGTATCGTACGGTGTCATACGATGCCATCTGTGTCTAGTCCAACATCATGCCTGTCAGCATCGTTATCAAGGAGGACAGAGAATGTTTCGACCAACGTGACCCAAGGGGCATACAAGGTACCAGAAGTTCTTTCTCGATGCTTCGCTGGCAGCGGGAATGGTCTAACTCCACAAAGGGCAGGTGGACGCACCGACTTATTCCGGAGATATCCGGTTGGGTCCGAAGGCGCTATGGCGAAGTAAACTTCCAGCTGAAACAGATCTTATCAGGCCATGGTTGCTTCAGGCAATATCTACGCAGGTTCGGACACGTAGGTTCACCCATGTGTTCCGAGTGCGTGGAGATGGAGGAGACTACTGAGCATATCTTCTTCGTATGCCCCGTTTCGTAAGTGCGATCAGCGACATGAGCTGTGAGCAGGCCGGACACTACTCCGGACAACCTAGTCCGGAGGATGTGCGATGACCCGGAAATCTGGAGTGCAGCTTGTCCAGGTTGTTCTGGAGCTACAAGGTGTGTGGGGGGTTAACTACCAACACGCCAGTGGTGGCTAACTACCAGTCTCCATGTTGTTGGCTAGGAGGTTATAAGAGTAAAGAGGGTGCATCACGCCCAAAAGCCACTCCCCGACGTTACACTCAACCGTCGTTCCGGGAAGATCAGAGCTGGAGACTGGAGGGGTTTTAATGGGTCGGGCCAGGGATCAGTAGGTGTTTGGGGGAGTGTAACTACCCCAGCATCTCTCTCCTAGTTTCATCCCCACACCCTGAGTTTTCATCTCAGGTGTCTGTTCGCAGATTTCCCCGCCACCTTAAAAGGAAAAAAACTACGGTTTGGGACCGTTTGGTAGGGCACTACGACAGCCGAGACACAATGTAAATAAAGCTGAGAAAGCGTCGTGCAATGCAGTTTCGTGTGCAACTAAGCAATGAGTGATAAAGTAATAAAGCAGTTTTGTATTTCATGGTTACAAAAGTACCTACTTTCAAAGTAAAAGCCCAAGTCTTGTACTGTATAAATTTTGCAGGATACTGTCTTCCGTATGGTTGTGAACAGAATTTGCCTGCGTTTGCGCACATGGGCACAAATCCTAAATTATCAAGCCGGGAATAACCCGGGTGGTATAATTAGAGCAACAAAATTTGGTTCAATTGAGCGAACTGATTTGTCAGCAAGACCAGGTAGCAATGCATTTAATTTAACCGATATGTCAGAAACAAGACCTGTATTTTTTGCGGCGGTGTTATTAGGATTCCACATTTACCAACAGTATGAAGCTCATAATGACCTATTTTGTATTCTAGAACAATTGAACAATTGAAGATTGGAAGGATAAAAAAATCAAAACAACGACTCATGATATTTTAAATTCTTCAAAATTGCGTATTATTATTGATAATAACCAATGTTGAAAACTGTTAGAAAGCTCTTTGGCTATTTCTAAACACACCATATTCTGAACTGTAACTAGGTTTCATGTCAAATGAAAAAATTACCCAACAGTATTCCCTATTTGTACTGTATTTGTACTGTATTGCAATGTGTTCCCGTTAAAACTTCCACTCAGCACAAAACTCGGGATACATGTTATCAGCCTTATTTTCCTGCGACCATTAATGGGTTGAGTGAGTTGACAAAACCTATCCAACCGGCCAACGTTAACTGCGATGCGCTGCAGGCGGGTCCGGGAATCGACTTGAGTAACAAGCTCCCCTCTCGTTCCCTCCTCAACCGCCCTGTGTAACGGTGGCCTTGGATGATGATATCATGTTTTCGAAAGGAAACTCCTTTTCTTCTCATTAATTTATGACTTCCATCCGACATTCGCTGTACAGAGCGGCCGGCGTCTCGAGCCGAAGAAAGGCAACGAAAGAGTTTCCTTCCTGTGAAAATTTGTTCACCACACAGAGTAAGAGAAACAGAAAGCAAAACGGTGTAGAATCATGACATAAAAATGCTAACAAGGGAATGAAAAGTCGCACGATGCTTTCATTGTTTCCGCTGTAGCCTTTAGCTCGTGTTCGTGTCGCTTTTCTTCAACGGCCGCTGCGCTGGAGGCAACACAGGCAGAACTCTCGTAAGCATAATATAACCGTCCTTTATGAGTTGGAAAATTGAACACCATCGCACAAAGCGTGTGTATGTATATGTTCACGGGAAGGAAAACGTCTCCGCCTTGTGGTTGCAGCATCTTCGATGTAGGTGAACTGCTAAAGACTGCAGATAAAGGACCGGAGGAAAAATAAAACAACGGACAACTAGCGGTGAATCGAGTGCCACTGGGTAATAAAAGCGAAATCAAAATGCGGAGAATGCCCCGCTGCTTCACCCAGCCAGTTTCTTAGAGGACCGGGGCAAGGGCGGGCGGTGCCGCAATCCTGTGGCAATTTACATTTTGCTGGGGCTTCGTGTGGTACAAAGAGTGTCCTTTCCCACCAGAACCGATAAGAGAGTCGCAACCAGCCCAGGAAGTAGTGTGCTAGGTTTAAAACGAGAGTCCGGCGTATACTTGAATGGGATGATTGCCCTACGAAATGATTGCTCGTTAAGGTCAGAAGAGGGAGAAAAAACTTCAATCTGTTGTAAGAAAATCAGAAGCAAGTTATTTTTGTTGCTGTTTTCGTCATATTAGGGTTTAATAAATGAGTTGCGCATTCGTTTGGCCAAATGTTAGTTATGATACTGTTGAGGATGATTGGTAAAAAGTCAGAAGCGGAGATAATCATGTTTTCTACTTTGTACGAATGTCGTAAACTTTTCTGTCCGAACTTCTGTTCTGGTACATACAATTCAAAGACGAAGAAAAGTAACGGTAAGGGACCGTTCGGCACTTTTGCACCCAAGAAAGCATCTCCCACCGAAAAGTAATCCTTTCTGCTTTAGTTGTGAGTCTCACAAGAGAGATCAAGTGCTTTTACACGTGCCCCGGGCCGTACTGTTAGACGTGACTTCTTTCAGTGGACCCTGTTTCGTATTGAACTAACTGTCGTCGTCCAGCGGCAATCGTGACCGTCTTACTGAAGGTCGGAAATAGTGGTGGCGAGGTGGGGGTGAAGGGTAGAATAATTTCAACCAAACCCCTATTGGAGGCAGCAACACGGGTGCCGTTCACATTTGGTTTGAAGAGCTGAAAGCTTTCGGATCCATTGAAACCAAACCGGAGAGTGGCAAACTTCATCAAATTGAATGCGAACGGAAATTATTGACAGGGCTCTATACTACGAACCAGATGGTTTTTTCGATGTAAAAAAGGGTGCTAATACTGGGGAATGTGGAAAGTGGACGGCAACTGGTGAAAAGGGGTAATGGATTCGAGCACAAAGTAGTATTTCTTTTCGACTGAAAAGTTCTGCAGCGAAGGCTTCGATGAGTTATAATATCATCTGCCAGATGTTGGAAAGATGCGAGCTTGGCTTAGAACTTCACCTGCAATCTCTGTTTGCTTTTGAGGTCTATAAAGATGATCCGTACGATGACCATAATGGATGTTAGTCATAACATTGACGCATGGGACTTGAAAAAATCTATTTCTGTGCTGTGTTAGGATTCGGTACAATTTAAATTGCTGCGAGGTCAATAAATAATAGTAATTGAAGCATTACGAAGTTTGATTCTAAATGGCGCCTAAAATGGTCAGATAAAACAGAAAACTGCCGGAAATTGTAGGCGATTACTTTCTATTACACTTGTAACCAGCTATAGTCAAAAAATAGTCGAATGACCAGCATCTCGTCCATTCCACTGGTTTAACTTTTTTTCTCGCAATTATTCTTCTTCCACTAAATTTATCTGCCCAAGCTTCTATTCTGAAGCGCATAGAAGAAATCGTTCAATTTTCAATTAAGATTTTTAATTAAGATAATTTTATTTCATTTCCCGACACTCTCCAGTCTCTGTTCGGGAGCGCCTTAGGCTGTCTGATTCTACTTGATCAATGTTCCGTCTCTACATTTATAGTGCCTTCCATTCTGCCGGAGAAATAACACCAAATATAATGGCAATCCGGTCTATTGAATAGACAACAGGTACCTAACTGCACAATGCTTCGCAAAAGGCTACCAGTTGTGGGTCAAGGCGGTATTGCATTCGACATAACTAACATTGGCTACTTTATTCACTCACTAAGCCACCACCGGTTCCAAGGGATCAAACGATTACTGCTGGCATTTAAAGAGTCTATCAAGTCGCTTTTTTTTGTTTCTCGAATGCTTTTAGGGAAATTGATAACAAATCCAACCCAGCACTGTTTCCCTCTGTCCAATTTTCTTTTATTCATTTTTCTTCTAACACACCTAGTCCCCAGCTCAAGCTGGCAGCTCACCTATATAGGAGCGAATTCTTGACCTCGACCCAGACCGAGATAACGTCGTCGACCGTCGTTTTGTCTGTTGTTGGCCCGGGTATTCTTCCACAATAGCGCCGACTTCCACTCTGACAGAGATTAATTGTTCATCGTTAGCCGAACAAATTAGCGAATTTTCAAACTGGGAAGCTGCGAGCTGGCATTTTAGGGCGGATTTTGAATTACTTTTTCGGTTCAAAGCTTCAATGGTGGCTGGAAACAGAGGGTGTAAACAATGGGAGTAAACGGTAACACAAACTGTTCGCGGATATTTTGTGTAGTTTGGACACGTGCCAAAATCAACACCTAAATATAAAATATCAACGTTTCATAGGCGCTAAATAGAACTGGTGCCCTATATACGGGGTAAATGCATCATCTTAGATATATAGATAGATATAGAATACCAGGCGTCTCCATGTGGCTAAGAGTAATGGAGACACATGGTGTAAAGTGCTGCCCGATCTCTCAATCCGATGGTTTTCGAAATAATTGTTTATTCTGCAAGAAAATCGCAAATCCAAGGGATTATTATCATTTTATCTCAATTAAAAATTAACATTCTCTTTCACTATGGTTTTACTCTATTAGTTTGTCGAACGATATTTTGATAATTAATATTTATCGCTGAAGAAGACAGTTTCTGTCTATGGAAAAAGCATTTCCTTTTTTTCTTCTGCTAGATGTCGAAGGCGCAAAAATGATATTGTCAAATTAAAATCTTGCTTTATGTATTTCATGAATCAAATTACGTAAAACTGGTGTTAGAAGTGCATGTAAAAACAATATCGCACGCTAGCCCGGAGGAGGGCTAATAGCGGTCTCGATCAACTAGAATAGTTAAGAGAATTTTTTATCGATATTGTGTTTGGCTCATTTTGAATGTTGTAGGATAAGTACAACGATATGCAGTGCCCCAGTGCTGAGTCGAGAAAATTTCCAGCTCGAAAAGATCCTCGACCTGATGGGGAATCGAACCCGGGCATCACACTAGAAGTGCATGTGCATTTTCTGGATAAGTAAAAGTTTCTGAACACTTCATTCGCTCAATATTTTATGTATAAGTCAATCCAGTATGGCATTTTTAAAACTACACCGGAACATCGCACAATTGAAATTGATAACTGAGCAATTATTGCTCATACCGTAGATGGGATTCCATCTAAGCAGACACATGTTTTGCTTCATATAGGAAAAAAAAATTATTCAATAATTTTGGCAATTATCGTAGAGTGCGTAATTTGTGACATATATGAAACACAAAATTGCGTTGAAAAAATTTATTCAATAATATTTAATTATACTGAAAATCTCCCACCGTTTCCTAGCGATTCACGACGCATCATGAAAGTATTATCAATTCAAAACCAAAATTGTCAATAAATGAGAAGTACTTTAATTAATACTGAGAAGTATTTATCCCATGAAATACGGAACCTCAGATTGCGAATGTTTCATATCTAGTATCCCTCATGATTAAGAACAGTAATATGTTTTTATCGCTAAGGCCATATGAAACGTCATAAAAATGGGAAATTATATGGTTTCCGGAAACGGGTAAATCTAATATATAGAGTGCACTTCATGATTAGCCCACATCAGAGTGAGAAGAGAACCAGATTATTTAAAATTTGTTTGGAATATTTTTCTGGGTACTCAAATATAATACTATGCTGCCTTAACCCTCTAGTGCCCAATGCCGCCATTTGGCGGGCTTCAGTCGAAGTTCCGAGAAGCTTTAATAAATACTTAAAAAGTGTTTATAATGGTTTATAATGATTTTATCGAAGTCCGTTTAGCATATATCAAGATGGCTTGACAAAGTAATATTTTTTAATTCTTTTATCACCAATATTTAGTGGTTAATTTGTGAGTTCGATATCCAATCTGTGGTAATTTGTGGTTAAGTGGTTTCCGAGAAATTTTCAAAAAACTGAGTCAAGCCATCTTGAAACTTGATTTTTCTTTAAATAAATCGGACAACGATGATATATAGATCAATCGAAAGCTCTTAATTTGTGGTTCACGAAAATGTAATTTTTAACGTCATAATTACTAGTGTTTGTACAGCAATTTGTGTTTTATTGTTCACGTAGTTCTACGTTTTGTTTATTTATTGACGACGCTGCTGTCCGCTAGTGGCGTTGGTTGTCTTCGGTGTTTGTCACTGCTATACTGAGCGTGCGTGTGGGGATATGGTAAATATCGAAATTCGGGGAACTTAGCCAACACACTTGCTACGCAATTATTTAAATTATTTTCGCTACCGATTAGTAACATGTTGGGAAATATTTGAGTGAGAAGTGGAAGTGGCTGGTTCGAGTATTGTATCAAAGAGTAACTCTAAATATCACGCACATAACTTGGTGTTTACATTTACATAGCCTATGTGGCTTCATTAATGTTATTGAATAGATGAAGAAATACGCTCGTATAATTTGTGTTCGCAAAACGGGCAGCGAAACAAATCGAAGAATTTACCAGAAAAATGATGTAGCAAAATATCTTCATTTTGAATTTTTAATTTGTTGCTCACAGATTACATGATGCCTCGTGAAACCTACGTAGGTTGAAAAAGGCCTTTGGACGGAGTGTTATTAACCTAGATTATTGATTCTGTGCATCAAGTTAATTTTAAGTCAACTTGAATTATTTGAAGTTCATTCACTTAACTAATCTCATTTAAAATTTGTTGAACCTAAACTCTGTTTTAAGCATGAGGCAGGTATTCGTCAAAATATGTCATGAACAACATTTTTCAAACGGGTCGCAAATGTCAATCCGGACGTTACCGGATGAGATATTTGCGAGGATGTGATGTTATGAACTTCCATTCCCCCGATAATTATATGATCGGATCCCGCGAGATTTGATAACTCTTTCAATATTGAAAACGCTCGAAAATACGTAAAAATCACTAATTGCGAAAACTTCTTAAGAGTAGCTATAATTTATAATATCGGAATTATTATCAACCGGTTAATTAGCATTGAACATAAAGAATTCATTTGGTGCATAATACTGATCAATTGTCATTTTTTTGACGCCTGGCCCAACTTGGTTCGATTCCCAAAAAATGCGTGAAAATTTGTCAATGTTTACAGCGCTCTCAGCATATGATAATACCGTTTAACGTTAATCGAGTGATGGTATATTGTGAAGCGACAGAATTTTTTTTTCTTATTTTGGCCAGATTTTTGTTCTAAGTACTCCCTTGTGCGACGGTGCCACAAGTAGCTTAACAGACCCGCGGACAGCAGACATCTTCTTTATTACTTTGCTCATAAGTTAGCACATATGCATGAAAAAATAACAGAAGAGCAACATTAAGTTGGATCCCGGCAGCTTATTTGATTATTTGTTTGAATATTTCCGAAACATTTCTCAGGATCTAGGTGATGAAAAAGTGATAATTATTGTTTGCCATTCCTACTGGTTCTGGAAAATAATCCGTCGAATTTAGATTGCTTTCCTTTGAAAGTACATTTTCGTTACCGGGATCCTTTTTGACAACAAATTTACACATATTCCATTCACGTTTGGCTACCTGTCATGCAAGTGTGTTGGCTAAGTTTCCCGAATCACGATATTTACCATATTCCCCACACGCACGCTCAGTATAGCGTTGACAAACACCGCAGACAGCCAACGCCACTAGCGGACAGCAGCGTCATCAATAAATAAACAAAACGTAGAACTACGTGAACAATAAAACACAAATTTCTGTACAAACACTAGTAATTATGACGTTAAAAATTACATTTTCGTGAACCACAAATAAAGAGCTTTTGATTGATCTATATATCATCGTTGTCCGAATCATCTAAAAAATTCGGAAACCACTTAACCACAAATTACCACAAATTGGATTTCGTACTCACAAATTAACCACTAAGTATTGGTGATAAAAGAATTAAAAAATATTACTTTGTCAAGCCATCTTGATATATGCGTCCGTAGAAATTAATTTGGGCACTAGAGGGTTATTGATTCCGAAAAACCCACCGGCATCACCTGTTCAAGGCTTCTACGCGTGAAATCAATCCTCAAATGCGTGCACAATATTTACCTTTCGTGCTTTGCTCGTCTACGCGCCATCAGCCGGTGTTGTAAGCGCACTTAGTTTGTCGGTGTTTTTTGCTAAAGTGTTACAACTGGTGCGATAATATCAAAACCGGTGAAATCGATATAATTCTAGCTTGGATGAAGGTGAAAGAAGCTATGAAATTAAGTTCCACGTTTGCCTTATTGGACCACTGTGCAGTGGTCTAAGCTCGAAAAATCGTGATCGTCCTAGATTTGACTGTGAAAAATTGATTTTATGTACTCAATGTCTTCAGCAAAGTTGTTGCATAGAACAAGGCCTAGGCACAAGCTTACTTTTGATGGTTTCAGTTTGCCGATCAATCAACCTAACAGTTAGATGAAAGAATTTTTTTTTTCTAATTATCAATATACTAGATAGCTTTCTTCTGCAAAGCTGTGAAAAATTTTAAAAGAAAAACAATTGCTGAATACTGCGATGTCCTATCTGTATGTTGGACCGACAAAACGAAGTTTTTGTGGAACACCCCGCCTTAAAATCAGTTTTTTGTCTATAACATTCTCTGTGGATGTAAAATCACTGAAAATGGCTTGCTACTCCTAGGCACCAATTTGATGGTTCTTTGTGCAATTTCAACTGATTCTGGTCAATCGCGGGCAACACACGGGCGATCAAATATGCTATGCTATGCTATGCTATGCTATGCTATGCTATGCTATAACATGGAAGCTAAGTTGAATAAATGAAATCTTAGAACATTTTGCATTGTTCTCGATATTACAGACAAAATTATAGACAAAAAACTGATTATAAGGAGGAGTGTTCCACAAAAAGAGATTTAAAAAATGTGGCGTACGATGTTTTTGAAATTTTGACCAGAGATTCTGGACATCATAATGAATCGAATGGTGTACTTAGATTCTATGTTGCTTTTTTTAATAACGGTCTGTGAGAGCACCGGGATTTATGGTCTAAATGCTCATTTTCGAAAAATCAAACTTTTTTTATGAAAACTACAAAAAGTTATCATAATTTTGATTCGGTAATTCATCATGAACAAAAGAGAATACAAGAATCACGTTTATTTTACCTAAGCCAAAATGACTCGGAGAATAATGTCTTCAGCAAAAAAGTAGATAATATTTTTGTCATTCTTGGAAAAAGGAGAACAATGATTTTGAAATATTTCAAAACACTCACTGAGTATTTTTTACGAAGCCTACACATTGTTTTGTAAACATTAATTTTTTTTTTCCTCATCTATAGTTTATTTGACACGGCACAAATACAATTCAATGTTTAACGGCGCCAGTTACATCTGGTAGCTTACTTTCTAAAGTATCTTAATAACTAAAAGCAAATTTTTTATCCTCGCTGCCGACTACGAGCTGAAACTAAATCTAACTTAAGCTAGAATGTTTTGCATGAAAAGCACTGATTTGTTGTTTGATGGTTTTCCATCGCCATAGGTAAGCAGCATATTGAATATGTTCCGCTGCTGGGCCAAGATATTACGGACTGGCATATTGGGTTGTCTCCCTCGGGGCCTGAGAGTATCGTGCGGGTCTAGTTGCTGTTTCCGGATCCGGGGTCTTAACGTGTTCTTGTCGTTTGGTTGGATGTAGGCGGAAGGGGATAGGACTAAACTGGGGCGTGGATGGATTTCAGGAAAACGTATATAAGGGACATGTAGGATAGGTCACGGCTTGCCAAGACATCACGAACAGGAACAGCCGACTGCCTACCTTCGGCCTGCAGGGAAGCTATTAGTCTAGACCTGGCGTCACGGTATACAGGGCATGACCAAACAACGTGCTCTATGTCGTGATAACCTTCACCACAGGCACAGATACCACCCTCCCCGAGCCCAACACGACGGAGATGCGCGTCAAATCTATAGTGATTGGACATAAGCCGGGACATCACGCAAATGAAATCCCGACCTACATCCAACCCCTTGAACCACGGGTTCGTCGATACCTTGGGGATTATGGAATGTAACCACCTTCCCAGTTCCCCCTTGGTCCAAGAATTTTGCCAACTGATGATCGTATTCTGACGTACAAATGCGAAAAATTCATTAAAGGCAATTGGTCTTTCATAAATATCACCGTTTGTTGCGCCCACCTTAGCCAAAAAGTCCGCTTTCTCATTACCCGGTATCGAGCAGTGAGAAGGGACCCACGCTAAGGTAATCTGATACGATTTTTCGGATAAAGCACTCAGATGTTCCCGTATTTTCCCCAGGAAATACGGAGAGTGCTTAACATCTTTCATCGATCGGAGAGCCTCAATGGAACTGAGACTGTCCGTAAAGATGAAATAATGGTCCGTGGGCATTTTTTCGATAATCCCTAGGGTGTACTGAATTGCAGCTAATTCTGCGACGTAAACAGAAGCAGGATTATCGAGCTTATGGGAGACGGTTAAATTGTTATTGAAGATACCGAAGCCAGTGGACCCATCAAGAAGTGATCCGTCAGTGTAGTACATATTGTCGCAGTTGATGTTTCGATATTTATTGGAAAAATTCTGGGGATCTGCTGCACGCGTAAATGATCCGGGATTCCATGAGTTTCTTCTATCATGGATGTATCGAAAAACACAGTAGAATCAGAAGTATTTGATAAGTCGACACGATTTGGAATATCCGAAGAAGGGTTAATATTATGGGACATGTGATTGAAATACAATGTCATAAAACGGGTTTGAGAATTAAGTTCGATTAACCTTTCAAAATTTTCAATCACAAGACGCTTCAAGACCTCACATTTGATAAGAATGCGAGAAGATAGGCTCCAGAAACGGTTTTTCAATGGTAGTACTCCAGCTAAGACCTCCAAACTCATCGTATGGGTCGACTGCATGCAACCTAAGGCGATACGCAAACAACGATATTGTATTCGCTCCAGTTTGATCAAATGTGTGTTTGCTGCGGAGCGGAAGCAGAAACACCCGTACTCAATAACAGACAATATCGTTGTTTGGTAAAGCCTTGTAAGGTCTCCTGGGTGGGCTCCCCACCATTGTCCGGTTATTGTACGAAGAAAATTCACTCTTTGTTGACATTTTTTCATCAGATACCTCACGTGACAACCCCAGGTGCCTTTAGAGTCGAACCAGACACCAAGATATTTGTGTACCAAAACCTGAGAAATCGTTTTACCCATTAATTGTGTTTGAAGCTGAGCAGGTTCATGCTTCCTAGAAAAAACTACTATCTCAGTCTTCTCCGGAGAGAATTCGATACCTAGCTGTAAAGCCCAAGCAGACAAATTGTCCAAGGTATCTTGCAATGGTCCTTGCAAATCGGCAGCTTTGGCTCCTGTAACAGAGATTACACTGTCGTCTGCAAGTTGTCTTATCGTGCATGAGTTTGCCAAACATTCGTCGATGTCATTTACATAAAAGTTGTAAAGAAGGGGGCTTAAACATGAGCCCTGGGGAAGACCCATGTAGCTAATGCGAAAAGTTGCCAAATCGCCGTGCGTAAAATGCATGTGCTTTTCGGACAACAAATTGTGCAAAAAATTGTTCAAAATTGGAGAAAATCCTTGTCGGTGAAGTTTACCCGAAAGAATGTCAATAGAAACGGAATCAAAAGCCCCCTTAATGTCCAAGAACGCAGACGCCATTTGTTCTTTGCGAGCATACGCCAGCTGAATATCTGTTGAAAGCAACGCAAGACAATCATTCGTCCCTTTGGCACGGCGGAAGCCAAATTGAGTATCTGATAGTAGACCATTTGATTCGACCCAATGGTCTAAACGACGGAGTATCATTTTTTCCATCAATTTCCGGATACAGGATAGCATTGCAATCGGCCTATAAGAGTTGTGATCAGAAGCTGGTTTACCTGGTTTTTGGATGGCGATCACCTCCACTTGCCTCCAATCCTGCGGTACAATATTTTGCTCCAGGAACTTATTGAACAAGTTCAACAAGCGCTTCTTGGCATTGCCGGGTAGATTCTTCAACAAGTTGAATTTGATTCTATCTAACCCAGGCGCGTTATTGTTACAGGACAGGAGGGCAACTGAAAATTCTGCCATCGTAAAAGGTGATTCAATCGCGTCGTGGCCCGGAGACGCATCGTGAACAATGTTTTGCTCAGGAACAGAGTCCGGACATACTTTCCTGGCAAAATCAAATATCCACCTACTTGAAGACTCCTCGCTTTCGTTGACCGTTACGCGATTCCGCATTCTTCGGGCTGTGTTCCAAAGAGTGCTCATTGATGTCTCCCTCGACGTCTCGTTTACGAACCGACGCCAATATCCGCGTTTCTTTGCCTTAGTCAAGCTTTTAAACTTGGTATCAAGCTCCGAATAACGTTTAAAGTCGTCGGCATCGTCTGTATCCCGGAAGGTCAGATACGCGTCGGATCTTTGCGTGTAGACATCGGAGCACTCTTGGTCCCACCACGGAGTGGGAGGCCGTTCTTTGATCGTTACGCCGGGATATTCCTTCGTTTGGGCTTGCAACGCGGCGTCGAGAATCAAGCCCGCGAGGAGGTTGTATTCTTCAAGTGGTGGATGATGTTGAATCGACTCGACCGCTTTTGAAATCATTTCCTCGTATAACTTCAAATCGATATTCCGTGTGAGGTCATACGGAATGTCAATTGGTCGCATGCGAGTTGACCCGTTATTAATTGAAATAAGAATAGGCAAATGGTCGCTACCGTGAGGATCAAGGATTACCTTCTATGTGCAATCCAACCGTAGCGACGTCGAACATAAGGATAGATCCAAAGCGCTTGGGCGCGCTGGAGGTTTCGGGATACGTGTCATTTCACCGTTGTTTAAAATAGTCATGTCGAAGTCATCGCAAAGGTTATAGATTAAAGAGGAGCGGTTATCATTGTATGGGGAACCCCAAGCCACGCCATGAGAGTTGAAGTCTCCCAAAATCAAACGTGGCGAGGGAAGAAATTCTATTAAATCAAAGAGCAGCCGTTGCCCAACCTGTGCTCTGGGAGGAATATATATTGAGGCAATACAAAGCTCTTTACCTTGTATTGTCATTTGACATGCGACAACTTCTTCGATGCCTGGAATCGAGGGGAGGTTAATACGATAGAAAGAATAGCACTTTTTAATCCCTAAAAGTACTCCTCCATATGGGGTGTCTCGATCAAGGCGAATAATATTAAAATCATGGAAGTTGAGATCAATATTTGAAGTAAGCCAAGTTTCACAATACATCGCATTTGTTTTTATTTATCAAAACTTTAAACGAATCAATTTTTGGTAAAATACTTCTACAATTCCACTGTAAGACAGATATAGAATCCTTCATATACGCAGTTGAATTAGGCATCGAAGGATACAATCGCTGCAAGGAGGGGCCATTGGGCAATCAACTGCTTCAAAAATGATCTAACTGTTGGGAGGAATGCTGTAGAAAAATTTTAATTGGATCGGGTACATTGAAATTTTCAAAAATCCAGTCCACAATGTCAGAAAATTTCACTAATCCAGAGTTTGTTTCATCAACTGGATGTGCAAAAGGAACAACTGGGGTTTTAGATGTTCCTGGCAGTGCTGGGAACTCCTTCTGGGACTTTAAATTTGCAAGCCCAGGAGGAGTTTGCTTCGGTTTTTCCGCAGCACTGTTTGGTTTGTTCGTACTTTTCATTACACTTTGGGAAATCTTAGGACCTTTACGGGGAAGTTTAGGAGAAGAAACATTTTTCCTCTTCCTAGACTCCCCAGGATTGGCATAAGATGTTCCCGCTGATGAATCGTCAGAATCGGTTTCATCAGAGGACAACAGATCAAAGGGGTTCGATGTTATGGTAGAAGTGGTCACGGTCTTCTTCAGCATCTCAGCGTAAGAACGCTTTGAACGCTCCTTAAGTGACCGCTTGATTTTATCTCTGCGCTGCATGTACACCGGGCATGTGGAGAGCTCATGCTGGTTTTCCCCACAGTGAATACATTTTTCAGCATTAACACTGCAAGAATCTTCCCACACTTGCTACATCGTGCCTTATTGCAGCAGTAGGCGGCTGTGTGGCCTAACTGCTTGCAATTGGTGCAATTCATAACACGGGGTACATACAATCGCACAGGCAGACGAACCCGGTCGATCGAGACGTGGCTAGGGAGTGCAGATCCGGCAAACGTAACGCGAAACGAGTCTGACGGAGTGTAAACTTTTTTACCGCCGACGAGAGACATGGACCGCAATTGCTTACAATCCAAAATCTTCGCCTGTGTTTCGGTATTTTTGAAGCAACCGGTTGCGCTTTTTAGGATACACTCGACAGACAGACTCGAATCGGTTATGACACCGTCGATCTCCACGTCTCGTGCGGGTATGTAGACGCGATACTCGCGTGTGAAGAGCTCAGAGCAAGCGATAGCATTGGCCTGTGCCAGATCACTGACCACGACACGGAGCTTGTTAGGTCGGACCTTGGAAATTTCGGTCACGGCCTTGTACCCCTTCGTCAGGTCTTTAGCAATTTGCAGTATGTTTAAACGCTTTGAATTCACTCCTGCCTTTGGACGAAAATAAACAGTATAGCTGCCCTGTTGAGATCCGTCCGGGAAAAGCCTGGGGCGAGGGGGGACTGGAGAATGAATAGGGGAGGGGGTAACAGAAGGGTCAGGGTCAGGGGGGCTCGGGGATGGTGGCACGGGAGGCGAGGGATCTATATCCATTGCGCTAAATGTAGCGCACTAGCGCACTAGCGCCGACAAGAACACGTACCTCTTTACTTCTTCCTTCCAGCAGTGGTTGTCCGATCGTTCGAAGCTGCACCCAAAGCAGCCAGCAGCACCAGTACAGCAGCACCAATACAGCCACCAGCAGTGAGCCGGGTGTGAGATCACTCAGCACAGCGACACGGACTCGACTGTCAACTGATGGGCTTGGATTAAAAAGATCTATTCACGGTGCACAGATCAAAACTGCAGCTGGTATTTTGCACCAATACAGCCAAAGTTGTGAGCCGGGTACAGAACGTATCGACACAACTCACAATCTAGTTGGCCTTTAGCGCGAATAATACACTCTTTTGTTTGGCTATTCGTACACACGGACCGGATTGTAATAGAACGACCACTTTGCACGTCCGTTTCTGTCGAGTGTTCGACGCGGAATGTGACACAACATTAATATTTGTTCACACATGGAGTAATAAAAACTAGAAAGTGCAAGGTTCAGTCCAGGAATCCTGCCGTGTTATTTTACTTTAGAAGAAACTATAAAGTTCCGTACGTGGGGTCAAGCGACAGCGGCCATGCTGACGTTATTTATTCATTCGATTGAGGACTTATGGCTACCGCTAATATAGAGCGTCATATATCTTAATACAATTTATATCGTCAAAGCTCTCATGAGAAACGAAAGTTGCTAGATGCGATATTAGCACTGATAAAGCAAAAACGCGTGCAGGTACTGTTTTAGACTATGATTGTGGAAATGAAATGTCCCGAAATTTTTAATTCTGGAAGGAAGGATACTTTTTCTGAATATGCAACGGAAGGTTCCTTGAGTATCCTAAAAATCCATGGTGTGGCGAAGTGGGTGCGATTGGGAACAGCAAATCGATCGAGAGTACACTGAAAAATGGAATCAGTGGATCGCCAGGCTACCCGAAGTAGAGAAAGCTCGGATTCCTCGCTGGTATCTTCAAGGTGGGCAGGTCGGTCAATAAGAATACAGCAACATACAGCTGCATGTCTTTGTTGACGCAAGCGAGAACGCCTACGGTGCCGCGGCGTACTTCTGGATCGAGACGCCTAGCGGTCCAGTGTGCTCTCTGGTGATGGCGCGATCAAAAGTGGCACCGTTGAAGCATCTGTCGATTCCTCGCCTGAAGCTGCAAGCGGCCGAGCGAGGAGCTAAGCTCGCCAATTCTATCGTCGAAATGCATTCTCTGGAGGTAAAGCAGTGATACATCTGGAGCGACTCAAAGACAGTGCTGTCGTGGATCCATTCAGACCATCGCCGGTATAAACAGTTCGTCGCTTACCGGATTGGCGAAACTCTTAACCTCACGAAGCTGGACGAATGGCGCTGGGCTCCAACAAAGGTCAATAAAGCTGACGCGATGGCGAAGTGAGCGAAAAAGCATGGCTTGTGTTCTGATGGACCGTGGTTCCGTGGTCCAGATTTCCTCTACCAATCGGAGGACAAGTGGTCGAAGCAGGACAGAATCATGCCGAACGTTGCAGAAGAGATTCGGGCTTGTCACCTGTTCCACGATGTTGCAGTAACAGAATGAAGAAGCTTGTGAAGAAAAGCAAACCGACATCGATGACGCCATTGAAACGAAAGGAGTATCTAAAGGCCGAGACGTACTTAGGGAGATCAACGCAGGCAGAGGCCTTCATGGACGAGGTCAAAGCGTTGAAGAGGAGCTCCCAAGTGGCAGCTGGCGACCAATAGAGAAGTGCAGTTCCATCTACAGCCTAAGTCCATTCCTAGACGAGCAAGAGGTCTTGCGAATGGAGGGTATAACGGCGCGAGGATCGTCTCTACCATTCGAGCTTAGGTTCCCAATTATTCTGCCGAAGAAACATCCGGTGACCGACCAGCTACTCGAGCACTATCACCAGCAACTTGCCCACGGGAACGTAAGAACTGCCGTCAATGAACTGCGACAGCAATTCTACTGTAGTTAAGGATCTTGGTGTGTTCTTAGATTCTCAAATGTCCTTTAGAGATCACTACACGAGCATAATTGCACAAGCGAATAGGAACCTAGGGTTAAAAATTCGATTCGCCAAAGAATTTTCAGACCCATATTGCCTGCGTTCATTATATTTTTCCCTGGTGCGGTCGGTGCTAGAAACATCTGCTGTTGTTTGGTGCCCCAATGCGGAGATTTGGAAAAACAGAATTGAGTCAGTGCAAAGCCGGTTCATCCGTTATGCACTACGTACTCTACCATGGAGTAACCCGAGTGAGCTTCCTCCATACATTGATCGCTGCCGTTTACTGGATATGGACACTTTAGCAAACAGGAGAAATATATCGAGAGCTGTTTTTGTGGGAAAACTTTTCGCTGGACAAATTGATGCCCCGGCCATTCTTTCTCAACTCAACATCTATGTGCCTGCGAGAAGCCTGAGATCATGGAACTTTCTACGACTTGACTACCAACGTACTAACTACGGCCAGAACGAACCTATAAGGGCAATGTGTGACGTATTCAAGAGATTTTTTGACTATTTTGACTTCAATGTAACCATAGACGTTTTCAAGAATAGGTTAAGACGACTCATGTAGTGCATAAGATAGTTTAAAAATGTTTCATGTGCTTGTTAGATAGTTTGTATTGCTGGAAATCTGTTTGTTAATGTTGCACTTTGTTCTTTGTTTGTTATTGTTAGTGAATCAACATTTCATTAAGACCACTGCGGGTCAGATGGAAATAAATAAATAATAATAATAATAATAATAATAATAATTAAAACAGATCGGGAAGGCATGCGTCTGGTGTGAAGTGAAGAAGTGTCAGCCGCAGAACCCACGCATGGCCCCGCTCCTGAAGTCACGTGTCACGCCGAATTTGCCACCGTTCAGCCACACCGGTGTAGATTATTGTGGACCGTTTACGGTAACCGTCGGACGTAGATCGGAGAAGAGATACATCTGTTTATTTACCTGCATGTCAACTAGGGCTGTCCACCTTGAAATAGCTCACACCTTGACGACACAATCGTGTCTAATGGCTATCCGACGTTTCGTGTGTCGTATAGGCAAGCCGTTGGAGTTCTACTCCGATAACGGGACGAACTTCCAAGCAGCCAGCAAAGAAGTCATGAAGCAGATAGCGATGGATCTTGAAGACGCCTTCGCCGATGCCAGAACTCGGTGGAACTACAACCCACCAAGCGCACCTCACATGGGCGGGGTCTGGGAGCGGTTGGTTCGCTCTCTCAAGACTGCACTGAGCGTTATCAACGGCGGGCGAAAGCTGACCGATGAAATTCTGATGACTACACTTGCGGTAGCGGAAGACTTGATCAACTCGTGCCCTCTAACGTACGTATCATTGGAGCCAGGAGTATATGAAGCCCTGACGCCGAATCACTTCATTCGGGGCGTCGGCGCACAGGTGGAACATGCCGTTCAACCAACAAGCGAAGCAGAAGCTCTACGTGATCGTTACAAGCAGTCGCAATCACTAGCGGACGCAGTCGCAATCACTGTGGAAACGGTGGGTCAACGAGTACTTGCCGTCCATCAACCAGAGGACGAAGTGGCATTCGGAGTCACCGCCCTTAAGCCGTGGGGACTTAGTCTACGTAGCTGATGATACCATACGGAAGAACTGGGTACGTGGCATCGTCATCGAAACCATCCTAGGCACGGATGAAAGGATCAGGCAGGCGATAGTCAGGACTGCTAAGGGTGAGTGCAGGCGGCCAGTTGTGAAGCTCGCGGCGCTGGAAGTCCAGGATCGTAAATCTGGATTGGAGGCATCCCCACCAGAGTTACGAGGAGGTGGTATGTGCGCACCTACGAGCAATGAAAACAATCCTTGCGAAGAATCATACCCCGAGCTGATGGACTTTGATATCAAACGTCAACGGGATGGTGAGTGAGTGAGTAGGTAGACAAATAGAAGGTATAGAATGAGAAATGATCGGTGAGGGTAATAAATGTAAACAATGATAAATCAGATTAGAATAGGTTTGATAGAAATAAAAAAGTAATCTGGAAAGAGCTAAAACGTGGTGCATTTCGAAGAATAAGTGTTTTTTTTTTGAGATATATTTTATAGTTTATGGTGGTGCAGGGAATGAATTTGGATCTAATAGAAATCCCACCGGTTTTTAAAGTGAGTTTTAAATTATTTGTGCGGTGAAAATTATCATGGTTCATGGAATAATTCTCAAAGTAATTCCAATGGAAAAAATTTTATTCAATGATTGTTCTTCAGGATACTATTCTATTTTGACTCCGAACAGTCCTATATGCTTTTCTTCTGTAGGAAACCCATCAACAATTGATTTGGTGCTAACAGATCAAAGTCATGTATGTAGTGATTTGATCACACATGCTGACTTTGATTCTGACCATCTTCCAATAACTTTTTCTTTATCACATGAATCAGTTTTAAACCCTATGAGCTCTGTTTTTAATTATAACAAGGCTAATTGGGAAAGATACAAAACTCATATTGAGAGAAATCTCAATAATGAGCTTGATTTGCAAAACGAAGTGAATATTGATTTCGCTTTGGAAGCATTAAAATGTGCAATTGTTGATGCCAGGAACTATTGTGTTCCAAAGACTCAAGTGAAATTTGATTCACCAATAATTGACGATCTTCAACTTCTAATTCGTTTGAAAAATGTCTGCAGACGTCAATATCAACGTTCTCGTGACCCTGTTTTTAAAACTATTTATAAAGATTTATAGAAAGAGATTAAACATAGATTTACTTTTCTGAGAAATCGAAATTCTGAGACTAAAGTAGAAAAATTTAAACCATATTCAAAACCATTTTGGAAGCTGTCGAAGATTCTTAAGAAACCTTCAAAGCCTATTCCAGTTTTAAAAGATGGTGAACGTTTTCTTGTATCCAATGAACAAAAGGCTCAAAGACTTGCTCAGCAGTTTGAGAGTGTTCATAACTCAAATTTGAATTTTGTGAGTCCAATTGAAAATGGAGTCACACGTCAATTTGATTTAATTTCTTCCCAGAATTTTTTACCTGCAGAAATAATTGAAACTAACTTGAATGAGATTAAATCAATTATTAAAAATTTCAAATATATGAAAGCACCTGGTGACGATGGAATCTTTAATATACTAATCAAACATCTCCCTGAGAGCACAATGGAATTTTTAGTGAAAATTTTCAATTGCTGCTTCAAAATTGCATATTTTCCCAAATTATGGAAAAATGCAAAAATTACTCCCATTTTAAAACCGGATAAGAACCCAGCTGAAGTTTCAAGTTATCGACCAATCAGTTTGCTTCCTTCAATAAGTAAACTGTTTGAGAGAATTATTCTTAACAGAATGATGTCACACATCAACGAAAATTCAATTTTTGCAAATGAACAGTTTGGATTTCGCCATGGGCATTCCACAACTCATCAATTGCTCAGAGTTACTAATATGATACGAGCTAACAAATCTGAAGGTTATTCCACTGGAGCTGGTCTTTTAGACATAGAAAAAGCATTTGACAGTGTTTGGCATAAAGGTTTGATTGCGAAATTGCAAACTTTTAATTTTCCAATTTTCCTAATCAAAATTTAAGAAAATTATCTTACTGATCGAACTCTGCAGGTTGTCTATCAGAATTCAAAATCTGATAGATTTCCTGTCAGAGCAGGTGTGCCTCAAGGTTCTGTCTTAGGGCCAGTCCTGTATAACATATTCACTTCCAGATCTTGCCTCCAGGATGCACAAAGTCATTGTTTTGCGATGACACAAGCACTTCCGTAAAAGGAAAATGTCTTCGTGTCATATGCAGTCGATTGCAGAGAAGTTTAGATATTTTTTCTTCCTACTTGCAAAAGTGGAAAATCTCTCCCAATGCTTCTAAAACTCAAATGATAATTTTTCCGCATAAGCCTAGGGCTTCTTTCCTCAAGCCAAACAATAATCACGTTGTCAAGATGAATGGGGTTATTTTAAGTTGGTCCGACAAGGTTAAGTACTTGGGACTAATTTATGAAAAAAAAACTTATTTTCAAAGATCACATTGAGAGTATACAAGCCAACTGCATCAAATATACGAGATGTTTATATCCTCTTATTAACAGGAATTCTAAACTTTGTTTAAAGAACAAACTTTTGATTTACAAACAAATTTTTAGACCAGCAATGCTTTATGCTGTACCGATCTGGTCAAGTTGCTGTTCAACAAGGAAGAAAACGCTCCAAAGGATTCAGAATAAAATTCTGAGAATGATTTTGAAGCGTCCTACTTGGTTTGGTACACTCGAATTACATAGACTTACTGGTGTTGAACCATTGGAAGCTATGTCAAATAAAATTATAAACAATTTTCGACAAAAATCGTTGCAATTCTCAATTGCTACGATAAGCTCTTTTAATAGCCAATAAGTAAGCATTTAAGTCGGTTGTAAGTTTACTTTCCTTTCTTGACAAGTAGGTTTAAATCCCTACGAATGATAAGTCCGAATTGCGAAAGCAAACAAATCCTACAATTAAAATTACAAATTACTAACAGTGTTGAGAAGCCACCATTTGTGATTGGACACACATAATCATTTCTTACTAATATTTATCATAAATACTTAAGCTACTAACAAATACCTCTCTTAAAAAAAAACTCAATTGTCACGGATACGTGATCATTCGAGCTATTGAGTCCACTGTTTCAGCATCACACTGCAAACATTTTCTCGAAATAATTGTTAGCGGTTGACAATGAAGAAGTACCAGTAGAGGTTTACGTTTAAATGATTTCATTCTCATATAATTTTTGATAGAGTGCACTTGCAATCCTTGCGAACGAAATTCTTTAAAATATACATATTGAATAAATAATTCAATAGATTGTAGGAATAATCACGAAGAAGCATCCAACTATTCAACTGATTATATTTCGAAACCTAAACCAACCAAAATTATGTATTGAGACGAGAGTTGACGTGGACCATTGCCTTGTGAGTTTGAAGTTGGATCGGTTATGCAATTCGATTATTATACTTTAATATACATTTCGAGTGTTTCGTCATGATACACAGGAGACTGCATAAGTTGTTTAAAATTGGTTCCTCACCCTCTGTATAACTTTGCAATATATATTTTATAATTTTTGTAAAAGCCATAATGTAGCAATTCTTAGTTTCACAAACTTTATTATTGACAATGAACTTACTATAAATATAGTTACAAATATTTTTTCTCTGTCTGTAGGGAAGGTGCAATAAATTAGCATATTATGTGAAAAGTTATATGACTTAGAAGAAAATATCCCTTTAGTTTAGTGATCTAGTAAAGGTATCTTCCGATTCTTTATCAAATACAGAATTCCGATGACCAGCTCGAAAAAGAAAAAGATGGTGACGACTGACAATCTACGGAGAGATGGAGGGGGGAGAAGAATCTTCTCCGTTCGAACTTTCCTACATCAATCACCGCAAAACTTATTTGCGATTATTGCTGCTAATGTCATTGCACTGTAAATACGATGGCCCCCGTCGAAGGCCCTCGCCCTGTGCCCTGTGCCTGCAAGGATCGAACGTATCTGTTAACCGTGCTAAACAAACGCCAGTACTAATCAATCAAGCTAGAAAGAAGAAAAAAAAACTGACTGCCATGGAAAATCGATCCAAGTCAGGAGACGACCGTTCGTCGTTGCAGCATTGCCACCGACCCCGATGATGCCTTCTCGTGGCCCGGAAAGCGAGCTTCGGTTGTTGCTTCGAATCCAAAGCGCCACCGGCGGTAAATCATTTCTCTGTTGAAGGGAAAGGCCAACATCGGCAGCAAAGGAAACGAAAGCAGGCGCGGACCGGTGTGGCAGACAGGTGGCAAAGTTTCGCTGAAGGGCTTCTGCTTTCGCTTAATCACCTTCCCACCCGTCAGCAGCGGCGGTGTGCAGGTCTCCAAGGACACGAAGCGATTGTGTAGCGTCTTTGCCTTTAGGTTCTGTTCTGTTTGAATAAAAGCTATTATCAACCGCCAACGCGTCCTTCGCCTTCCCTGCCCCCGGCCCGGTCCAGTTTGATGTTTACCACTATCGCCGTCATCATCATCATAATCATCGTTCCTTCGCTTGGGTGTTTTGATGCCGTTCGACTCCTTCGCCGTTCGGTGTTTCCCATCAAACTGAGGTAGTTTAGCTACTAATTTTCCTCTAATTATTAATAATTAATTTCCAACACCGCACCACTTTGGGGATGCCGCAGGCTTTTCTCGAAGCCTGTCTCGCTGGAAAACTGAGGCCAATACCTTTGCCCCCTAAAGAGGGCGGGGTGTCCCCAGTGTTTTGGTTCTTGAACTAATATTTTGCTTGGCTGCCAGGTATGACCTGATGCATGTTTCACCTGGCGTTGCTTCATCGCCGCATTCTGCTTTCACTAGCAGAGCTATTCACACGTGACCTTATTCCGTACACAGTCCTGGCGGCATTGGCAGCGGAAACATCAAGCAGTGTCAAGACTGAAAACAAACAGTGAACGGGTTTCGGTGCGGCCACGAGCCCAAGGGATTTTACTTGCCGCTGATAGTGGTGGAATTACATTTGCGCAAATATACTTAGGAGGAACCGACATCAACCCACACAGTGACATGCACATCAAGCGTGGGAATGATTGGTGATGAAGCAAAAGTTTCATATGGTAATTATTCACTCTATGTTAAGTTGAAACAGCTGAACGAACAGCTTGCGGGCGGGCTAGGTTTCGTTTCCCGTAGAAAACTTCTTGGCTTCAAATTACAGAAGTATCAAATTCAGTACTGTCTGTATGAAAGGTGGTGTCAATGTTGGATCCACCGTTTGCGTTTGTGCTTTGATTTGAACAAAAGAGCGTGAAAGAGCTCAAAGCTTTCATGTTTGTCTGCTGCGTGTTTCGAATGAAGATTTAGGCATATCGCATGTCAAATTTCAACGTAGATAACCAGCTGTAAATAGCAGAGCTTTGAATAGTTGCTTCGCGGAAAGCAGGTCGATTGTTGGACTTAGTTTACTTTTGGCTTTTGGTCTTCGACGGATTTCGATGGATTCGCTGCTGCTTAAGACAAGGGCACATTTCTGAAATGTAAAGTTGGGAAACGTCAGCCAAGCAATTTATTCTATATTCGGAAAACTCCTTCTGCCCTGCTTTGGCATAGCGTGACCGGGTGACACTCGTAAGTTTCACCTCGACCTCCATTAGATTGATAATCAATCTCTCGGAAAAATGAAAATTTTCCACATGGGCTTCACCCTCTAGACTCTCTCACCTCACCCACGCTAGCAAGTCAAAAGTAAAAGTATACAAATCTGCCACCTACCATAGTGTCGAAAAAGTACCTTACCTTTCCGTAACAGTCGTAAGAAAGAGATGCAGAGGTAACCTCGTAAAAACTACTGAACCGATGGACATGAAAATTTTTTTGAATTAGTTCTTTCGGGCCGGGAAAGATTCTTATGATAGCTTGAGATCCTCCCTCCTCTGCAAGGTAGGGCCTCCATATAACAAAACACATGATTTTGTATAACTCGAGAAATAATCGAGCAAATGAAGCCAAACTTGATACGTTCATGTACTAAGAAGAAAGAAATATTTTGGTGGTAGTCTGATACCCCCCTTTCTGCTCTGGAAGGGAGGGCTTCCATACAAAGGAAACACTAACGTTTGTGGTAAAAAGTGGACTTTTTTCAGATGGTGATGAAAAAAAAAGATAATTGAATTGGATAAATTTCCCATTAATGGTGATTATATTATCTTATTTGCAAAAAATTCTACGCCCTTTCAAGCGGCCTCCCGGCAGTTAACTGGAACATTCGCATGTATGCATGTTTTTAAACTCTTCCTTCGATTTTTATTAATTACTTCTCCGATTTCGCGAAAAAATTGGTGGAATAGATCTTACACTTCAAATTCGCTCAGAAATTCTTGATGGGACGCAGCTGGGGGACGTTGGGCGGACTCACCAACTTCTGCACCACATCGATATTTAGCCGCTCCATCTCCTACAACGATCGCTTCGAGTAGTGGGCCGAACCCAAATCTGGCCAGAACACCGACACAACATCTGGGAACACGACACAACTTCTGGCAGGCACTTCGCACTGTAAATTTTCCCATTCACGGCCAGCCCGGAGCGAAAGAAGAGCGACTTTGGCATCCCCTTCCCGCTGATGGTCAGCCACAGCAGCAGCCTTTTTGGGGAACTTGGTGAGTAAAATAAACTTCACCTCGGGGCTCACTTCCTTCCTGGGAGAAGTGAAATACGAAGTGCCCTGCCAGTCGTTGCCATCCAGGTTGAGATAGCTCTCGTCGTCCATCACCACTGCCACGTCGCGATTCGCCGGGAAAATCGACTTGACCATCTTGTTGAACCGCTATCGCTGCGTCTTTGTCTGCAGCTCCGAGACCAGTAGACGGGACAGCCGCTTTCACTGTTTCATCGCTTGCACCAACCTCCCGGCTAAGTGCACGCAGAAATCAAGCCACTTTTCCCTCGGTCTTCCTTTTCAGCATCCTTTGGAGCTTCTCGTTGCTCAGGGTCGTTGGCCGTCCGAAGCCGGGCTTTCTTTTGATGCTCTGATCGTTGTCCAGTAGTGTCAAGATGTTGTAGATGCCGAAAAGGTTACACCCGACGTCCACAAAGTGCCGCAAGATGTCCTTTTTTGACGCGGCGGGGTACCGCTTTTTGAACGCGTACACTTCTGAACGGAGTAGCTTCACTTTTTTCGCCATCACAGCTTGAGTTTGACTGATAGAGCTGTCAAATTTTTTTGCTAACTCATGTGTTACTATGGTTGATGATGCATGAGTAGTTCCGTCAGTGCGATTATAGGTAAACCCATGAAAAATCGGCAATTTTTGTCCATTTTTTACCGCAAACGTTAATATCTGTATAACTCGAGATTTAGTCAAGCAAATAGAACCAACTTTGGGCGCATGGCGGTACACAAGACTAAGAAATATTTCTGTGGTAGATCCACATCTCTTTCTTTGAAACACAAATTTCTGCATAATTCAAAAGCTAATCAAGTAAATAAAACCTAATTAAATCTAGAAAATCTATAACGAGCGTCTTAGCAGAGTGATTGAGATCAATCAAAGAAATAGTTATCGGTTTCCGTTATACTCTACTTAATTTGTTGGAAATAAATATTGAAATTCAGTCCGCAAATATATATTTCGACTGTGACGTACAGTCTTCCTCAGTGCTTATGTGGACTGGTAAAGAGCAAAGCGTAAATCCTGTTTTTTTATTTGTAGTAGGTAAAAATGAAAATTTAGCACCCTTAATTGGAGTTAGGTAGGGAATTATGCGGTCGATTGTTTACCGTACCATGTCTGGGGTTTTTGGGAAGCAGATTGAATAGCCATGAGGGGTGATTACCTGCGTCTTTATTGAGAAGCGTGCATAAGTGTTGTTTATAAATTTCTTAACTTTCAGCTACGTCTAATTTCCATAAATTATTAACGGGGCGGAGTAGGTGAATGTTATCCGAAGCTAGTGGATGTTCCTCGTTAAAAATATGTTTAGCCACTTTTGATTTGAAATGGTGTGGTGGGGTATTTGTTGAAACTTTACTTGCTTTGGTCACTTCTGCGAAATGTTCTTTGAAACGTATCCTTAGGTTACGTTTAGTTTGTCCAATGTAATCCATGTCACAGTGACTGCATGCAATTTTATAAATTCCAGCTTTGTTCAGGGTATCAATAGGGTCTTTGGTAGACCCTAATTTTGTTTTGAGTTGGGTATTTCTACTAGTGTAGACAATATCCATCCCAAATTTTCTAAATTTTGAACGAAGCGGGCATGTCAAATTAACGTCATATTCAACGGCTACCCTTTTCAGATCTTCTGTTATTGGGGTGAGTGTTGTAAAAGATTTCCGAATTTGAGCACGCTTCTTTTTATCAACAATGGCTTGAATGATACTTTCATTGTACCCATTAAGTTTAGCAATTTCGAAAATATATTCCAGTTCCTTTTGCTTGGCTACTTCACTCAGAGGTAAAGTTTCCATGCGGTGGATCATATGATGGAAGGATGCCATTTTTTGCTGGAAGGGATGGTTTGAAGTGTTAGGTATTACCCGTTTTGTATTCGTGGGTTTCCGATAAATTTCAAATTCCAAGTCCGTAGACTTTCTGAATACAACGACGTCCAAGAAAGGGAGTCTGTTGTTAAGTTCTTTTTCAATTGTGAAGTTTATATTTTTATGGGTATTATTAAGGGATATGAAAAAAGTTTCAAGATCCGCCCTTTTCAAAATACAAAAAATATCATCCACATACCTCCACCATCGAATCGGTAAGATGTTCCTCTTCTCTAATGTACTTTCTATATTTGCCATGAAGAGCTCACATAGAAAGGGAGAAAGAGGATTCCCCATGGGTGCCCCTTTAGTCTGTTTGTAAAATGTACCACGAAATGTGAAGTAGTTTTCTTTCATGCAAAGGCGTGAAAGTTTCAACAAACTGTCAACATTCTTTTTCCAAGTATTATCAAAATATTGGGAAAGAAGCCAGTCCTCTATTTCTTTGATTGATCTCAATCACTCTGCTAAGACGCTCGTTATAGATTTTCTAGATTTGACAATGGCATCCAAGCCAAATGAGCCAAATAGGTTTTTAAAGTAAAAAAAGAGCATTGCGGGTAACCGCAAATCTATTTCCTTTCTTAAAAATTGGGTATTGGGGGGGGGGGGGGGTATTTTAGAATCAAGGTGATGTACAAAAGCTGAAAGGCAAGTATGTTCTCATTCCAATAAAACCAATCAAAACAAACGATTACTCTTTCAAGCTTGAACGTATTCTATGTCCGATTCGTTACGCATCTGCAGACTATAAACGAATCGGTGGTCGAATTTTGGATGCAGGTAAAATCAATTCAGAATGTTTGAAATCAATCAAATAAAGAAAATGGGCTAAGCGAAGTTTGCCGGGATAGCTATCTCTTTCTTATATATAAAATAAAGTTACATATATGTGCGACCGCCCATAACTATACAACGGATCGTCCGTTTTGAGCTGGCTTTGTTTTGTTGTGTTCGTCTTTGTCCAAGGCAAATTGTTACGGCGAGAAAACTAGGAAAATTCAAAGGAAAATGGTAGAATTCACGAAAATAGAATTTCCATACAAAAAAAAAAAATGAGATCGCAGAAGGCGTAATGAACAACAATATCATGACAGCAATTTAAAACAGGTGACTATCGATAGTCATTTTGGAAGCATCCTTTGAAAGCTACCACCGAAAATTAAATACAAAGAGAAGTACGCTCGACTGATGGCTACCGTCACGGTAATCGATTGAGCTATATAAACATATAGGTGAAAATGCAGCTCTGTCAGTCTGATTCATATAGGCTTGGAAACTACCTAAACGATCGGCGTGAAATTTTGTATATAGGGGTTTTGGGGGCCGAGAAAGGAGACTAAGACAGTTCGAGACCCTTCCACTCAAATGAAAAACACATTTCTGCACATCTTGAGAACTAACCAAGTAAATGAGACCAAATTCTGCAGGTGAATATTTTTAGGAATAACAAATATGCCCATAATGATTTATAAGGGATGTTTCCAGATGTAACAAATATGTCCATAATGGCTCGAAACCCCTCCCTCTTCTGGAAGGAAGGGGTTGCATACAAATTAAACAAAAATTTCGACCACCATCTCGAGAACTAACCAAGTAAATGGAACCAAATTTGGCAGGTGAATATATTTAGTAGTTACAAATATGTCCATAATAGTTTGACACCCTCTTTCTTCTGGAAGGGTGGGGTTTCCTACAAATGAAACTCAAATTTTTTCAAAATATTTCAATGGTGGTTCAACACCCCTCCAACTTCTGGATGGGAGGGCTCTTATAAAAATCAAACATAAATTTCTATGGTTGTTTGATACTCCTCCGTACCCTGGAAGGGGAGGCAGGTCTCCCTTACACGCTAAACAGATATTTCAACCAGTTTTTTTCCGGAAAACAGCCTACAATGATCGGGTCGATGCACAGGAGCCAAAACTCGGCTCCAGACGCAATTTTTAAATTTAAGATGGAAACTTCCGGTTTCTAATATGGGTATTTCCAGAATCGTAATGATGCACTAAAGCCACAAATCGACCTCAGACAACATTTTGAATTGTAAGATGCCAACTTCCAGTTTCTGGAAAACAGCCGATAATGAGCGATTTCCATCCAATATTAGTACCTCCGGAACCAAAATGATTCACAGAAGTTAGAAATCAATTACATACACCATTTTGAATACTTAGATGGCGACTTACGGAGTCTGGAGAACAGCCGAAAATGACCAAATAACATTCAATATGGGTGTTTCTTTGACCAGAATGACGCTCAGGGGCCAAAAATTGTCTCCTAATGTCATTTTGATATCCAATAAGGCGACTTCCGGTTTCGAAAAAAACCGCCGTAAAAGACCGAATATTACTTAATATGAATATTTCCGTAATCGAAATGACGCATAGAAGCCAAGCATTGACCCTGGACACTATTTAGAATTCAAAGATGACCACTTTTAGTTTCTGGAAAAACAAAAAAAAAAAAACACTGAACATCATCCAATATGGGTATTTCCGAAATTGATGCCACAAAAACAGCTGAAAATGATCGAATACCACTCAATATGGATTGTTTTTAGAATAGAGGTGATGTACAGAAGCCAAAAGTCGAGGATGTTGTCATTCCGATGAAACCAATCAGTTAAAACGATTTGCCTTTTCACTTTGATCATATCCTATGGTCGATTTGTCGTGCATTTGCAGACTATAGACATATCGCAAAGAATTTATGAATTTGGAATGTTTAAAATTATTAAATTAAACATAAAAATGGGCGAGACGAAGTTTGCCGGGTCAGCTAGTACTTTATAAAATCTGAAGTTTTTTCTTCAACTTCGTCCTCATAAATCTGTTATCAAAATGTTGACCTGTGTTGTTTTTTATTCTAACCATTTGCTGCTTTGGTCCTTTTAAATTTTTGATTATGAATTTTGATTAATTCAAGCTTAACTCATCTACCTATCTTCTAAACATATAAAAATGCAGTTCTCTCTGTCTGTCGGTCTGATCTATATAGACTTGGAAACCACTGAACCGATCAGCGTGAAAATTTGGGTTTAAGGGTTTAAGAGGCCGGGAAAGCTAACTAAGAAAGTTCGAGACCCCTCCCTATTCCAAAGAGGGGGGGGGCAGGTCACATTTCTTGTTGGAGATTACGACCACTGCTACCAGAGGTTAGATATACTGTGGGTCCCATACAAATGAAACACAAATTTCTGCACATCTCGAGAACTAACCAAGTAAATGGAACCAAATTTGGCAGGTGAGCAAGATCGCGCCAAATGACCTATGGTCGAATATCGGCCATTTTTGATTTGATTGAAACTTTGCACACGTATTAGGCTTAGCAAACTGAGCATTTTTCACAGATGGAGAGATATTTTACACCCATGAGTTAAATTCTAGAAGGGCGTATGCCTTTTGGCATAGGTTTTATTCGAAGCATTGTAGCCCAGAAACCGTTGGTTGTATAGAAAAACCGTCTGAGAATAAGTTGTAGGGAATTAAAAATGCACCATAAAAAAAAATATACACTGCACGAAAAAAAAATTTTGATCAAAAAAAAAATAAAAATAAACATTAAATTTCAATTAAAAAAAAAAGAGTTGAATTTTTTTTTAAGAAACTTGACGTTAATATGCAACTATTTAAAAAAAGTCCAGGATGGAGAAATGAAAAATAATTTTTTATGGCAGATTAATTTTTTATACAAATGCTAATTTAAAAATTTTTTAAAATATTTGTATTCTGATGATTTTAAAAGATGCAGAGCTTTTTTTTAAATCGAAAAGCGCTTGGTAGTAAACATTCTAAAGGCATCGGTTTTCGAGTTATTTTTAATTTAAGCTCGAAAATTTATTAAAATTTCGGAAAATACACGTTTTTCTTAATTTGTCCATGGTTCTCCAGCAAAAACCATACATTCATTGGAATACATTTATTCCGTATCCGAGTGTAATATTAGTTACTAGTTCGTTTCGCCGTTTTATGAACTTATTTATTATCACGACATTATCAAGTTTCAAGTTTAGAAACGTGTATTTGTCGCAAAACAACAACTTTTATTTTCCGCTTGAAGAGTGTAGTGGCTTTGTTATTGTCAGTGAGATCTATCGCTCACGGCGTGTGAAAAGAACAACTTTATTTTAAAAAAATGGGCATCGCTAAAATCTTCACCATTTGAAAATATAGCTTTTTACCTTTCATTTGAGACCCTCCGGATAATCATCCATCGCGGGCTTCCGAACAACTTTTTTTTTTTCTTGAAAATGTATTCTGACAGCAAAGCGTCTAACTACCAAGAGGATAGTACGGTGCTACAAATGAAAATAAAAATGCAAGAACTTTTGAAGTGACACAGTGAAGGTTGTAAGTTAGTCGAGTGCAACTTTCGCTCATACTAGAAATTTTCCAAATACCCCTAAAATTTGAAGTTATGGTCGAAATGCCAGTATTTAGACCTCAGCGTATGTAAATTATTTTTAATTATCTTGTTTTTCAACCGATTTTGAATGTTTTAGCCATTTTGGAAAGGGGACTAACTTCATTAAAATATGTGAGTTATTCGAGCGTAACTTTATTTTTTTTTACTTCTCCACGCAAATTTTCAACTTCACTTGAAATTTGTCAGTTATTTTTGTAAGAAAAGTACTACAAGTACAATAGCAGTTTGAAACTATATGCAATTACGATAAAAAATAGAAGATTTTGTTTGTAAATCGGCTGATAATTCGCTGAGTAACATGTTTTTTAAGGAAAATATATGTTCCGATATATTTTCGAATGGTCACTTTCGCGCACTAGTAAATGTTTTTGATGAAAAATGTTCTTCGTTCATGCCCAAAGCGATACAATCGATGAAAGAAGATATTAATAAATTACACACTGCTTTAACTGCTCTAACCGCTAAAGTCGATGCAAAACCGAATGCAAATCCACCGTATGCTACTCCCAGCCCGTGGCCTAATGTCGCTCGTTCAACTGGTCTGCAAAGTCCACCAAAACGACGCCGGGGAAACAGTGGCAATCCTGTTAGTTCATCCTCTTTGCGTAATGCCAACTCGTACGGGACCAAAGCAGTTCACACAATCAGAACTGTTAATCTCGGCCAAAAACTAGATGAGGATATTGTGTAGATATATTTATCTGCGTTTCATCCTTCCACCACTGAAAATGAAATCGCCAGTCTCGTCACTGAATGTCTTGGGTTGGATGCTGGAGAGCCACCGAAGGTTATAAAACTGGTCCCTATGGGAAAAGATCCTGCAACACTAAATTTTGTGTGTTTCAAAATTGGTGGCAAGCTGCAGTTAAATGAAAAGGCATTATGCTGCGAAACGTGGCCGGAAAATGTACGCTTTCGTCTGTTTGAAGACAATCGAACAAAAAACGCTGCACGAATTGTGAGAATTTCGTCGAAGGAAATTTCATCAGGAATGCAGCCTACAATCTCAGCACTTGTCTAACTTGTGCAAGTGAACGAAAATACATGTCGTTTTTATCATCGTCAACACCGGGATGCACGCAACACAGTATGATGGAAGCCCCTTCCGGCCCCGTTACAGTCGAGCCATCAGGCGTCGTTCATGATTCTGCAAGCATCAATGTAGAAGTATCCTGCCTACACAGTCATCCCGGCCCTGTATTCGGTGGTTCGGAAGGGGTCTTCCAGCCTGCTATCTCAGGCAAGTATCCGTGCGCTCCCATCTTTCACCGCCCTGATGTTTTTCAAAATTTCAGATCCTCTGTACACAACATTGTTATGCTGCTGCAACGGCATTGAACCATTTAAGCATTCCCGATGAGTCCTTCCGCATCTTCTATCAGAACGTCCGAGGATTAAAGTCCAAGATTTCCGAAGTTTTCCTGAGTACATCAGAACTCTCGTACGATGTGTACGTCTTCACTGAAACGTGGCTCGATGATCGTATTGCCTCTCCCCAATTGTTCAACACTGATTATAATGTCTTTCGAGTTGATCGGGGTCCACATAACAGCTCTCGGCAACGTGGTGGTGGAGTCCTGATAGCCGTTTCAAAGAACGTCAATGTTGCTCCTGTAAACCTCTCCAGTGGACATACTGTGGAAAACTTGTGGGTGAAAATCACTATCAACGATAAGACTATTTTCCTCGGTGTTATCTATATCCCGCCAGACAAAAGTAAAGATTGCGACTATGTGCGACTGCATTTGGCTACTGTTGATGAAATAATGAGCCGCTCTGAACGTGCCGATATAATCCTCTTTGGTGACTTCAACCAACCTCACGTTGAATGGAGTGCAGCTTCAGGCGGTTTCCTATTCGCTGATCCACTTTTGTCGTACTTGACACCAGCTTGTCGCACATTACTCGATGGTTTGTCGTTTTGCAGTTTGCGACAACGTAACGGAGTTCGCAACTTCCGGAACCGAATTCTTGACCTTATTTACACTTCTGATTCTGTTACTACTATCAGCACTGCTGAAGAGGCTCTCGAATCCGGTGTTCGCACAGATCCTGATCATCCGGCTCTTTCGCTAATCGTTAAGTTTCCTCCTGCAGTTGCTCATTACGACGACGATGTCGGTTTGGAATTGGATTTTCGGAAAACTGATTTCGATCCCCTTAATAGATTGCTCTCCCAGATTGATTGGTTTCCTTGCAAAGTCGAACGTTCCCTACAGTCTGGAAAAGCTCATGCATGACGCCAGTATACAAAAAAGGAGACAAAACGGATATTACCAATTATCGTGGGATAATTTCACTGTCTGCTGGATCGAAATGCTTTGAGGTCATTCTTAACAAAGCGATTCTTGAAGCATGTAAATGCTATATCACGCCATCTCAACATGGATTCTTCCCCAAGCGTTCTGTTGAATCAAACCTGTGTGAGTTTACCTCCTTCTGCATAAACATTATGGACAGTGGTGCGCAAATTGACACGATATACGGACGTTAAAGCTGCTTTTGACACGGTAGACCATGAAATATTGGATGCCAAATTTCGACGTCTCGACTTCTCGGGTAGACTATGTGACTGGTTGAAATCCTACTTGACAAACCGAAAGCTATACGTAAAGATAGGATCGGCTGAATCGGCAACGTTCAGTCCGCAGTGTGGTGTTCCTCAAGGTAGTAATCTGGGACCAGTTTTATTCGCTCTTTTTTTCAACGATGTCTCTCTGGCTCTACCGAGCGGATGTGTGCTGATCTATGCGGATGATTTGAAAATTTACCTCGCCGTTCGCAAGTTGGACGATTGTTACTATCTACAAGACATGCTCAACAGCTTTACCAAATGGTGCCAACTAAACCATCTTGTGATTAGCATAACGAAATGCTGTGTAATATCATATCGGCGAGTAAAAAAATCCTGTTCTGTTCAATTACTCCATCGACGGAATTATTTTGAATCGAGTCGAGCAAATCAAGGACTTAGGTGTTCTGTTGGATTATCAACTTACCTTCAAAATGCACTATTCCTCAATAGTAGAGAAAGCCAACCGCCAACTGGGCTTCATTTCCAAAGTTGCTGCTGACTTCACCGATCCACTATGCCTACGCGCATTGTACTGCTCTTTGGTTCGGTCCATTCTTGAATTCGCTTCTATTGTATGGTCGCCCTATGAGGAGGTGTGGATTGCCAGAATTGAGTCAGTGCAGCATAAGTTTGTCCGATACACCGATTGTCAGACTAACGGAGCAATCCGCTGACAAACGCTATCTGAAGGCACGGCTGCGTGATCACAAAATTATGTACGGTACGAACTTTCCTTGCTTTCCTGCATGATCAGCCAATAACGGTATGCATTCGAGGAATCACCAAAATTAGTGCATCGATGATGCTGGCAGCTGAAGGACTACCAACTGACTTAAACCTGCTACGTGAAATTTTCCTGGACGTACATGAAGAACTGGAAATATCACGCGATGACGCTTTAGCAGACCTGCAGTCTCATCGGACATCGTTATCCAGTGAACGAACACACCGCCTACAACAACTAAGAGAAAGCACCGACAAATTTTACAAACCGAATTTTCGGAAATAACGACCCCTTTCGATGAGAAAGAAGAAGACTTACAGGTAACACTTACCAACCCTCAAACAGCGTCAACAACCATATCCCCAAAAATTTCTTCACCAACACAAAATGCGACTGAAATTTTGGTTTATTGTCAAAATTTCAATCGCATGAAAGGCCCAGCCAAAATGAAACAAATTTACAACAATCTTTTAGGCTCATCCTTTTCAGTCATATTGGCGACTGAAACAAACTGGGATGAAAGTGTCAAAAGTGAAGAAATTTTTGGAAATATGTGGAAATATGTATAATGTGGGAATAATGTGGGAACCATGTTGAAGCTCTTTATACAGACTTTAGCAAAGCATTTGATCGTATTGACATACCAATGCTACTTTTTAAACTGCAAAAAATTGGAATTGAGTTTGGTCTCCTGAAGTGGCTTGAATCATATTTAACAAACAGGCAACAAATAATAAAATTTAATGGAAAAAAGTCAAATCCCATTCAAGTTACTTCAGGTGTTCCCCAAGGCTCCCACTTAGGACCACTTCTTTTTATTTTGTACGTAAACGACATTTCCTTCATCCTCAAAAATATTAAAGTTCTAATATATGCCGACGACATGGAGCTGTTTTTGGAAATAAAAAGTCAAGAAGACATCAATGTATTTCAGAATGAAATCCACACATTTTACATCTGGTGTAAGAAAAGCCTACTTGAATTAAATGTAAAAAAATGAAATGTAATATCTTTTAGCAGAAAACTAACAACGCCCAAAATTGTAATTGCATTAGGGGATCAGAATGTGAAGAAATGTGATAAAGTTAGGGATTTAGGAATAATCTTAGATTCTAAACTTAATTTCATCGACCACTATAACACTATCATACACAAGACAAACAACATGTTAGGGTTCATCAAACGCTTCTGCTACAATTTTCAAGACCCGTACACTATCAAAACTTTTAAATTGCCTATGTGAGGTCAATACTGGAATACTGTAGCATTGTGTGATCTCCTCGTCCTGGCGTACATGAAGAAAGAATAGAATCAGTACAAAAGCAATTTCTACTATATGCTCTTCGTAAGCTAGGTTGGACCGCACATCGTCTTCCGTCATATGAAGCACGCTGCATGTTGATTGACATTCAAACATTAAAAGAATGGCGAGAGTGCGCGATGGCTTCATTTGTAAACGATATCGTTTCGCAGAACGTTGACTCAGCAGTACTACTTTCTAAATTGAACTTTTATGCACCCACTCGACAACTTCGACACCGTAGTTTATTTGCTCTGAACCATCATCGTACGGAATACGCAAAAAATGGACCTATAAATAGTATGATGAATTCTTATAATCAACACTGCGAAGCCATTGACTTTACGATGTCCCGGTATAAACTAAAACAGTAATTCAAGTCCTTGAGGCTGAGGACACAAAATTAATTTGTTTTATGTTCGTGTATAGTTTAGAAATTATTGTAACCAGTCTACATATATGATTAACGAAATAAATAAATAAATAAATAAATAGATACGCGTTACGAAATCTTCCCTGGAGGCGCCCTCACGACCTGCCTTCCTATGAAGATCGATGTGCATTAATTGGCATCGAAACATTAGCCAATCGTCGGAATGCCAACCAAGCAGTTTTTGGAGATAAAATTTTACAATCTGAGATCGACAGTCCCGTGTTGCTTAGTCATCTTCAAATCTACGCACCTCAACGCATTCTAAGGTCCAGGCAATGGCTACGACAACCATCTAGGAACACTGTATATGGCGACAACGACCCTATGATTAGTATAAGCCGACGATTCCAAGATGTTTACCATTTGTTTGATTTCAACGTGTCAACAAAAACCTTCCATCGGCGTATTCGAGGCAGAATGTGATATTTTATGTGTTTTACATTAGATCATTAAGACCATGTGTAGTCAGATGATTTTATACAAATAAACAATTAAACAATTAAACAATTAGACAATACTTGATCAAAAATATACAATTCATTCTTTGACAACAAAACGATTGGATAAATAACTCGTGCAACACTACCTACTTGTTTACTAATAATAACTATTTGTAAAGTACGTAACTGGGTTACCTATAATATCTGTTTTCGTTTATAAATGCGATTGCACTTCTCCAGAAGTGTTAGTAACAGTTTGCATTTTGTGAAGATGAATTAAGTGAAAATGGAATACACATAGCCCAAATACTGTAAACCCTTTCCTGATCATCGGTGCTCATCAAGCTTATGCAAATTAAACGAAAACGTTATTGAAAAATTAAAAATATTGAGCAGTCAAGTCATATTAATACGTCTTGATCAATTTGTGATTCGTGTTGTGCCACCATTCATCACTTCGTTGTTTACTATTCAGAATCTGGAACACTTAAGAATATCAGCTTCATCATAATATCGGAAGTACTCCATCATGATATCGTTGCGGTTCAGGTGTTCATTGCCAAATTAATGAGTTTTTTGAAAACAACAATAGAGTTGAAAAAAGCGATATTAATGTCTGATGGAGCTGCCTCACAATATAAAAACAGAAAAAACTTTGCAATCCTTTGCAAGTTCAAAACAAAATATAACGTCGATGCAGAGTGGCATTTTTTGCGACTTCACATTGTAAAGGCCCATGCGATGCAATTGGTGGCTTATTAAAACGAATGACAGGAAATGCAAGTTTAGCTAAAGAACATGAACATCCCATTACAAGCGCAAAAGAATTGTGTGAATGGTCTAATCAGAAAAGTAATAATTCATCGAAAATGTCATTTAGTTGGGTATCATATGAAGAATATGAACAAGGAGTAACAGAATGGAGCAATATTTTCGAAAAAATCTATAATAATAGCTGCCACACAAAAGTATTACTCTTTTGTTCCGATTCCAGAAAATAAGATACAAACGAAGCTGTTTTCAAAAAAAAAACGAATCATTTACTTATGATGTATATAAAAAATAAGGTGAAACTAGTTCTGTAAAGTATCTTTGTCATAAAAAAATATGTTCCTAAGATAATAGAACTCGAAAATAAATATTTGATTCTTAGATATATTTATATCACTTAGAACATTTAACTCTTTTCTTGAGAACCGTTCGCCCAATCGTTTTGTTGTCAAAAAATGAATTGTATATTTTTGATCAAGCATTCCAATGAACGTATGGTTTTTGCTGGAGAACCATGGACAAATTAGGAAAAACGTGTATTTTCCTAAATAATTATAATTTTTCGAGCTTAAATTAGAAATAACTCGAAAACCAATACCTTTAGAATGTTTACCACCAAGAGCTTTTTGATTCAAAATGACTCTCTGCATCTTTTAAAATCATCAGAATACAAATATTTTGAAAAATGTCTGAATTAGAATTATATTAAAAAATTAATCTACCATAAAAGAATTACTTTTCATTTCTCCATCCTGGACATTTTTTTAAAAGTTGCATATTAACGTCAAGTTTCTTAAAAAAAATCAACTCGTTTTTTTTAATTGAAATTTAATGTTTATTTTTAGTTTTTTTGGTCAAAAAAATTTTTTTTGTACTGTGGATATTTTTTTTATGATGCATTTTTGATTCGCTCAACTCATTCTCAGACAGTTTTTCTATACAACCAACGGTTTCTGGGCTACAATGCTTCGAATAAAACCTATGCCAAAAGGCATACGCCCTTTTAGAATGTAACTCATGGGTGTAAAAAATCTCTTCACCTGTGAAAAATGCTCAGTTTGCTAAGCCAAATACGTGTGCAAAGTTTCATTCAAATCAAAAATGGTCGATTAAATTTTCGCGTATTTCCAGGCGATTTGAAATAATTTTGCTCAGCTGATTGTTTTATGGGTAACAAATATGTTCATAATGGTTCTAAACCCTCCCGTTTCTGGGAGGGAGAGGTCCCAAATAAATGATACACAAATTCCGCAGAGCTAATCAAGCAAATACAACCAAATTTGACAACACAAATACACTGAGGTCGCTTTTTACGCGGGTGTTTTTACGCGGCGAAATTTACGCGTTTTTTCATATGCGGACTCCGGTTATTTTTCACCCGGATTGCAGAATTTACGCGGTTTTTTTACGTGGATTCCGGAATTTACGTGGCACGTATCTCCCGCGTAAAATGCGACTGTAGTGTATGTCCATGATGGTTTGACACCCCTCCCTCTTTCGTAAAGAAGGAGTTCCGTACAAATGAAACACAGATTTCTGTACATCTCAAGAAATAATCAAGTAAATGGAATCAAATTTGGCATGTGTAGATTTTTGGGAGCAAGAAAATATTTTCGTGGTAATTCTACCCCCTCCCTCTCTAAAAGGAAGGGCTCTTATACAAATCAAACACAAATTTCTATGGTAATTTGTCACTCTTCCTTAGTAGTTATAGAAATGAAACAAATATGACGCAATCTCGACAAGGACAACTTTACGCGAGCAATGAACCAATCACATGCGAGCATTCCTAGCACAGACTTTATGAATAGACACCAACCATTCCCAGTAATATTCTGCATCAATTTATTTAAAAAAAAAGAAAAGAGTCTTCTCGTCCCAATAGGTCAATTAATTTTTGCTCCTATGAACCTAGACTAATCTGATGTCTCGAAGGTAAAAAGTTTTCGAAATGATGGAAACAACTACCTTTCTTGAACAGTTTTTGAACCTGATGTTGGGTGTAATAAAAACTGATGTCTTGAAAGAAAATAGCTGGTAAAAGCAACAGTACCGTAGAGTATATGTGGAGCAGAACGTCGCTAGTTTCTCGTCGTTTACCATTGCAGCGAGCACGACTTCTATTCGCATGCAATCAAAACTGCAATGCTGCTACTGATGGTGATTGAAAGTTTATTTCATGAATATGATTACCATAAAAACCATAAATTACTCAACAAGAATTGAACATTTTTGCAACGATTTTAAGTTATTTTTATTATTTTTTATCTTTGATATTTACTAAATAATCGTGACCTACACAATATCGAACGAGTACGTTCCTAAAAATATTAATTTATAGAAGAGTAAGAGCCGGCGAGTGCTTATAAATTTTTTATCCGTTTACTTAGATCTATTCAGAATCTGTTTTGATGTTGACTAACGTCTATATCGAAGTTAGACGCCTGAATTTGAAAATCTAGTAATTCAACCAGGGAAAACCAGAGAAAAGTGGTTAGGTTTTGAGCGCTTATATATCAGTCATTTCTTTTCAGAGTTTCGAGGTTTTGGCATCAATCGATCAGAAATTCTTTTACGGTTATACATGTAACAAAAATAACCTATTGTTTGAGATACACAATTGAAAAGTTGATGAATAACATCGATTGTCTAAATCATACCAAGCAACCAATCACCACCTCTCTTCACAAGCACAGTTGACACTAACGGATACAACCAATCTGACTTTGTAAACGATTTGTTGTTTACTCGAGGTCGCTTTCTGTTTACATTTCAATATTGTTAGATATTTATTTATTTTTAACTTTACTTTTAAACTTTACACAAAAAACACTGGAGGCATAACATCACCAAATGTAAATGAAGTTTTTTCGAGTGTAATTGAAAATATTTCTGGAAAAATGAAATGAAATACGTAAATCACTGAAATGAAATACATAAATCATTGAACAGACGAATTTATTGTGTCTGTAATTACAGTAATTACAGTGTTTAGTCCCACGTCACCAATTCGTACAACCCTAGTGATGAATACCTTGTAGTATTTGACAAAAAATCATATTCCTTCGTCAAATGAAAGCGAGTAAATGTGTAGAAGTAGTCATATTTTTCTCAAGTACTCTGAATGTGGGCACACATTTACCCATGTCCGCAGACAGCACCTTTGCTGCAGTAGAAGGAGGAAGGCGGAGACGACCAATCGTTACTTATATCGTCGTTGAAAAGGCAAAATCCAAGGTTCAAGCCTTGGATACACTCCCGAACAATATCTCTTTTTACGTCTTCAGCGTTTCGCAATACGTGCTAAATAAAATTAGACCGCGTCCGTACATTTATTGGATTGGACAAGTGTTATTGAGAACAGGAAGTTCCCAATTTCACTATAGCAGCGACTTGACGGAAGACGACGGCGACGGTAAGAAATACAAGCTGTTTACAGCTAAGCATCCAAAAACTATTTCTTCTGAGTTCTGACAATTTTAATTGAATGATCACAGAGAATCAACTCCTCACCGAAAGGATTCCAAAGCCATTAAGCCTTGCTAGAACAAACTACCAGAAAAAGCAGCGATTTTGGTGTCCACTTAAAATAACTTTTGTTTGTTTTGGAATTTTTTCGAAATACTTCTAGGTATTCAATAATCAACAGATGTTTTTTTATACAATAAAGAGCCCCAAAAAACAATAACAATTATTTTTTATGAAGATTGGAGATGAAAATACGGCCATGCTTACGAAAAAACATTTGGTGGGACCGATATGCGATTATTTTTAAGATGGGACAATCAGGCCTCTCATACTTTTCTTTTTTGAAATAAATTCATATTTGTTTTCTTAATAGATACTAAACCAAGAAATAGGTGGAATTTGATATTTAATTCAAAATCGATGGAAATACGTATGGGACTGATATGCGACGATTGGCAGTTTTCTTTATTTTATAAAAAAATTAAATATGCCGAATCGAACCAAAGTGCAGTGAATTTTTTAAGTACTTGTACTATTTTTCGTTAAAATTCATTTTCGTATGTTTTTTCCCAAAATAAACCACAGAAACTAATATTTTCAAATGCTGGTATGGAACCCATTAGTTTAACCAGCGCAGACTTTTAATTTAAATCCTTTAGAAATTCTATGGAAGATTGGGAAAGTCTAGGTTGCAAAGCATCATCCAAAGAATAAAACAGGCTTATGGAACGTCGGACAGGCAGCGTGAAATGCTAGTTCAGCTGCTACTCGTGAAAACCTGGTGGTAAACATACCCGGAAGATTGAATATGGCTTTACAAAACAAAGGACCAGCCACAACATTTTGAAAGTGAGTTTTGTAACGTAAAAAAGCACTTTGGTAACGATATGTACAGAATTAAAGCTAATTTGGATTGTTTTGTATATATATTTCAATAGTGTATTTATTTTTGTCGCCACTTTAAAAACACTAACTCACGCAAAAAATTTTCGGAATCACCGACAAAGAAATTTCTCCAGTCATTTCTCCGTGCCTCTTTCAAAAAGAGTGTCTGTGGATCATAATGACGTAACATAACATCATACAACAATTAAAATCAGTGCGCAAATACGAAAAATTATCCAACACTGCAAGTGTATTTATTATTTTCTCCATGACTGTATATAAGCCACAAAAGATCAATACAATGATCGCAGTGGTAAAAATCTTACAAAAAAAAAAAAAAAAAGAATACAAGCCAAGAGTATCAAATATACGAGATGTTTATATCCTCTCATTAACAGGAATTCTAAACTTTGTTTAAAGAACAAACTTTTGATTTACAAACAAATTTTTAGACCAGCAATGCTTTACGCAGTACCGATCTGGTCAAGTTGCTGTTCAACAAGGAAGAAAACGCTCCAAAGGATTCAGAATAAAATTCTGGAAATGATTTTGAAGCGTCCTCCTTGGTTTGGTACACTCGAATTACATAGACTTACTGGTGTTGAACCATTAGAAGCTATGTCAAATAAAATTATTAACAGTTTTCGACAAAAATCGTTGCAATCCTCAATAGCTACGATTAGCTCTCTTTATAGCCAATAAGTTAGCAATTAAGTTAGTTATAAGTTTACGTCCCCTATTCTGACAAGTAGGTTTAAATCCGTACGAACGATAAGTCCTAATTGCGAAAACAAACAAATCCTAACAATTAATATTCCAAATTTTTAACAGTGTTGAGAAGTCACCATTTGTAAGTGGACACACATACTCATTACTTACTAATATTTAGCATAAATACTTAAGCTACTACCAAATCCCCCCCTTAAAAAAATTTGTATCAATGACCCGCATAATCTCAAATTATCAGTTATAGAAAGTTTACTTTATTGAAATTGAAAATTAACTTTTTGTGTTAGGAGATGGAGGTATAATTTATTTGTCAAAGTTGTAGTTAAATTTAAAATAAAAAACTTTGCTTTTCTTAGTTGTATTCTTACCGGACATTTGTTAAAAATGGAACGGTAACGAATGTGAGACGTTTTGATGTGAGTGTCGTAAATTAAATGCTGGGTGTAAAATTCTAGTATGTCAGGTAGGTTGAATGAAGAAGTTTTTCTTGTTTTTATGGCTCTTTTCTGTCTATTGTTGTTAGTTTCTTTTTGTTTGCCAAATTATTTTGTATTTTTGTTAAACATAGTGTAAGCGTAGATCTCCCACTTGGTCTCGAGGTACGATGCTAGCCTAACAAGCCAGTCGTCGTATGTTCGAGTTCCGGCTCGGGAGAGACTGCTAGTGTCAGTAGGATCGTAGCGCTAGCCCCGCAATTGTCCTGTACACTTAACAGTCGGCTGCGAAGTCTGTATATAGTGAAACAGCAGGTCTAACTCCGATACGGAATGTAGCACCAAGACCAACCACAACCAATGATTAGGCTTCGAAAAATTTGCGGAAAAAAAAACTCGATGTAAACGTTACCGTTTGAGGAAGTCAGGGGGCACTGTTTAAAATGTAAGCCCTGGGCCCTTAAAAGAGACCTTCGTTGTCCACCCCGAAACATCCAGACCAGGTGTTGGGCCGTAGCACGGAGGCACTAAAGCATCCGTAAAATATAGCCCAGGGGAGGGACAGCCTCACTCTTTAAACGGTAATAACCCCAAAATTATATATGCATTTGTAACGGAAAGACCGCAACGATAAAAGACGGTAAAAAGTCCGCACTAATATTACCCTCCTCTTAAAACGATCCAGAGGCTTATAATTGATATCCGGTATGGAGATAGGAGAGAGAGAGATAGGAGAGTGAGAGAGAGGACGAGAAAGAGAGAGAGCGAGCGATTTGGCAAACAAAAATAAACTAACAACAATTAACAGAAAAGAGCCAGAAAAACAAGAAAAACTACTTTACTCAACCTACCTTACATACTGGAATTTTTCATCTAACATTTAATTCACAACACCCAAACCAAAACGTCTCACATTCGTTACCGTTTTTAGAAAATGTTCGGTAACAGTTTTTACACGAAAATGTAGCTCGGAGAAACTGTTGAAGAACATAAAACAAACATTTTTGCCAAAGACCACATATCTTCAGGACTTTTGCTGAATGTTATACCTATATTAACCTATTTTCCGATAAATTTAAGAAAGTATATGGTAAAATGCGGCAAGCGGAGTCATGATGTCTATCGTCCCAATCGACCCATATAAGAATACGGTGAGCATATTACAATAGGATAAAGAAATGGTTTACAAGTTAAGTTTTAGAACATAGAAGAACATTAGTGAAGTTTTAGAACATATTAAAACATGAAATTGTTGAATAAAATACAAAATTTCTATCTTCGATGCGTACAGAGTTACAAGGTACTTTTAACGAAAGTTATCTACTTAACCCTCTAGTGCCCAAGGTAATTCTCAGACGGACTTCGAAAAAATCACTGTAAAACTTTATAAACATTTTTTAAGCATTGATTGAAGCTTTTTGAGGTTGCATAGAAGACCGTCGAAAGGCCGCACTGGGCTCTAGAGGGTTAGAATTGAATGTTTTGTACTCAAAGTTTGCTAGTTGATTTTCACAAGAAAACGTTGTTCTAAGGAAGCATTGGGGCATACAAAACACAAGTTTTTGTCGACGACTCCAGTATTTTTCCTAACAGATTTATAGCAGATTTACCATTTTTTTAGAAAATTCAAAGAATGTGTAGTCTAAAAAGTGGGTGGATTAGGACCAATGAAGCTTGTAACAGCTTGAATTTAACTTTAAGGAAAAGTATGAATATCGTGATTCCACTCGCCTCTTATACGTTTTTGAAGTAATCGGAAAAATGAGCTAAAATATGGCCTAACTTTGTAAGGAAAAGTCCTAGAGATATGTAGTCTCTGACAAAAATATTTGTTTTATGTGCTCCAACAATTTCCCCGAACAACGTTTTCGTTTAAATGCAATTAACAAAAGTTGAGAACAAAATACTTAATTTTGAGCAACCTTCATATGGGTCATTTCATACGAAGTGTACAGGCCACTTGGACACGACCATCACAGATTTTGCTCAAAGTAAGGGGAATTATTCATGATCTGTCTCTTTGGAAAAATCCTAATTTTGGTTTCGATTGGAATTCCCCCCGCTCTGTTGGACCCCCCTCTTTATTGCAAAGTCATTAAATTTTTGTCAAAAATCTCTTTTTTCTTTTTCATACAATTCATAGACGTAAAATGTCCGAAAAATACTGATAGATGATTTTTTAAGAAAACAAACCAAGGAATCCAGAAACAATATAAGTTTTGACCGGAAGTGTTGCTAGATAAATTATTTTTGTATTTCAAAACTAAATTTACATTTTTCGGGAAATGCAGCTATTTTTATTAGAAATTTGATAATTTCATCGAAAAATTTTACATAAGAAAATTTTACATAAGAAACAACTATCATCCCGCGGTAAAATGAGCCAATCTCGAGATATAACATTTTTACGAAAATAGTTGTAAATTTCGTAAATATTTTATATTATAATTTATAGACGTAAGACACCCGAAAAATAATAATAAGAGAACTTTAAAGAAAATAAACCATGGAATCCAGAAAAAATATTACTTTTGACCGGAAGTGTTGCCAGATAGATTATTTTTGTATTTTAAAATAAAATTTGCATTTTTCGGCCAATGCAGATAATTTTATTTTAAATTTGATGGTTTCATCGTTTTTTTTTTTTCGGAAAATTTTACTTCAGAAACACTTACCACCCCGTGGCAATATGAGCTAAACTCGAGATATAACATTTTTACGAAAAATTAATTACGAAATTCAAAACTATTTGCGTAAAAATGCTATATCTCGAGATTGGCTCATAGCACCACGGAGTTATAAACGTTTCTTACGTAAAATTTTCCAAGAAATACGATCAAACAATCAAATTTAAAATAAAATTAGCTGCATTGGCCGAAAAATGCAAATTTAATTTTAAAATACAGAAATAATCTATCTGGCAACACTTCCGGTAAAAACTTATATTTTTTCTGGATTCCTTGGTTCATTCTCTTCCAAATTTACCTATCAATATTTTTCGGACATCTTACGTCTATAAATTGTAGAAGAAATTAATTACAAAGTTAACAACTTTTGTCGTAAAAATGTTATATCTCGAGATTGGCTCAAATTACCTCGGGATGATAGTTGTTTCTTATGTGAAATTTTCCAAGGAACAGGATGAACTTATCAAACTTAAAATGAAAATGGCTGCGTTTGCCGAAAAATGTAAATTCAGTATTTAAATCAAAAATAATTTATCTGGCAACACTTCCGGTCAAAACTTATATTTTTCCTGGATTCCTTGGTTTATTTTCTTCAAAAATCATCTATTAATATTTTTCGGACATCTTACGTCTGTGACTTGTAAGAAAAAGAAAAAAGATATTTCGAACAAAAAGTGCGTGTCTTTGCAATAAAGAGGGGGGTTCTACAGAGCAGGGGGTATTCCAATCGACACCAAGTATGGGATTTTTCCTAAGTGACAGTAGATGAATAAATCTCCCAGCTTTGAGCCAAATCTGTGATGGTCGTGTCCAAGTTTGTGCTCTTTCGTGGTCACTTCGTATGGAATGACCCATTTATAACTTATAACTTTGTACCCAATGAATATAGACATTTGGTCTGTTCGGCAAAATTTCATATTCTTAAATTTCCTACAACTTTGCAAAATAAACTATAACTCTATCTCTTAACACAAAAAGTAGAAGGGTGGTATCTAAGACACGACTGCATGACGTTGGACGATATTTTTTATATTCCATTAAAACAAATAGTAGACGGATTTGTAACTCTAGTATTTTCTGCAATTTTATCTAACAGAGCATTTCTGAATGCTGAGAAGTTGAAGCGTTATAAATAATAAGATTTAACAAAAGAGTGGACCTTTCATTTTAGCGCTGTCACTTCAGAAATCATTTGCTCGTAGTAGCACTACCAAGACAATCATTTAATTTAGCGAATTGGGTAAGATTTTCCTGTCTTGGCAAAAGTAAACTCAACGAAACTATTTGAAATTTGAGACCAGAATTATTCAAGCGGAAATTCTAAAATTGGAAATTGTTTGACACTAAATCGATGTAACTCATGCTAGATTGGCTCCAGCCCAGCGTATAACTTTATGTATTTCAAGAAATTACGTTTATCTCAATAACTTTAAAAAGCAAGAAGCTCAATTACACGCTTTTTGCGCAGTTGTTATCAAAATTTTGGCGAATGACGGGAAAATGTATTACCTCTTTAATTATGTTTTAGAGCATTTCTAAATATTTTGTTATTTTTCACGATAGAGACAAGTTTATTTTTTCTCTGTGTGCGAGAAACAAAAACAATACCGGGCATCGAAAAACAAGAACGAAAATTAAATGTCTTCTCATCAAGAAAACTTTACCAATAATTTATGGTACCCTTTTTACCGATAATTTACGGTTTAAAAGAAAAAAATTTGCTTCGATAAATAAATACTAACTGAAGAAGTTTAAATCGCTGCTGTAAAGTCGAATTTTAAACCGTGCTATACATAGCAATCCATACATACAAACGAATGAGAAATTTAATTCGATGGTGTGCGCTTTTATAAGCGATTAATATTTGCCATTCCGCCGCTTTCTGCTGCTCCAGGAAGAACCGTCCGCTTTGCCGGTCAATGAACGAACGAGAAATTCAATTCGATGGCGTGCGTATGATACCGGTACAGTTTTGGAATGAAAATGATGGGTTGAAATGTTCAAATGGTATCTTTTATATCAAGGTTTCGTTAGTTATTTGGGAAGAGGGTAGAGCGTAGAAGAGCAGAGAATGGCAAAAAAATTAAAAAAGCATCAGGAACCTCGAGTAAAACAACAACAACAACAATAACAAACCGTTTACAAAGTGAGATGTGTTGTGTCCGTTAGTATCGGCTGTGCTTGGGAAGAGAGGTAGTGATTGGTTGCTCGGTATGATTTAGCCAATCGGTGTTATTTGCCATTTTTTCAATAGTGTATCCAAAACAATACGTTGTTTTTGTTACATAAATTTAACCGCTAAAGTATTTCTGATCGGTTGATGCCAAAACTCCGATGTTCTGAAATGACTAATATATAAGCGCTTAAAACCTGACCTCTTTTCCCTAGTTGAATTACTAGATTTTCAAATTCAGGCACCTTACTCCGATTTAGACGTTAGTCCGACGTTAAAACATTAGTTTTTTCAATTTTGGAATAATAAACTTTTCATAAAATTTGACAATTTGAGATTTTGTGGGTTATTCATACAAATAATTGTTTTTAAGACACCATTAAGTTAGGATGAAGGTGAAAGGCGTAACAAAATTAAGTTTCACTTTTTGCCTCAGGAATATATTTTGTAATATACACCAAGGTTTTTTTATGCGAGAGAAGCGTTTCAAATTCCTATGAGCCCGTGTGATTGAAGTTTAAACGTGCTGCGACAAATTAGTGATCACAATATATGCGGTATTTGACCAGTGTTCACAGAATGTCCCAAATATTACGGATAAATGAAATTTAGAACCCAATTTGATAAAATAATGACGCTATGATGTGTGCACTATATATCACATGTTTAAAGCCAATTTCAGGTAGAAATGATAATTACTACCTACCGCACAAGAAAAACTTTAATAAACCGAGACGAATAATAAAGTTTGCTGCATCGTTATTACTATCCATACATCTACTCTCGCTTAGCATAAAACTCCCTGTGGAGGCAAGTCTAATTTCCATTGTCCCAGTTTGTAACACATCTTCACAAGTAACTTCAAGCATAACGAATGCATGCACCCAAAAAATCACTTTTCCGGCAGTGTTTACATTACTGTGACGATGGGATGTGAATCCCCGAGGAAAAAGTGAAAAGTACAATGTAAAGTCCGCTCCGAGGACTCACACGAAATAGACCCTTTGATGATCAAACAAAACACTCACCTCTTCAAATTCGCAGCAGCTCGTCCTCATTCATCACAGCCAGCGTCACTGCACTCCCTTTTTCCTCACTACCCTTCAACACCACCACCTTGTGCTTCTTATCTATTCCAGCAGCTTCTGACAGCACACGTTTGTTGAAATCACTTAAATCACATTATAATTTCTCCACACTATGTAGCAAATTATACGTGAACGCCTCCCGTGCACCTTAACCTTCCCAGTGCAGCGAGGTGCGTAACTTCGCTTCCTTCTGTTTCAAACTTGTCATACAATCAGCATAATGAACCAGGAAAACAATCGATTTCGTTATAGCACGATGTCACCACTCTTGAGCGACGACGGCGATTATGCCGACGAGGGAAACTTCATGGGAAACAGCAATTAGCTCTCCTTTCCGTGCCCGACTACTTCGCCCTCCCACAGTCAAATCCACTGTCAACGGAATAAGGGACGATTTCCGTACGATAAGCACAACATTCGTATCTAGACATGACCTCGCACTCAGACACACACACCGTCACGCATACATCCACCAGCGCGCCGTCGAGCCTTGTAGATACGCACATGTGGTCTTGTTACATCGTTTCCTTTAAAAGAGCGCCATCATTTAGTGCAATGTGTTGGTCGATGTCGTTTCCTACCAACTCGTAGATTCCCATTGTAGCCTACCGCCTCTGTGGGGACCATACCCGACAAAGCGACAATCCTTACGGGTACCGGGGCTAGCAAGCTGTACCGAGAACGCTTAATAATTAATTATACTGCATCCAGAATGTACTCCTGGGTCTTTTTTCCCCCCGACTCCGTCCATGTGACCTCCGTCGTGCACTGCAGTGTCGAGTGGTGTGGATTACCTCCTTCAGCAGACCCGGTCGTAGTTTGGTTAATATCGTCTTCTCGTAACAGCCACGAATCGTACCAGCGTACGATAGAATTTTCACTGTCTCACTAAACCACTGACTGTTCTTGCCAGTCCAACTTTATCTAGTTCTCGATATTGTGTGCCCCATTGATATATCGAAAAGAAAACTTTTCCCACAGTCAATTGGTTGCAACGTCATCCAAATCGAACTTTTCCTTTGTTCCCTTTTACGTGACGAGATAATGCAAACGGCGAGAACGATGGAAATTGCACCAAAGATTGGTTGTGGAAAATTCGACCGATAGTATTGGCGAATCGATTGACGCGAACCACGGCGCGCGGCGGCCGAGGCTAACAAGCTGATTGGGACCCTCCGCGATTCGTTCCCCAACAGCGGAGAATTCGTCACACCGTCGTCTAGTTGTGCAGTAACAGGTTTCGCGTTAGTCCACCGAACACCGGGTTCGAGCGAAAATTCAGTGCATCGACAGTCGTATGCTAACTAAATTATGCTCTAGATTTTGAACTGCGTCAACCCCGAGTTTTTGGGGGGAGCCTTCGGCAGCAGAGCTGTTCGTCGTCCGTCATTCAGTCAGTCAGTCGGAATAATCTCTGGGCTCCGGTTGCAGAGCGCGCTCGTGTTAGGCCGGCCACCGTTTTGTAAGAGCCAGAGCTACTCGACCCGAACCCATCGTGTGTATGCGACCGAAGCGCTGCTTGCGCGTGCCCCGTACTGCGCCAACACACTCGGACTCGATTCGACTCGACCCGCTCGCATGGTAGCCCAGAGCAGACCTGCTAACGCCGCTGCTCCTTCTTGGACCGGATGGGTGGTCTTGGGTGGCATGGCAAACAGGCAGGCAGGCAGACAGAAAAACCGAACTGCTGCAGTCAGCTACTGAAACAAGTTGCCGCGATGACGACGATAATGATGCCGATGAGCCATCAGCGAAAGAGCGACACCGGAGTGGAGCAAAAACAAAACCATGGAAACAAACGGAGCGAAAGTGGTGGCCGGGAGGGAATGAATCAGCTGACGATGTTTCGGTGGATGTTTCATGAATCGCAGCACTACGGTGCAACGTTGCGTGGGGGCATGAACTACGGAACGTAACACGACATCGACAAACCGGTTCTGTGTGACAGCCGTGGCGCGACATTCAGTGTTCAGTGCAACAGCTTCGTGTTGCTTGCTACGCATGTAGTGTGGGAAAATGCTGCACACACTTTGTGGCAAAAAATCTTTATTGTCGAGCACTCTCATTGAAGGGACATGGTTAATTGGCAGAGTTTTAATGTTTATTGATAAATCAGTTCTAAATAAATATGATGTTGATATGATAATATGATAATTGATGTTCCATTGATGGAAAAATTGATGTACGTTTTTTTTGTGAAAATAAATTAATCTTAATTACTTTCACGTCCTTGGAAAATAATTAACAATTTTAACCGAATTAAGGTCAATTAATTGTTTGAAAGCTATCTAACAATGATTTCTCGAAAAAAAAAAACAAATTTGATCAAATTTTTAAACGTGTGCTACCCTACATCTTTGGATTTCAGATCAAAAATTCAGCAAACAGCTAGGGAAGATGTACCAGTCATGGCAATACCTAAAGAAATGTATTAGTTATGAAATAATCAATTATGTCCTAAGGAGTTTGAATATGATAGTACCATAACTGGTGCTAAATTGAAAACGGTTTTCAAAAAAGTAGTGTTTTGATATTTTTATTGATCAACTTCCTTTTAATTTGTCATTAAACCCTCTACAAAAAGCACATTGTTTCGAAGCGGGATGAAATGGAACGGAAATTTGCAACCTACGATTTTACAATCTGGAAGATATTCGGAGTTGGTAATTGACAAATATTTAAATACTTGGATATTTCCGATGGTTTTTTCACGCGCATCTTTCGCTTAGAATCGCGTCGAATTGATAAGAAAGGTAACTAAACAACATAAACCGTCCATTCACCGCAGTCATGGAGATGCAGAGTTAAACTTGGCACGGTTTTGTTGCCAGAGATTTCTCACTCGTTGCTTTTATATAAGCGTATCGTGAATTGGAGTAGGTTCGGTCGGTCGCTAGAGTATGTTTAGTTTCTCAAGGAATATTGTGTTTTTGGTAATAGACAAATATTTAAACACTTGGATGCTCCTGGTAGCGAATGGTCTTCTTGCGCATCGCCCACCTAAATTCGCGGTGTTTATCAAGGTGATACTCATCGTTCGCCTTCGTAATGAGTTAACTCCGCGCGCAACATTGTTCGATTTGGTTACTCACCACTTTGACACATACCTTTCCATTCCATCGCAATCGTGAAGATGCAGAGGTGGCAGTAAACTCGGTCTCCGACAACAACGACTGTTACACTTCCTTCCTTACAACATCCTTCCTTACCCTAACGATCATAATGACGTGGCCGGGCCGTTATCGATCTATACAGAGCGGTAGCTACTGAATTGTTGTAGATGGCAAACTAATACCTAGTAGCCATATACGTGATTCTTTGTGCAACTTCACTAGTTCAGATCGATCACGGAGGAGCAACTACGAAATATACGGTCGTCCAGCTCAAGCTCAAGTTCTCAACCATTAATTTTCCATATAAGACATTCAGCTTCAGAAATAACGGCGCGTGGGTGCACTTACTACCCGCAAACAAAAAATACTGACTGTCTACACTATACGCACACCACAGGCTCAGAATATTGCGTCAAGCGTTAAACACTTCAAAGCTCGATTGCGAAAAGTGATCTGAACGGCAAGGAGAACTCATTGCTCACCCAATTTTATGAATATGGGTCATTCCATATCTGCCCATAATTCATAAATTGGCTAATATGCCATTTTTACCAAAATCGAGAAAACAGTTTCTCGGGATGGTACACACCCATTTGGGAAGGCAGCAAATGTGAAGCAATTTTGGCTAATATCCAAAATAATTGAGAAGTTGGCTAATATCCAATATGTTTCAACCTGTGGCTTGTACACAAACCAGTGCGTTATTAATGTACTTTGTTTCGTCTCACTTTCGAAAGTATGTGGTCACTGGCCTTAGGTAAGGGATCTTAAGGCCCTTGCATCAAGTTTTATTTTTTTTACGAAGAATATTTGATGCAACAAGAATTTATTCGTTTTGCCGCAAAACCCTTGACCGTTGGAAGCGTGACTGTTTCCTTCTGTCATAAATATTTATATTCTTAGAAATGCTATTTTGCTCTTTGATTAGAGGTTATAACAAAGAGAAGATTCAGATTTCTTTTCGGATTTGATGAGAAAAAATAGAAAAGTGGGTTGTGTGATTATCATGAATTAATAATATTTTTGTTATATTGTTATATTGTTGCACGAAACAATTGTCTCGTCGTGCTTCTCGTTCTCACTTGTGCTTCCGTATTGTTTTATTGAATTTAAAGCCATTTTTATTACCAACGAGCACATCGTATGGATATTAGCCAAATTGCACGCCGGTTGGTCAACTGACTTTTCGTTAATAATTGAAAAAACGGCTACTGCGTGAAAAATACTTGGCGGATGGAATTTTCCTGCAGATTTCCCTGTTTCAACTCAACGGCAAGGTTCCAGCATATACGAAGGGTGATATACTCAATAAAAATGTTGACATGGACAGTCAAAACGTGTTGCACCGACAAAGAACTTTAGAATGCGTTTTTCTCGAATTGATGTCTATGGCATATTAGCCAATTTTTGAATTATGGGCAGATATGAAGTGTACATGCCACTTGCACACGACCATCACGGATTTGGCTCAAAGCTGGGAGAATTATACATCTAGGTTCACTATGAAAAATCCCAATTTTGGTGTCGATTGGAATACCCCCCGCTCTGTGGGACACCCTTCTTTGTGACAAAGTCAGGCAATTTTTGACGTAGAACTACGTTTTTCTTTAGCCTACCACATAGGGATGTAATGGGAAAACTATTAACGAAAAGGGGACGAAATATGTCCCTTTTTAAATGCTTATAAATCAGTTTGTTTTCAACCGATTTCCTTCATTTTTGCAGCAATTGTTTCGAAAATTATACACGCATCCACCCAAATGTAGAAAATTGCTGATTGATTATGCAAACTATTGTACTATTGATAATTGTCAAGCCTTGTTTAAACGAAAACTACGTCCTCTGATTGGTCGTTATATGATTGCTTCCCAAGCACGGTCGACAGAATCATATACCTTGCAATTGAAAACATGCTGTTTGGCCTATATAAGAGCCTGTTTCAGCCGAAGCCGCTCATAATAGTTCTGGACAGCGACAAGTTGTCAATAGCAGTCGTCCTTCCTTAGCAGCAGCACTAGCCCTGTGGTTGGTCACCTCATTTCAGGAGCAGCGCGGTTCTTCTCAGCGTGCCTCGCCAGACTGCCATTACTCCCCCACTATTGGGGCAGCATAAATATCGTCATCACCAAATTCAATTTTGAACAGCAAAATGCCTTTTTTCAAGGCAAATAAACAAGTCATTGAAAGTTAATAATTTTTGACAACGCACAGTGGGACAAATTGGTCCGTTGGCGCGACAAAACCTCATAAATCCTTAACAGTTGTTTTCAAAGTGTTCATATTTTCGGCAATGTTGTTCACCATAAATACATCTTCTTGAAAAATGTATTCAGGCAGCTTTTATTTTTTTTACTACAGATGGCGCTGACATCTATCTTATGAATAAAAGGTGCTAGCCATTTTGTTTCTTCGGGAAAGTTGTTCATATCATTAATTGACATGAAGTTGTCGAACATATTACAACTTTAGGACTGACCGTTAATGAGATAAAATTATTTTCATTATTCATAAACCCAAAATTTCAGTAATGAATTATAACTGGGACTTAAGTACATATATTTCATTTTCAGATATATTCGAGCTTTCGGGTCATCATGAAATGAATTATCGAAGGTTCGTAGTTGCCTTTGTATAGTTTTTTGTCAACCTATGATGTGTCATCATATTTGATAAAGAATATAATATATAATTTTAATGTTATTGTTTGTGATAAAATGTTTCAAATAGGAACATTGTTTAATTAAAGATTAGTTGGTCATGTTCCCTTTCTAAGAGTTCCTCTTGTTTAATTTTATACCATTTAACCCTCTAGTGCCCAAATTAATTTCTAAACGGACTTCGGTGAAATCACTATAAACCATTATAAACACTTTTCAAGTATTTATTGAAGCTTTTCGGAACTTCGACTGAAGCCCGCCAAATGGCGGCCTTGGGCACTAGAGGGTTAACATGAATACTAAACGCTTACTTTTGTTTAAAACACTGTTCACCCAATAACAAACTGTTCCCTAATCATTTCCGAGGGGTCTTAATACTACTGGACATCAGTTTCGAAAGACCCCCTAACATTATCATGGTCGTGTTGCATACACCGGCATTCAACAAAGCCTATTGTAGGAAAAACATCGATACGGACACTGCTGAATGACGATTTTTTACATGGATTGACATGAAAATAATCATTGCGAAAACTCGAATTACTCGGTAAGTCGCAACTAGTAGCAGCTGATTTTTGGTTTAGTACTAGCCAATACCTTGTATTTTAGTACAATAATAGTGTCATAGCAAAACAACGTAGAACTTTATGTTTTTCATATTGCCGAAAATGAAGAAAAAATAACAAAAAAACTTGTTTTACATAATATGCCTCCTACGAACCTATTTTCAACAAAACTGTCTTAATAACACTTTACTTATTAGTTTATACTCTGTTTTATGAGGATCATATGAGTTAGCTAATTAATTTCTAAGTATTTGCATGCCCTACTGGAAAATATCTGAGAAAATTTTTGCTTCCATTTTACATGCCTTGTAAATCCTCACTTTTACAATATTATAGCACATTTTCTGAATTATTTTTCTAAGTGAATTATCATGATTTCTAGTCGATAACATGTCTACTGCAAGTAGAAAATAAAATGAGGCATGAAAACTGAATTTCATTTTTTTAGTTTTGTCGCGACTTTTCTGGATTCTGCCCCACAGTGCAACGTAAGCAAGCATTCTGTGCGGATTCTAGCAGCTACATCTGTCGCGGTCGTCTGATTTACAGAAGGTGAAATAGCTTCCACAGTGCTTGTTGTCCGTGTATCTTAACTCCCCCACTGTTGGGGCAGCACAAAAGTTGCGATCAGTAACCGATTTTGAACAGCAAAATGGTTATAGGTTGGTTGGTTTTCAACCGATTTTCTTCATTCTTGCAGCAATCGATTGGAAAATCATACACGCATCTGCCCAAATGCAGAAAAATGTTGTTTGATTCTACGAACTATTGCTTATCGATATGTTTCGTTGGATTCCTCACCGCTTAATGCAACAGAAATAAAATACAATTACACTATTGAAAATTGTCAAACCTTGTTGAAATAAAAATAACGTCCTCTGATTGGTCGCTTACTTGCTGTGTGTGTATGATATGGTATGATGTATGTATGGTATGATGATATCAGTTGAATTCAATACTGGCACAACTCAAAATTTGGCAGTTTTGAGCTTTTGATGGCAAACGATGCCAAATACTATAAAGTTTCATCTCACAAAAAACCGGTTCAAAATTCACAATATTTCCAGGAATATGGTGGCTTCTACACACTACCACCTTAACTCGGCACGTTCTGCTAACTGCTGAATCCGGTTCACGAAATTCACAACCCTTCATTATTAGACATTGTAACTCATTACCCAAGTAAAAATATCGGTTTTATCAAAGTTTTATAGCGCTATAAATCTTTGATAAACCCAGTTGTGTTACTAGGGTAATGCAACACTCAATGCATTTGTTAATAGTGTACGTAATTCTACGTCATTTATTCGGTCGTGTCTTGGATACAACCTCCTACTTTTTTTGTTGTTCAAAATTCCGTTTTCTTTTTCTTACAATTAATAGATGTAGGACGTCCGCAAAATACTGATAGATGATTTTTAAAGAAAATAAACCAAGGAATCCGTTAAAAAAATATAACTTTTGACTGGAAGTGTTGCCAGATAGATTATTTTTGTATTTGAAAACTAAATTTACATTTTTCGGCAAATGCAGCCATTTTTATTTCAAATTTGATACAAAACTTGATACTTGATACAAAATTTGATAACAAAAATGGTTTTAAATTTCGTAATTAGTTTTTCGTGAAAATGCTATATCTCGAGATTGGCTCAAATACAAAAATAATCTATCTGGCAACACTTCCAGGCAAAAATTATATTTTTTTCGGATTCCTTGGTTTATTTTCTTTAAAAACCATCTATCAGTATTTTGCGGACGTCTTACACTGCCGTTCTACGCATAGTTGTCCCATGTTACTTTTGGTCGATTTTCGTTTTTTATCACCAATGAGTCTATTTTCACGTATATTTTTCAAAAAACTTTCAAAAATAACATTGTTTGCTCCAAAAATCTTGAAAAACCATACCAAGTCTGTTTGTCCTATCGATGATTTTCTACACATATTTGTCCCACTAGATTTTTTCTATTCTAATTCATTCCAATAACCACTAATTCCCACATTTATAACTTAGGAAGTGCTACAGACCACTAAAAACTTCTTCTAACAACGTTTGGTACATTACGGGTTACAGAAATTCGGTACCGAAAATCACTTTGCTTGATTATTTAAATGCGGTACGTTCATATCTTTGTTAGGGATAACTAAGCCATGTTTGCTGATTTGTAATCTGAATGCTCTTCCTTTTCGAGCATAAAAAAAGATAAACGCATGAGATTTATACTAATTGAAAGTTGTAAGAACTGTCTTTTGTGTGTAGCCAAATGGTGAAAGCCCAACAACGTTCAAATATGATAGGAATGGGCAATCTAAAAAAAAATTTTCCTTTGTAATGGTAAGTCATCTGATACTTATTCAATTAACTAAACTTTCATCTCGACTATCATCTCTCGCGTATAAAGACAACAAGATTATCGTGATCATTTTCGTAAAAGGTTAAACAGCTTTGTATCCCCCCAGTACGAACTTTGTATTGGGAAACAAATGCACGTGGTGGGACTGATTTGCGTGGAAATTACATATTGGAAGGCAAATTTCCCGGCATTATTGTCCCAGTGGGTATTTTTATGAAGAAGAGTGTCAAATACAAAAACCTTCAACTGAATTTATTGAAAACAGTCTAATGCAAGGTAAACCTGGTTACTTACTAGCCCATAATTGCATTTGTCACATTGACGCAATGCGTGAAAGTATTGTACAACTTTAACATCGTTTTTCTCGTTCGCATGATTTGAAACATGGGACAAATATGCGTAGAACGGCAGTATATCTATGAATTGTAAGAAAAAGAAAAACGGAATTTTGAACAAAATTTGCCTGACTTTGTCACAAAGAAGGGGGTCCCACAGAGCGGGGGGTATTCCAATCGACACCAAAATTTGGATTTTTTCATAGTGAACCTTGATGAATAAATCCCCTCAGCTATGAGCCTAATCCGTGATGGTCGTGCCCAAGTTTATTCTTTTACTTTATACTTTATACTTTATACTTTATACTTTATACTTTATACTTTATACTTTATACTTTATACTTTATACTTTATACTTTATACTTTATACTTTATACTTTATACTTTATACTTTATACTTTATACTTTATACTTTATACTTTATACTTTATACTTTATACTTTATACTTTATACTTTATACTTTATACTTTATACTTTATACTTTATACTTTATACTTTATACTTTATACTTTATACTTTATACTTTATACTTTATACTTTATACTTTATACTTTATACTTTATACTTTATACTTTATACTTTATACTTTATACTTTATACTTTATACTTTATACTTTATACTTTATACTTTATACTTTATACTTTATACTTTATACTTTATACTTTATACTTTATACTTTATACTTTATACTTTATACTTTATACTTTATACTTTATACTTTATACTTTATACTTTATACTTTATACTTTATACTTTATACTTTATACTTTATACTTGATACTTTATACTTTATACTTTATACTTTATACTTTATACTTTATACTTTATACTTTATACTTTATACTTTATACTTTATACTTTATACTTTATACTTTATACCTTATACTTTATACTTTATACTTTATACTTTATACTTTATACTTTATACTTTATACTTTATACTTTATACTTTATACTTTATACTTTATACTTTATACTTTATACTTTATACTTTATACTTTATACTTTATACTTTATACTTTATACTTTATACTTTATACTTTATACTTTATACTTTATACTTTATACTTTATACTTTATACTTTTTACTTTTTACTTTATACTTTATACTTTATACTTTATACTTTATACTTTATACTTTATACCTTATACTTTATACTTTATACCTTATACTTTATACTTGATACTTTATACTTTATACTTCATACTTTATACTTTATACTTTATACTTTATACTTTATACTTTATAGGGATCGAAGTAAACCACGAACGCTAACCGACGCAATTTTTCGCTGTGTCACAATTTGCTCGTTGAATATACTTTAATTTATTGTTCTCGGATAGTGTTTCATAAATGTAATCATAAACTGAATCAAATCAAAGGTAAAGTTGCTAGTCGAGCAAAAATCAGCCCGGAAATTGTGAATTCAGACTTCAAGTGACTAATAAGCAACTGACTGTGACAATTCTGGTCTATCAGCACCAGGAAAGAGGAAGAAAATTGTGTATGTTATGTAATGGTGTCGAGTTTAGTGCGCTGGACAAGGGTGCTTTTTGGTGCGGCCTCAATTTCAGCTGCAGCCAGGAGCCAGCTCAATTCAAGTGTTTGTTAGAAGTTGAGATCGGTTGTGAAACTTCCGCCTAATCAACCACAGTGTCGGTTAAATATTGTGTGAGAAAAAGTAAGGACAGGCAACAGCCTAAACTTATTCCCAATCTGATCCGGGTAACATAGGTGAGAGCGTTCCTTTTATATTTTATTATATTTTTCTTTAAATGCTGGAGGATTCGAACAATGGGATAGTGAACAAGCAGTCTATTCGTGTTCGCGTGCATTTAATATTTAGAAGTAGCCATTTTGGGATAAAATTAATGGAGTCGAAACTAAACCACGGTTAGAAGTAGAGTTTGAATACCCGGCTTCACGCGTATTGTTCTACACAAAATAGCGTTAGTGATAGAGACCCCCATTGGATCATAATTTGTTAACAGTGACTAAACAAAATAGCTAAAGTTATTTTGGTAAACATGCACATGGATTATGAGAGTTTGAAATGTAAGTTTTGCTACTAACCAGAATCGATGCTAACTATTTTTCGATTTTTCTAGCTTTTGAATAGTCGTTTTGAATATTATTTTATAATTATGGCTAGTTTTGCGTTTTGTTCGCAAATTTGAGGATGTTTTGGCAAATATGTGTACCTGCATTTACAATATATTAGGGCTTTGGATGCATGGAATTTCGCCAATTTTTGTATTTGAAAGGCGACTCTTGCGTAGACAAACAGAAGAAAATCGACGTGAAACGCCGCGTCCATACGCGTCCACATCGGTAGAATGGAATAGAGCGGTCGTGCATGATGCTTCGGTTCTGCCTTAAAGTCAGGAAATCGCTTTTTAAGAACAGACGAATGTCGTTTGTCGACCTGTTAAGCAGAAAGCCATATCTCCGGGTGACCGAATATCTACCGTTATAATTTTCGGTATAAAGAGGGTCCTTCACGAAGAAACGATAGAAGTGGCGAGAAGTTAACGTGGACTCAACTCCAGTAGAATCGTGTAGTTAGCTGAGATAAATCAATAGGAGATACGTTTCGGTAGTTGTATAAGGACTTCCTAAACAGATGTCCGAATGTCACGTCGATACCTTCCATGAGTTCGTGTTTTCTACAGATAGATTATCAACGCGATGTAGTTTTCGGTATAACCTCTTGGAGGAAACAATAGAAGTGTCGAGACGTTAACGTGGGTAGAACTTTCGTAGCTCTCGTAACATTGTGTAGTCGGCTGAGATACACCAATGGGAGACCCTCTTCGGTAGTTGCATGATGATTTGTTGAGGAAATGTTCGAAAATTTTAGTCTGTATTAATTTAATCGCAGTTCCGGTATTCTCGCGTGCCATTTTTTCGGTGGTATATCAAACAGAACGAGTTCGAATCGCGTAATAATTTTCGCGGAGGTTAATATGAACTTGTAGGCGCGATATTTGCTATGAACCCGGTACCCGAATTCAGCGCATCGTTTACCAAAACGAAATCTGCTGCAAACCCTGCCCTTTTCTCCAACATCCCAGTGATTTCTCGTGGAAGTGCAGAGGTGTTCTCGGCTTCCAATAAAGCGAGTATCACGTCAACATATTCCCATACACACTCCTTCTTTGACCTGCATTCGGATGCGGCCGGCGCTGGTATTGCCTAACATAAAGATAAGATCACCAGTTTTTACACATTGAGGATGAATGTTAGTCCCAAACATCACCCATTGGTTCTCTGTGTAATTACAGCTGATCTGGCAATAACGGAGTAGCAACCGCGGGCGGTCAATCATGCTCATGCTCATGCTATACTTTATACTTTATACTTTATACTTTATACTTTATACTTTATACTTTATACTTTATACTTTATACTTTATACTTTATACTTTATACTTTATACTTTATACTTTATACTTTATACTTTATACTTTATACTTTATACTTTATACTTTATACTTTATACTTTATACTTTATACTTTATACTTTATACTTTATACTTTATACTTTATACTTTATACTTTATACTTTATACTTTATACTTTATACTTTATACTTTATACTTTATACTTTATACTTTATACTTTATACTTTATACTTTATACTTTATACTTTATACTTTATACTTTATACTTTATACTTTATACTTTATACTTTATACTTTATACTTTATACTTTATACTTTATACTTTATACTTTATACTTTATACTTTATACTTTATACTTTATACTTTATACTTTATACTTTATACTTTATACTTTATACTTTATACTTTATACTTTATACTTTATACTTTATACTTTATACTTTATACTTTATACTTTATACTTTATACTTTATACTTTATACTTTATACTTTATACTTTATACTTTATACTTTATACTTTATACTTTATACTTTATACTTTATACTTTATACTGTATACATTACACTTTATACTTTATATAACAAGACCCAGCTCTTCCATTTCCGGCAAAAAAAATCAAAAATCATCGCGATGGCGAGCGCTATTTACCTTGACGTTGTGATTTTGATCATCTTTGAAGAAGTACGGACCAGTGATGCTTCCAGCGTGTAAATCGCACCAAACCGTACATTGGCGATTCTTGTATTGCCTCTGGTTGCTCTTCGATTAAAATGCGGCAATTTTGCTTATTAACATATTCATTTAACCAGAAATGAGCTTCGTCACTGAAGACAATTTTTCGGTAAGAAAGTGGAATTTTCACAGAGGACGAATCTTGATAATAAAATTCGATTATTTGTGTGCGTTGTTCAGGCGTAAGCCTGTTTATGGTGAAATGGCAAACCAAACTAAGTACATTAGACTTTGACAGCTGTCAGAATTCCCGCGTGAACTGTCAAATCTGAATACACGAAAAACCAAATAGCAAAAAAATCACCCTTTACTTTATACTTTATACTTTATTCCTTATACTTTATTTCTTTTACTTTATTCCTTATACTAAATTCCTCGCACTTTATTCATATACTCTATACTTCATGATTTATAAAGGTACAAGGTACACCTTTATATAAAAATGTTATTCCGTAATGAAGTTGATCTTATTGCTAACATTTCTATCATTTCTGCGCTGTATTCGACAGGGATGATGTTCAGAGGTCAAAATGGAATCCAAGATGGCGGCTTCCGGGTTTTGAAAAACAACCCAAAGTGCCCTGATATCATCCAATAGAAGTGTTCCCGGAATAGAAATGGTAATCGAGATGACGCTTGAATCCTGCTTAATCCTGTCATGGTAATTTTCGGTTTCTGGTATACAGCCTAAAATTATCAAAGCCATTTTCATTTTCGCTGTTTGGTGTCGCAGGAACACACTTACGCTTAGTATTGAAAAGTGCAATGTTATCAGCTTCTATCGTATAACATCACCAATATTGTTTCAGTATACATACTGTTGACGGGAAAACTCCTGATCGCTCTGATGGTTGTGTCAAAGACTTGGGAGTTTTGTTGGACACATAATTAACCTTCAATCAGCATCGTTCATCCATCATCAATAAGGCCAACAAGCAATTAGAAATGAATTTTAAAATTGGGAAATGCTTCAACGATCCTTGTACACTGCGCTCACTCTACTGTTCATTAGTTCGTCCGATTTTGGAAGCTGCCTGCGTAATATGGGACCCGCATTACGACGTGTGGACTGATCGTATCGAACGTATCCAGAAATTGTTTGTTCGTCGTGCGCTTCGGAATTTACCTTGGAGAGATCCGGATAATCTTCCACCGTACGAGGATCGTTGTGCTCTGATAGGTCTGCAAACCCTTGAACAACGACGAAAGTGCTTGAAAGCAACCACCGCCTTTAAAATTTCGACATCAATTTATGACACACCGGCATTGTTAGCTCAGCTACAACTTCACTGCCCATTTCGTCCGAGCAGACAATTCAACCTGATTCGTCTGAATTTCCAACGAACCAACTATGGCATGAATGAGCCCATTAGGTCTTTGGCTGAAGAAGTTAACAGGCATCCTGAAATGTTTAATTTTTAGTGTATGCAACTGTGACTTGTTTTCATTTCTTTTTGTTTATAGTTGAAATAATTGTGTTATATGTATGAATAATTTGTAATTTATGTTTGAGAAGATGATGGGTTCATTCTGTGCCGAACACGCATCAGTATCGGACGTGTTTGGTGATCGCTCCGATAAAATATAAAACAAAAGACGTGTGAACAAGTGTTGGCATTTTTTGCCTGGTCGAGTGAAATAAATCCGGATTCAAGGTCGCGCCTTTGTGCAACTGTTTCGCATCGTGACTGCCAGCTGGTGCGTAAGCCGATTTGGCTGCTGGCTGAATTGTGCTACAGCAGTGGACGAGACACAAAAGAGGAAAAAGAAGAAGCCATCCGTTGACAGTTGAGTTGTATCGCTGTGTGGAGTGATCTCACACCTGGCTCGCTGCTGGTGGCTGTTTGGTGCTGCTGTATTGGTGCTGCTGGCTGTAACGGCTGCAACTTCGAACGATCGGACAACCAACCTTACTGGAAGGGAGAAGTAAAAAGGTACGTGCTCTTGTCGGCGCTATTGCGCTAGACTTAGCGGGATGGATCGCCTCCCGCGCCACCATCCCCGAACCCCTCTGACCCTGACCCTTCTGTTACCCCCTCCCCTGTTCATTCTTCAGTCCCCCCTCGCCCCAGGCTTTACCCAGACGGAGCCCAGGGCAGCTATACTGTCTATTTTCGGCCAAAGGCGGGACCGAAATCGAAACAGTTGAACCTCTTGCAGATTTCTAAAGACCTGACGAAGGAGTACAAGGGCGGGACCGAAATTTCCAAGGTCCGGCCTAACAAGCTCCGTGTCGTGGTCAGTAACCTGAAAGAGGCCAACGATATAGCTTGCTCTGAGCTCTTCACACGCGAGTATCGCGTTTACATACCCGCACGAGACGTGGAGATCGACGGTGTCACAACCGATTCGGGTCTGTCCGTCGAGTGTATACTGAAAAGTGCCAAAGGGTGCTTTAAGAACAAAACCTGTCCCGATGTAAAGGTGCTCGACTGCAAGCAATTGCGGTCAGCATCGATCATCGGTGGCAAAACAGTATACACTCCGTCAGACTCGTTTCGAGTTACGTTCGCCGGGTCAGTGCTACCAAGCCACGTCTCGATCCACCGGGTTCGTCTCCCTGTGCGATTATATGTGCCTCGCGTCATGAACTGCCTGAATTGTAAGCAGTTAGGCCACACCGCCGCCTACTGCTGCAATAAGGCACGTTGTGGCAAGTGTGGGAGAATCATGCGGATGATTCCTGCATTAAAAATGCTGAAAAATCCATTCACTGTGGGGAGAGTCAGCATGAGCTCTCCACATGTGCGGTGTACATGCAGCGCAGGGATAAAATCAAGCGGTCCCTCAAAGAGCGTTCGAAGCGTTCTTACGCTGAGATGCTGAAGAAGACCGTTTCCACTTCTCCCATTACATCAAACCCTTTTGATCTGTTGTCCTCTGATGAAACCGATTCTGACGATTCACCAGCGGGAACATCTTACGCCAATCCTGGGGAGTCTAGAAAGAGGAAAAATATTTCCTCTCCTAAACTTTCCAGAAAAGGTCCTAAGATTTCTCAAAGTGAAATGAAAGTTACAAACAAACCAAACAGTGCTGCGGAAAAACCGAAGCAAACTCCTTCTGGGCTTGCAAATTTAAAGTCCCAGAAGGAGTTCCTAACACTGCCAGGAACATCTAAAACCCCAGTTGTTCCTTTTGCACATCCAGTTGATGGAACAAACTCTAGATTAGTAAAATTTTCTGACATTGTGGACTGGATTTTTGAAAATTTCAATGTACCCGATCCAATTAAAATTTTTCTTACAGCATTCCTCCCAACAGTTAGATAATTTTTGAAGCAGTTGACTGCCCAATGGCCCCTCCTTGCAGCGATTGTATCCTTCGATGCCTAATTCAACTGCGTATATGAAGGATTCTATCTCTGTCTTACAGTGGAATTGTAAAAGTATTTTACCAAAAATTGATTCGATTAAAGTTTTGATAAATAAAAACAAATGCGATGCATTTTCCCTTTGTGAAACTTGGCTCACTTCAAATATTGATCTCAACTTCCATGATTTTAATATTATTCGCCTTGATCATATGGAGGAGTACTTTTAGGGATTAAAAAGTGCTATTCTTTCTATCGTATTAACCTCCCCTCGATTCCAGGCATCGAAGTTGTCGCATGTCAAATGACAATACAAGGTACAATACAAGCTTTGTATTGCCTCAATATATATTCCTCCCAGAGCACAGGTTGGGCAACGGCTGCTCTTTGATTTAATAGAACTTCTTCCCTCGCCACGTTTGATTTTGGGAGACTTCAACTCTCATGGTGTGGCTTGGGGTTCCCCTTACAATGATAACCGTTCTTCTTTAATCTATAACCTTTGCGATGACTTCGACATGACTATTTTAAACAACGATGAAATGACACGTATCCCGAAACCTCCAGCGCGCCCAAGCGCTTTGGATCTATCCTTATGTTCGACGTCGCTACGGTTGGATTGCACATGGAAGGTAATCCTTGATCCTCACGGTAGCGACCATTTGCCTATTCTTATTTCAATTAATAACGGGTCAACTCGCATGCGACCAATTGACATTCCGTATGACCTCACACGGAATGTCGATTGGAAGTTATACGAGGAAATGATTTCAAAAGCGGTCGATTCGATTCAACATCATCCACCACTTGAAGAATACAACCTTCTCGCGGGCTTGATTCTCGACGCCTCGCAGCAAGCCCAAACGAAGAAATATCCCGGCGTAACGATTAAAGAACGGCCTCCCACTCCGTGGTGGGACCAAGAGTGCTCCGATGTCTACACGCAAAGATCCGACGCGTTTTTGGCCTACCAGGAGGGAGGTATACCTGGCGACTATTTACGGTATTCGGAGCTTGATACCAAGCTTAAAAGCTTGGCTAAAGCAAAGAAACGCGGATATTGGCGTCGGTTCGTGAACGAGACGTCGAGGGAGACATCGATGAGCACTCTTTGGAACACAGCCCGAAGAATGCGGAATCGCGTAACGGTCAACGAAAGCGAGGAGTCTTCAAGTAGGTGGATATTTGATTTTACCAGGGAAGTATGTCCGGACTCTGTTCCTGAGCAAAATATTTTTCGCGATGCGTCTCCGGACCACGACGCGATAGAATCACCTTTTACGATGGCAGAATTTTCAGTTGCCCTCCTGTCCTGTAACAATAACGCGCCTGGATTAGATAGAATCAAATTCAACTTGTTGAAGAATCTACCCGGCAATGCCAAGAGGCGCTTGTTGAACTTGTTCAATAAGTTCCTGGAGCAAAACATTGTACCGCAGGATTGGAGGCAAGTGAAGGTGATCGCCATCCAAAAACCAGGGAAACCAGCTTCTGATCACAACTCTTATAGGCCGATTGCAATGCTATCCTGTATCCGGAAATTGATGGAAAAAATGATACTCCGTCGTTTAGACCATTGGGTCGAATCAAATGGTCTACTATCAGATACTCAATTTGGCTTCCGCCGCGCCAAAGAGACGAATGATTGTCTTGCGTTGCTTTCAACAGATATTCAGCTGGCGTATGCTCGCAAAGAACAAATGGCGTCTGCGTTCTTGGACATTAGGGGGCTTTTGATTCCGTTTCTATTGACATTCTTTCGGGTAAACTCCACCTACAAGGATTTTCTCCAATTTTGAACAATTTTTTGCACAATTTGTTGTCCGAAAAGCACATGCATTTTACGCACGGCGATTTGGCAACTTTTCGCATTAGCTACATGGGTCTTTCCCAGGGCTCATGTTTAAGCCCCCTTCTTTACAACTTTTATGTAAATGACATCGACGAATGTCTGGCAAATTCATGCACGATAAGACAACTTGCAGACGACAGTGTAATCTCTGTTACAGGAGCCAAAGCTGCCGATTTGCAAGGACCATTGCAAGATACCTTGGACAATTTGTCTGCTTGGGCTTTACAGCTAGGTATCGAATTCTCTCCGGAGAAGACTGAGATAGTAGTTTTTTCTAGGAAGCATGAACCTGCTCAGCTTCAAACACAATTAATGGGTAAAACGATTTCTCAGGTTTTGGTACACAAATATCTTGGTGTCTGGTTCGACTCTAAAGGCACCTGGGGTTGTCACGTGAGGTATCTGATGAAAAAATGTCAACAAAGAGTGAATTTTCTTCGTACAATAACCGGACAATAGTGGGGTGCCCACCCAGGAGACCTTATAAGGCTTTACCAAACAACGATATTGTCTGTTATTGAGTACGGGTGTTTCTGCTTCCGCTCCGCAGCAAACACACATCTGATCAAACTGGAGCGAATACAATATCGTTGTTTGCGTATCGCCTTAGGTTGCATGCAGTCGACCCATACGATGAGTTTGGAGGTCTTAGCTGGAGTCCTACCATTGAAAAACCGCTTCTGGAGCCTGTCTTCTCGTATTCTTATCAAATGTGAGGTCTTGAACCGTCCCGTGATTGAAAATTTCGAAAGGTTAATCGAACTTAATTCTCAAACCCGTTTTATGACATTGTATTTCCATCACATGTCCCAAAATATTAACCCTTCTTCGAATATTCCAAATCGTGTCGACTTATCAAATACTTCTGATTCTACTGTGTTTTTCGATACATCCATGATAGAAGAAACTCGTGGAATCCCGGATCATTTACGCGTGCAGCAGATCCCCAAAATTTTTTCCAATAAATATCGAAACATCAATTGCAACAATATGTTCTACACTGACGGATCACTTCTTGATGGGTCCACTGGCTTCGGTATTTTCAATAACAATTTAACCGTCTCCCATAAGCTTGATAATCCTGCTTCTGTTTACGTCGCAGAATTGGCTGCAATTCAGTACACCCTAGGGTTTATCGAAAAAATGCCCACGGACCATTATTTCATCTTTACGGACAGTCTCAGTACCATTGAGGCTCTCTGATCGATGAAAGATGTTAAGCACTCTCCGTATTTCCTGGGGAAAATACGGGAACATCTGAGTGCTTTATCCGAAAAATCGTATCAGATTACCTTAGCGTGGGTCCCTTCTCACTGCTCGATACCGGGTAATGAGAAAGCGGACTCTTTTGCTAAGGTGGGCGCAACAAACGGTGAAATTTATGAAAGACCAATTGCTTTTAATGAGTTTTTCGCACTTGAACGTCAGAATACGATCATCAGTTGGCAAAATTCTTGGACCAGAGGGGAACTGGGAAGGTGGTTACATTCCATAATCCCCAAGGTGTCGACGAACCCGTGGTTCAAGGGGTTGGATGTAGGTCGGGATTTCATTTGCGGCTTGTGCCCAATCACTATAGATTTGACGCGCATCTCCGTCGTGTTGGGCTCGGGGAAAGTGGTATCTGTGCCTGTGGTGAAGGTTATCACGACATAGAGCACGTTGTTTGGTCATGCCCTGTACACCGTGACGCCAGGTCTAGATTAATAGCTTCCCTGCAGGCCGAAGGTAGGCAGCCGGCTGTTCCTGTTCGTGATGTCTTGGCGAGCCGTGACCTATCCTACATGTCCCTTATATACGTTTTCCTGAAATCCATCCACGCCCCAGTTTAATCCTATTCCCTTCCGCCTACATCCAACCAAACGACAAGAACACGTTAAGACCCCGGATCCGAAAACAGCAACTAGACCCGCACGATACTCTCAGGTCCCGAGGGAGACAACCCAATATGCCAGTCCGTAATATCTTGGCAGCGGAACATATTCAATATGCTGCTTACCTATGGCGATGGAAAACCATCAAACAACAAATCAGTGCTTTTAATGCAAAACATTCTAGCTTAAAGTTAGATTTAGTTTCAGCTCGTAGTCGGCAGCGAGGATAAAAAATTTGCTTTTAGTTATTAAGATACTTTAGAAAGTAAGCTACCAGATATAATTGGCCCTGTTAAACATTAAATTGTATTTGTGCAGTGTCAAATAAATTATAGATGAAGAAAAAAAAAAGATGATGGGTTTTTAAGGGTCGTTTGAGAATGGACGTGTTGTTTAAACTTATATGGGCTTTTCATCATCCCTATATTTATTAAGACCACAAAAAATTGGATGAATTAAATAAATCAAATCAAATCAAATCAAATCAAATCAAATCAAATCAAATCAAATCAAAGATCTGTCGGATTGAAAAGATCTGGTCCGTGATGGCACAGGCCCCCATGAAACCCGCTTGGTACTGGCCCACGAATGTCCTGGTTAAAGGTGATAGACGACGGAACAGGATCTGTGAGAGTATTTTGTAGGCGGTATTGATTAGCGAGATACCGTGGTAGTTGCGACACTCCAGCTGGTCGCCTTTCTTGTAGATTGGGGGCTGGTACTCGGTCATCCGCTGCTGGTGCTCTTAGGTCAGTTCCTGTTACGCTTCTGTTTACTGTATCGCCACTCAGGCGTTCATAGAACTACTCCTTCCACCTGTCGACTACCTCGTTGGCATCTGTGAAAAGGTTCCCTTCCGCGTCGTTTCACATGTCGGCTTACGGCACATAGCCTGGTTTACCTTCTCATAGAACTTCCGCGTATCACTGGCCTGGTACAGCTGCTCCAGCTTCTCATGTTCATGATCCTCTAGCCGGTGCTTCTTTCGTATGAGAATCGTGGTCATGTCTTTCCGTGCCCGTTTATAACTGGCCTTGTTCTCTCTCGTCGACCTTGCCAGGTAAATCGCCCAGTTCCGGTTCTTCTCATTCAGTGCTGCCTCGCACTCCCCGTCATACCAGTTGGTTTTACCACTCAGTTTTTGCACTCCTAGTATCGCCATTGCGGTGTTTCCGATAGCTGTGCGAATACTGCACCAGCCATCTTCGAGAGGTGATGCGTCAAGTCCCTTCACCGTGGGTAGTACCGCTTCGAGCTGCTACGCGTATTCCTCCGCAGCCTGGGGGCTCCGGAGCTGCTTGATGTTGAGCCGCGAAGTTCGACGATGTCGCGTGTGTACGGTCGACAGTTTTGGACGCAAAGTTACCGCAACTAGGTAGTGGTCCGAGCCAATATCCGTATCCGGGATTGGTGCGTACGTTTGTAATGTCTGAGAAGAACCGGCCGTTGATAGGAACATGGTCAATTTGATTTACTATGCGTTGGTCAGGTGATCTCCAGGTGGTTTTGTGGATGTCCTTTCGAGGAAAGAAGGTACTTCGGAGTGCCAGTCCTCGGGAAGCTGCGAAGTTGACGCATCGCTGGCCGTTGTCGTTTGTCACGGTGTGCAGGCTGTGCGGGCCGATCACCGGCTTGTATATGTCTTCCCTACCGATCTGCGCGTTCATGTCCCCAATGACGATCTTGATGTCTCTGCGCGAACAGCTATCGTGGAGTTTTTCTAGCTGTGAGTAGAACGATTCTTTCTCTACATCGGGTCTTCCTTCGTGAGGGCAGTGTATATTAAGGATAGTGTAGTTGTAGAACCGGCCTTTTATTCTCAACAAACACAACCTGTCGCCGATCGCCTGCCACTTGATTACACAACTCTGCATTCTGCCTAACACTATAAAGCCGGTACCCAGCTCACTGGTTGTGCCGCCGCTCTGATAGTACTGTGCCCCGCGGCCACAGATCCTCCAAACTTTCTCTCCTTTCCGGCAAAGCTTCTGGAGCGCAACGATGTCAAAGTGGCGGGGTTCTAGCTGATCTAGCAAAATCCTGTCACCACCCGGGGTGTTCAGCGATCTACAGTTCCATGTACCGAGCTTCCTATCGTCGCAGAGAATTGTAGAGTAAGCAGTTTAAAATTATTATGTGCCCGAAAAAAAAAAGTACCTTTACGGTTCCAACGGAAGTCTTAAAACTGCATGAAATGGCGAGACTTAGTGTACCTAATTGTTTATGTAATAGTGGTGATATGTCACCGTTTGTGACAGAACACACAGTAAAAATTCTGAATAAATATTTAATATTTACTAATATTAATTTAGTAAATAATTATTTAATTACAAAACATCCCCCCCTATTAAAAAAAATGTGTACAAAATCGAAAAAAAATTTTTTTGGAAAATATCGACTTTATGCGGTCGACCATATGCGGTTTTTTTTATATGTGCGACTGTTTCTGTGCGATTTATGAAAAAGGACCACATCCGACGAGATTTTCAACCATTTTGTTTTTCTGAGCTTTGAAATGTATTTAACGCATAACATAAGTATTGAGTCACGTATTCCTAGCATACAAAGTATAGCTTTTGGAAAGATTATTATGTTGAGAAAAGTTACGGTTATCAATCAGATGTTCAAAAATGTTCTTATGGGTATTTACTAAATCAGAATCATCAATTTTCTAGTTATTTTGAACTAAGATTTTTTTATGGTCCCTATCTACCGCATAAGAAAAAAAATGAGATTCAGATGAAATTTTAAATGAATTTTTTATGCGATTTATTGAGTGCGGTCACTATGCCTCGCACAGAAACAGGTTTGACTGTATTTGTATTCGAGCTCGATGTGAAGACCGCTAATTGATTAGAGAAACGGTGTATCTCCCTCTTAAATTGTTCAAATGTCTTGAGGGTGTGACCATGTGCGATCGTAAAACTAAAGACAGAAGAGAGTTTTTAAAGGTTCTACTCTGGAGCAACAAATGCATTATGCCGTGTCAAATAAATGTTGTGAAAAAAAAAAAAACAAATGCATTAAAGGAATTACACCATTAGAAATCCAGCTTCGAGAGTCGCCTTATTTACAATCGATGTCAACCAACGACACTGAGAGATTCTATTCGCGAAGAAACACGGAGAGAATGGAGCGGTTCAACCGTCAGCCTAAATTCCAAATTATACGATAGGCATTGTTTGATTAATGTTTACCATCAGACCGGGTAGAGTGTGGAATGCCCGGTCCCAAGTCCGGTCAGACTACAATTATTATGGTCCGATTTTATTTCGGACCAAACAAGAACATAGTTGTCCGGGCCAGGTAACGAACTGGGTTATGTCTGGCCAAAATGTATTGAACTGAACATGAATCACAAGAAGCACATTCATATTGCAGGAAGTTGGGATACTGGCTGAAAAACTAATATTTGAAAAAACTAATCTAATGTGTCATTTTTCTTCCACGATTTATTCAATCCAAGAAATCAAGAAGTGGGAAATAGAAATTTCTGGAAAAACTGGTCCATTTTTACAGCCAAACTTGTTTTGCATTTCTGATGTGATCAAACAAATAAAACTGTAATTGGTTCTTTCATTAAAATGACACTTCAAAAAAATGGAATTTTCACTCCCAGACACTGGACCGGATATCCGAAACGGAAGTATGCGGATCTTCAGTTTCAACTTCGTCTCTAATCAGACTAACTCACCAAAAGATTGCATAATTTATCCTTTTTTTCATATGAGCTCGACCAAAAATTTGACTGATATCGTTAACATTAATAAAACTGGAGGCTAATCAATATAGATTATTGCTTATATTTCAGATTTTGCTTTTGGATTTTTTCACCTAGTATCAATCACATACAAGAGAAAATTGCGTGGTGGGGGTAATGCAATACAAAATTTCGAATATGTTCTTGTCAACAATATCCTTTACCTGTTTCAAACACGTGACCCCCTACAAAAATTTTACAATATTACAGATCTTGAACAGTTGTCCTGGTGCATTAACTTTTGGAAGAATATCCTAGGGTAATTGTTTCATTATTCATCTCATTAAGCCGATATTCACGAAGAATGCACGGATCAAACACCAAATTTGCACCAAATCATTGAAAAAATATGCGAAATACGCTTACGCGTTCTTATTGAATCGCCCAGCATTGTATATTTAGTAAATTTTTCTAGGATTGTCTTGAATTTTGTAAAACAAACCATTTTTCACAACGCTTTGATATCCATTTCAAAACTTGAATCACTGTTCAATTATTCATCTCACGACGCTCCCATATTCATCACTCTGTTAATCATGAATGATTCACAATCATGAATGAACGTAGCCGCAGCCCGTCGTAGTAGGTTACCTAGATATCCGCTGTAGTTGTTTACGTGCAAAATTGGTAACCTAGGTAACCATTGCAGTGCTGTCGGTTTATGTCAATTATTTCAAAATAATTCAACATTTTCAGCATGATTTGGCAACTTTTGATTTTCTTCAACGCAGTGAAAACAGATGAAAATACATACAGTTGAAATTTAGGAATTGTAGAAATTCATCTCATTTATTTCTACCAATTCAAGCTTGTTTTTGGAAATTTGAAGTGAACATTTCGAAGATTAAAGTATTCTTAGTGTAGTGAGTGATTTTGTTTAGTGATTAAAATAAAAAAGTGGTCCGCTAGTGATGAACAAAACTTTGGTTGGCTGCTGAACGAGTCCCGTTGTAGCCGTATAGACCAATGCGCGGATATTATTTTCTGAGGTAGGTGATTGAAATAAATGAGTTTTCGTGCAGTGTGCAGATGCTCAACTATGATATCTAATTTAGAGCTTTTAAATGAGTTTTTAGGCATTTTACTTTAAAAGAAATCTAAATTGAACTAAAAAGAATCTATTTCATGGATTAAAAGATTGGTTTAGTTAGAAAATATACGTTTTATTCTTGCTTTGAATTGTGTTTTCATGCGTATGAGATGAATATATGGGCTGATATGAATAATGGAACAGTTCCTCTATATAAGCTCCAAACAATATTCCTTCTTTCAAATATGTTCATGTAAGATTTAATTAAGATACCTAATGAACAATTATATTACAACTGGTTTTACAAGACAAAACCAATCGTTAACTAGTTAAGTATAGGTAAACCTTACGCTGTCATGCGTGTCTTCCAGCGTACACAACCGTATGATAGTAAAATGCATTAAGAACCTATGTACAACATGCAGTGCGGTGCAGTCTTCAGCAGGAGCCGCTGTGTTCGGGGCCACTAATGCACTTTTCGATGTTATTATTCGATTTGAATATAATAATTCTCGTACGTCAAACATCGCACTCACTGAGTCAAGCAGCTCCTTCTTGCTTCGAGCTCTGCAAACTCGAAGCGGATTCCGTGCTCTGGTGTCGACAGACAGTGCGTGCACCGCGAAGTTTATTTAAACATATCATTCGTAATTCATTAAATCAAATTCTCTCGTTGAAAGACGAAAATCATTTACACCAGTTCGATCGGCTAACACGATGGCAAAAGCGGTACGAGGTTCAACAAAGATCGCACCTGAATGCACCGATGTTTGTCATTAGTGAAAGCAATCCGGCTACCGACCGGCGGCAAACTACCGAAGAAGATTTCGAAAAATGGCTTTAACGAGGTGGTGATTAGTGCTGGCATCTGGCGTATTGTCGATTACGAACATCAAAATAATCGATATTTTGAGCGGCTCACTTTGTACCTTAGCAATCAACAGGGTTGGTTTATCGAAGGGCAATTTAGTCTGGTGGGATTGTAAAGCGAGCTGCACGTGTTACAGAAGAGGGGCATTGTTAATTGCATTTTTTTTTAAATTCTTTAAGAATATGATATGCCTGAGAATGATACAATATTAATTATGAATAAGACTCCCAATATATAGAGCATAAGCTTCAGTTTAATTTTCAAATCAAGTTTTAATTTAACATTATATATCATAATATATGCGAGCACTTTCTCCGCGAGACAATCTGCAACGGCTTCGATAATGCGGCATTTTCCGCAAACTTGAGCGATGCTAATCTCAATTATTAATTACGCTCCCTTCCGAATCACGCTATCAAGCTGAAGCCGAAGAAGCCGGGATCGGTGCCATCGAAACCAATTTTGGCATGTCGCACCGGAGCTTAACATTGACGTGAATCGGTAAAATCCAAACTGGATTAGCAAGCAATTCTTCTCGGCGAACTGACAAAAAGCACCTGCCTCCCTTCGCAGACATGATTGTTCCTGGCGCAGCTACGGACGCAGATAAACCGATATGAAGCCGGTCAAACCGGTTGCGGCTATTGCGAGATCCCCACACGAGATTAATCTCTGCTCTGAAAAGACGATTAAAGTCGCGCATTTTACCGAGCGTTGATTAATTTGCTTCCAGCTCAGATTAATTGCTGGTAAATAGTAAACGTCTAATTAACCCTCCGGTGCCTAATTAGCTGGATACTGAAGGCCAGCCCACCGCTAAGATTTTGAAGTGAAGCAAAAAAAAAGATGTAGTTATAAATTATGAACTGAAACTGACACAGCGAGTGGTAAGCTGAAAAATGGCGGGCAGCAGTGAATTGATTTTTTCCAGATTATTTGTCATTCTTCTTGAGAAGGTCAAAGTGCTACTAAAACTAAAAAAAGTTCAATTTTTTATTTCTTTTTTTTTTTTAAGTTAAGGAAGTAGAAGACTTTGCAGAAGTAATAACAAACAGATTTTTTTTTCTCTTTGATACAATAGCAATAGTATGATTGGACATTAATTATTGAAAAGTTTACCCTTGAATATTGACCCTACTCAAGGCTGTGAGAAGAAGTTTTCACATCTCTCCGATATGCTCGTCACGTACAACACTCATGATCCAGATCGGTGGAACAGAATTTCTGTCGCCTCGTTCAGTATCGGTCCCAAGAATTCGCACAATCATTTTCCCACCTTTTTTTCCCCAGTTTACCCAGATTTCTTTCCCATATTGAATCAGTCTCACATTTTGTTCCGCTAGCCTGTGTCCCAGTGCTGACACCGGTCGCGGCATTGCCCCGCAGTCTGTGCGAATCAACGTAGGTCGGAAATAAGCGGACTGCGTTGCTGGTGGCGCCATTACCAAATATAGAACTCTCCGTCCGATGCGTCGTCACGTATTTCCACTTTCTACGACATACGACGCACTTGTGAGTGCCTCTCTTACTACGGTTGGATATTAGTTATTCAATGGGTACACAATTATCAGTCGTGTTATTATTCTTCCCTCCAGCTGTAGGTATGTAGTCAAGTGTATCAAGAATAACTATTATTAAAACCATTAGGAAATCAGTTTCGCACCGGTTGCAGCAGTCACTAGAACTCACATTCGCCGTAGGTCCCTCAATCATCGTGATTTGAATTTACTCACTAAAACAACACCTAAATCAACTCGACTGCAACGTTAACCGCAGGCACAATTCAACCAATGACCCACTTCCTGGTGTGCCACGCGAGCCACCGATAATGGTAATGACGGTGATGATGTTTGGCGCCACGGGCGCGGAAACTCTTCAATCTTTTGCGGATTAGTGACCAGCAGCAACAACAGCGACGCACACACACACGCGCGGAAGGACAGGGCAGTCCCGGCCACGCAGTCCCGTCGCATTATGCTGGCCATAATTTTGCGCAATTATTATTTTCGGTTCCGCTCCTTATTCCTGGGTAGCAGCAACCTTCGCAACACACGACGGCATTACTTCCGTGACCGTTCGAACCAGAACCGCAATGATAATTCAGCAGTGTAATAAATTTGGCTGCCACACCGTGTGGAAATGCAGGGGATGGTAATTTATATTGAAATTACACACGGTTCGCACACCGGAAACATGAGTTTCATCTGGATGGGCCAGTGTAAGCCGCACCGGATGATTATTGCTGCTGGGAAAGGTAAATCGCTTTACCGCTTTTTGGCCGAAAAGGACTGTCGTAAAGTGCTGCTTGTCTGTCGGCCAGAAATGTTTTTTTTTCTTCATGGTTCAGGCAGTTTACGTTGAATTTTCATGTTGAAATTGGAGATTCAATTGAAGATTGTCGAAAATTTACTACATTTTCATTTAATATAGCTTCTACTCTGTGAGAATAAACATACTTGTTGAAAAATCCGCTGCTATCTGATAGCTATTACAACTCCATACAGTTATCACCATTGATAACGCGTTACAGTTTTCATACAGTTACTATACAGCTTTTATCCAAGTTTGTGCCGTAATTATCTGTACGCAATGTAGGACAAGTTGCACTAGGCAATCACTTACTCGCTAAGTTTTTAGTAATAATTAACATTAAACCAGCTTGAAAACTGCCGAATACCGCACATGGTAATGACAACCAACCCACGACATTTGCGAAAATTCTCCTTCGCCATCGCACCGGAAAACTAACTTGCAACCGGGAAAATTTTAGCAAGAAAGAGAAACTTCTCTGTTTATTGCAATCCCAAATCATAAAGCTCACCGGAAATGTGCCAGATACTGTAAACTGAATTACACCAACTACAACCGGTAGAAAGTTTCCTCCTCTTGTTAGTCAAAATTGTTTTCCCTTCCTAGACGGGTGTGGTTCCATCGCCTTCGACTTCGAATGCCCAACAAGATCCCAATCGAAAGGATGCGGCAGAAATCCGTTTAATTTTACCGTGTTTCATCATTTTCGGCAATAATGTTGCAACAAAACTTCGGCGGGAAAACCAACACCCGAATGTGTTGCAACTTTGTTAACCAATCCGACCGAGACGGCTGGGTATCACATTTGCATTCCTCACCCAGGCAGGAGTCTGCCGGACGATGCATCGTCTACAGCATTGTTGCGCCCTTCCGTTACGGATGGATTAATTTCATTTCGGAAATAGTTTGCACTCTTTCCCTCTCTCTTCATGTGCACAGGCGGTGCAGTGGAAGAATGATTCCAACTTTTTTGTTGCTATTCTTCTACCCTGCCGAAAGAAATTTAATCCCATTTTTGCTCCACTTCGCTATGCTTGAATCAAGTGTGTGTGGAAACATTATCACCGTTTGCGGCACTCGGCTGTCTGTAATTTGGCTGAATTGCTAGTGCATAAACTGGCCAGATGTGGAAACTCGCTAACGCTCTCGTACGGATAATTCCGGAAACCGTTTTCTCGGCTCAGCCAGGATCAGCGTGCGAGGCTGCCCGGGAGATTCGCCCTGGATTAATTTTATTGACGGTCGGTGGTAGCGCACTTTTTTTGAGCTTGCTTTTGTTTAAACTGAATGTAACCTGCAGAAGAGCAAGCTTTGATCTTCGAGTAGTGGTGAATGGTTACAGTTTATTTTAACTCTAGCCGAATTGGGTTCTCCATAACATTCGCGTTGAATACTGCTACTTCAGCAATGCGGGTGAATTGTTGGCATTCGAGCGGTCTTCGTCATTTTTGTCTAACAAAAACAAAGCCTTGGTGCTACAGTCTGTTTCGGAACTCGACCTTCTGTTTATTATACACGTAAACAACTGTAACGTGTACAGTAGGGCAAATGGGGATTCGAAACCTGGACGAAGCGCCAAATGTAGTCGGAAGTATTGAAGGGTAGCATGAGTAATATAAGCGGAGCCCCAACAAGTCGCCATGGACAACAAAAAGTTACAAACACCGTAAGAGATAATACGAATCGGAACAATCGGATCTAGGTAACTGAATATGGACATTGAGAACTCCGAACAAGTAATTACGAATCGCTTTGCTTTCTGGGGTGCGATAAGATAATCTACGATGAATAAAATCCACGCAACGTCAAAGTCATAGAGCTTCGGCAATTTTGTTGAACAGGACAGAAAATATGAAAAAACAAGCACCAGGCGAGTTCTTTCTATCAGAGTAGTGGCACTGCCGTCAGCCACTCGAATGTGTGTGAGCTTGAACAAGTGCTAGGTGATCGAAAGATGGAGCATCTGAAGGGCGATGCAATTGTTCTTGGTACACGGAAAACGCAGAAGACGACAACCCCTGATCTACTGGAGGGAGTGGAAGAGGTTAGCCAGCTAAAAACAATAGTTCTGCTGGAGTGGACCAACTTCCTAGCGAGCTTCTGAAATCCTATGGAGGAACACTGGGTAGAACGGTGTACTGGATTATTACCAATATTTGTGAGGAAGAGCGAGTTTCGGAGCAGTCAATCGAAGGTACCAAGTGCTCCATCTACAGAAAGGGTGACAAGCAGGAGTGCTGCAATTACCGGAAACTCTCAAGGTACTCTTCCAAACTCTTTTCTCTCGACTGTTGTCCGGGTGGGTTTCTTAGGCGAACTTCCACGGTCTGCTATCGCGTCAGTCCACCAGTAAACGAGTGACTTTCCATTCCTAAGCTGACCGTCATACGCCGGCGAAACTTTGGCAATCAATAGGTCCACACTCGTGTAGAGCCAACCCCTCGCGCTCTTTTCTCATTACCTTTTCGAAAACCTCGTCATCGAAATGTGATGTCTTTCATTTGCGAACGGTCAGAGTTTTAGCTCTACCCGTCGCTTGTCACCTTACTCAGTTGTCTACTTTATAGAGGACTGACTGGCGGCCACTATTGGTATTGCCATCGTCTACCCTTCAGTTCGTGATCAATCCTGGACTGGAGAATGTCGCGTCAATGACCGACTCTATGCTATTTCTGCTCCCTAATAAACAGCCCAATTACCGAGTTCTAGACAGGTCGACCATCCGGGTTACTCTTTCGATAACGGGGTGCAACAGAACACTCCCTCTACCTCGGCAACCGCGTAAACTTCGTTTGAGGTTGACATAAGCTTCAGAGCCGGGAGCCTACTTGTCGATCATGCGGCTGCCAAACCGGACATATCCGCAACCCAATTACTGTTTTCGGAAGGGATGAGGTAGAAGTCCGATACGGTTTTGATACCGTCAACGACTCAACGACGTCCCCAGAAGCCCCATAACGGAGATAGGAGACCATAAGCCTACCATCTACTGTCTACGAAAATTTCGAATCCTTGCATGAAGGTTACTTACTTTTTACTTTTACGGCGACAGACCGATTATCCAATGCCGATTCCAGAATACGTTGCCATGTCACTAGGTCTTGAGCTGCTATCCTCCAATCTCCCCTAACACCTATTTCGTGGGCATCCTAGTCGAAAGCACACATCTAACGATCTATCACATCTATCGGTATTTCTGCTAAATATATTCTTCGCTGGTCGTTTTTCCGGCATTATAGCTACATGCCCAGTTCACTGCAACCTGCCATGTTTTATCCGCTTAACTATATCCGCCACGGGAACTATATATAGGGCCACGGGAATTCTTTATTGGACAACACGTTCAGCATGATCCGGTGTAAAGCACGATACAGCTGTTCGCTTCCGACTGTAAAAAGTTCGGCTGGAATGCCGTCGTTACCAGCTGCCTTGCAGTTCTTCAGCTCTTTCTCAAACTCGTCCATGGATGGTGGGTCCACAGCTTTACCATCATCCTCAATCACTATTCTGCTCTTTTCGACTACGCTGTTTTTCACCATTCAACAGCACACCAAAGTGTTCCTTCCAACAGCTGGCCATCTCCGTTCTATCGGTCATCAGGTTCCCTTCCCTATCGTTGCACATGACAGGGGCTGACACGTTTCGGTTCCTGGTTCCATTAATCTCCTTGTAAAAACTTCTTGCATTGTGCCTAGAGAAGCAACGTTTATTCCGGCGATTGAGTCTTTTTTCAGCAGCTCTAGTTCTTTTCATCCGTCGCTCGCTGGCTCTCAGCGTCAAACCTCTCATTAGAAGTGGCTGTCGCAGATGTACCCAACACTTTTCCCGCTTACCTTACCTTACCAATCAGACGAGAGCCGTGGTGGCTCGTGCTGTATCAAGAATTTGTCGCTCGGTTTTGGGCTATGTTTCGCCAGTTCCCCAGGCGTCTCATCACCCGCAAGTCTCCTTCGACCTGATCGAGCCATCGTGCACGCTGCGCCCCGCTGCGGGTTGTCGTCCGGCATCCTTACGACGTGACCGGCCCACCGCAACCAGGTGTGCAATGGGATTCTCTCCCATCAGCGCGTGCAGATCATGGTTCATGCGCCGTCGCCATTTTCCGTCGTCCGTCTGTACTCCATCGTAGATAGTCCGCAGCACCTTCCATTCGAAAACTCCAAGAGCGTTAAGGTCCTCCGCGGGAAGCGTTGTTGTCTCGATCCCGTAGAGCAGTGGTTCTCAACCTTTTTTTGTCCACGTACCCCTTGGCGTCATTTTTCATATCGATTGTACCCCCTGGCTTGGAATGTTTTCGCAGAGTGCGAGAGGGTAGTGGTAGGTCATGTTGTGGTTTTCTGTTCCGGGTTTCAAATTGAACTATAGTTTGTTTGATTTCTACAGTCATGTTTTATGAGCACGATTGAACAACAAATGAAGTACAGCACTCGTTCGCTAATTGCTCGCGATTTAGTTGCACTGCGTTTTAATTGCACGTCCGTTAGTTGCACGAAAGTGCAATTAAAAAGAAGTTTTGCGTCAAACTGCACGTGGTTTTTGAAGATAATGTCTCTCTGTCAAGTTTTGCGAGGGAATACTGAATGTGCGAAATATTTAATCAACTGAAAATAAGTTCAATATTTTTAATTTTGTTATTTTAGATTCCGGTTGTATGTAGGTACTAAATAACAAATATACATAATCACATTGCACGTTTGCCCAATTTGTTTTCAATTATAGTCGATCTAATTGATTTCAATTTGATCACTTGTGTCGAATCCTCACTGAAATGTCGCATTAAGCTGTCCACACGCTGAACAGCTTCTGAAAACGTGGGATTCTCTGAAATACAGTAATGTTCGTTACACTCCAACTAAGTTGCAATGCATGAAAAACTCTGACTGGCTCGAAATTGGTTCGTGTACGGATACACAAAAACCAAACATTAGCGCACCCCCCGAATATTTTTGACAGTTTTGAGTTCATGCAATTAAAAAGCTCATCCGCTAGTTGCACTGCAACTTTCGTGCAATTAGCGCACGAGTTCTGTATTACAAAGAAAAATTGCTTTGTCCGCCATTACTGATTTTTTTTTCACGTACCCCCTGAAGGCTTTCGAGTACCCCCGGGGGTACGCGTACCACAGGTTGAGAACAGCTGCCGTAGAGGACTACCGGTCTTATCAGGGTTTTGTACAGCGTCAACTTCATGCGTCGTCGCACTGGATTCGATTGAAGTGTCTTCCGAAGTGAAAAGTAGGCACGATTTCCTGCCTGGATGCGTCTCTGGATCTCTTTGCTGGTGTTATTGTTGGCGGTCACCAGTGACCCCAAATATACGAGCTCGTCGACCACCTCAAGCTCATAACCGTCTACAGAGACTTGAGTTGAGAGGTTGATGTTGTTCTCCTTGGAGCCTCTCGCTCGCATGTATTTTGTTTTCGACGCATTTATCCGCAGTCCGATCCGTCCAACTTCGGCTTTCAGTCGGGCGTAAGTTTCCTCCGCCGTCGCAAAGTTACGTTATATGATGTCGAAGTCATCCGCGAAGCCCAGAAGCTGAACAGATCTTATGAAAATCGTGCCCCTCATGTCGATGCCCGCCCTCCGGATCACACCCTCAAGGGCGATGTTAAACAGCAAACAGGAAAGTCTATCACGTTGTCTCTACACTCTGCGCGATTCAAAGGGACTCGAGAGTATCCCCGAATCACGCACGTAGCACATCACTTGCGCCATGGTAGCTCTGATCACCCAAGTAACACATGCAACATCTTTCACGAAAAAAAAAGAAAGGAAAAAGTTAAAAATAAGTCATAAATAAGTTACAGGGAAAACATTGGGTTTTAATTCATTCGCATTGATGTGTTAAGTCGGAATGATGTTTTAAATCGAAATAACAAGTTGAAGTTGTAAATACATTACGAATTGCTGTAAAAACTGATTTATAACATGTTTATAACTAGTTTTTTTCTTGAGAATGCAAGAGAGACAACAGTGGTGAATTTGTGTTTGACAGCAAAACGTATAGTGGAGACAAAATTGAAAAATGGCCGCAAAAGTTGTAGTTCAGTTTTAAATCAGTTGTAAATGTGATTTTATGGTGTGAACTATTTCTTCTTCATCAAATACAGTGCAGATCAAAAATACTGTTATAATATTCAAAATTATATGAAATATTTAAACACCCAGGGAATTTATGTTTGATTAAACATAAATAAATTTGACAGTAAATTATAATCAATAAATTTATCATTTAATTTACTTAAAACAAGAAAATCGTTTAATCTGATCGGCCATGATTTGTTTCAATTCTCTTTTTTGTCTTGCCAAACGATCTTCTGTTTTATTATTATTATTAACGATGATCAACGTTAATAACTTCAGATCAATGTTTGAATATTTCTGTTTTACTTAAATTTCAAAATATATTACTTAATGCGTGGTTTAGTTAGGAGAATTTTTATATTATTTTCTCTACTACAATAATCAAGATGACGGCGATTTTTTTTATAGATTGTAGTACCTTTATATAGTCTTGCTTAATTGGTTTCACGATTCCATCTCCAAATTGTGGCAGAAATCACTCGTCGTTTGGTTTGCTAAAAGAGTAAGAAAGTTCAAATAATTAGTACATAGTGCATGACATCGTCGTTCACCTTGATGTTTCAATGAACATATTTTCAATTATTTTGCGATATTTTTACCGAAATAAACTTTATAGATAGTGGTTATATAACGGACAAAATCTTTGGGCTATCGTTGTACCCATGCAACGAATGCTAATAATCAACATGGCTGCCTCGTTAGCGCAAGCAGCGTGCTAAAATAATATTCAACACCATTTTTCTGTGCTAAAGGCACGTTTCATAATATAATCCGATCGAAAATATATACCTGAGGCTCATTCCTCTAGAGCTCATCTGTTACTTTTTTCTTTATTTCAAATAAAAAAAAAAATATGCTATTGATTACTACTGATTACTATCGTTAAAATTTACGCGCTTCGGAAATACCACAATATAAATTGTGGTATTTCCGAAGCGCGTAAATTTTAACGAAGTACAAGGCGAATATTCACGACAAATCTGAAATCGCGCGTAGATTTATTGTAATTAATCACTATACCAACATCCTATTCTATCAATGAATTGTCTTGATAATTTCTCAAATGAAGAGCCATGATTAATTTCGTGGGTCATCTGTTTTGTATCTATTAGAAACAATCATCAGCGAGTGAAATTTCAACTCATTTGTGCAATTTATTTATGACCTATTGATAACAGGCCACCATTTGTTGGTACTGGAAATGTAAGAGTGGTGGTTATAGTTGTTATAAAGTTGTTTTATATAAGTCATGTGAACAATTCATTCGAAGTTGAATACAGGTCGGACCGGGTCATTGGGAGTTTCGGGGTTGTTCAAAATTGTAACAACAATGCCTTGTTCTGTTTAGGTAGTTCGTTTTTAGCAGTTTTCTCGTCGTTCCTTCAACCAATTCTTACGCAACAACCTCCAAAAGCAAGGTATTATCGTTTTTAGTTGCCGATAAGGACAACCTTTATTGGTCAACCGGTTTCGAATTTATGTCCGGAACATGTTTCTGTAATATAATGTCCATGATCAAGTACTTAGAACCACAAGCTGGCCTGTTTCGGTGGTGTTCCGGATACTCCTGGATCATCAAGCGAAATAAATAACGATTTGAAATCCGCAAAGTAGGTCATTAGTGGCCATATCGAGCATCTAGGTTGTTGCCGTAGAAAAAAAATCATGAGTGTTGTCAAAATCGAACAGGGTCTGTATATGTAACACCTTAATTCTTCTCAATATTTAAGATAATAAAACACAAAATACCTAAATCAAATTAAATTCTATTATATTTTCTGGAAAATCTCCTTTAATCTCTCGAAGCAAAATTTGTCTTTCTAATGGTAGTTTTGTTTTTTTTTTCTTCGAGATAATCAATATAACATAATTGATTATTACGTATATATGTATAACAAACGCCGACAAACAGTCTAAAGATAATTTTTAATTTATTTCGTTGGCACATGTATTGTGTAAAAAATACTATAAAAGAATAATCACTGTTCTAAATGAGAGATATTAAAAATTAAAAAAATAAAAATGGCTCGATTATCCGGAGGATTCGATTATCTGGAGCGAAATGTTTTTCAAAACTCCGCATAATCGAGTCCGACCTGTATATGTTTTATATTGGCTCCGCCCCTTGCGCTTTTTGAGCTGTTAACAAGTTGTATATAAGTTTATACGTTATTGAAATAGTGACGAGATTTGTTATATATCAATTACCTAAACTTATTAAAGACTAACCGTGTTACTTGGGCAATCGAGTCAGTTTATCCGGAAATCCGTTGTCGTGCATGATCTACCATAACTGTTCTCGATCGACTCGCGACACTTCTGTAAGATCTGTCGGATTGAGAAGATCTGGTCCGTGGTGGCACGGGCTTTCGTGAAACCTGCTTGGTACTGACCCACGAACTTCCTGGTTAAAGGTGATAGACGACGGAACAGGATCTGTGAGAGTATTTTGTAGGCGGCATTGATAAGCGAGATACCGCGGTAGTTGCGGCACTCCAGCTTGTCGCCCTTCTTGTAGATGAGACTGACGACTTCCACCATCCACTTTTCTGGTAGTTTTTACTCCTTCCAAATCCTGGAAATAACCCAGTGCAGCGCTCTAGCCAGCGCCTCTCTTCCATGTTTCAAAAGCTCGCTCGGCAGTCCGTCTTTGCCTGCGGTTTTGTTGTTTTTCAGCTTCCCGATCTCACAAAGAACTTCATGAATATTGGGGGCTGGTACTCGGTCATCCGCTGCTGGTGCTCCTAGGTCAGTTGCTGCTCCGCTTCTTTTACTGTTTCGCCATTCAGGTATCCATCGAAGTACTCCTTCTACCTGTCGACCACCTCGCTGGCATCCGTGAAAAGGTTCCCATCCGCGTCATTGCACATGTCGGCTTGCGGCACATAGCCTCTGCGGGACTGGTTTACCTTCTCATAGAGCTTCCGCGTTTCACTGGCACGGTACAGCTGCTCCAGCTCCTCATGCTCACGATCATCTCGCTGGCGCTACTTTCGTCTGAGAATCGTGGTTCCGTGCCCGTTTGTAATTGGCCTTGTTCTCTCTCGTTGACCTGCCCAGGTATATCGCCCAGGTCCGGTTCTTCTCATTCACCGCTGCCTCGCACTCCCCGTCATACCAGTTGTTTCTACCACTCGGTGCTTCCACTCCTAGTGTCGCCGTTGCGGTCTCCCCGATAGCTGTGCGAATGCTGCACCAGCCGTCTTCGAGAGGCAATGCGTCCAGCCCCTCCGCCGTGGGTAGCAGCGCTTCAAGCTGTTGCACATATTCCACCCTGGGAATTCCGGAGCTACTTTATGTTGAGCCGCGGGGTTCGGCGGTGTCGCGCGTGGTATACGGTCGACAGTTTTGAGCGCAATGATACCGCAACTAATTAGTGGTCCGAGCAAATATCCGCATCGCGATAGGTACGTACGTTTGTAATGTCTGAGAATAACCGGCCGTCGATGAGAACATGGTCACGTCGATGAGAACATGGTCAATTTGATTTGCTGTACGTTGGTCAGGAGATCTCCAGGTGGTTTTGTGGATGTCCTTACGGGCAAAGAAGGTTCTTCGGACTGCCAGTCCTCGGGAAGCTGCGAAGTTGACGCATCGCTGGCTGTTGTCGTTCGTCACGGTGTGCAGGCTATGCGGGCCAATCACCGGCTAGTACATTTCTTCCCTATCGATCTGCACGTTCATATCCCCGATGACGATCTTGATGCCTCTACGCGAGCAGCTATCGAGTTTCTCTAGCTGTGAGTAGAACGATTCTTTCTCTACATCGGGTCTTCCTTCGTGAGGGCAGTGCACACTGAGGATACAAACAAACAAAAGCTGTCGCTGATCGCCTGCCACTTGATCACACGACTCTGCATCCTGCCCAACACTATAAAGCCGGTACCCAGCTCATTGGTGGTGCCGCCGCTCTGGTAGTACTGTGCCCTGCGGCCACAAATCCTCCGTACCTTCTCTCCTTCCGGCAAAGCTCCTGGAGCGCAACGATGTCGAAGTGGCGGGGTTCTAGCTGATCTAGCAGAATCCGGTCGCCACCCGGGGCTTTCAGCCATGGCCTTTGTAGACTTTTCTCGAAGAAATTCAGCCGTATTTTCGTAGAGGAAACACTCTCTTTAGATCAGGTAACCGCGGCAACAAGATTTGTACCTGATTCGAACGCAATGTTGACGGATATCCGTATTGATAACGACAATATTCTCACTGCTGCCTCTTAGCTAAAATCGTCGCTTTCTTCTGGGCATGATGCAGTTTCTGCTATTGTGTTGAAGAAGTGTATTGAAGGTTTGCTACAGCCACTGCGACACCCGTTTCTTTAATCACTGCGTACCGAAACCTATCCATTTCTTTGGAAGTCTGTCTTTGTCTTCCCGGTCTTTAAAAAGGAGATAAAACAACGTTGACAACTAGAGAGGAATTTCGGCATTGTGCGCGGTATTAAAGCTGTTTGAACTGGTGGTAATGAATTCAGTTTTTTTCCACTGCAAACCCTTTATCTCCAACGAGCAACACGGGTTTATGCCAAATCGATCAACCACTACAAATCTGCTTTCGCTAACCTCGTTCGTCTATGAAGGATTTGAGAAGAACTGTCAAACAGACGATGACGATGATACACTGAATCTTTGCCGTAGAAAGGATACAATGCTCAGAACATCCATCCCTAAATCCTTGAGCTGGGTCTCGCCACTCTTTTTCTTCCAGACTTCAGAGTGTTAAGTACGATGGTACCTCCCCTGCTATGGGCCTTCTTGACCTTCTGTGATTGTTTTGGCACTTCACCTTTGTGACGCTGGCTGCCTCTTTGGTGCCTTTACCTACTACTGTAATACAGGAGTCTGCAACAGCTGAAACCTAGCTTGTTCTTGGAAGCCTCCACTCGAGATCATGGTGATCCGAAGCAGGAGGAGGCTCTGCTTCAGGTCAACGGTGAACTGCGGTGGATCAATCAGATGAAAGACGGTCTGTGGTTTCGTGTAAAGGTAGGTTTTTACAAAAAAAATAAACAGCATGTTAGAACTCAAGTACTTTTGTGTTACAAAATACTAATTAAAAAAAATGACAGTAGGAATTTGAAATTTGGTAGTGAAAAGTTAGAAAAATTGAAACTATAAATTCCAACTATGCAAATTCAAATTCGAAAACTGAAAGATTGTAATGGAAAGCTAAAGGATATAGCGATTGAATGTTTAAAGTGTTAGGTTTAAAATGGAATGTTGTGGGTTTAATGTTTTAAGATGAAATTTCAGAAAACAATTTTTAGGGTTACAGTTTAACGATTTTGAAATTGAAAATTATATCAATATATATTAACTGAAACTAGAAACCTACAAGTTGAGAGGATAAATAAGCAATATTACATGGAAAATCGTATGTTGAAAGCAGAAAGTATAATGTTGAAATTAGAAAAGGGAAGAGTTGAAACTTGTAATTTTAGAGCTGAAAACTTAAAATCTTAGAGTAGGGAATCAAATGTTAAAAGCTAAATACCAAAAATTAAAAGTTAGAATTCGATTCGAAAATTGAAGGTTGAAATAAGAATAACTAAAACTGAAATTTGATCATTGCTAGTTTACGATAAAAGTTAAAATTTGAAAGTATTAGAAAAAATATTGGATATTTTGTCAAATTTGTGACATTTTGGATTGAAATTTTCAAAGTTTTACAGCAAAGCTTCTTGTCAAATTTACAGCTGAACTTCAGTGTTGATGCGTCACCTTGCCCTAATTACATTTTGCGAGAGCTAAATTATATTTTACACTGCTTAGATAGCTTTGAGGCATACCAAGTACGTTCACGTTCATGTTGATGCCACTGGATTCGATTAAATTTTCTGCCAGTTTTGTTAACTCTCGTGCCACGTCGAATGTGCAAGACACATGATAGCTGTGTGTGAACGGCTGCGCATGTTAAGAGTTAATGCTAGTGCGAGATTATAATATCTGCTCACAAGCTGCTACGGCATTGAACTTTCATAATGTCTGCAATGTCTGATAACGATATTTACGTCTTGGTGCCGTGATGAAATTCTTATGTTCTTTCTTTGTCCCGGTACGGTAAACGCTCGTTAAAAATTCTTGCTACGGATATTGTTTCCACGGAGAGGGAAGCTCGTTTCAAAGTGACATTCTTCAAGAGAGTGTTGCTGTTTTTTCACTGTTCCAGAGATAATGTTTTTATGAGTTAAAATATCAACAGCTGTTCATTTTTTTATCAAAGCACATTAAAAAATGCTAATATATTCGGGTGTTAGACTTGTGTTTCCAAAAAGTTTTTAGTACTGGTGGCATCCCAGGGTTTACCCAGAGAATTGATCCTTCTAGAAAACAAACTGATGCCGGCTGGCGATAGTCACGAGGTCAGCAATATTACGGGTTCAAACGACCCGATTAAGGGCAATTATTGCTTTATTAGCTCCGTTATCGTTGTCATATTTAATTCTTGGCGTTCACCCCGCCCGGTACTGGGGAGGAGATTCAGAAAGATAAAATCCATTGCATACAGCAAAGCGACCCGGTATCGGGGAACGCCGCTCGTACTTTATATAGCCCGCGCGCCATGTTTAATTGTCACCTCAGAATGGGTAATCATGATTTTATTGCGTCATTAATCTGAACACGAGGGAACTCCAGCTGCAGTAAAAATATGCACGGGTGTCATCGAACAATTACTAAAGATTTACCCCGTTTCGATAGCTGGTGTTTTTGTATCCGAGCACTCATCCTGATAAAAAAATAGAATTTTACTATAAAAGCTCTGTAATTTATTGTAACGACAGGATACTGAACGTAAATATATAATAAATAACTAACAATGTTTGATTTCGCAGCTCCCGAGCAAAAAAAAAGTTCGTCTCTTCCGTAATGTCGCTGGCTATCGCTCGACTAACTGAAATGATTCTCGACTTTACATTCCACAGCCGAGTTAATGCAATTTGACATCAAGCGACAGAACGGTTTCCTCATAGGTGCGTACCCTCCGTCGGGTGGCTGCCAAACAAGCACCGCTGCTGAAACCGCAAATGATTGACGTCCTGTCAGCGCAGCGGTGTACGGAAAGCGACAGAAAAGTCCGAAAGTACGAAACCGGGGCTCAACCCGTTCACAGGATATGCGAAGCAAGCTTGAACTCATCGGATATTTGGGCCAAGTATCGAATACCATGTTTGCTCGTTTGCGGCTAATACCGTGTACATCGTCTTCCTAACAACCCGAGAGGTTTACCGTAATTCAATTCACTCTGTCTGTTTGAATGCATTCGTTGATCCACTGCTGGCATTCCGATGGAGGTTAATTCAAATGAAGTTTGGCAAACAACTGGAGACCTCTTGGCTCAGAACGTAGTTGATGTTAAATTAGTAACACATTACACGGTAAGTTTCGAAACTATGCTGACAAAAGTTACCACCCAGTCCGATAACAGAATTGTCATTGTTGCCAGGTAATGCAATTTTAAGGATACACTGTCCTGCACAATTCCGGCCGGGAACGGTGGCTAGCAGAAATGTTGGATAGCTTTTGCTGTATGGTAAACCACACATGCCGTCGATTGCATGCTACCTCCCTTCGGCAGAATCAGGGGGTCCCGGAGGGACGCGTACATCCGTTTGCTGCAGCCGGGACAAAGCGATGACGGAGTTAAAATGCCTTTAGCTCATTTCGAATTATCTACTAGTGGATGGATGTACCGGTTAATTTCGTGTTGAGATCTAATGAGTACATTGCAAACACTGTTTGAAAACTTTACCAGGTGAATGTGCACTTTTAATGATAGTTGGTCCAAACGACAGCATCTGGTATTGGAAATAGGAGAAGAGCTTAGTGCTTTTAGTTTTAGAGCCCTGAATGCTAGTGTAATGAAAAACGAACTCGTTCTTATTAATTTGGTGACCCTTACACTGAAAATATATTTAAATTTATTCCACGAAAACTATTGTTTTAAATACAAAATCTTTTGTAATTTTCTGCAACAAAACTGATGCGTGATATATATGGAGGTATTTTCATTAGAACTGTCAAAATTGTTCAGATTTCTATTCGTATACGTAACGAAAGGTTTGTAAAACGAATGCAATCAATCGTTCAAACAAACGGTGCTTGAAGTTAGTGAGCCCACGGAATAACATATACATTATACGAAATAAAAACAAACATAAAACAAAAATTTCGTTCAGGTAAATACTCGTGCTTATGTTGTTTTGTTCGTTATTCGTTCATACAAAAGTACGTTCACACAAAAGAACATTTGTCAATGGTTTAAATTTTGAGTAATGTTGCAGAAGTCGTCCCCAAGGTTCTATTCTTGTACCGTTATTATTTTCATTATATATCATTGATTCACCTACCATGCTAAAAATTTGTGTGATACACATGTTTGATGACGACGTACATTTCTATTTCGGTGGTATCAATCAAAGGTACAACTTATTAACCCTCTAGTACCCAAATTAATTTTTAGACGAACTTCGAAAAAATCACTATAAAGCCTTATAAACAGTCCTTATTGAAGCTTTTTAGAGGTTTGACTGAAGACCGTCTGGAGGCGGCACTGGGCACTAGAGGGTTAACAATAACCTAAAACAAGTTTTCCTATAGTTAAGGCGTAATCCTCTTCCTATAAACTAGCCTAAATTAAAAAAATGGTTATGACTCGGCAGCATGGAAGCAAAGCCTTGGTGCTACAAACCGATTCGGAATTTGATTTTCTGTTCATTATACACAGTTTTTGCAGCCAACTGTTAAGTGTACAGGACAATTGCGGGGCTAGCGCTACGATCCTACTAACACTAACAGTCTCTCCCGAGACAAGATTCAAACCGACTGGCTTGTTAGTACACCATCGTACCTCGAGACCAGCTGGGAGGCTCGGCAGCATAGATCATTTAGTTTACCGAATATTTTCTATTTTCCATTTTCTATTTTTTATTTCCTATTTTTAATTTTCTATTTTCTATTTTCTATTTTCTATTTTCTATTTTCTATTTTCTATTTTCTATTTTCTATTTTCTATTTTCTATTTTCTATTTTCTATTTTCTATTTTCTATTTTCTATTTTCTATTTTCTATTTTCTATTTTCTATTTTCTATTTTCTATTTTCTATTTTCTATTTTCTATTTTCTATTTTCTATTTTCTATTTTCTATTTTCTATTTTCTATTTTCTATTTTCTATTTTCTATTTTCTATTTTCTATTTTCTATTTTCTATTTTCTATTTTCTATTTTCTATTTCCTATTTTCTATTTTCTATTTTCTATTTTCTATTTTCTATTTTCTATTTTCTATTTTCTATTTTCTATTTTCTATTTTCTATTTTCTATTTTCTATTTTGTATTTTCTATTTTCTATTTTCTATTTTCTATTTTCTATTTTCTATTTTCTATTTTCTATTTTCTATTTTCTATTTTCTATTTTCTATTTTCTATTTTCTATTTTCTATTTTCTATTTTCTATTTTCTATTTTCTATTTTCTATTTTCTATTTTCTATTTTCTATTTTCTATTTTCTATTTTCTATTTTCTATTTTCTATTTTCTATTTTCTATTTTCTATTTTCTATTTTCTATTTTCTATTTTCTATTTTCTATTTTCTATTTTCTGTTTTCTATCTTCTATTTTCTATTTTCTATTTTCTATTTTCTATTTTCTATTTTCTATTTTCTATTTTCTATTTTCTATTTTCTATTTTCTATTTTCTATTTTCTATTTTCTATTTTCTATTTTCTATTTTCTATTTTCCATTTTCTATTTTCTATTTTCTATTTTCTATTTTCTATTTTCTATTTTCTATTTTCTATTTTCTATTTTCTATTTTCTATTTCTATTTTCTATTTTCTATTTTCTATTTTCTATTTCCTATTTTCTATTTTCTATTTTCTATTCTCTATTCTCTATTTTCTATTTTCGATTTTCGATTTTCTATTTTCTATTTTCTATTTTCTATTTTCTATTTTCTATTTTCTATTTTCTATTTTCTATTTTCTATTTTCTATTTTCTATTTTCTATTTTCTATTTTCTATTTTCTATTTTCTATTTTCTATTTTCTATTTTCTATTTTCTATTTTCTATTTTCTATTTTCTATTTTCTATTTTCTATTTTCTATTTTCTATTTTCTATTTTCTATTTTCTATTTTCTATTTTCTATTTTCTATTCTCTATTCTCTATTTTCTATTTTCTATTTTCGATTTTCTATTTTCTATTTTCTATTTTCTATTTTCTATTTTCTATTTTCTATTTTCTATTTTCTATTTTCTATTTTCTATTTTCCATTTTCTATTTTCTATTTTCTATTTTCTATTTTCTATTTTCTATTTTCTATTTTCTATTTTCTATTTTCTATTTCTATTTTCTATTTTCTATTTTCTATTTTCTATTTCCTATTTTCTATTTTCTATTTTCTATTCTCTATTCTCTATTTTCTATTTTCGATTTTCGATTTTCTATTTTCTATTTTCTATTTTCTATTTTCTATTTTCTATTTTCTATTTTCTATTTTCTATTTTCTATTTTCTATTTTCTATTTTCTATTTTCTATTTTCTATTTTCTATTTTCTATTTTCTATTTTCTATTTTCTATTTTCTATTTTCTATTTTCTATTTTCTATTTTCTATTTTCTATTTTCTATTTTCTATTTTCTATTTTCTATTTTCTATTTTCTATTTTCTATTTTCTATTCTCTATTCTCTATTTTCTATTTTCTATTTTCGATTTTCTATTTTCTATTTTCTATTTTCTATTTTCTATTTTCTATTTTCTATTTTCTATTTTCTATTTTCTATTTTCTATTTTCTATTTTCTATTTTCTATTTTCTATTTTCTATTTTCTATTTTCTATTTTCTATTTTCTATTTTCTATTTTCTATTTTCTATTTTCTATTTTCTATTTTCTATTTTCTATTTTCTATTTTCTATTTTCTATTTTCTATTTTCTATTTTCTATTTTCTATTTTCTATTTTCTATTTTCTATTTTCTATTTTCTATTTTCTATTTTCTATTTTCTATTTTCTATTTTCTATTTTCTATTTTCTATTTTCTATTTTCTATTTTCTATTTTCTATTTTCTATTTTCCATTTTCTATTTTCTATTTTCCATTTTCTATTTTTTATTTTTTATTTTCTATTTTCTGTTTTCCTATTTTCTATTTTCTATTTTCTATTTTTTATTTTCTATTTTTTATTTTCTATTTTCTAATTTCTATTTTCTATTTTCTATTTTCTATTTCCTATTTCCTATTTTCTATTTTCTATTTTCTATTTTCTATTTTCTCGTTTCTATTTTCCATTTTCTATTTCTATTTTCTATTTTCTATTTTCTATTTTCTATTTTCTATTTTCTATTTTCTATTTTCTATTTTCTATTTTCTATTTTCTATTTTCTATTTTCTATTTTCTATTTTCTATTTTCTATTTTCTATTTTCTGTTTTCTATCTTCTATTTTCTATTTTCTATTTTCTATTTTCTATTTTCTATTTTCTATTTTCTATTTTCTATTTTCTATTTTCTATTTTCTATTTTCTATTTTCTATTTTCTATTTTCTATTTTCTATTTTCTATTTTCTATTTTCTATTTTCTATTTTCTATTTTCTATTTTTTATTTTTTATTTTCTATTTTCTGTTTTCCTATTTTCTATTTTCTATTTACTATTTTTTATTTTCTATTTTTTATTTTCTATTTTCTAATTTCTATTTTCTATTTTCTATTTTCTATTTTCTATTTCCTATTTCCTATTTTCTATTTTCTATTTTCTATTTTCTATTTTCTCGTTTCTATTTTCTATTTTCTATTTCTATTTTCTATTTTCTATTTTCTATTTTCTATTTTCTATTTTCTATTTTCTATTTTCTATTTTCTATTTTCTATTTTCTATTTTCTGTTTTCTATCTTCTATTTTCTATTTTCTATTTTCTATTTTCTATTTTCTATTTTCTATTTTCTATTTTCTATTTTCTATTTTCTATTTTCTATTTTCTATTTTCTATTCTCTATTTTCTATTTTCTATTTTCTATTTTCTATTTCCTATTTTCTATTTTCTATTTTCTATTTTCTATTTTCCATTTTCTATTTTCTATTTTCCATTTTCTATTTTTTATTTTTTATTTTCTATTTTCTATTTTCTATTTTCTATTTTCTATTTTCTATTTTCTATTTTTTTTTCTATTTTCTATTTTCTATTTTCTATTTTCTATATTTTTTTTCTATTTTCTATTTTCTATTTTCTATTTTCTATTTTCTTTTTTTACTATTTTCTATTTTCTATTTTCGATTTTCTATTTTCTATTTTCTATTTGCTATTTTCTATTTTCTATTTTCTATTTTCTATTTTCTATTTTCTATTTTCTATTTTCTATTTTCTATTTTCTATTTTTTTTTCTATTTTCTATTTTCTATTTTCTATTTTCTATATTTTTTTTCTATTTTCTATTTTCTATTTTCTATTTTCTATTTTCTTTTTTTACTATTTTCTATTTTCTATTTTCGATTTTCTATTTTCTATTTTCTATTTTCTATTTTCTATTTTCTATTTTCTATTTTCTATTTTCTATTTTCTATTTTTTTTTCTATTTTCTATTTTCTATTTTCTATTTTCTATATTTTTTTTCTATTTTCTATTTTCTATTTTCTATTTTTTATTTTCTATTTTTTATTTTCTATTTTCTAATTTCTATTTTCTATTTTCTATTTTCTATTTCCTATTTCCTATTTTCTATTTTCTATTTTCTATTTTCTATTTTCTCGTTTCTATTTTCTATTTTCTATTTTTTTTTCTATTTTCTATTTTCTATTTTCTATTTTCTATATTTTTTTTCTATTTTCTATTTTCTATTTTCTATTTTCTATTTTCTTTTTTTACTATTTTCTATTTTCTATTTTCGATTTTCTATTTTCTATTTTCTATTTGCTATTTTCTATTTTCTATTTTCTATTTTCTATTTTCTATTTTCTATTTTCTATTTTCTATTTTCTATTTTCTATTTTCTATTTTCTATTTTCTATTTTCTGTTTTCTATTTTCTGTTTTCTATTTTCTATTTTCTATTTTCTATTTTCTATTTTCTATTTTCTATTTTCTATTTTCTATTTTCTATTTTCTATTTTCTATTTTCTGTTTTCTATTTTCTATTTTCTATTTTCTATTTTCTATTTTCTATTTTCTATTTTCTATTTTCTATTTTCTATTTTCTATTTTCTATTTTCTATTTTCTATTTTCTATTTTCTATATTCTATTTTCTATTCTCTATTTTCCATTTTCTATTTTCTATTTTCTATTTTCTATTTTCTATTTTCTATTTTCTATTTTCTATTTTCTATTTATATTTGTTTTATGTTTTATGTTTTATGTTTTATGTTTTATGTTTTATGTTTTATGTTTCATGTTTCATGTTTTATGTTTTATATTTCATGTTTCATGTTTTATGTTTTATGTTTTATGTTTTATGTTTTATGTTTCATGTTTCATGTTTTATGTTTTATGTTTTATGTTTATGTTTTATGTTTTATGTTCTATGTTTTATGTTTTATGTTTTATGTTTTATGTTTTATGTTTTATGTTTTATGTTTTATGTTTTATGTTTTATGTTTTATGTTTTTTGTTTTATGTTTTATGTTTTATGTTTTATGTATTATGTTTTTTGTTTTATGTTTTTGTTTTATGTTTTATGTTTTATGTTTTATGTTTATGTTTTATGTTTTATGTTTTATGTTTTATGTTTTATGTTTTATGTTTTATGTTTTATGTTTTATGTTTTATGTTTTATGTTTTATGTTTTATGTTTTTTGTTTTATGTTTTATGTTTTATGTTTTATTGTTTTTCCTTTTATGTCCTAAAAGTAAAAAGTAAAAAGTAAAAAGTAAAAAGTTAAAAGTAAAAAGTAAAAAGTAAAAAGTAAAATCAAAAAGTAAAAAGTAAAAAGTAAAAAGTAAAAAGTAAAAAGTAAAAAGTAAAAAGGAAAAAGTAAAAAGTAAAAAGTAAAAAGTAAAAAGTAAAAAGTAAAAAGTAAAAAGTAAAAAGTAAAAAGTAAAAAGTAAAAAGTAAAAAGTAAAAAGTAAAAAGTAAAAAGTAAAAAGTGAAAAGTGAAAAGTAAAAAGTAAAAAGTAAAAAGTAAAAAGTAAAAAGTAAAAAGTAAAAAGTAAAAAGTAAAAAGTAAAAAGTAAAAAGTAAAATGTAAAAAGTAAAAAGTAAAAAGTAAAAAGTAAAAAGTAAAAAGTAAAAAGTAAAAAGTAAAAAGTAAAAAGTAAAAAGTAAAAAGTAAAAAGTAAAAAGTAAAAAGTAAAAAGTAAAAAGTAAAAAGTAAAAAGTAAAAAGTAAAAAGTAAAAAGTAAAAAGTAAAAAGTAAAAAGTAAAAAGTAAAAAGTAAAAAGTAAAAAGTAAAAAGTAAAAAGTAAAAAGTAAAAAGTAAAAAGTAAAAAGTAAAAAGTAAAAAGTAAAAAGTAAAAAGTAAAAAGTAAAAAGTAAAAAGTAAAAAGTAAAAAGTAAAAAGTAAAAAGTAAAAAGTAAAAAGTAAAAAGTAAAAAGTAAGAAGTAAAAAGTAAAAAGTAAAAAGTAAAAAGTAAAAAGTAAAAAGTAAAAAGTAAAAAGTAAAAAGTAAAAAGTAAAAAGTAAAAAGTAAAAAGTAAAAAGTAAAAAGTAAAAAGTAAAAAGTAAAAAGTAAAAAGTAAAAAGTAAAAAGTAAAAAGTAAAAAGTAAAAAGTAAAAAGTAAAAAGTAAAAAGTAAAAAGTAAAAAGTAAAAAGTAAAAAGTAAAGAGTAAAAAGTAAAAAGTAAGAAATAAAAAGTAAAAAGTAAAAAGTAAAAAGTAATAAGTAAAAAGTAAAAAGTAAAAAGTAAAAAGCAAAAAGTAAAAAGTAAAAATTAATAAGTAAAAAGTATAAGTAAAAAGTATAAGTTAAAAGTTAAAAGTAAAAAGTAAAAAGTAAAAAGTAAAAAGTAAAAAGTAAAAAGTAAAAAGTAAAAAGTAAAAAGTAAAAAGTAAAAAGTAAAAAGTAAAAAGTAAAAAGTAAAAAGTAAAAAGTAAAAAGTAAAAAGTAAAAAGTAAAAAGTAAAAAGTAAAAAGTAAAAAGTAAAAAGTAAAAAGTAAAAAGTAAAAAGTAAAAAGTAAAAAGTTAAAAGTAAAAAGTAAAAAGTAAAAAGTAAAAAGTAAAAAGTAAAAAGTAAAAAGTAAAAAGTAAAAAGTAAAAAGTAAAAAGTAAAAAGTAAAAAGTAAAAAGTAAAAAGTAAAAAGTAAAAAGTAAAAAGTAAAAAGTAAAAAGTAAGAAGTAAAAAGTAAAAAGTAAAAAGTAAAAAGTAAAAAGTAAAAAGTAAAAAGTAAAAAGTAAAAAGTAAAAAGTAAAAAGTAAAAAGTAAAAAGTAAAAAGTAAAAAGTAAAAAGTAAAAAGTAAAAAGTAAAAAGTAAAAAGTAAAAAGTAAAAAGTAAAAAGTAAAAAGTAAAAAGTAAAAAGTAAAGAGTAAAAAGTAAAAAGTAAGAAATAAAAAGTAAAAAGTAAAAAGTAAAAAGTAAAAAGTAATAAGTAAAAAGTAAAAAGTAAAAAGTAAAAAGCAAAAAGTAAAAAGTAAAAATTAATAAGTAAAAAGTATAAGTAAAAAGTATAAGTTAAAAGTAAAAAGTAAAAAGTAAAAAGTAAAAAGTAAAAAGTAAAAAGTAAAAAGTAAAAAGTTAAAAGTAAAAAGTAAAAAGTAAAAAGTAAAAAGTAAAAAGTAAAAAGTAAAAAGTAAAAAGTAAAAAGTAAAAAGTAAAAAGTAAAAAGTAAAAAGTAAAAAGTAAAAAGTAAAAAGTAAAAAGTTAAAAGTAAAAAGTAAAAAGTAAAAAGTAAAAAGTAAAAAGTAAAAAGTAAAAAGTAAAAAGTAAAAAGTAAAAAGAAAAAGTAAAAAGTAAAAAGTAAAAAGTTAAAAGTTAAAAGTTAAAAGTAAAAAGTTAAGAGTAAAAAGTTAAAAGTAACAAGTTAAAAGTAAAAAGTAAAAAGTTAAAAGTTAAAAGTTAAAAGTAAAAAGTAAAAAGTTGAAAGTAAAAAGTTAAAAGTAAAAAGTAAAAAGTAAAAAGTTCAAAGTAAAAAGTTAAAAGTAAAAAGTAAAAAGTAAAAAGTTAAGAGTAAAGTAAGGAGTAAAAAGTAGAAAGTAAAAAGTAAAAAAAAAAGTAAAAAGTAAAAAGTAAAAAGTAAAAAACAGGAGGGTTGTGTGCAAAGCCACGACCGCAAGGTTGAAGTAGGATTCTTTTACAAGAAAGATAACCCGGCTGCTTGCGTGTCAGTCATTTTTCTAGTAGATAAACGTTAACTTATCAGATCAATCGAATTTTACGCTTCAACAAGAATTGATCATTTTCAATAATATAGTAAGTTGCTTGGGGCTCGACAATTTTTAAATTTTGAGATGAAATTTTTTCGGATATCGTGCTCATGACTGAAGGAAAAGATAATTCAGTACGTTCTGAGACACGGAAATAAAGTAAAATTTATAACTTTTACAAATTTAAAAATGCAAATTAAGTCAAGGGAAAACGTTAACGCTTTAAACATCAGGTTTTTATTTCATCCCGAAAAGGACAATTTGTTGTTCAATTTAGTATCGAATAAGATGCCGATCACATCTATGCGTTATCACTGACAGTGCGAATAAAGTATTCCTTGTGATAAAATAAACAGTGAAATGCTGATTTAACACTCAAAACTAGACGGTTCACTTGTTGTCAAAATGAGTCAACTTTTCATTGAATGCATTTACTAGTGCTCACTAGCGCACAGAGACTGCATTTCACTAAAGGAGCTCACTGCACCAGCCGCTATCGATCCTGAGATCCGCTGCAACTAGTGCGCTATTCATAGCCATGCCACAGTTGTGGCCGCTATACGCTGCCATTGGTATCCACTGTCCCTGCATCAGCTGGCCCAGCTGCTATCGTTGCTGCACTCCGCTGCAAATAGTGCGCTATCCATTGCTACGCCACAGCTGTGGCCGCTTTCCGCCATCGCTGGTATCCACTGCACTGCTAGTACTGCTGCTAATGGAGGACGACTGCTGTTGTCGCTGCCTAGAACTATTATGAGCGGTTTCGACTGAAATAGGCTCTTATGTAGGCCAAATAGCATGTTTTAAATAGGGATGGGAAACCTATAGATAATTATCGATAGTATTGATAGCTGCCGGCTATCGATAGAATCGTTAAGCTTTCAGCGTTATCGATAGTTATTGATATTTTTCTCGCATTGGCATTCATACTCCACAATGATGCCAGGACTGAAAAAAGAATTGGCTTTGCCATTGTTGAAAGGGACTTCGATGCTTGTTCGCTCTCACACGAAATCCTGTTTAAAATTGTTAGAAAATTGAAAGATAATCATTTTCGCTCACTCTAACTTCTCTGGACAATGACGTGATTTCGCATGAGTGCGAATTTTGTGTGTGAATAAACTTTTAATTATTGTTTCTGCCCACAACGGAAGCAACGCTTTGTTGTTTTTCTTTATCTGGTTCTAGCTGTCGAACTATCGATAATTATCGATAGTTATCGATGGTAGCAGGAAATTTATCGATAGTTATCGATAGCCATTTTAGTCGATATTTCCCATCCCTAGTTTTAAATTGCAAGGTATATGATTCTGTCGACCGTGCTTGGGAAACAATCATATAACGACTAATCAGAGGTCGAGTTTTTCGTTTTGACAAGGCTTGACTATTTTCAATAGTACAATAGTGTGAATAATAAAATTACAATTATCTTCTTTTGAGAAGAAACTTACAAGATTTTCCAATCTATTGCTGCAAGAACGAAGGAAATCCCTCGAACTTCAACCGATTTATTAGCATTTGAAATTGGACATATTTTTCACTTTTTTCGGTTTTAGATTTTCATTTTACATCCCTATGTAGCCGAACTTCCTGAGAGAAGTATTCTACTTCAAAAGTGAAAAGTTTAAAGTCAGAGTTTAAAGTTTAAAGTTTAATGTTAAAAGATTAAAGTTTTAAGTTTACAGTTTAAATTTTACAGTTTGAATCTTACCTGAAGACAAAAAAGTAGGAGGGTGGTATTCAAGACACGACCGCATGACGTTGGACTACGGTATTCTTATATTCCATTAAAACAATTAATAGAAACAATTGCAACTCTAGTATTTGCTGCAATTTTATCTAACAGTGTATTTCTGAATGTTGAGACGTTAAAACGTTATAAATAATAATATATACTAAAAGAATGGATATCTTTCATTTAATCGCTGTCATTTCATATATATTCGAATCAAACCTTTGTTCGTAGCTGCACTACCAAGACAATCATTTAATTGAGCGAATTGGTAAAATTTTCCTATCTAAGCAAAAAGCAAACTTTACGAAACTATCTGAAATTGGAGCCCAGAACGATTCAACCGAAAGTTTTAAATTTGAAAATTGTTTGACATTTAATCGATAAAACTCATGCTAGGTTAGTTCCAGCCCAGCATATAACTTCATGTATTTGAAAAAAAAAAAAACGTTTGGTTCAATAACTCAATATAGCAAGAGCTCAATCACACGTTTTTCGGTAGTTGTTATCAAGGTTTGGGCGAGTGACAGGAAAATATCTTAACTTCTTCAGTTGTGATTTAGAGCATTTCTAATTGTTTTGTTATTTTTCACGATAGCGACAAGTTTGTTTCTTTCTCTGTGTGCGAGAAACAAAATCAAAACCGCGCACCGAGAAACAAAAACGAAAATTTAATGAATGCTCATTGAGAAAACTTGCAACTCTTTTTACCAATAATTTATGATACTCAAAAGAACCCGTTTTGATCTAAATCAAATTTCTAGTAAATAAGTGTTGATCATTCATAGGTAGTAATTTTTCCTCGATGAATAAAGACTGGCTGAAGAAGTTAAAATCGCTGCTGTAAAATCAAATTCACAACTGTGTTCGTTAAGACGTTTTAATATTTTCAATGACAATAATAATCTTCGGTAAACACCCGCTATAGTTATTCACACACATGCTATAACTATCTAAACACGCGTTAAAACTATTCATACACACGCTGTAGCTATAGCTATCCATACACACGCTATTCCTTTCCATACATCCGATACAACTATCTATACACACGCATAAGCTATCCAACCATGTGCTAGTACTATCCATACATACGCTATAACCAATCATTACACACGCAGCAGCTATCCACACACAAGCTATAACTATCCGTACACACGCTGAAGATATACACGCAATAGCCATAATATGCTACACATGCTAGTGTCTTACACACGCTATAGCTAGCCATACACACGCAACAGCGCCATCCCTATCATCGCAAATGTCATAGCAATACAGATGCACATACGCTATATGTGCACACTGCACACACACTAAATGGCGGTAGCTTTCCTAGTGGCGGTGCTGGCTCGTGCAGTTTCTGGCTGTTTTCATCCAACGATATCTGAATTGGATTACCGCTGGTGGGGTCCAACTCAGATCGAAGGAGAACCGAACTGAATGAAGAAATGCAGCTTCCCACTACCTCCGCCGCTGCTGCCTGATACCACCGCTCTGGTTCTGCTGCAGCTCAGTTTGGCCGCTGGAATCAGCCACCGCTGCTGATTATACAAGACCGGCCTGGTGGCTTTTCACTTGTTAACTGATGACTGCTATGAGACGACACAGGCTATTATATAGCCCAAAGCAAAAATCCATCCGCGAGCAAACAAGGAGCGAGCTTGTGATTGGTTGAATGTGCACGACTTTTAACACAACTTTTAACTAGTTTAGTATCGAAAACATATTTAAATTATTATATAACAATCTTGCGCAATATTTCCCCTATCAATCATGCCATTGGTGTTTAGAATCTGTTCAGTGGTAATGATAAAAGAAGCATTTTAAAACGGTGTTGAAACACCTGTTGCAGATACCGAAAGCGAGCTCGTTATTGGTTGAAAGCTGTGAGACTGTTTACAAAGTCAGATCGGTTGTATCCGTTAGTGTCGACTGTGCTTGTGAAGAGAGGTGGTGATTGGTTGCTCGGTATGATTTAGACAATCGATGTGATTTATCAATTTTTCAATAGTGTATCTCGAACAATAGTTTATTTTTGTTACATAAATTCAACCGTAAACGAATTTCTGATCGGTTGATGCCAAAACCTCGAAATTCTGAAAAGAAATGACTGATATATAAGCGCTCAAAACCTGACCACTTTTCTCTGGTTTTCCCCGGTTGAATTACTAGATTTTCAAATTCTGGTGCCTAACTTCGATATAGACGTTATTCCAACGTCAAAATATATATGATATCGATAAACATGGTTACAAAATCACTTAATTTTTCATTTACCTTAGTGCTTATGCACATTTACGAAAACAAAATAAAGTATTTAGAAAATAGCACTCCCCATTTACTGAGAGCTGTAGCTTCTATTTCCGACCAATCTCCAACAAAGTTGTCCTGTCGTTTGACCGATATCGGGAATTAAATGTGACCCGTTTGGTGCGTGTTCTGGGTCAACTTTCACTCGATGCGGTGCGTGTGGTTTAATGAATTTCTAGTGGATGAAAAATATGACAAGCTGACTACAGCACGTACTTACGGACATGACTGAACAGGACAACGGTAACATTTGCAGGTGTAGGTAAAAGTTTACGGAAAGCCCGTTCGGTTTGGCAGGTTGGACTGGAATTTAATTAAAAAGTACGTGACCCACAGGTTGAAAAACAAAATTTTAGGTTTTAACCTGACCCTTTTATCGGCACTCACAATCCACTTCGTTCCGCAGCTCACCTAACACCGAGTTTAATAGTTGATTACGGTTTCTCGGTACTTGTTAGACAGACCGAGTGCGAGAGACCATTCGTTATCCCAGCACGATTCAAAGACTGTCAGGACAAAACTTTGCTCCCAATCATCCAGGGACAACAAATCTCACCTCGATTAGCTGAATAAATTATTAAACTCACTACGGGTTGCTCCCAAGGTCATCATCAATACTGGAGTTGTTCCCTGCTCTGGCCAAGCGCCACCGAGGAATGAATGTTTTAGGTGCACGGAATAGTTGAGGCGGCAAAAGTTTGGCCTTATCTCGCACTTGCAGTAACGGAACAAACTTTCAGTGTCGGCGGTGTCGGTGGTTGAGTAAATTTTCATACAGCCACTGCTGGCTCGATACTGGCTCCTTTCCGGGCTGATTCTTCTGCACAAAATGTTAGAGTGACTAGAATCCACTAGAATTCTTAACTAATAGCAATCAGCTAAGTTTCCTAGTGTGTTCATTCCGCTCCGTCTATTCCGGTCATCCTAATATACTTGCATGCAGAATTTTCATCTCTACCGATAAGCTCGGTTGACCTCATTCTAGACGAGGTAACTGAAGCTGTGTTTGAAGTTTGCTGCGGAATTCCGGACTGCCCGAGGCGACACCCTTCTTCAATGGTGTCATGTCAGAAGTGTAAATTTGCTTCCTGCTTTTGCATGCTGGAAAGTTCTCTCGCAGGAAGATTGTGATTAGCTCGAATGAAATCTATGCATTAAAGACAGTACCGTATTCTTTCATTGTGGAGTCCGTTTGCTCTGATGAGTCAGAGTTTCAAAGGTTCTGGCTCAAATTTTAACCTTTACAAACCTAGATGTTTGTTAAATCAAGACTGCATTTTTACTATACTAAATCGGATCGAAATCATGGCTTGGACCGATTTTTTCGGCAGCCTACAGTTATATTTCATACTTTGAAAGCAAACTATATTGTCTCAGTTGAGCTTTTAGATCACGCCATAAGCATTGCTCAAATTATGATGGTTGTATTAATAATCTATCAAACAAAATTGCGAAGCTAGACATTTGCGATGGCTTAATATCAAGTTATCAAAAAGACTACCTCAAAATTTTTAAATGTGCTATGCGCAAAACTACTTCATTACTTTTGTCGACATAGGAACATTTAATTAGCATTCTTAAATTTATTTTTTAGTTCAATAGAGTCAGTCGTATAAATCCTCTTCAAACTTGTTATTAAAAAAAATCCTGCATCGTCTGAAATTTTACGGCCGTACGCCAACTGTCAAAACTAATTTAAATGAATCTTAATAAGCAGCTAATAGGTTCGCATGGGAAAATTCACTGGAGATTTATATTTTGCACCAGAAATAAACAAGCTGGCATCGCATCGCATAAAGCAATTAACATTCGTGGCATTGCTTCTATTTCTGCCTATTTCTTATGTAATAAAACCCACGCTTGGGCGGTGAATGCAAATGACCGTCAAATTGCGGCCGGATGCCAACTTGCAGCCTTATTTCATTGCCACTGGAGCCTCCGTCCGTCTTGGGGCATGCCTGGACTTTGAATACAAATTAGAGCTAATTAAAGCGCACAGTCGAGCGAAGAACACGGCAACGCACGATTGTTCGCTCCGTCAAAGTGTCCTACTGTTGCTGACATTTCACCCACCACCGGAGTCAAATTGTTTTTTATTTTTATTTGCCGGATAGGAAGCGGTTTATTGTCATACTGTTCTCTCATTCGTGCGGTAGCCAATCTAGGTGGACGTGCTTTACGGCAGCGGAGACTTGTCCTGCTTGATTAGAATAATTTCACGATTCGGATGGTTTCTGGTCCGGGGCAGATCAATTTAAATTAATTCGGTACCATTGAGGTTGTCCTTTAATCCAGCGTGCTGTGGTGCTGCTGCCGTAGGTGCATCAAGTGCACGATCGTAGCGATGCAAATTAAATGCTTAATGCTAATGTAAGGATTTTAGTATCTTTTTGTTGTTATTCGAAGTCTAATAATTTCTCACTTCAATACTAGATTTGCATCTATACACAAAGATGTTCAAATGAAATATTTTCCAAATTAAATTTTCTAAGCTGCTTTCCATTCCTCGCCCGATTAATTTGCTCAACCAAGTTCGCCTTTGTGTAGCGAGCACCAACCGCCCTCTAGATGAAGCCCCGAACTTCCTGCCAGATTAGGCCAATTCGCAGAAAAATATTAAATCTAACCAACAGCAAATGGAAATACAATGATTAAAATTGTTCCGCGGAATTTCCGCAATACCTTTCCATAATCCCATCCCGAAAAAAAAAAACGAAAACTTTCGCCCAACCGTTTTATACACCCGCAGGATCCACCAAAGTTAATCTCTTTTATAGCACTGCTCAATCTCGGGAGTGTTTTCCACTTCTCTCCACTTCTAGGTCACTTGCCAAAGCTCTATTGACAAAACATAAACTCGGCAAATAAATAATCCACTTGGCGATGCCAACGAATTCGCCATGCTTTCGTCGATGTGGCGCAGGTTAGAGAAAAAGCTGGATTTTTCATCCCCTTAAAATGGAAACGGACGGAAGCAGGACGACGAACAGTGCAGGGTGCGCGCGAAACAAAATGATAGATTTCCAGGATCGCTGCCGGCACAACCAGTGACGAAAGGAAAATGTCAATGATCTCTTAAGCAGCTTTCAACGAAATACAGTTTTTTTTTTTTCAACTTTTCTTCCGCTTCCGTTCTGCACTACCAGCTTTTGGAGCAAATTCTTTCTATCATTTATTGGCGTTCGCTTTTCTTTATTTGTCAGATGCTTCTCGGCGAAAGCAAAACAGTTGCGATTTCAACTGAATAGAGAGAAAAACATAAGCAAAAACTGAACAAATGTGAATGCCTCACGATAAACACGGCATATAAGAAAGATTCGGGGTAGAAATAAGGTAAAGTGACTTCTGTGACCCTCGCGGTTGTTCTAGCTTGTTAAGCCAGACATCAGTAGAATGGTAGTGCCTAACCCCGCAATTGGTCTTTGTATTGAAAAGTTGACCGCGAAGTCTGTGTATAATAGGTCGAAGACAGTCTCCAAGGTTTTGTTTTTTTGACTGCTGTGATTAAGTTTGAAGTTAAAAACTTCTCTTCTTCTTTTTAAACTAATTGAACGTTCCCGGCATTTCTCGGGATCAAAGGCCAAAAAATATGAATCATTTCTTATATTTCACCGCCTCACTTCAAATATATTACGTCACATTTCATGTCTTTTTCTTCCCTCATCACTTCAAATACAACATCAATATTTTGAGAACGCACAGAGTGAAAATAACCATATTGAATTGTATAAACATCATTCTCATATGCAGTTTATTCCGGTTTCTAAGGAACATCTTGATGCCAGGATGGTTGATATTTGATGATCCGCGGTTACTTTAGGTTAGTTTCTAGAAACCAGGAATTTATAATCTGGTTCAGAATGGTGTCTGCAGTTAGTTCTCGGTACTGGGGAGAGGTGTGTCAGTACTATTATTTTTAGAAACAGGAATTTGTCGAGATTTCAAAAAACCGTAAGTCGCCATCTAAGTTTTCAAAATGGCCTCTGGGATCAGTTGTGTAAATACCCATACTGAAAGGCGTTTGGCCATTTCACAGTCGAATGAAACTCGAGGAAATAAGATCAACGGCAAAACGGAATTGGTTTTTGTATTTAGATATAAACAAACTTTCTCTGCGTGGCTTTCAAAAATTACATTCATTTTCTATACTTAACTCCGGCCATCTTGAATTTAACAATAGTGCCTGGGAGTGGTTTCCGATTCATCCCGACTCTGTAAATACTCCTGTTGAATGGTTTTAGTCGTTCAGACTTTTTCACGAGATCGCAGTTACACTTTTGGAAGTATTTTACTAAGATATTGGCAAACTACCATTCAGGCTATTTTTCAGAAATTCAAATTAGAAACGGTTCTTGAGAATAATATTTGTCTCTTCTGAAAATACCAATATTTGATTGTATTTCTGTTCGCTGTTCGACATAAACCGGAAATTGCCATCACGGAATTCAAGGTCAAGCTTCTCCAAAAGATTGTTGAGTTTAACGCTAATAATCTGTAAGATCGATTATAGTATATCTTATTGTGCTTGAAATGTTTGCCATGTATGCAATATATTTCAGATGTTCTAGATCCACTAAACCGTTTATGAGTTCTTGCGATCAATTAGATTAACTACGACATTACCTTACCTCACCAAATAGTCTCAAGCCGTGGTGTGGCTTTTGCTGTACGTTAGAGTCGTCTCCATTTCACTCGGTCCATGGCTGCAGTTCACCAGCTCTGCAGTCTGCGTAGGGTCCGTAGGTCGTCTTCCTGATCGATCCACCCTTCCCACTGTGCAGCTCTCCGTCTCGGCCCTGACGAATTGGTCTCAAGAACCATCCTTACCGGGCTGTCGTACGACATCCTTACGACATGCCTAGCCCACCGCAACCTACCAATCTCATAGCGGTGTGGACGATAGGTGGCTCCCAAGCAGCTCCAGCAGTTCGTGGGTCCGTTCCGTTTGGTTCTCAAATTGCAGTCCACCGAAGATGGTACGCAAAAACTTTCGCTCAAAGACCGCAAGAGCGCATTGGTCCTCCACAAGCATAGTCCATGTCTCATGCCCGTAGAGGACAACCGGTCTGATCAGCGTTTCGTAGATGGTTAACTTGGTTCGACGACGAGTTCTACTCCATCGGAGCGTCCTCCGGAGACCAAAGATTGCAAGATTTCCTGCCATTATGCGCCGATGAATTTCTAGTATCGTTGTCGGCAGCTACCAGTGAGCCCAGATACACGAACTCATCGACCACCTCGATTTCATCACCACCAACTTGAACTCGAGGTAGGAGGTTAGCACTGTCTTCTCGTGAACCCCTTCCCCTTCGTCTTGGATGCATTGATGACCAGTCCAATTCGTTTGAGTCCGGCCTTTAGTTCGATGAACGTTTCCGCCATCTTCACAAAGATCCGAGCCACAATGCCAATATCGTCGGCGATACCAAGCAGTTGAACCGACTTTTGGAATATCGTGCCACTCGTGATAATCCCCGCTCTTCTAATGACTCCTTCCAGAACAATGTTAAACAGTAGGCACGAGAGACCATCACCTTGCCTTAAACCTCTTCGGGTGAACCCGATACTCGAACTACACACATCACTCGATCCATCGTCGCTTTGACCAATTTAGTTTGTCCGGAAATCCATAGTCGTGCATAATTTGCCATAGCTGGTCTCGATTGGTTGTGTCGTACGCCAACTTAAAATCGATAACCAGAGGATGTGTGGGCACGTTGTATTCGTGGCATTTATGCATAACCTGCCGAACCGCGAATATCTGATCCGTGCCACCCAGAAATCCCGCCTGGTAGTGCCCCACGAACTGCTTTGCAAATGGTGATCGTCGACGGTAGATCATTTTGGAGAGTACCTTGTAGCATAGACTAAAGAAACATAGATATCCAAGTTGGGCTTCGCTGCATATAATCTCAAGGCAACACTATGAACTTACCATCTGTAGGCCGTCGGGTGAACTAAAGCATATCCACTCGGAAAAATATCATGGCACTTCTTATCATTTCAATAGTGAGCTCGATCGGATTCGCACACCCAGAAAAATATAATGTTACTTTCAATCAGATTTGTACGGCGGTTTCCAATCGACTTCACAATATGGTCTAGATGATTTGCAATTTCAATTTATTACAACACTAAAAAGCAAATCTCGCGCAATTTTACAAATAAGCTTGAGTCACAAAATGTAAACATCTCATAGATACTCTTATCAAATTGGCGAAGGTGACGAAAAGAAAAAAAAAAAAAGCTTCACATTTGCTTGAATTATTTAACCATTGTTTATGTTGTACCTTACGTTCGTGAATTTTGACGAAATAAGTTATGCTATGCTTTGCTACTCATTGTAAGTGAATTTTGAGGATATTAAGAGACGTATAAAACAACGAGTGACACAAAATGTTGATCAATACTTTACTTTTGCTGAAAACTCATTTAATTTCAAACATAACTAGAATATTCAACGCAGTATTGTAAAACCTCAGTTAAAAATAGCGTTTAGCAGTATTCACCAAAATAAATATTGTTTCGTTTTTAAATAGAACTTAAAAAAATGAGTTAAATTTCCAAATTTGATTTCATGTTCATTTGAACATTCATTTGAACATTTAAGAAAGGAATTGTGAAATTGATAATGAATGAGATCACAAACAATAATCTGCAACGGAAGCTACAAACCGAGAAGGAGAACATTCTACAGCATTCTTTGACGGCTGAGGCAGAGTTATTAACCCACCCAGTTCCGCAAAGGGATTAAAGCTGTATGGTGGTTCTCAATCGACTATTAAAATTGGTACAAACAACAAATGAGTTATGCTAATGATAAATAGAGCAAGATACCTGACTTCATACATTTTGCTCGCAACACCTGCATTACGGTAAGTGCTGCCATCTGATGACCTTAAAACTGTAATTATTAGCAAAATCGATTCATCAGGCAACAAGAAGGCAATATCGTGAAAGGATATTAAAATTAGATGACAGGTCCATACAAATATTGAAAAATATGCTTCACTTTTCACCACCTTGTCGTCATCACCAAATTAACAGTATACAAATCAGTTCAACTTTCGTTCACGCGCTGCATACTGCAAGAGTAAGGTATTGTGTACTAGTCATCTTTGGTTATGCTAAAAAACATATTGTTGAAATGACTATAAACGACCAGTCATACTATCATCAAAATATTTAATTCATATCATGGTCATCTCATACATTGAACATTTTTTCAGTCCTGTTGTAATAAATTATTATTATTGTCTAGACCATATAGATTAGTCTGTTAACCCGTAAAGACCCGGGACGGAACATGTTTTTTGGAAATCATCGTTCTCAGCACTAGAACGGCCGATTTGGAAAAACATGAAATTTTATTCAAGGGGAATAGTTGCTTTAAGTTTTAGTAAAGGGGCTACCCCTCTGGACCCCTCCCCGTTTTTGTGAGACGCAAATATTTATGTCTGTTTTTTTTTCTCTAATTTTTCAAACAGATTGAGCAAACACTGGGAATTTTCATACGTATCAATCGCTCCATGTATCAAATCATGTCAGGTGAATGAAATATAGTATGTAAGAGTGAATTTGAAGTTTCCAAATAATTTCAGTACAAAATCACAAAACTACGAATTTTTATAAAAATTCAAACGACAAAACCGTTCTTCAAATTTTAAGCTCTGCATTTTTGCGGTAAGGTCTCCTGAATCCATACGCGATGAAATATTTATTTTAGTATGCAAATATTTTGAGAAAACCCAGTTTAAATTCACCAAAGTACGTATTTTCATGGAAACCTGCTTTTCTCAGTCTCCCACGGTAGGTTTCAACTTAGCTCCTCAATTTTCAAGCTCTTTATTTTTAGTGTAACGTCTTCTGAATCCAAAGATGGTGAAAGATTTTTTCTAGCATGCACAGATTTGGAGAAAATCAAGTTTTCATAATAACTCGTACTTTAACGAATTCAAACTCGTTTTTCTCTAAAAACGTAGATCGTAGACAATCCGGTCGCATCCTGGAAAACAGAGCGACTTGCAGTAACATGTCCCGAGTTCCCTATTTCGTTGCTTAAGTCCATGCTGATCGTTCCGATCCGTATTATATCTTACGTTGTTTGTTACATACTGTTTTCCGGGGTGGCTCGTTGGGCCTTCCCCAACCACCTGTTTCGCCGGGGGACCATCGTGTCACCTCTATTTGGAGTCCTAACGCTAACACTAGGACGTTGATCAGCCGCTCCCAACATAAAGATCAGACGCTGTTTCGGGCCGCATCATCTTGGTGAACAGACGTTCGGGTTGGCGTAGAATTTTCTCTACCGCCGAAGTATGGTTTACGCGATAATGATCGCGTCGCACCTTCTCACTTGGCCTGGGCAACACCAACAAGTTGTGTTCATATTTGAACCGACAGCAGTGAATTTTGCAGCGCTCCCTTGTGGTGGAAAGAACGCATTTTACACGGAAAATAAATAGAATTTATACTTCTTTTATTGAAATCTGTCATACACACTGGTATAAATCTGCCATGCGAAAACACTACAGGTGGACTCTTTTAATGCGGTTATGTGTTTATTCTATATTATTACTTTTAAGTTCTCTCAAGTTTCCCAGCAATAATGGTTATCACAAGCATTTGAAAGATGTTTTTTACTACACTTTTGACGTATGAGTACGAATAATATAATCAATCTAGAAATTTGCAAATTTTTACTACTGAAAGGTACGGGGATGAAAGCAATATTTAAATTGCGTCCGTCACGAAAAGTGATTAGGATTCGAATGCTTATAGAATCTGCGATCTCGAACCGTCCCAGATGGTCTCGAGGTACGATGCTAGCCTACCAAGCCAGTTGTCGTAGGTTCGAGTCTCGGTTCGGAAGAGACTGTTAGTGTCAGACTGACACTGTCAGTAGGATCGTAGTGCTAGCCACGCAATTGTCCTGTACAGTCAAACAGTTGGATGCGAAGTCGGTGTATAACAGAATGTCGAGTTCCGATTTAGAATATAGTAGCAAGGCTTTGCTTTGCTTCAAAATCTGCGATTTACAGTATCGCTGCACCAGAGAGATTGCATATCCTATTTGTTAAATCCTTTGTACTACCATTGAAAAGAAGATATTGGTTACATCCACATAATGTGAAAGATCATTCTAAGACTTATTTCAATTTAATATCAAAGTGTTCTTAATTAGTTTCGCTTCGACGCATATTGATTTTGTGAAATAGAACTCTGTGCATTTTTCGAAATGAGACCAGTAAAACAGGAGGTGTGAAACACTCCTGCTCAACATGTCGACGGCTTTGGCATAATGTATAACTGCGTTATTTAGGCCGAAGAGCAAGACTTCACATAGGGGTGTGCGAAACGGCTCTTTTGCGAAAGCGGCTCTGAACTGCTCACTCACCGTTCCGAACAGACTCATATGAATGGCTCATGGTTCACAATGATTCACGAGCGTTGACAGTTCTTATTTTCTCGGTAAACTTCGGGTTCGCGCGAACCCATCAGTTCTGGTGCTCTCAAAAAACCGTGGCTCTTTTTCGTGAGCCGTTCATTCTTTCGCTCTTTTCTAAGAACCGGTTCATTCACACATTCAAATAAAATCATGATTTTTAAAAATTTTCTATCGTTATCCTTCGGTTTTAAAATTCCGATTTAAAACAGTTCGAAATCTGCTCGATTTAGTGAGATTTTTATTCTTCATTGAAAAATTGAAGGACAATGATTTAAAATCCCGTTTGTTCAGAAAATTACACTCTTTTAGCTGATATATAAATACCAGAAATCCGTGAATAGTTAATATCGAAATATCGTTCGCAAAATTAATATGCTATAACCACATTATCCGTTCGTACAACCACATTATCCAGAAGCGTATCCAAGTTTATCTAATCTCTTCCTACTTATTTTTATCTCATCGGATGCATCTAGCATCAATGAGTCCAAAACCGATATACCTTCAGAGATTGGATCTCGGGTGATCGATAAAACATGAGATATAATGAAATAACAGGATTAAACCTGTTTAGAAATTTCATGGTCGACTAAGGTATTGATTCAATATTATAAAATATCTTGATATTTGCCTAATAAATTTATCTGTACAACATCTTCTTACAACACAAAGTAGCACTTCCTTTAAACAAAAACAAAAAAACACTTCATATTTGATTTATGACAACGATAAAGTTTCAAACTAATTTTTATAAATAACTGTCGCTAACACATGATACAATCGTGAGAGGAAGACCTTCGCAATAATTGCATCATTAACAGTTTCGAACACCCGGTTTTAAATAGCATTGATTGTGGTTCGTGTTCCAAACCAACATGTACGGGACATCAGATAGCTTGTGTAGATACTTTCACTTACTTCCACCATGCCAAATTCCACCAAATAAACGTTAATTCAAAACATCGAATAAATTATGACATTTTATACCACTGTCGCATAAACGTACACGACAACTATATATTGCTGAGGACAAAGAAAATTCATTCGTGATTTTTCAGTCCACTTTGTGTACACATTCTGTTTGATCATATACCTGAAGTTGACCTTCCGTTCTGTGATCGACAGTCTAGTGTAATCATATGACTCGTGGAGGTGTAAGATAGGAGCTTGTGAGGGCTGGAGCTATGTTTGACGCTCCTTCCAGGTTGTCAACTCACCATTTGAAGCCCATTGACTACGGCATGTACAATAAGACATCAACAAGAACTTTCTTCATCTTTCAAAATTAATTAGCAATCCGCATCGACTGGTCTTCTCCAGTTATATTAGTTATATTAGAATTAAAAGTACAAAAGGGCAATTCTCGCTGAAACCAGGCCACTAGTGACACGAGGTCTTCGAAAATTGATTTTTTTATTTAGTTTGATTAAACGCAGTAAAAAATAAAAACCTGCACATAAATTTGTTCCATTTGGTGGACCCCTTGTTCGCCAAGGGGTGAACAAATTTTTAGAAAAGTAAAAACCGAATATTTTTATCGAGCTATATTCAAATATTTGTCCCAAAACCCTCTACAAACAGCATTTCGTTATACAAAAAACATCTAGGGCTTTCATGTGGAGTATTCAAAAGTTTGGCCGCCATCTTGGATTCGCCGCCATTCTGAATTTTATCATTAAAACGCGTTTTTGAACAGGTTGGCAACCACCGATTTTAATTCTGAGCAATCATTGGAAAGCTGAGAAAAAATCCTACAAGATACATTTGAAAAATCAGGTGTGTCGCGAAAGAAACGTGGCCGTCGAGCCAATTTTCTATACCGAGTTTTAACATTTCCAACGCGCACCGCGCGAACGATATAGAGGCAAGCGCTGCTTGCCACGCAGCGCACACTGAACGCACATCGTTTAGTGTGCACGAAGTACATGTTTTGAATAGGTCTTTATAAACAACTTATTTGGATATGGTAGAACTGCCATAGATGGACTACTTTCTTTAGTGGACAAGATACTTCGCCAGACAAATGGTGACCATTCACCCATTTGTAATTTACTACTTTCTTATATCAAAATGTATATTTGACACGGCACTATACATATAATGTTTAACGGAGCCAACGAAGTAATTTACTACTTGAAAAATGGGAGGTTAGAGCATAAAAGTTTAACCATGATAACACCTGTTCTCGACCACAACTATGTGCTTGTTCACTGTTGCTTTAATGAATCGTTTAGTTACATGAAGAGAAATCTGCCGCACGTATCAAAAACGCATATTTTCGCTGACGGCGCTTAAAGTCAATACAAAAATAAGTATAATTTTACAAACATTATGTTTATGAAATGTGATTTCCAAATGGACGCGGAGGGGAATTTTCACGCAAGCTCGCACGGGATGGAGTTGGTGGAACCTTCCAGCGAGCTGCCTGTAAATATAGCTTATTTCCCAACAGAGACAGGCTGATTACAGATGCGTCTGTCTGTCTGTCTGTCTGTCTGTCTGTCTGTCTGTCTGTCTGTCTGTCTGTCTGTCTGTCTGTCTGTCTGTCTGTCTGTCTGTCTGTCTGTCTGTCTGTCTGTCTGTCTGTCTGTCTGTCTGTCTGTCTGTCTGTCTGTCTGTCTGTCTGTCTGTCTGTCTGTCTGTCTGTCTGTCTGTCTGTCTGTCTGTCTGTCTGTCTGTCTGTCTGTCTGTCTGTCTGTCTGTCTGTCTGTCTGTCTGTCTGTCTGTCTGTCTGTCTGTCTGTCTGTCTGTCTGTCTGTCTGTCTGTCTGTCTGTCTGTCTGTCTGTCTGTCTGTCTGTCTGTCTGTCTGTCTGTCTGTCTGTCTGTCTGTCTGTCTGTCTGTCTGTCTGTCTGTCTGTCTGTCTGTCTGTCTGTCTGTCTGTCTGTCTGTCTGTCTGTCTGTCTGTCTGTCTGTCTGTCTGTCTGTCTGTCTGTCTGTCTGTCTGTCTGTCTGTCTGTCTGTCTGTCTGTCTGTCTGTCTGTCTGTCTGTCTGTCTGTCTGTCTGTCTGTCTGTCTGTCTGTCTGTCTGTCTGTCTGTCTGTCTGTCTGTCTGTCTGTCTGTCTGTCTGTCTGTCTGTCTGTCTGTCTGTCTGTCTGTCTGTCTGTCTGTCTGTCTGTCTGTCTGTCTGTCTGTCTGTCTGTCTGTCTGTCTGTCTGTCTGTCTGTCTGTCTGTCTGTCTGTCTGTCTGTCTGTCTGTCTGTCTGTCTGTCTGTCTGTCTGTCTGTCTGTCTGTCTGTCTGTCTGTCTGTCTGTCTGTCTGTCTGTCTGTCTGTCTGTCTGTCTGTCTGTCTGTCTGTCTGTCTGTCTGTCTGTCTGTCTGTCTGTCTGTCTGTCTGTCTGTCTGTCTGTCTGTCTGTCTGTCTGGCTGTCTTTCTGTCTGTCTGTCTGTCTGTCTGTCTGTCTGTCTGTCTGTCTGTCTGTCTGTCTGTCTGTCTGTCTGTCTGTCCGGAATTTTTCTTGATGTCCTGACGCATGATGTCAAATCATTTAGGATCACACGACACAGTTAAATCAATTTGTATGGGAAGCATTTTCAAGCATAATTTTAAACAACTCGTTACGTTTCACTGAATCGTACGCCACTTTGAAGTCAATAAACAGAGCAAGTTGTGTTCTCGAAACTTGTCTAGAAACTGTCTGCTCTAAAATTGCACTAGTATTTATCACTAGATGCTTCCCGCAACGGCCTCAGTCTTTGAACATGCTGCGCGAGAGAATTTTATATGTGAAGCTAAAGATGGTTATTCCTTGATAGTTGTTACAGCCGATTATGTGTCTCTTCTTGTGGATAGGGCATATGAGTCATTCCAGCTAGCCCGTAGACATTTTCTTTCAAACCATACCCTCAGAATAAGCTTGTGAATATGCACAATACAGCCGCTCGCTCCCTAGTTTCAAGTTCGGTCGGTAAGCAGGACGGTCTAAGCGGTTTTGTTGTTCTTCAGAACTCTCACTCATTTTTCAATATCACTGTATAACTGTGATCATTGTACAGTCAAGTTTTCACGCGGTTTTTTACGCTGATTGAGCTAACAAGGTTTTCAAAGGCGGATTTTTAAATTAATGCGGGTTTTTTTCGCGGATTGTTAATTTAACGTGGTTTTCTACGGGATACCACGGTAATTCGAGAAAAAAATCGCGTATTTTCGAAGTTACACTGGTTGGGAACCAAAAACGTATTTATTGAGTAAAAGATTTAGTCAAAAAAATCCTCCGCCCTCCGAAAGATCCGAAATGACCGTCAAAAAGGATAATTTTAAATACTGGTCGTAGAGCGTCTCTTGTCTTTTTTTTCTAAAATGAATGAACGCGCCTTTTTTTACGAGGTTTGTATCCCCCGCGTAAAAATAACCTGACTGTATAGTGTTGTTTCTGATGCCTGGCCACATATTGGTGATCAAATTCCCTTTCTACACATGACAGAAACTGCCATGGTCTGATTCCTGATTCCGATAATCGCCCTATAATAGCTCCCCGTGTGGTGCCTGGACGTGGTCGTAGTGTTCAGGTTTCTTAAAGCGGTAAAACCCTCTATACGGCACCTCTAGCTTTCCGTATCGGATGCTTCTCCTAACGTGTTAGCGTTTATATGACACAATTACTACAATTTTCTACGAAGGCCGCACACCACTGTACGGGTCAAGAGAAAGGTCCAAATGTGTACAATATGTATAGGATGATGCTACCGATGTGATTGTAGATGTCTCACAGCGAAGGCGTCGTCAATTACAAAATGTTGTGAAAAATTTGACGTGATGGCCTTTTCGCGAGACAACACGAACGAAATCTGGTAAAAATCTAAATCATTCTTTAAAGTTTGTTGGTATGCCTGGTGCGCAGTTAAAATTGTGAAAGAAGCCAATCGAGGAATACACATCCATCGAGATTGTTCAAGACATTGTATTTATTTATTTTTATCTTGAAACACATTCAATTATCTTTGTTATTGATGCAATTTTGGTTGGATTTGATATTTTTTGATACGTTCAACGATTTATAAGTAAGTCAAGTTGTTCTTGAGGAACAAATTTTGATATGTCTGTGAGGTTTCATTAGGACTTAAAAACACACAGTTATGGAGCTTAAAAAAAGAACAAAAGTTATTTTATGTTATTCACGTGCAAATTATTTTACACATGCATAATTTTTACAAAACCCGGGCAACAATCAATCTGAATAAATTGTAACTAGCAATCTAAATAAATTGTTACTAGCCTGTCAACTATTTTTCATTCCGTTCGGGAACTTCTTCTACCAGTAATGTTCTCCATTGTATTCATCATGGAGAAAAAAACCTCTATATTTCAATTCACAACCGCACTCCAAACTGCAGCGGATTAGCAAATGAAACATTTTTCCCATTGCAATATCCCGAGTGTTAGTCCGATTGAAATAACTTATTCGCAACAATGTTAATTTTTGAACGAATCCATGGACAGCATTCCGTTCCTAAATGCAAAATAAAAAACACCGCGAAACAGTTGGCGTTTTTCTGGTGAAAAAAAAGAACACAAAAACTCTGCACTTCAATCTCCACCGCTCCATCAATCACGATCATAGAAAGGCCAAAAAAAAGGTCAAATTCCTGGTCAAGTTCAATGCACTGCCAAACGCACGTCGGTCCGTTCGTGTTTGAGTCGTTATACACTTTTTTCCCAAGCAGAATTGAATTTTTTCCATCTGAATGAAAAACCTCGTCGTCGGTTGTATGCAATTCCACTGCACGTTCTGATAAAAATAGCGAAAACATTCGCCACCATGGAGCAACAAAAATTGTCCGTGAGACCAAACCACGCGCCCCGAGACCAGCCGGCGGAGCATTAGATACATATCCTTTCGCGTTCACTTTCTCGATGGGATGCTTTTGAAATTTGTTGCATTCTCGAAATTCGGAAGTGTTTCTTAACTGAGTCCACTCAATGCTTGAAATAATGTCATCGAACGAGACAAAAATCGGGTTTAATTTTTTTTTACTTCTTTCGGTTCGGCGCTTGAATGCATTCACGGCAGTCGGCAAAGAAAAACATTTCCACGGAAAACAGAGTAAAGAAAAAATTAAAACATTTCCACTCAATAAAGGCCTCTCAAGCAGACAGACATGGAACGATGAAGAAGATAACTGAACAGACAGCGCAATGTGAACCATGTGCATGTGGCAAAATCAGCAGCCAACACCGAAATAAAAGTCAGCAGCCACGATGACGACGACGACGACAGCGACAACGACGGACGACGCTCGCGTGGTAAAGCGGGAGCAACAACGACGGCTACTTTCGCAGTCGTCTGGCAGCGATAAATTGTCTGGCAAAGTATAGAACCCGTCGACGGTGTCCCCGTTTCGTACATCCGGAACCGCAGCGTCGTCGTCCCGCACTGGCTTCCATAGTGTAGCGCAGCCCTATGCCACTATGCGAGCCATCGGAAGCCCTGGCCGCCCGGATTGCACTGGGACCGCGGGGCAACCCTAAACAGTGTCAAATTATAATTAAGCACACTAGTGCTGCAGTTTGCGACAAGTGGAAAGTGAAGCTGGCTCCAACCAATGGACGGCGATGCTATGCCTGCGTAGACCTGTCAATGCGGACGGAGTCTGGTCCGTAATGCGCTTTGGGCCACTGGGAATGGCGGCCATATATTTATTCATTTCCAATCAAAAATAAAAAGACACTGGCGTGCTGTTGCTTTGGAAAGGACGTGGTGAATGCAACAATATGTTAGTAGATTTTAAACATGTTTAAGGAATTATGGAGAAAACACTAGTGAAAGTTACTTTCATTTAAAATGACAATGGAGATATTCATTATCAAGTTTTCAAGATTAATATTTTGAAAATTATTTCACCTTCACGAGATACAACAATAAATGCTCTGCTAGCTTAAAAAAATATTTTTAAAGCAATTTTTTTTTAATATCAGAAACATTTTGCAATAATTAGGTGCTTAAATAATACTCCATGCATTTCAACCGAAAATCCTCGTCTAGATTTAAAATCTAGATCATTGTTTCTGTGGTATATCGCTTTCAGCTGTAGGTTTATGTTACTCTATTATATCATTTTTTTCATGTCCCAAAATAAGTTTGACAAGTGAACGCACAGACGCTTCCGTAATTACCAATTATTCTAGCATCTTTGTTCACCGCATAAACAATGCATAATCTATTCCATAGCACCTGATCTAGAGCAGAGAACCACACAAAAAACATTTTTTGACCGCCAAAAACTGTCACATCGACAGCAGCTGCACGGGTGCGCACCGATTTGCGAAACTTAATTTGCAGGTTTATGAAAATTCAAGCCAGTTGATTATTTATTCATACACACCCGCACATACGTACATACAAAAACACGCATATATGTATGGCCCAGCGCGGTGTGAACATATGTTTCGCTCGACCCCCCATGAGTCAACAAGCATGCACCGCGTAAATTCGTACGCCGGTCTCCGGTCTAGACATTAGCGGGCCCGTCACCCGACGCGCTGTCGTCATCTTCGTCGCGTGGTGCGTCGAGACGCTGATCTAGAAAATATTTTTCCCTTTCCTGTTTCCAGCGTACCGTCGCTTGAAGTACTTTCATTTGTAAGATTGAATAATTTTAAGTTCATAATACTCTACTTGATTGTATTTTACTTTAATTAGGACAAAAACTACGACGTTTAAGCCACTAGTAGAAATTAAGCGTTTTTTCTCCCAACAAAACCGAACCAAACATCCTCACTTTTACGGTAGCGGTTTTCCAGAGCGGTAGCCACAGTCACTGCAGTAACTGCCTTTACACGATCTCCACCTCGGTTTAATGTAATCTATTTTTAAATGCGAAATAAATCTTGCGAATTTATTTTTAAAAGCAATCCACTGGGTGCAATATGCTTTGCGATTTCCTCCCTTCTACAGACATTCTAGGGCTTTTTTTTATTCACTGCGTCGCGACGCTTTGGTTGGAAAACTGCTCGTTCTCGTACGAAGAACTGTGAACTCGGCTATCAAGAAGGAAAAACTGCCGGAGTGCTAATAGGAGGGTTCCATACGTTTAATTAGTTTCGCAAAGAGACAAGAGGGAGATTGTGTGTGTGTGTGTGTGTGTGTGTGTGTGTGTATGTGAGATGAAAATCCACATGTTTGGTGTAAATTCAGGAAAAGGAAACGGATTTCCCACTGTGGGGAGGAAAACTTGGTCGTCGCTGTTGATGCTACATAGTCTGAGTCATACTTGTCACCTAAGTGCCAAGTGTTGAATCAGACTGGCACTAACTGTTATCAAATTCAAATTTGAAACCGGATTTATTAGAAGAGACATTTCTCTCTGACCTGTCAGCATTTATTATTTGGTTAGTGCTCGGAAAGTAACAATCTTAAGAACTGAATAATTTATTCATTATTTATCATTATTATTACTAAGGACTGCTTTGGTCCGAATTCGTATTCCAACGTCGTGACAGGTTTCGGTGGCTGTGAGCAAACGTAATCACCTCATCTACTGAACCAAATACATTTTCAAAGTTGCATACGAATTGAAGCTACCCAAAATGGTTCAATAGACCATGCAATCTGAAAATCTTCAATCTCGACCAGTACCTTCATTATCGAAACTGCACTCTGTTGATATTTGTTTTCATTATCTTAGAAACTACACAACCGATCTGAACAATATTAATATCAGATGAACGGGCTAGTGAGGGATTAACTGATGAATTATGATTGAACACGTGGTTTCAAAGTTTGGCTGCCCTATACGTTCTCATTTCATTTGATTATAATCGAACTTAAGCAACCGTTATGTATTAGATTGTTTAATAAAACAACGAAAGTATATTATCTCAAGTATTACACGACTTAGTTGCACACTAGTGTCATACAAACGAGTCATCTCTCAAATTTACAAATAACAAACTTCATAACAATTTGATATGTGGTTCAAAAGTTATGAAAAGAAAAGAAATTCAAAGGCTATTTAAAACTATACCTGCTTTGATCAATATATGTGGCCTCAACATAATTTAAATGTGGTATCGTACTATTTGAACGTCCCCGGTATCGCTCATGATTAAATTGTTCGAAATTAAGAGTCATTTCTATTGTTTCGCTATTTCTTAAGCACTAGCATTACGTCAAATTTCATATTTTATACTCCAATTACTACATCAATATTTTAGAACCCAAAGAGTGAATATACCTTTATTGGATTTCGGCATACATGTTAATCTATTTTTACAAATAACAAGTTTGAATGAGAAAGGCTGAGTCCGACCGCTAGGTGGATTAATTTAGGTTTTTTGCCTTGGCTTCTATGTTTTTTCACATTTCTCCGTTAAAGGCAACAGTGGCGCCATTTTGAATTTTTGAGAAATCGTACATTTTCGATGTTTTTTCGACGCCATTTAGTTTTAAAGCCAAATATCAAAATTCTAAGATTTTGTCCACATATTAGCATTCTCTTACCCATCTTTAAAAAAAAGATCTTAAATCGGACAAAAACCGAGCTCAAAACGCTGCATGGAGAGCATTATTGGTAACACTGCCGTAGCGTGGGGGAGTGGGGGGGGGGCGGAGGGGGCAGTGTCATTTTCAAAAGGTTGCAACCGTAAGAATAATTATGAATTAGGTAGAGGTCAAGCTGAAACCCTCGAAAATTATATAAATCTGCTTCTAAAAGTATAATCTGAACCAATTTTCAAAAATGGGTAGATTTAGTTCAATTGAAAACGAACGTGTGAAATTGTGAGAGCTAGTCACAATTTTTGATAACAAGATGATTTCACTGCAACCTGGTGGGGGTGACACCCAGGGGGAAAAGGGTGACACCCAAATTTTCCTCCACGGGTATCACCCGGTCACGCTAAGCCTCTGAATGGTAATGCGCTAATATCCAAAAGTAGTAGCCTCATAAAGACTTATTGTCTTATATTGAGTAAAAAAGTCTCAGATTTGTATCAATTGGTAGGTGTCTGATCCACGTAAAACGTCAGCAACATGCCAAATTTTCCCCAATTCCTCCACAATGCTAAAATAGGTTTATCTCGACGTTATATTAACTAATTTGAAGTTTGTTCAATGTAATATTAAGAGAGTAAGCTATACTCAAAAATACAATAACAATTTGTCTTTACGTGATCCTCCCTCTTTTGCGGGGAGGGGTCGCTGTTTTGGCCAGGACCGGTCAAAATATAAAAATCTCCCTTTAGCTATAAGATAGAATCATCGCGTATTCGAAAAAGTTAAATGCAACCTCCTCCCCGCAAAATAGAAGGATCATGGGAAAAAAAATCTGATTCTAACTTTGAGTATCCCTTACACTCTTGATATTACATTAAACCGATTTCAAATTAGTTAATCTAACGTCGAGATAAACCTATTTTAGTATTTCAGGGGAATTGGTCCTACCAGCTGGTCTCGAGGTACGATGCTAAAAAACCAGTCGTCGTAGGTTCGAGTCTCGACTCGGGATAGACTGTTAGTGTCAGTAGGATCGTGGCGCTAGCCCCGCAATTGTCCTGTACACTAAACAGTCGGCTGCGAAGTTTGTGTATAATAAACAGAAGGTCGAGTTCCGAATCAGAATGTAGCACCAAGGCTTGGCTTTGATTTTAGGGGAGTTGAGACAAAATTGACATGTTGCTGACATTTTACGAGGATCAGACATCTACCAATCGATTGCTGAGACTTTTTCACTCAAGATAAGACAGATTTCAATTACCACTTTTAGATATTAGCGCATTACCATTAATTCTCTTATATACTCGATATTATTTCGCTTTGTGAAATATGTATACTAAAACCTAATAGATGAGAAAAAAATATACTAGAACCTTACAATAACCGTTTTCATAGAATGAGCGTTTGAGCTCAATTTTTGTCCGATTTAAAATCTGTTTTTTCTCAAAGATGGGTAATAAAATGCTAATATGTGGACAATTTCTCAGAATATTGATATTTGACTTAAATGGCGTCGAAAAAAAACCAAGTCGAAAACTCGGTTTTGGGCTGCTTCATTACTCTGGCGTCCTTGACGATAGCACACATCCAGTGCGTGCGAGGTCTGCCTCGAAGTCGTCGGCCTCTATCCGGTTCTTTGCTAAATATTATCTTTGCTGGTCGCTTATACGCTATTCATTAGCTTGACAATATCTACGTGTTTGTATGTTTTCTACAGCTCGTGATTGATGCACCTGTACCACACTTTATTTTCTAATTCGCCACCGAATATTGATCTCAGGATTTTACGCTTGAGGACTCCAATCGCTCGTCGATCCCTTTTGAGAGCCGTAAAGGCCTCCTCAACTGCTCTATGGTCACACCAATTATATTAATGTCGTCCGCGAAGCCCAGAAGCATGTGGGACTTCGTGATAATGGTGCCGCTCCTCTGCACACCGGCCCTTCGTATTGCACCTTCCAAAGTTATGTTGAACAGCAAGTTCGAGAGCCCGTCACCTTGCTTCAGACCATCTAACGTCACAAACGCGTCCGGAAATTCGCCCGCTGTGCAAAGCATAGGATTGTGATGAAGAATGATCGAAAAGGTGAATTAATAGTTGAGGGCTAAGCGACCAGGTAGAAGAGAGAGATAAAGAGAGAGTGAGGCAAAAAGATATGAAAAAAAAGAGAAGGACAAATGAAAAATAGAAAAGAAAAATGGAAGAAGAAGAAAAGAAAAAGGGATAAGAAGTAAAAGCGACATCCAAAGGCAGGAGAAAGAGTGTAATGGAAATAATTAGAACCTAATTTTGGAAATAAAAGAGAATTTAACAGAGAGATTGAAAGATTTTTTTTTGTGCAATTATTTGCTGAAAATAAAAAACGGGTTTCACAGCAAAAGTTCTCAATATACCTCGCAACGCGATTTAATGGGGACAAGAAATATCAATTTTCGAGTTCAACTAGTCCTTAGCAACTTTTTAGCCACCATAGCAACAAGAGCTAATATTGAATCCTGAGCTAGATCGGGTAATCGGCGAGTAGAGTAAAAAAATCTTCGCTCTTCTTCACTTAGATGCGTGCTTCAAAACTATTGGGAAAAATCTTTTGCATCCATTGTTCGTAACTTCGAAAAGGTAAGAGGCAAAACTGAAAAGTTGCTTTTGCAGTGAAGTAATTTTCGGAAAACTTTTTTATGGAAACTGTACGGTAGTGTAGATGTACTTACTTACTTTTAAGGCGACAGACCGATTATCGATCCAGTGCCGAATCCAGAATACGTCGCCAAAACGCAAAATCCTACGCTCTAAAACACCAAGAGCTCGCCGATCAGCCTTTTCCAGCGTTCATGATTCATGGCCGTAGAGAGCCACCAGAAGAATCAGTGTTTTATAGAGTGCAAGTTTAGTACGGATTTGCAGACTGCGGGACCATAGCTGGTTACGTAGTCCGTAAAAGGCCCTGTTTGCGGCTGCTCTCCGCCTCTTTATTTCACGGCTAACCTCGTTGTCACATGTCACTAATGTTCCCAGGTAAATAAATTCGTCGACTACTTCAAATGTGTCCCCATCAAGCACCACCGCAGCACCAACCTCCGACGGACTACCACGCACTCTGCCAGCCACCATGTATTTCGTTTTGGCAGAGTTTATGACAAGCCCTAATCTCGCAGCTTCCCTCCTGAGTGGTCCGAAGGCCTCTTCCACAGCTCTACGGTTGATACCAATGATGTCGATATCGTCCGCAAAGCCGAGAAGCATGTGCGACTTCGTAATGATGGTGCCGCTTGTCTGCACACCAGCCCTCCGTATAGCACCTTCCAATGCGATGTTGAACAATAAGTTCGACAGCCCGTCGCCCTGCTTCAAACCATCTAACGTCACGAGCGAGTCCGATATCTCACCGGATATCCTGACGCTTGATGTAGAACCTTCAAGGGTGGCACGAATCAGCCTAATCAGCTTTGTTGGGAAGCCATGTTCAATCACAATCTGCCATAACTCATTACTCTTGACTGAATCGTACGCTGCCCTGAAGTCTATGAACAGATGGTGCGTCTGCAAGTTGTATTCTCGAAATTCGTCGAGGATTTGTCGCAAGGTAAACACTTCTCAATACCGAGAGAATTGAGAAGTGTTATGCCCCGATAATTGCTACAGTCCAGGCGATGGCCTTTTTTGTAGATCGGGCATATGAGACCCTCCAACCAGTCCGAGGGCAATTCTTCATCAGACCACACTCTTAGCATGATCCGATGGATGGCACGATACAGCTGTTCGCTCCCGACTTTGAAGAGTTCGGCGGGAATGCCGTCCTTCCCGGCTGCCTTGCAGTTTCTCAGCTCTTTCACTGCTTTCTTCACCTCGTCCATGGATGGTGGATCCACAGCTTGACCATCATTCTCAATAGTCATCCTGCTCCTTTCGACTCCACTGTTCCCCTCACCGTTCAACAGCACACTGAAGTGTTCCTTCCAACGCCTGGCCACCTCTGTTTTATCGGTTATCAGGTTCCCCTCCCTATCGTTGCACATGACAGGGGCTGACACGTTTCGATTCCTGATTCCGTTGACCTTCTTGTAGAAGCTCCTCGCTTCGTGCCTGGAAAAGCAACCTTCCGCCTCCGCAAGAATACGCTCCCAATGCTGTCGTTTCTTCCGGCGATGGAGTCTCTTTTCAGCGGCTCTTGCATCTCGATATCTACCCATGCTCTGACGCGTCACAGCCGTGGCGCGGTTCTTCTCTTCCGTCACTCGCTGGCACTCAGCGTCAAACCACTCATTGGGCGCAGCTGCCGCAGTTGTACCCAGCACTTCTCGCGCTGTAGTGCTGATCGAACTGTGGATGTGCCTCCACTGTTCATTCAGGTTCCCTGCAAATCTTTCCTCAATCCGTTCATCAACTTTCTGCGAGTACTCTGCAGCCACTCCTTCAGTTGATAGCCGCTGGATGTTCAATTGCATCCTCCTCGTTGCCTTGGATTTCAGCACGTTGGACAGCCGGGCGCGGATTTTGGCTACTACGAGATAGTGATCCGAGTCAACGTTCGGTCCTCTGAACGACCTCACGTCTGTAACGTCTGAAAAGTGCCGTCCATCAATCAGAACGTGGTCAATTTGAGAGCAAAGCTCTCCATTCGGGTACATCCAGGTGTGCTCACGTATGTTCCGGCGTGCAAAATAAGTGCTACATATAGCCATCCCCCTAGCTGCAGCGAAATTAACAAGCCTCAGGCCATTGTCATTCGTAGTAGAGTGGAAGCTTTCCCTACCAGTTACGGGGCGGAAGAAGTCTTCCTGCCCGACCTGTGCATTTGCATCTCCGATGACAATCTTTATATCGTGTCCTGGGCACTCATTGTATGTCTTTTCCAGGAGCTCATAGAACTCCTCCTTTTCGTCATCGGGTTTTTCGTTGGTCGGTGCGTGCACATTTATTAGGCTGTAGTTGAAGAATTTGCCCTTAATTCTCAACACGCATATACGGTCACTGATCGGCCTCCATCTAATGACACGCTTCATCTGTTTTCCAATTAGCACGAAACCGACTCCTTTTTCTGCTTTACGCCGCCGCTATAGTAGATGTGGTACTTAAATGAAGTGTCCGCAATAGGATCCACTGCTCGGAATTCTCGTTCTCCCGATTTCGGCCACCGCACCTCTTGGATAGCTGCAACCTCCACATTCACCTTCCGCAGCTCTCTAGCCAGGATACTTGCGCGTGCCGGTTCGAGTAGAGTCCTTTCATTCCAAGTACCGAGTTTCCAATAATCGTTGTCCTCTTTCGTTCGCCTAGGTCCATGCCGATTATTCCGTTCCGTATTTATATCTGGATTGTTCGTAGTTTTTAAAATTAAGTATGCTGCCTTACTAGGGCTGCGATACCTAGTCTTGCGACGGGGCTGCCGTCTTTGATAAAGCTGGCGAGACACCGCGTTTCATGATTCAGCCGCCCGCTCCGGATCAGACGCTGTTGTACGCCGCCCCTAACATGGGGAAACAGCCGCGTACGTTCCCCCTTCCCAGTTAGCATACGACCAAAGTTTCCACCGGGGTTGGTTACCCGATCTCCGCTAAGGTTACTCGTATCCCGGTTGGCACCACGTGGAGGTTGGGATAGGAGTTGCTGGACAGAGGGAAAGACCACAATAGGATCTCAAGTGACACGTGTCCAACCATTCGCCAACCAGTGTAGATGTAGAATCCGGAAAATGACGTTTGAAAAATTGAATTTCTGCTGCCAATATTATAGCAATTATAATTCCCTGCTGGAGTTTCAACTAACTCATATTGTTTGTTTTCGATGCCTTAACATTCAAACAACAGAGTTCTGGAATCGGTAATGTTGTAAAATGTTGTTTCATGCTTGAGAAATAACAATGGCTTATTTATCTTCACTATAATATTTTATTACAATATGTCTGTGGTATATTTATCATTATTTAATGTTAAATAACTTAGTTGAACAAATTGTTTCAGCACATATAACATTTTAATTACACAAAACATATCAATTTTATCCTAAGATTGATGCGTTTTGTTGGCATCAAGAATCTGTCAAAATGTCTGTCGTTTTTCTTACTCAGCGTGCACGTTCCTCGTGCATAATGTAACTCGTACATAATGATCAAGGTGAGTTCTTCACGATTCTAGTAAGTGTTGATGGTTAACAACCATTTATCATTATCAACTATCACATCCTTTTTTAAAGCAGACAAGTGGATCTCCTAAACTGAAAGTAGGTATACAGCGCTGAGCCTTCAGAAAGTATCCTCTAAAGAATGACTAACCTGAGCTCTCGACTTTACTGCGGCTACACAAAAAATGACCAGCCCGTGCGAAGTATTAAATACGATTTTGAACATGTTAATCTTATTTTATTACATGACTTGAAAAAAGTTCGTTGAGTGAATTTCAATTCTTTTTTTTTTTTTTTTTCTTCACATAAGAATTTCAATTCTTAGTAGGATAGAAATGGTTGAATTATTGGGACCACTCTGAAAAGTGATCCATATTTGCAAATTTGATAAGTCATAGAATAAACTTTTTGTTAGAAAAATACTCGCCAAACATAAAAATAGTAACTGAACCAACTCAAAAATTACGTTTTTCTGCAGCTGAAAATATTTATAAACTACTATTTGGCAACAGGATGTACCAGGAATTATTTTTTGATTCATACACCTTCTTAAGTGATTGTCGGATAATGTATAATGAGTATGACTCTGCTATGCCAGGGTAATGAGTGATGAGGTTTCATAGTAAAATGTTTTGAATTAAAAACAGAACGCTCTCATTCATACCTTCATACCAGCACAAAATACTTCTAAACACTGATTTTACCATCTGCTTCATTTCGTCATTAACCGTGGGCGTTTACGTCCACTTTTTGGCTTATAGAGCAGAGTAGAAAAAAGAATCTTTTGATTGACATCTGTCGCTATTTTCTATATTTTTTTCGCTTTCTCTTGCAATAATTGAAATAGCGTAATTAAAAGAACGAACGCTTCTAAACCGGTTATGACTAATGAAGGGCGGTATTCTGCTGATAGGTGAAACAAAAAAACCACGCTGTCACCGTTCCGTAGTTTCCGCTATAGCGCGCGCGGTAAAAGACCGTAGGTAGGGTTGTTCAGCATATGCACGGCGACAAGCACGGGCGTAATTAAAAGAGGAAATAACGAGTCTCTGACAGTTTGTCATATGAACACCAGTCGCATCGCGTTCGCCTAGGAGGAGGTGGCAAGTGGTTTTGGAAAAACAGATCAGAGTGCCCGATAAAAATGGGATACCGTGACCGGCGCTTTTGCTAGCTAGCTGATAGCTGCTGTAATCGTCAGTAGCGTTCTCGTTTGGCTATGGTCCAGTGGAGCAATTAGTAGTGATGGTTTTTTAAAATTAAGAAAATAGGGCTTGACATTATCGAAAAAGGAAAAGTAGTTCACAGAAACATTGCACTACTCACATTTTCAGATTCTGAGCCATGAGTCATCCCAGTCCGATCGGGTCTCGCGTATAATTTATGAAAAGAAACAAAAACCCCACTTCGCAGGAGCAGTGTGGTGTTTCCGGTGCAAGGCAAAGATTACAGAGATAAACACCACTTCTGCTTTCATCCGCGGTGACGGCGGTGGTTTCATGCTTAACTTTTTTCGAGAGCCGTGTTTACTAGCGACTGTTGTTTGCCAACCGTCATCAGATGGGGTGTTCGCTTGTTTTCGACGGAAGAAAAACATCGCTCCTGAGTGAGACGTTTTCAAGAGCATGAAACATGTTTTTAAGGAAAAACGTGCCTCACAGCTAGAAGCGCGCCTTGTTTCGAACCAAACAGGATTGCAGTGGCCAGCCCAGCACCGCTCCGATGAACAAACAATATAGGAAAACTTTTGTCGTACCGTTGCCGTGGTCTGCCGAAGATGAGGATTCTTACCGAGCAAGGTATAAAAAATCGATATTCCGAGCAAATATGTTACATACGTTATGAATTATTTAGACGGACCCGGTTTTAAAATGCTACAAGGAAGAGAACAATTGGCAGTAAAACTGGAACGTGACAGCCGAAAACTCGGGAAGAAATGGTTGGCCAAATCCCATTACGGGAATAGACATAAATTTAAGCGGAACTGCCAGGACGAGAAGCCGCCAGGAAAGGACGACCCCGGGTGAGATCGGGCCTTGCAAACAAAAAGTACTGGTATAATTAAATCATCTGCCATATCGAGTACGGAATGAAGTGATTAGTTGGGATGCAAAAAACGGCGATTTGACTTGATCAAATGAGAGCCCTTTTTTGCTTTTTTGCTGGTCAGTGGGACAACTTCCGACGGAATGAAAAGCGCGACAGAAAAAAACAATTAGGATTTACAGAAATTTCCGACCTTTTCGAAATGGGTGCATGAGACAATTAAAAATGGACACTTTACGAGGGTCGAATCTGGCATATTTTACGTCGCACCAGCAATCCGTCTGAAGAATAGAAGATTCATCAATTTCAAAGATGCTCGCCCTGCGCCTGGGTTAGATAGAATCAAATTCAACTTGTTGAAGAATCTACCCGGCAATGCCAAGAGGCGCTTGTTGAACTTGTTCAATAAGTTCCTGGAGCAAAACATTGTACCGCAGGATTGGAGGCAAGTGAAGGTGATCGCCATCCAAAAACCAGGGAAACCAGCTTCCGATCACAACTCTTATAGGCCGATTGCAATGCTATCCTGTATCCGGAAATTGATGAAAAAAATGATACTCCGTCGTTTAGACCATTGGGTCGAATCAAATGGTCTGCTTTCAGATACTCAATTTGGCTCCCGCCGTGCCAAAGGGACGAATGATTGTCTTGCGTTGCTTTCAACAGATATTCAGCTGGCGTATGCTCGCAAAGAACAAATGGCGTCTGCGTTCTTGGACATTAAGGCGGCTTTTGATTCCGTTTCTATTGACATTCTTTCGGGTAAACTTCACCGGCAAGGATTTTCTCCAATTTTAAACAATTTTTTGCACAATTTGTTGTCCAAAAAGCACATGCATTTTACGCACGGCGATTTGGCAACTTTTCGCATTAGCTACATGGGTCTTCCCCAGGGCTCATGTTTAAGCCCCCTTCTTTACAACTTTTATGTAAATGACATCGACGAATGTCTGGCAAATTCATGCACGATAAGACAACTTGCAGACGACAGTGTAATCTCTGTTACAGGAGCCAAAGCTGCCGATTTGCAAGGACCATTGCAAGATACCTTGGACAATTTGTCTGCTTGGGCTTTACAGCTAGGTATCGAATTCTCTCCGGAGAAGACTGAGATAGTAGTTTTTTCTAGGAAGCATGAACCTGCTCAGCTTCAAACACAATTAATGGGTAAAACGATTTCTCAGGTTTTGGTACACAAATATCTTGGTGTCTGGTTCGACTCTAAAGGCATCTGGGGTTGCCACGTGAGGTATCTTATGAAAAAATGTCAACAAAGAGTGAATTTTCTTCGTACAATAACCGGACAATGGTGGGGAGCCCACCCAGGAGACCTTATAAGGCATTACCAAACAACGATACTGTCTGTTATTGAGTACGGGTGTTTCTGCTTCCGCTCCGCAGCAAACACACATTTGATCAAACTGGAGCGAATACAATATCGTTGTTTGCGTATCGCCTTGGGTTGCATACAATCGACCCATACGATGAGTTTGGAAATCTTAGCTGGAGTACTACCATTGAAAAACCGCTTCTGGAGCCTGTCTTCTCGTATTATAATCAAATGTGAGGTCTTGAACCGTCCCGTGATTGAAAATTTTGAAAGGTTAATCGAACTTAATTCTCAAACCCGTTTTATGACATTGTATTTCAATCACATGTCCCAAAATATTAACCCTTCTTCGAATATTCCAAATCGTGTCGACTTATCAAATACTTCTGATTCTACTGTGTTTTTCGATACACCCATGATAGAAGAAACTCGTGGAATCCCGGATCATTTGTGCCTGTGGTGAAGGTTATCACGACATAGAGCACGTTGTTTGGTCATGCCCTGTACACCGTGACGCCAGGTCTAGATTAATAGCTTCCCTGCAGGCCGAAGGTAGGCAGCCGGCTGTTCCTGTTCGTGATGTCTTGGCGAGCCGTGACCTATCCTACATGTCCCTTATATACGTATTCCTGAAATCCATCCACGCCCCAGTTTAGTCCTACCCCCTTCCGCCTACATCCAACCAAACGACAAGAACACGTTAAGACCCCGGATCCGGAAACAGCAATCAGACCCACACGATACTCTCAAGGCCCGATGGAAACAACCCAATATGCCAGTCCGTAATATCTTGGCCCAGCAACGGAACAAATTTAATATGCTGCTTACCTATGGCAATGAAAACCATCAAACAGCAAACCTGTGCTTTTAATGCAAAATATTCTAGCTTTAAGTTAGATTTAGTTTCAGCTCGTAGTCGGCAGCGAGGATAAAATTTGCTTTTAGTTATTAAGATACTTTAGAAAGTAAGCTACCAGATATAATTGGCGCCGTTAAACATTGAATTGTATTTGTGCCGTGTCAAATAAACTATAGATGAAGAGGAAAAAAAAAGACGCTCGCCCTAAATTCGAGTCTCAGTAATCCGTAGTGTAGTACGGAAGAAAACCAACGTGGAACATGTTCGTCTCCAAAGGACGGATGACTTATGATTTTTATTGTAAGATGTACAATCAAAACAACGCAGAAATAGCTGTAAATCAGACGAGAAGCTGACATTCTCTTAGCAATCAAAATACTACGGGTGGAAAATGTTTCGTCGCAGCATTCGTTGGCGCACGTTTTTGACTTTCTGCGGGCTGGTGACGATGAAAACCAAATGTTCCATCCATCAAACGAATGATTAACTGCAAGCGGTGCATATATACACGCAAGTAAAGAAAACATGCAATCGTCTACAGTTGGGTTGGTGATCGCGGCTCGCATAGCTGTGCGCAGGATTTTCTTTCGAGAGGAAATTGTTACCCGAGGGAATTTTTAGATCTTCAGGTTAAGCTGGTAAATTATGGTTGTTTATCAAAAAAATTCACCATTTAGCATGATTGTCGATTTCCCATATGAACTTCCAGAGATATAAGAATAACTACATCTAACAATTCACATTCAGAAAATTTTAGAAAATTGATCACTTGGGTTTCAGGATGCCGACTTGAAAAGTCATCAATGATCAATCATCATATGATGTCATATGTCATGATCATCATCTATTGAATATATATAATGACGGAGAAGACATTTTGAAAAATTTAGTTTTTGTTGTGATACCTACACTGCCGCTCATAGCCAGTTCGTCCCATTTGCATGTTCACCAAACCTGAGTTTCTGAGTGGAAATGGGAGCTATCGATAGTTTATAAAAAGCAACGTTATGAAGCTAGATAAAAGCGCATTTTTCTGTGCTTGCTAAAAACATAGATGGGACGGACTTGCTATGCGCGACAATACATAAGGCTCAAATTACTGAACTCCATTTGATAGTACGGAGTAGGTCCACCATCTGCTGCACGGACGGCCTTACTCCTTCTCGGGATTGATTCGAATAGTTTTTGGATTTCCGCCAACTCCAAAGCCTTTCATCGAGAGCTACAAACCTGTACTGACGCGAAGGAACTTGCGGTTGCATGGCATATCTACGATCGGTCGTCGATGGAAAATTAAACTGCAGTCTCGTCATTACACGTGCAAGGGTAGCGACGTTATCATGGTCCTTTAATCAACGTAAGGTACTCGTCAGTGCAGCAACCACTTCAACAAGGACAGACGGGCAGAGACCATTCTATAGCAATTTGGCAGTTTTCCAGATAAAATGAACGTTCTTACAGCAAATATAAAGCTAGAAGGTGGGCCATCACCGAAGAGAATCGGGAGGTACGAGATAACCCAAAAGCTGATCCTGTATTACCACGAAAAGTTCGGCTATGCTTACAGAGATACCGTGTTCAACAAACTTCGTCCGAAGTTTTGGATCCAGAACGCACGTACAACGACTCAACTAGCGACGGCATGATGTGGTGAAAGGTAAGTCGATGTGTTCCGGCTACTCCTATGATGTGACCGTTACCTAACTCCTCACCTACGGCCATGCAGTGTGGCAGGAGTCGACTACCTAGAACCAGTTAATGTATTTACAGATCGCAGGACGGAGAAAAGATGTTTACAGTTTGAGCACGCAGTCTTGCCTGATGACCATCAGACGGTTCGCGAGCAAGCGAGGCCCTCCCGATCATATCTTTTCCGACAACGCTACGTGTTTTCACGAGCCGCACCGTGATGACGAAGAAAATCGAAAAGATCCATTAGATATCACCAGTCAGTAGAGCCTTTACGCGTCCTGGACGACGGATGGAGGTTGACCGATGAGATTCCTGTCAAGGTCTCGACAGAAACCCAGGATTTGATTAACACCTGACCACCCACTTGCAGTCCACAGGACTCCGCCGACAAGGAAGTTCTATCACCAAACCACTACATCCGTGGAGCAGTGACCAAGTAAGACGCAACTTTGAACAGCTCTGATCAACTTTGGCGGTCACGATACCTGGCTAGAAAGTTTTGGGAACGGTGACCGCAGGAGTACTTACCGACTTCTAATAATCGCCCGAAATGGTTCGAGAACACGAAGCCTTTGGAAGTCGGCGATTTAGTGTTTATCGCGGAAGGAAAGAATCGAAAGTACTGGAGACGAGTACGTATACAGGAAGTTGTACAGGATGTTGTACGGGAAGTTGAAACGGGAGTAGGTGGAGGAGTTTGGCAAGCGGAAGTGAGGACGGCGCACGGCAAGTATATCGAGAAGGTGTGGGGAATCTGGCGATGATTGAGATCCATGATGGTAAATCTAGAAAAGCTTAAGGCTTCGCTGAATGTTACCGACAGCAGTCGGAGTATCGTAGAGTGTATCATCGAGTGATATTTTTTTTTTATTTCAAACACCTGAGAGACCAACTTCAGGTAGTGGGAGATTTGACCCACTGAAAACCCTCCAGTCTCCAGTCCATAATACTCCCCGGAACGACCGCTAGGTATTGCTTCAGGGAACGGATTTTAAACTTCGTGCAACTTCCTGGCTCTATCGAGTCTCTTAGCTAATTTGCTGACTAATCTGGGGACTGGCAATTAGCTAATACTGGCGTGTCGATGGTAAACCTGCTTTGCAACTCTCGGACTTTTTTAAAGGCGGCTGCACAAACTGTCATCCAGATGTACGAGCTAGGTTGTCATGTCGCTCCTCGCACGCGCTAAACGTGGACAAACCAAGAGGACATGCTCAGCAGTCCCGTCCGCATCCACGCACTTGGGCCACATGGGGGACCCCGCATGCCTGAACCTGATTAGGTATCGCCTGAAGCAACCATGACCTAACAGGATCTATGTCAGGTGGAATTTATCTTCACCATGGCGTCTCCCGGTCCATCCGGATACCACCGGAATAAATCGGTGCGTCCATCCACTCTTCGCGGAATTGAACCATTCCTACTGGAATATGATCATCGAGAATGTCTTTTGGTACCTCGTATGCCCCTTGTGTCACGTTGGTCGAAGCATTCTACGTCATCCCTAATTGCTATGTTGATACGCACCATACCGGGCAGGACGCAGATTGCGTGGTATGACACTGTACGAAACGCACTCGCATCCATTCACCGCTGAGTTATTCCATATCAAGCGAGATAGTGCTGCAATAGCCGTTAAAGCCTTCTTGCAGGCATAGTTGACGTGACTCTTAAATGTGAACTTATTGTCAACCATAACCCCCAAGAGCTTCAAAAATCGCTTTGAGGTAATGGTGCAGTTTCCGACTCTGACTACCGCCTGTTGCTCTGATTTGCGGTTATTCACAACCGTGATCTCCGTCTTATGGTGCGCTAATTCCAGTTTCCTGGAGTGCAGCAAGACTTCGACCTTGCGAATACAGTGTGCGGCCGTCAATTCGACCTCTTCCACCGACTCGTCGTAGACCTCTAGCGTTATGTCGTGTGCAAAGCCGACTATCACAACTCCTACAGGGAGCTTGAGTTTCAACATTTTGTCATACAAGACATTCCACAACACCGGTCCCTGGATAGAATCTTGAGGAACTCCTGCGGTAATTGGGACTCACTTCTGACCCTCTTCCGTGTTGTAAGCAAGTACTCGGTTCTGAAAGTAATTTTCCTGAATCTTGTACAGCAACATCGGTACATGGATGCTCCTGAGCGCAAGCGCTATGAAGTCCCAACTGGCGCTATTGAACGCATTCTTCACGTTAAGCGTGACGATTGCGCAATAGCGTATGCCCCTAATCTTGCGCTGTAGTGCCACCTTCGCCGTCTTGGTGACGGAGAGGAAAGCATCCAGCGTGGGCCTACGGAATGTGGGATCTTTCATGTGTCCTGAGTTGGTGGATGCGGAAGACACTGCTGAGCCCGTCTTCTTCGTATGCCCACGTTTTGTACGTATGAGGAGCGACATGATGACAGTGGACGAGCCAGGCACTATGAGAATGTGCGACGACCCGGACACCTGGAGTGCGGTTTGTACAGCCGCCTTGTAAATTGACCTGGAGCTGCAACATGTGTGGTGGGTCAACTACTAACACACCAGTGGCAGCTAATTATCAGTCTCCAGGTTATTAGCTATGACTATATAAGAATGAAGTATAGTATATAAGAATGAAGTATATAAGAATTGATGAACCCTCAAGCACAAAAGCCACTCCACAGACAAACAGACGTGCCTCTTCGAACCTCTTCGAAATCCTGAAAAATCTTCGTCCTTATTCGAAACGTTACACGCATGCGCCACCATGTGAGCTTATTGCCCACTAACTTATTTTTGTAAAACGGTGCTTAAATCAACACAAGCGGCACTACTGACGGTTTTTGTCTTTGATAATTGATGTGCACGCTTGCTTATAGCGAAACTAGCGGCATTATTGCTCACTACGCGTAACTAATGCTCCAATAGATTGCTGTTTATTCGAAGAAAATCCATTGGAAACTAACTGAGTTGAAAGCATTTTATATTAGACAAAATATAGTCCATGTACCGATTTCCAATTTTTATTCCACATCCTCTCTAAGCAAATTACGTAGTCCTACGCAAAAAAAATATTATGCTGCAAAGTTGTTAGCTCTAGGTAAATATGTAAAAAACTCTATCTCCGCAATTACGATCGACTGGAATAGTAGTAAAAAATTGAAAAGTTGTAAAAAATTAAATTCTGTTTTCGAAAACTTTAAGTTTTTAGTGATTGAGCAGTTCCATAAAAAATGTCCCAGTTTTAATATTTTTTTTTTCAATTTCATTTCCAATTTGACCGAAACTTTGCATAGACGTTTCTATAGGCAAAAGATGCCGTTTCGTGCTATTGGTTTGAATTTTTGGAACACAACTCATTTTTGAAAAGTTATTGAAAAGTGATATTTTGGGAAGGTATTGATGATTACAAATATTTTTAGGGACAAAACGGTTTGTTCGATTTGTGTGACGTCTTGGGCAAAGTTGTAGATAATCATTTTGTCTTTTGGAAAAAACATGCACTCTAAGAAAAAATTATTAATTTTTTGAAAAAAAAGTTAAAAGGAAATTTAAAAATTGATTATCTAAAAAGCTCATTTTATAAAATTTTAATTAAAAAAAAAACAACTACAAAAGAACGCCTAAACAAATCAGAGGAAAAAAGTTATGATGTTTTGAAAAATACTACAAGGTATGGTGAGTCGGTAAGTTAGTAAGTTACAATTTACCGACTCACCATCTGTTTGTGGACTTCAAGGCGGCATACGACTAAGTGAAAAGAAACGAGCTTGGCAGATCATGCTGGAACACGGTTTCCCTATGAAACTAATTAAGCTGAGTCGTATGGCTCTGGAGGGATCAAAATCGTGCGTGCGGATAGCTGGCGAAACATCAGCCACATTCGTAACGTTGGATGCACTGAAGCAGGGGGATGCGTTCTCCAACTTACTGTTTAACATCGCTCTTGAGGGTGCAGTACGAAGAGCAAACGTGGAAAAAAACGGTACGATCATCACGAAATCTCACATGCTTCTTGGTTTTGCGGACGACATCGATATCATCGGTATCAAACGTAAGGCCTTGGAGGAGGCCTTCGTACCTTTGAAGAGGGAAGCAGCGAAATTGGGGCTTGTCATTAACTCTGCCAAAACGAAGTACATGGTAGCTGGCAGAGAGCGTGGAAGTCCCCGTGATGTTGATGCTGAGGTGGAGATAAATGGGGAACGATTTGAAGTGGTTGACGAGTTCGTTTATCTTGGTACACTTGTGACATGTGACAACGATATGAGCCGTGAAGTGAAACGACGAGTTACAGCTGCGAACAGGGCCTTCTACGGACTAACTAACCAGCTAAGGTCCCGTAGTTTGAAAAATCGCACAAAACTAGCGCTGTATAGGACTCTGATACTCCCGGTGGCCCTTTACGGACATGAAGCATGGACGCTGAAGGAAGCTCATCGACGAGTGCTCGGAGTTTTTGAGCGTAATGTTCTGCGATCGATACTTGGGGGTAAACTGGAAGATGGAGTGGGGCGCAGACGCACATAGGAGTACGTAGACCAAAAACCTGACCAAAATTATTTTAATGAGTTTTCAGATAGCAAATGAGTCTTAACGTGGTTTTATCTTTGTTAAGCTTCATATTTAGACATAAAAACTTATTATTAACAAGATTTCATCAAGATCTAATCACCGAGCAGTGATATATCAACTTATCTCTGCTTTTACTCTGCAATTCTAAGAAGTACAAAAATAGTAAGAGCTTGTTCTGGTGAATACATTTTTGTCAATAATATCTATTATCTGCTACTTTTAAAGCATCTTTTAAATTACTCGCTTTCAAAGGATCGTCTGATATGGTCTTAATAATATTGGAAACCGCAGTGCTCCCAGTAGATAATTGAGTCATGGGAACTGCGTAACTAAACTCATCCAATGGTACAACTTCTCGTTTGCGTTTTGCATATCTTGCTTCGATCACTGCCATCAATTCTTTGCTTGGACGACATGCGAAGCTTCCGACCAACTTTACAACATTATGGTTAAGCTATACCAATTAGTGATATTTCGAAGCTGTCAGTTTTATATAAACTAGCTTTTGAAGCGACTCTAATGACATCTTAAGATCGTGTGTTTCTTGGAGGACATTTGGGGTTTTTTGTGAGACTTTTACCACGCAATCATTGTTTCGATCTTTTGTGTTGATATTTGGGGGTTTCTTAAAGTTTTTCCTCCAGAATCAGGAACTTTTTAAATATCGAATGTTCATAGCATTGCGCAATCAACCCGAATAGGGTATTTCTCGGCAAGTTATCTGAAAATCTGAAGAAACTAATCAAATTTTTACAAAAGATGTTTGACATAGGCATGATAAATGTAGTCATTTAATAAAAAAAAATTCAGCAAATTTGAATGTTCCAACTTCGCGTTTGTCGCTATTACGAATGGGTGAGCCTGAGCATGGGGCAGATTTTCTTTGTGGTACTTATTGAGAAACATATAACCCATATTAAATTTACGCTCAAGAATCACTTTAAAGTTATAATAACATGAGTGGAAATTTATAGTTTTCGTACAACAATTTGTGACTTATTCATGGGCTCTAATTAATAACAAGGTTATGATAGTTACTGTAGTTTGTAAACAACTCAGATAATTTTAAAATGGCCTGGATACAAAGTAATAAGTATCAGTGAATCCAAAAATCATTCTGTGCCGAACACGCATCAGTATCGGATGTGTTTGGTGATCGCTCCGATAGAATATAAAACAAAAGACGCGCGAGCAAGTGTTGGCATTGTTTGCCTGGTCTACTGAAGGTTCAAGGTCGCCCGCCTTTGTGCAACTGTTTCGCATCGTGGCTGTTTGCTGGTGCGTAAGCCGATTTGGCTGCTAAGTGATTTGTGCTACAGCAGTGGACGAGAATCTCAACACAAAGGAGGAAAAAGAAGAAGCCAACAGTTGACAGCGAGTTGTGTCGCTGTGCTGAGTGATCACACACCCGGTTCGCTGCTGGTGGCTGTTTGAAGCTGCTGTATTGGTGCTGCTGGCTGTAACGGCTGCAGCTTCGACCGTTCGGACAACCAACCCTGCTGAAAGGAGAAGTAAAGAGGTACGTGTTCTGTCGGCGCTAGTGCGCTAGATTTAGCGCGATGGATGTAGATCCCTCGCCTCCCGTGCCACCATCCCCGAACCCCTCCGACCCTGTCCCTCCTGCCAACCCTTCCTCTGTTAATTCTCCAGTCCCCCCTCGCCCCAGGCTTTACCCGGACGGATCTCAGGGCAGCTTTACTGTTTTCTTTCGGCCAAAAGCAGGACCGAAATCGAAACCGTTAAACATCCTGCAGATTTCGAAAGACCTGACGGAGGGGTACCAGGCCGTGACCGAAATCTCCAAGGTCAGACCCAACAAGCTCCGTGTCGTGGTCAGCGACCTGGAACAGGCCAACGCTATTGCTCGCTCCGAGCTTTTCACACGCGAGTATCGCGTTTATATACCCGCACGAGACGTGGAGATCGACGGTGTCATAACCGATTCGAGTCTGTCGGTCGAGTGTATTTTGGCAAGCGGTTTTGGCTGCTTCAAAAATGCTTTGTGTCACGACGTAAAAGTAAAGATCATAGATTGCAAGCAATTGCGGTCCATGTCTCTCGTCGGCGGTAAAAAAGTTTACACTCCGTCAGACTCGTTTCGTGTTACGTTTGCCGGATCTGCTCTCCCTAGCCACGTCTCGATCAATCGGGTTCGTCTGCCTGTGCGATTGTATGTACCCCGTGTTATGAATTGCACCAATTGCAAGCAGTTAGGCCACACAGCCGCCTACTGCTGCAATAAGGCACGATGTAGTAAGTGTGGAGAAACTCATGCGGATGATTCTTGCAGTGTAAATGCTGAAAAATGTATTCACTGCGGGGAAAATCAGCATGAGCTCTCCACATGCCCGGTGTACATGCAGCGCAGAGATAAAATCACGCGGTCACTTAAGGAGCGTTCAAAGCGATCTTACGCTGAGATGCTGAAGAAGACCGTGACCACTTCTACCATAACATCGAACCCCTTTGATCTGTTGTCCTCTGATGAAACCGATTCTGACGATTCACCAGCGGGAACAACTTATGCCAATTCTGAGGCGTCTAGAAAGAGGAAAAATATTTCCTCTCCTAAACTTCCCCGAAAAGGTCCTAAGATTTCCCAAAGTGAAATGAAAGTTACAAACAAACCAAACAGTGCTGCGGAAAAACCGAAGCAAACTCCTCCTGGGCTTGCAAATTTAAAGTCCCAGAATGAGTTCCCAGCACTGTCAGGAACATCTAAAACCCCAGTTGTTCCTTTCGCACTCCCAGTTGATGAAACAAACTCTGGATTAGTGAAATTTTCTGACATTGTGGACTGGATTTTTGAAACTTTCAATGTACCCGATCCAATTAAAATTTTTCTTACAGCATTCCTCCCAACAGTTAGAACATTTTTGAAGCAGTTGACTGCCCAATGGCCCCTCCTTGCAGCGATTGTATCCTTCGATGCCTAATTCAACTGCGTATACGAAGGATTCTATCTCTGTCTTACAGTGGAATTGTAGAAGTATTTTACCAAAAATGGATTCATTTAAAGTTTTAATAAATAGAAACAAATGCGATGCATTTTCCCTTTGTGAAACTTGGCTTACTTCAAATATTGATCTCAACTTCCATGATTTTAATATTATTCGCCTTGATCGAGACACCCCATATGGAGGAGTACTTTTAGGGATTAAAAAGTGCTATTCTTTCTATCGTATTACCCTCCCCTCGAATCCAGGCATCGAAGTTGTCGCATGTCAAATGACAATACAATGAGGCTTTGTATTGCCTCAATATATATTCCTCCCAGAGCACAGGTTGGGCAACGGTTGCTGTTTGATTTAATAGAACTTCTTCCCTCGCCACGTTTGATTTTGGGAGACTTCAACTCTCATGGTGTGGCTTGGGGTTCCCCCTACAATGATAATCGCTCCTCTTTAATCTATAACCTTTGCGATGACTTCGACATGACTATTTTGAACAACGGTGAAATGACACGTATCCCGAAACCTCCAGCGCGCCCAAGCGCTTTGGATCTATCCTTATGTTCGACGTAGCTACGGTTGGATTGCACATGGAAGGTAATCCTCGATCCTCACGGAAGTGACCATTTGCCTATTCTTATTTCAATTACTAACGGTTCAACTCGCATGCGACCAATTGACATTCCGTATGACCTCACACGGAATGTCGATTGGAAGTTATACGAGGGAATGATTTCAAAAGCGGTCGAGTCGATTCAACATCATCCACCACTTGAAGAATACAACCTCCTCGCGGGCTTAATCCTCGACGGCGCGTTGCAAGTCCAAACGAAGAAATATCCCGGCGTAACGATCAAAGAGCGGCCTCCAACTCCGTGGTGGGACAAAGAGTGCTCCGATGTCTACACGCAAAGATCCGACGCGTTTTGGGCCTTCCAGAAGGGAGGTATACCCGACGACTATATACGGTATTCGGAGCTTAATACCAAGCTTAAAAGCCTGGCTCAGGCAAAGAAACGCGGATATTGGCGTCGGTTCGTGAACGAGACGTCGAGGGAGACATCGATGAGCATTCTTTGGAACACAGCCCGAAGAATGCGGAATCGCGTAACGGTCAACGAAAGCGAGGAGTCTTCAAGTCGGTGGATATTTGATTTTGCCAGGAAAGTATGTCCGGACTCTGTTCCTGCGCAAAACTTTGTTCGCGATACGTCTCCGGGTCACGACGCGATAGAATCACCTTTTACGATGGCAGAATTTTCAGTTGCCCTCCTGTCCTGTAACAATAACGCGCCTGGGTTAGATAGAATCAAATTCAACTTGTTGAAGAATCTACCCGGCAATGCCAAGAGGCGCTTGTTGAACTTGTTCAATAAGCTCCTGGAGCAAAACATTGTACCGCAGGATTGTAGGCAAGTGAAGGTGATCGCCATCTAAAAACCAGGGAAACCAGCTTCCGATCACAACTCTTATAGGCCGATTGCAATGCTATCCTGTATCCGGAAATCGATGGAAAAAATGATACTCCGTCGTTTAGACCATTGGGTCGAATCAAATGGTCTACTATCAGATACTCAATTTGGCTTCCGCCGTGCCAAAGGGATGAATGATTGTCTTGCGTTGCTTTCAACAGATATTCAGCTGGCGTATGCTCGCAAAGAACAAATGGCGTCTGCGTTCTTGGACATTGAGGGGGCTTTTGATTCCGTTTCTATTGACATTCTTTCGGGTAAACTTCACCGACAAGGATTTTCTCCAATTTTGAACAACTTTTTGCACAATTTGCTGTCCGAAAAACACATGCATTTTACGCATGGCGATTTGGCAACTTTTCGCATTAGCTACATGGGTCTTCCCCAGGGCTCATGTTTAAGCCCCCTTCTTTACAACTTTTATGTAAATGACATCGACGAATGTCTGGCAAATTCATGCACGATAAGACAACTTGCAGACGACAGTGTAATCTCTGTTACAGGAGCCAAAGCTGCCGATTTGCAAGGACCATTGCAAGATACCTTGGACAATTTGTCTGCTTGGGCTCTACAGCTAGGTATCGAATTCTCTCCGGAGAAGACTGAGATAGTAGTTTTTTCTAGGAAGCATGAACCTGCTCAGCTTCAAACACAATTAATGGGTAAAACGATTTCTCAGGTTTTGGTACACAAATATCTTATCTGGTATCTGGTTCTGGTATCTGGTTCGACTCTAAAGGCACCTGGGGTTGTCACGTGAGGTATCTGATGAAAAAATGTCAACAAAGAGTGAATTTTCTTCGTACAATAACCGGACAATTGTGGGGAGCCCACCCAGGAGACCTTAAAAGGCTTTACCAAACAACGATATTGTCTGTCATTGAGTACGGGTGTTTCTGCTTCCGCTCCGCAGCAAACACACATTTGATCAAACTGGAGCGAATACAATATCGTTGTTTGCGTATCGCCTTGGGTTGCATGCAGTCGACCCATACGATGAGTTTGAAGGTCTTAGCTGGAGTACTACCATTGAAAAACCGCTTCTGGAGCCTGTCTTCTCGAATTCTTATCAAATGTGAGGTCTTGAACCGTCCCGTGATTGAAAATTTTGAAAGGTTAATCGAACTTAATTCTCAAACCCGTTTTATGACATTGTATTTCAATCACATGTCCCAAAATATTAACCCTTCTTCGAATATTCCAAATCGTGTCGACTTATCAAATACTTCTGATTCTACTGTGCTTTTCGATACATCCATGATAGAAGAAACTCGTGGAATCCCGGATCATTTACGCGTGCAGCAGATCCCCAAAATTTTTTCCAATAAATATCGAAACATCAACTGCGACAATATGTACTACACTGACGGATCACTTCTTGATGGGTCCACTGGCTTCGGTATTTTCAATAACAATTTAACCGTCTCCCATAAGCATGATAATCCTGCGTCTGTTTACGTCGCAGAATTGGCTGCAATTCAGTACACCCTAGGGATTATCGAAAAAATGCCCAAAGACCATTATTTCATCTTTACAGACAGTCTCAGTTCCATTGAGGCTCTCCGATCGATGAAAGATGTTAAGCACTCTCCGTATTTCCTGGGTAAAATACGGGAACATCTGAGTGCTTTATCTGAAAAATCGTATCAGATTACCTTAGCGTGGGTCTCTTCTCACTGCTCGATACCGGGCTATGAGAAAGCGGACTCTTTGGCTAAGGTGGGCGCAACAAACGGTGGAATTTATGAACGACCAATTGCCTTTAATGAATTTTTCGCATTTGTACGTCAGAATACGATCATCAGTTGGCAAAATTCTTGGTCCAGAGGGGAACTGGGAAGGTGGTTACATTCCATAATCCCCAAGGTATCGACGAACCCGTGGTTCAAGGGGTTGGATGTAGGTCGGGATTTCATTTGCGTGATGCCCCGGCTTATGTCTAATCACTATAGATTTGACGCGCATCTCCGTCGTGTTGGGCTCGGGGAAAATGGTATCTGTGCCTGTGGTGAAGGTTATCACGACATAGAGCACGTTGTTTGGTCATGCCCTGTACACCGTGACGCCAGGTCTAAATTAATAGCTTCCCTGCAGGCCGAAGGTAGGCAGTCGGCTGTTCCTGTTCGTGATGTCTTGGCGAGCCGTGACCTATCCTACATGTCCCTTATATACGTTTTCCTGAAATCCATCCATGCCCCAGTTTAGTCCTACCCACTTCCGCCTGCATCCAGCCTAACGACAAGAACACGTTAAGACCCCGGATCCGGAAACAGCAATCAGACCCGCACGATACTCTCAAGGCCCGAGGGAGACAACCCAATATGCCAGTCCGTAATATCTTGGCCCAGCAGCGGAACATGTGCTTACCTATGGCAATGAAAACCATCATACAGTAAACCAGTGCTTTTAATGCAAAATATTCTAGCTTTAAGTTAGATTTAGTTTCAGCTCGTAGTCGGCAGCGAGGATAAAAAATTTGCTTTTAGTTATTAAGATACTTTAGAAAGTAAGCTACCAGATATAATTGGCGCCGTTAAACATTAAATTGTATTTGTGCCGTGTCAAATAAATTATAGATGAACAAAAAAAAGTGAATCCAAAAAGAATCAATAGAACGAGGAACACTTGAATTATGTTTTTCGTATTTTGGCCAGGTTTTTGACTGAAATACTCCTATGTGAGACGCATGAATCACGAGTTGTACCAGGTATACAAACATGCTGATATAATGATGGTAATACAGCGGGGCAGGCTTCAGTGGGCTGGACATGTAGCCAGAATGCCTGACGAGAGAACCGCCAAAACTACCTTCAATAGAGAACCAGGAAGAGGCCGTCGGCTCCGTGGTAGGCCTCGCACGCGGTGGATGTGCACGGTGGAAGAAGATGCACTATCTGCTGGTTTACGAGGAAACTGGAGAACGGCCGTCCAAGACAGAAAAAGCTGGACATCTCCAATTCGTCCGACCATAGACCGGTGAACGGTCCGTTAGCCAACAAATTAAAAGTTAGTACTACAAGGTATACAGTCCTAGGGTTGTATGAAATAGTAACGTGAGACTAAACACTGTAATGAAAGGGATTTTTTGTAACAAAAATTACAAAATCCGCAGATAGAATCAACTCGTTTGTGCAGTGACTTACGTATTTTTTTCTCAGCCGCCTTTCATTTTTTTTTAGAAATAATTTTAACAACATTTTCTCTCTGTTTTTTTACAAGCCATACATCCTTAACGACCCCAATTTCGCGAATCTACTTGCTAGTGTTCCGTGTTTAAAGATTTTGCGACACCAGCTTCAATTAATTCCTCAGCAGGTGCTAGCAACCACTCTACAGAGTCCATCCACCGTCATTTTGTAGAGTCTACGGATATACATACGGATATGAAAGGTTGAATCAGGTACTAGACTGGTGCCGCATTTGGAATAATGTGCACCAGCAACGAGATCTATCATCCGAACAGAAAACGACCCTGTACCTGTGGGTAAATGAAAAAACAAGGCATCGTCGACTTCTGTATACAACTCATCGAGCGGACGGCGAGAACTACGAGCACTGCGGCGCGCCAACCGAAACAGTCGAGCACAAATTCAGGAGGTGCCCACGAGTAACAAACGCTTGGACTTTGCTACAAAACACGATCGCCGCGTTGTTGCCAGGACGGCGAAGACTTGAATTCAGGGACATTACGAAACCAACATTAAACCATGCGTCAGGCAGTATAAAGACATACATCCTAAAGCTTGTCGTAAAGTATGTAGATTTTATTGACAAGTGTGACAGTGTATTCAGCATAGACGCGTTGAAGTTCGCAATGGAACTAGAATAGGGGCACATGTATATATTGTTTTAGAATTATAAATTGAATTTAAACACATTTGTGATAATAAAAAAAGGAATACCGCTGCAGTACGAATAGAAGTGTATCGCTAAAATGTACGAATAGAAGTGTACCGCTGCAATCATAGAGATCATCTGTGGCGCTCTGCTCCACTTACACTGTACGGTGCAGTTACTTTTACCAGGTGGCATGTTTTCTTTCAAGACATCAGTTTTTATTACGCTCTAACTGCAGGTTTAGAAATTGTTCAAGAAGAGGGGTTGTTTCAAACTTTGCGGAAAAACCTTTACCTTCGAGACATCAAGTTAGTCTAAGTTCATGGAAGCAAACATAAATTGACCTATTGGGACGGGGAAATTCTGTCAATTTTTTTTTATATTGATACAATACAGAGAATATCACGGAGAGGTTAGTGTCCATTCACGTCGTCTGTGCTGGAAATGCTCGCATGTGATTGGTTCTTTGTTCGCGTAAATTTTAAATATCTTTTTATCAACTATTACGACATAGCAATAAAATAATAATGATAGCTAGCGTATTACAAAATTGTTCAACATTTTATCTATCCAGCAACATGTTGGTTATTGTTATCCATCATGTGGTTATGCTGTTATTATCGTTTGAAACCTGACGCAACATTTGTCAGTTTCATTTCCAATTTCACGAAATGCATTCCAGTATAGAAAACAAAGACGTAGTCCCACGTCAAAAATTTATTAATTATTGTCTACAACTTTTCCAAAGAGACTATGCTGATCAAACAAGCCGTTTTGACTTAAGAAATATTTTTTATTCCCCATAGAGTGCTGTATTGGAAATTAAAAATATTTCTACAGCCAAAACGGTTTTAATGATTGGCATAGTGTTTTCGGCAAAGTTGTAGATATCAATTTTGTCCTTCCATAAAAAATAATATGTCACCTGAAAAAAAAATTTTTTTTTTATTTCAAAAAATCAACCCTTTTTCCTTGATTTCTCCATGATCAAACCAATTGTATTGTTTAGGTGTTCTTTCGTAGTTTTTTTGTGTTTTATCGGGGTAATCGGTTTTATTAGAAATTAGGTGAGCTATTTTAGATGATAAATTTTGAAATTTTATTTTAGCTTTTTTATATAAATAACTTTTTCTTAGTGTGTATGATTTTTTAGAAAAGACAAAATTATTATCTACAACTTCTCGGAAAACGTCACACCGATCAAACAAATCGTTTTGGCCCTACAAATATGTGAATCATCATTACCTTCCCAAAATAGCATTTTTCAATAGCTTCTCAAGAACGAGCCGTGTTCCAAAAAATTGAACCAATAGCACAAAATGGCATCTTTTGCCTAGAGAAACGTCTAAGCTAAGTTTTAGCCAAATCATAAAATGGTCGATTAAATTCGTTGCCCGTTTTTTTGTGAAATTGCTCGAATAACTTACAAACAACTGCACTAAATGTATTAGCTAACAATATTTTTAATATATTTTTAATCGGAAATCATTTTTATTTCAAATTTGAACTAACGTGTGAGGAAAAAAATCCGAACAACTCTTGAATTGGTCTACGATTTTGAAATGCTGCACAAATCGAAAAATCCTTTTCCACAAAATCAAGATCCACTTTTAAATAACTGGTAACACGACTAGTCGATTTTGTCAAATGACGATTAGTTGGGAAAAAGGCGTGGTCGGAAGAAGATCGTCGTAAATTTATTTGCAATTTTTGTGAGCGAAATGAAGAAAAATCTAAAAGTGAAGTGTTCCACTATTCTAAGGATCTGGGATATAGATAAAAACAGTTATATACATTATTGACAAACTCTTTGAGAATGAAAATACCTTCAAATAAAAATCTGGTTCCGGACGAAAATGCACTTTGCAAGAGTGCAAGTTCGAGCGAAATTAAAGGCGGAAACGACTGGTCGGTCGGCGTAATCATATCGTAAGCTGGGCAATAAATATTCGATTGATTAAAAAACGGAGAATAAGTATCCGCATGAAATAGGTTTAAAACTTTAAATATAAGCACCATAAAAATTACAAAGTAGTGTTTTGGCTAGACCTTGCATTGTCAATTTATGCTAATGCAACTTTAGCGAATTTGCTGCAAGGCAATATCGGGTTGATTCCGAAAGGAAACAATCCTCAAAATGTGCCACAGCTGCAGTCTATTGAAACTTCCTGAGCAAATTTGAAGCGAATGGTCTACCATAAAGGTAACAGAGCAAAAAACGTCGATTGTTTGATAGAAAAATCGAGAAGGAGCTCAAAACACTTAAAACATCCGGAATTCAGGAATCTATAAAGCAAGTACCCCAGAGGATCAGGAAATCAGCGCAATGTGGAGCTGAGTTTTTCCTATGAGGTTTGTAAATGAGTTACATTACTTGAATAAACAAACAAGCATAGAAAAATAAGTTGCGCAAGATTTTAATTTGGAATTGAAAGTTTGCTCGGATTTTTTTCCTCATACTTTAATTGAAATTATACCATTGTTTGCTGATTTAGTTGAAGTTCCAAGAAAAACGATCTAAAAATAACATGCAAAATAAACTATTTTGGCATGAACAAGTTGCACATGCATTGCACTCTGGCAAAATAAGTATTTCCTGCTGGTGGATACAGTTGACAGTAATTTTCTAAAAGGGCGTATGTATTTGAATATACGTTTTAGATAATAACTGTCTAGAAACAAATAAAATTAACATGCTCTGATAAAAAACAATCCTTCTGGACATAAAAAAATTCAATATAAGCTATGATGTACGAAACGGATGCAAATATCTAAACTTTAAACTAGGTTTCCACATTATAGCAACTAATATTGATGCAAAACAAAGTTACAGTTACTTTTGGTTCAAAAGATAAAGTTTCAAGAACATTATAGGACGCGTGAGCTTTGATGACAACGTAAGGAGTGTTGCCGGATAAAATTTTGCAGCGTAGATGCATCGTATTGATAACTATAACGAAATCTTAATTGAACGAAGTTATGGTAAACAAAAATACGAAAAAAACTATAATAACCTTTTTAATAACATTCATATGAGTATTTTTACTACGTCGAAGTTACTACGATGTAATAATTTATTATTAGCAACAACGACTGAAAAAGTTTGAAAGCTACCACGCAATGTGAAGAAGAAGACGTTTTTATCATCACATCAACGTACGTGCGTTTATTGCCCAGTGTCGTAAAGTCATTAACATCATCATACACACCAGTAAACAGTTTCAGAAATTACGACGTAGTAAAGGGGTTATTTTTTTGAGATTTCAACTCATTAAGTCTTTCTAAGCATTGAACGCAATCATTTCTCTAACGCAGATATCAAGAATCGTAGTTGAGTGAAATTTTTTACGAAAATAGCGATGATACAGAAAGGAACTCATAGTCCCATCAATGTACAGGGTGAGAAATAATTATCCGTGTTTTTTGTTTCAGTGTATATATGTATTCGACAGATGTTGAAATGAGCTTACCTATGCAATTTTTAACCTTGGCTATGTGTAAACAAAACCACGAAATCTTCTTTGAAACAATGTGCATTAAGTGCCATAATGAAGTCAAGTCCATGATAAAGTGCGGTGATCGAGTTGTATAAACAAGGAAAGCGTCCAGTAAGTATCGTTAGTATGTTAAAAATGCCTATACAAACCATTAGAGACGCTATAAAATAATGATTCGTCACCGGATTAACCGTGATTCTAGAAGGTCAATTCGAAAAATGGCAAAAGCATTGAAAATTGACCCGAAATCTTTACGAACTATTCTTTAAAAGAATTTAGGATTACGTTGTTACAAATTTTCAAAAATTTATTACTTAAATGACAGGATAAAAGAAAATCGGTACCGAAAATCTTCGATTTTGCACTGTGTTTTGTCGAAAGAATTTATCCATGGACGACATCGCACAATATTATTCACCGATGAGAAAATTTTCACTGTGGAACAATTTAATAACCACCAAAATGACCGTCAGCTTTTGCCTACAGGCTCTTCTAAGCGTATGAACGTAGCTCGATCACATCATCTAGTTTCGGTGATGGTTTGGGCGAGAATTACGGCTACCGGTAAAACCCCCTCAACATTCATTGAAAAGGGTGCAAAAATCAATCAATTTGTTTACCAAAAGCTTTTAACCGACACAGTGGCACCTTGGACGCGTGTCCATTTCGGTAAAACTAAATGGACATTACAACAAGATTAGGCTCCGGGACTTTTTCCGAGATATTTAACTAAAGATGAATGTCTTTCAAACTCTCCTAATTAAAATCCAATGGACTGTGGTCTATTATTGAATCCAGAGCCTGTACTAAACCACACAAATCATTGGATCATTTTAAAGCTATCCTGATCAGAAGAGCATAACAAAAAAAATTACAAAAATCTATCATCACGAGTGGTCCCCGTGGCTCTGTGGTTAGCGATGTCGGTCGGCTAGCTCTCCCACACGGTTGTGATACCGGGTTCGATTCCCGATCGAGTCGAGGATCTTTTCGAGCTGGAAATTTTCTCGGCTCAACACTGGGGCACGGTGTATCGTTGTACTTATCCTACACATACAAAATATGCCAGAAATAATTTCGATAACGAATTCTCTCAACTATTCTAGTTGATCGAGACCGCTATTGGCCCCAAGGCTAAGCGTGCGATATTGTTGTTTTGTCAACACGAGATACAAATTACATAATTTGATACGATTTTGTATTTTTCCATATGCTTTTGATAACAAAATTGAATCTGAAAGAGTTATAAAAACAAATTCTGAAATGATGTTGTTTTGAGACAAATTTTACATATTTTTCGTCTCTATCAAAACCTGTTGTTTATAACAATGGTTGTTATTACACTGTTCTATATGCTATCTCATTTTGTTAGGAAACTGACACGTTAGTAACAAAGTTTGATATGGGTTTGAAATTAGTAGAATTTTTTTTTGTTATAATTTCTGTTATTTTAACACCTATCGAGTTCATATTTAAAACACAACCTGAACGGTTTTTCACATAACAAACTAACAGCCTCTGTTATATTTTTGTTTTGTCTTTCTGATCGGTGAGTCTAACCAAAGCCTGGGACACCATATCTGTGAAAGAACTATCGTCCATCGTCGATAATTTCCCTAAACGATTGAAGGCGTGCGTTGAAACCAAAGGTGGACATTTCGAGTCCGAGATGTTAATATTACAAACCATGCTAATGTATCAACATTTTGTATGAATATGTTGTTGTTGAATATTGAAAGAATAAAGTTATGACTAAAACATTGAACACGGATAATTTTTCCTCACCCTGTTGAAGGTAACAGATTACCATTGACTGAATTGCAACAGACAAGCATAAAATATAAGAACACATTTCTTTTGTGCGAGTTTCACCAGTTGAACCGTACGGTACTGTACGAATTTCGTAGTAAATTTTATTCACTACTCTGTATAGTGAAGGATTATACACGCACAGAAAATCAGCATCTTACAATGCTGATCGCTTGATTTAAATTATTCAAAATTTCCTTGTTCGAGTTGTCTTTCGTTGATTGTGACAATTCGCCCAATACTCGCAACCACTCGCTACTTCCAAAGAAGGTGTGCCCATAACCATTAATCAGCACTTCCCGTTTACGACGTCATTTTGTACAATAATATCGCTCGATTGCAACATCCATACTGCAGAAGGGGTAATCGAAACAGGGCACCGACACGGACCGACGCTAGGTTTCGGCTTCGGAGTCGGGACATCAAAGTTCATTGCGTCTGCCGGAAGTCGAAAGGGCCCATTAAAGTGTAATGAAAACTTCAAAGTATAACACCAGGTTCTCTATCCGGTGCGCTATCCGATGGCCATTGTAATACGGAGCGGAGCTCCATCGTAATTTAGGCCGGGTACCGTCTGCCACAGACAGCCATAAAATCTCAAATTGCTGATAAAACGTAATTTATAGCCGTCCGTCGCACCGCTAACGCTGCCTGCCGCAGCCACGGGTCTCCACCGCAAGGGAACACCTTCTCTCTGGCCGACCCAGTAAAGGTCAGTAAATAAATGAGATATATTCTGATGAATTTTCCCTCCCATTTTCGATTAGCGCGATGTCCTTGTGCTCCGACTTGCTACTGCATTGTTGAAACAGTTTTCATTTTTCGGCTAAATAATTGTCTGTTTGCGCTCCGCTAGGGTATGCGGGAGTTGTAACATGAAAAACTTTCGCTCGGAGAGCACTGCCCTCTTGTCGCGGGTGCACGATAATGTTGTCGCTAATTCGCCAGGGTGCAATTTAGAAAAAACCCTTTTCTTTGAGTCCTTTTCTCTCTCGCTGCAGAAGCGGTTATGTTTTCAAAGCACATATTTTACCTACATTAAATTATTGCTTGAAAACAGAGATTTTCTCAGCCTGTGAGTAAAGTTTTGCTTGCCTTTCGACGAATTTGTTAGGGAGGGTGGAGGGGATAGACCAAAGGGGAAAATTTAGATACCCCCAAAGATTGACCGCATATCGAAGTTTGCTGAATAAAGGGAATTCAGTTCGGAAGCAGTTTCCTTCATGTTTGGGCTTTTTTAGGAAAAGTAACTTTAGTAGGAAGAGACAAGTGGATGTTGTAGTGATTTAAATACCAATTGAAGGTGTTTAATTTTATATTGTTGAACTGAGATGTTTTCTGTTTCGGTTCTAGAGAAAAAGAAAAAATATTCCAGACAGTTTTATGCCATTTCTAATGAAATAAATGTAGTAACGATGAAGAAACCGACGCCAACACAAATAGGGAACATGCAAATAAACCCTCAAGAAACTTTTCTGTAGAATTTGCTTTTCAAACTTGTGGGTTGGAGAAAATAAAAGAATGGAAACATGACATTTTACCATTGAAAAGGACTGCCGAATTAAGAATCTTAAGCGTGTTTGTTTGTACGCCTGTTAGCTTCTCCTGAGTAAACCAAAACCAAAACAATAAATGCGTAGCAAACCACAATAGCATTCACACTCTGATTTCACGGATGGTTTGGATGGTTTTGAAGTGGTTTTCTTGACTTAAACAATTTAAATTGGTTTTCAACACACTGTTGTCTCAATTTTGGATATAATTAAGAGATAAGCATCAAATTTTAGTTGACTTTTGATATCTTTTACGTTTATAAAATCATCGGAATTTATCGAATCTTTGCAATTTTTTTTCTGTGTGGACTCATCACTGCGATCAGAGCTTAGATCTATTGTGAAATTGCCCAGGTGTTTTCTGTAATCCGCACTTCATCCGCAGTAACACTATTGAAGTAAGTGATACGCTTATTATTCATATCAGTGCTTGTGTGTAATTACCTTTCCGTGTCAAGCTTACTGCTCTTCTATACCGAGCCTCTGTCCAGCCAAACAATATCGCCTAGTTATAATTCCCTGGAGAGAACTTTCATATGTTACTCACACCAGTTTGATTATAATAGAGACTTATTTATGTTAGGAGGAGAGTCAACAGGGATGCTGTAGATTCCAGATTGAAGGAGGCGTACGTGGTGGGGAGCCTGAGAATAAACCCATGCTTAGAGTACTTTGACAACCAAATGACCTGATTCTACTAAGCTTCGAACCCACGACCACCCGCTTACCAAAGCGGATTCTGTAACCTTGCGGCTACGGAGCTCCCCTTTGCTATCTATGATATCTATGATAACTATAAAATCTATCAAATCTATAAAATCTATAAAATCTATAATATCTATAAAATCTATAAAATCTATATAATTAATAAAACCAATAAAATCTATAAAATCTATAAAACCTATAAAATCTATAAAACCTATAAAATCTATAAAATCTATAAAATCTATAAAATCTATAAAACCTATAAAATCCATAATATTTATTAAATCTATAAAATCTATACAATCTTTAAAACCTATAAAATCTATAGAACCTACAAAATCTGTAAAATCCATAAAATATATAAAATCTATATAACATATAAAACCTACAATATCTATAAAATCTACAAAACCTATAAAATCTATAAAATCTATAAAATCTATAAAATCTATAAAATCTATAAAATCTATAAAATCTATAAAATCTGTAAAATCTATAAAATTTATAAAACCTATAAAACCTATAAAATCTATAATATTTATTAAATCTATAAAATCTATACAATCTATAAAACCTATAAAATCTATAGAACCTACAAAATCTATAAAATCTATAAAACCTATAAAATCTATAAAATCTATGAAATCTACAAAATCTATAAAATCTATAAAATCTATAAAACCTTTAAAATCTATAAAATCTATAAAATCTATAAAATCTGTAAAATCTATAAAATCTATAATATCTATAAAATCTATAAAATCTATAAAATCTATAAAATCTATAAAATCTATAAAATCTATAAAATCTATAAAATCTATAAAATCTATAAAATCTATAAAATCTATAAAATCTATAAAATCTATAAAATCTATAAAATCTATAAAATCTATAAAATCTATAAAAACTATGAAATCTATAAAATCTATAAAATCTATCAAATCTATAAAATCTATAAAACCTATAAAATATATAAAATCTATAAAATCTATACAATCTATAAAATCTATAATATCTATAAAATCTATAAAATCTATAAAATCTATAATATTTGTTAAATCCATAAAAGCTATAAAATCTATTTAAATCTATAAAATCTATAAAATCTATAAAATCTATAAAATCTATAAAATCTATAAAATCTATAAAATCTGTAAAATCTATAAAATCTATAAAATCTATAAAATCTATAAAATCTATAAAATCTATAAAATCTATAAAATCTACAAAATCTTTAAAATCTATTAAATCTATAAAATCTATAAAACCTATAAAATATATAAAATCTATAAAATCTATAAAATCTATAATAACTATAAAATCTATAAAATCTATAAAATCTATAAAATCTATAATATTTGTTAAATCCATAAAAGCTATAAAATCTATAAAATCTATAAAACCTATGAAATCTATAAAACCTATAAAATCTATAAAATCTATAAAATCTATAAAATCTATAAAACCTATAAAATCTATAAAATCTATAAAATCTGTAAAATCTATAAAATCTATAAAATCTATAAAATCTATAAAATCTATAAAATCTGTAAAATCTATAAAATCTATAAAATCTATAAAATCTATAAAATCTATAATATCTATAAAATCTATAAAACCTATAAAATCTATAAAACCTATGAAATCTATAAAACCTATAAAATCTATAAAATCTGTAAAATCTATAAAATCTATAAAACCTATAAAACCTATAAAAACTATAATATTTATCAAATCTATAAAATCTATAAAATCTATAAAACCTATGAAATCTATAAAACCTATAAAATCTATAAAATCTATAATATCTATAAAATCTATAAAACCTATAAAACCTATAAAAACTATAATATTTATCAAATCTATAAAATCTATAAAATCTATAAAATCTATAAAATCTATAATATTTGTTAAATCCATAAAAGCTATAAAATCTATAAAATCTATAAAACCTATGAAATCTATAAAACCTATAAAATCTATAAAATCTATAAAATCTATAAAATCTATAAAACCTATAAAATCTATAAAATCTATAAAATCTGTAAAATCTATAAAATCTATAAAATCTATAAAATCTATAAAATCTGTAAAATCTATAAAATCTATAAAATCTATAAAATCTATTAAATCTATAATATCTATAAAATCTATAAAACCTATAAAATCTATAAAACCTATGAAATCTATAAAACCTATAAAATCTATAAAATCTATAATATCTATAAAATCTATAAAACCTATAAAACCTATAAAAACTATAATATTTATCAAATCTATAAAATCTATAAAATCTATAAAACCTATAAAATCTATAAAATCTATAAAATCTATAAAATCTATAAAATCTATAAAATCTATAAAACCTATAAAATCTATAAAATCTATAAAATCTATAAAAACTGTAAAATCTATAAAATCTATAAAATCTATAAAACCTATAAAAACTATAATATTTATCAAATCTATAAAATCTATAAAATCTATGAAATCTATAAAATCTATAAAATCTATAAAATCTATAAAATCTATAAAATCTATAAAATCTATAAAATCTATAAAACCTATAAAACCTATAAAATCTACAAAATCTATAAAATCTATAAAATCTATAAAACCTATAAAATCTATAAAATCTATAAAATCTATAATATCTGTAAAATCTATAAAATCTATAAAATCTATAAAAACTATAAAATCTATAAAATCTATAAAATCTATAAAATCTATAAAATCTATAAAATCTATAAAATCTGTAAAATCTATAAAATCTATAAAATCTATAAAATCTATAAAATCTATAAAATCTATAAAATCTATAATATTTGTTAAATCCATAAGAGCTATAAAATCTTTTAAATAGATTAAAATCTATAAAATCTATAAAATCTAAAAAATCTATAAAATCTATAAAATCTGTAAAATCTATAAAATCTATAAAATCTATAAAATCTATAAAATCTATAAAATCTATAAAATCTATAAAATCTATAAAATCTATAAAATCTATAAAATCTATAAAATTTATAAAATCTATAAAATCTATAAAATCTATAAAATCTATAAAATCTATAAAATCTATAAAATCTATAAAATCTGTAAAATCTATAAAATCTATAAAATCTATAAAATCTATAAAATCTATAAAATCTATGAAACTCATTAAATCTATAAAATCTATGATATTTGTTAAATCCATAAAAGCTATAAAATCTATTAAATAGATTAAAATCTATAAAATCTATAAAATCTATAAAATCTATAAAATCTATGAAATCTATAAAATCTATAAAATCTATAAAATCTATAAAATCTATAAAATCTATAAAATCTATAAAATCTATAAAATATATAAAATATATAAAATCTATAAAATCTATAAAATCTATAAAATCTATAAAATTTATAAAATCTATAAAATTTATAAAATCTATAAAATCTATCAAATCTATAAAATCTTAAATCTATAAAATCTATAAAATCTATAAAACCTATAAAATCTATAAAACCTATGAAATATATAAAACCTATAAAATCTATAAAATCTATAAAATCTATAAAATCTATAAAACCTATAAAATCTATAATATTTATTAAATCTATAAAATCTATAAAATCTATAAAACCTATAAAATCTATAAAATCTATAAAATCTATAAAATCTATAAAATCTATAAAACCTATTAAATCTATAAAATCTATAAAATCTATAAAAACTGTAAAATCTATAAAATCTATAAAATCTATAAAATCTATAAAATCTATAAAATCTATAGAATCTATAAAATCTTTAGAATCTATAAAATCTATTAAAATCTATAAAATCTATAATATCTATAAAATCTATTAAATCTATAAAATCTTTAAAATCGACGGGTCATTGGGAGTTTCGGGGTTGTTCAAAATTGTAACAACAATGCCCCGTTCTGTTTGGGTAGTTCGTTTTTAGCAGTTTTCTCGTCGTTCCCTCAACCAATTTTTACTCAGCACTCTCCAAAAGCAAGGTATTATGGTTTTTAGTTGCCGATTAGGACAACCGCTATTGATCAACCGGTTTCGAATTCATGGCCGGAACATATTTCTGTAAGATAATGGCCACGATCAATGCAATACTTAGAACCACAAGCTGGCCTGTTTCGGTGGGGTCCCGGATACTCCGGGATTATTGAACCGAAACTCATCAAGCGAAATCAATTACGATTTTAAATCCGCAATGTAACCCATTAGTGGCCATATCGAGCGTCTAGATCGTTATAGGTCACTTACAAACTTAGGTCACGACAAACAGTCTAAAGACAATTTTTAATTTATTTCGTCGGTACTACATGTATTGTGTACAACACATACTCTAATAGAAAACTCACTGCTCTGAATGAGAGATTAAAAAAAATAAAAAATGGCTCTATTATCCGGAGGATTCGATTATCCGGAGCGGAATGTTTTTCAAAACTCCGGATAATAGAGGCCGACCTGTATATAGTTGCAAAAAAAAATTGTTTAAATTTCAAATATGACTCATCTTGAGCTAATATGTTGTAAGAGAACATCTAACGCTTGATGGAAAAGAGAAAAAATAGAAAATATATATATATATTTTTTTAAATTCAAATTGAAAAAAAAATACTGAAGTAAAAATACAAAAATAAAAATAATTTCAAAAATAAAAGAAATATTTAAAAAAAATTTATAATATATAAATTTTTCAGAAATTTGAGAACAAACGTATATTGACGTATCAATATACACTGATCACAATTTTTCTCTCCATTTGACTGCAATTACATTAGAAATAACTATAAGACATATAATATTTTTGTAAGAAATGTGTTTTCCGGCTTTTAGGGGTATTAGTCAAAAATAAAGTTTTTCTCATTTATCCGAAAACAACAAATCATTTATGTAATATAAATAAAAAAACATTTTTTTTCTCTGATTCGACTGTATATAAAATTCGTTTATAAATTGTGAGAAAAATCGGAGACTATATATATAATCGAGTTCGACCTGTATTCATGAAATCTATAAGATGTATTATATATGTAATGCAAAAAGAAGCTAAAACTATTTCAGGTTCGCTTTAAAAATTACTAGAGGATTTTGTAGTAAAACACAACCGTTTGCTATATGTTGCGGCAACCGAATCAGCGAGGTGCTCTATTTGACATTATTAAGTAAGTAAGCATCCCCTGCTATGACGCTCATTTATTAAATGTATATTGGCATTACCGCAACAATGAGTACGAGTAAGTTGATTTAATAAATTAGCCTTAAAAATTACTCGCGTTTGCCACAAACACACACGCACACTTGCCAAACTAACTAACGAACTAAAGCATCCCCCGGTGTGGTCACTGTGTAAACTGCGTAACTGCGCTAATTAAAATTGATTTTACTCGTTGTATTATATTTAGTGTTATGGATTATGAGCACTCACCTGTGCGGCCATAAATCATTGTTTTACTGTTCATTGGACGGAGTCCCGGTTTGATGCTCTGCCCGACACAATAGGGGAGGTGAGCCCGTTTACTGAAAGGAAAATTGGAGCTAGCAAAAAGTTGAATAAATATTAGGCTTCAACAGCAAGCAACACTTCCTCGCTCCCTGATCCTTCGCCTGTATTCATAGCCCTGGCTTCCGGTGGATAGCTGACACGGAGAGAGAGAGAGAGTGAAAACAATGGTCTATGACGGAAAATTACTCACGCAGAACGGGCTGCTGCCTTGCATCTGAAATTGCGGAAGCTGCTGAAATAGCCATAAATTATTGTTTTTGATCAGCGGGTCATGCATTTTTAATTCCAGCACAATGAGAGTGTCAATCGATAGCTGCTTTTCCAGCGACAAACCTGCACCAACACCAACTGGTCGCATTGTGTGCCAGGTCATGCGAGACAGCCTGTCACGTTGTCAATATTTTTTATTTGATTGAGGCAAGCCCCATTCGACTATTGCATCATTTGATCTGAGTATTTTTTTTTTCAATTCAAATTAACCACTCACAAGTTACCATTGAACTAATTTTACCATTTGAACTCATTAAAATTTTAATTATCAGAGTGACTTACGTCGTCAAACAAACCTGTAAGCTTGCACTATTATAACGTTGCACGGCTTTTATTAGTTAAAAACTTAATTCCGTTAATGGAGACACACGTACGGAATATATAAATTTAATTACCTGCAAAACTACAAATAAAAATAACACACATTCCTTCATTCACAAATTGCTCGTCCGATTTTCCACTCCATTCGGAATGCCGGCCGTACTTGCCAACTGCTGGCACCGTGCTGCATTCAACATTTTGGGAACCGGTACCTGGTTGTGTAGTGTGGGGTGGGTGGGTGTAAAGGTAAACAACAGTGGCACTGGGCGGGAAGCACTACGACCCAAGTAAGAAGACATAGAAATTAAAATGAATTAAATTTACCTGAACCTGGGCTCAAATTGAATTTGGTACTCATTTGCTCCGGTGGCAGCCTTCGCTTCGTGCTTGGCTCTTCAAATGGCGCATACGTACGTACGGCTGGCTGACTGTGTCGTAACGTAACCCTCTAGGTACAGATTTAGCTGCTTTATCGCCGCCCAGTGCTTTTCCCACCTTTCGAATCGACACGATCGCTTATCTCTGTGTCCGTGCGGAGGACGCACTGGATGAGAAAGGACGCCACAGTAGAATGGAACGGACGAGCGCTAATTAGATGTATTTTAGAAACTGCAAAAATTACCCCCATCGGATTATTCGAAGTTCGAAACTCTAGTCGTACCCAAGGCATAGATTAATATCGTGACGAATTATGTCAGGTAAAAGCAGCGTCGTTATGGCTGTGAAGCTTTTATAAAAGCAATGATGGGAACATTTGAGGAACATCCGCAAAATTGGTTTGTTTCTCTCGATTCCCTGTAATTTAACTGAATTAATAATATAAACATGGAATTTAAACAAAATGCGTTGATCTATGGTGTTATAACTGGTAAATGACTTGACTAGGTAACATGAAACAGACTCCAATGTGATCCATAGCATCCTGCTTAGCAACTCCTATTCTTATCTCGCTGAGGTACTAGCTAAGGTACGGACAACCATGTGAAAATCATTATAATCAACCCGTGGTGGTCCTAAACTGGCCTTCTAGGAGTATAGTTCAGCCTTTCTTCAAGTTCTTCAAGTTAGGGGCAGCTTCTGACAGTGCCAGATCCGGAGTGGACGGTTGAATTATGACAGATGATGTCATCCAAGGAGGCTGCCTTTTCGCAAGACTCGGTAGCGTGGACATAGTAAGACAACCTACCAATAATTTACACTACGAACAATTATGGAAGTACGGCTCGAGTAGCTAGAACCTTGCAAATTCGTCATAGTGACTCTGCACGAGATCCGCGTGATCAACTGGAGGAAAATTATCGACAGGATGTGTTTGTTAAGGTTTAAATGTCGTTTCTTCAACTACAGCATCATCAATGTACACTTCCGTACGAATGACTTGACGATGAAAAGGTCTATCCTCCAAAAACTTTGGGAGTACAACGTGCCTATACATCACGTTTTCGTGGACTTTGAGGCAGCGTTTGACAGAGTCGATCGAGACCAGCGATGGCAAAAAACTACGGAATTCCAGGATGAATTGATACGACTGATCGAAGCTACCTTGGACTGAGTGATGTGTTTCGTGTGCGTATCGGGGTCACTTTGGCAGGGCTGATTAGGGATTGAACTCAATGTTTGAAAGTTTGAATTAGGGTGTTGTATCATGATCGGACCAGTCAGAAAATGTACCATGATCGGACCATTTTTCATATGCGAGATTTCTTACCTTTTGAACAAAAACATGTGTCAAATATGAAGCAGCATCATCAAATAACTTCTTAAGATGATGTTTAGAAGGTTTCGTCCAGATTGCTTAAGTATTACAACTATTAAAAATGTTTCAAAAAATGAACTATTTTCGAGCACAAATTGCCCTTACAATTGTTATCAAGGCTTGTTTTCAAGCAGTGATTGAAAATCAAATATTTAAATATTGCAGTATATTTTCCAGTAATATGTTTTTGCAACATCTCAATTCAATGTAGGAACACTTTTTATATGAAATATTTGCTTTAAAGTTGCAATTATTGGTGAAACGCGAAGGCCTGTTTTGTATCATGATCGGACCAGCCTACTTCTGAGACATCACCGTTTCGCTTTGGTTATGCTTGATATACCCAATTAAGGATTTCACGTTTAATTCATTGGAACAGAATGTAAATGATGAAGCTTATTTTCCATAGAATGAAACCTCACAAAAACGACGTAAGGTTCACTACACTACACTACACTACACTACACTTAACTACAAACAGCCCATTATACTTCGAACAGGGAAACAGTGTCAACCTAATTTAAGAAGCACTTTTTTCCGCAAAGCTTCGACCAGTTTACAAGAGAATCATATATTAAAATATATGAAATTTTATATTTGTGAATGATTGGTTGGCGTAGCTTTTAATCGAGGCATCTGTCTCAGCTTTATAAAAACGCTCGGAGATACCAAATACAATGACGAATATGACTAAGGTTTCTACGAAAAGATTTATGACATAGCACCGATAACTTCCTTCAATTAACCTTAAACTGTGATTGAACTATTAAGCGGTATGAAATAATAGCTTTTATTCTTTTAAACAACTTTATCAAGTAGATACGATAGCGACTAACAAATCAGTTTGAAAAAATAACAGATAGTGCTTCCGTGAAGAGATAGCCAATCTCACTTAATTGAAATCACATAGTTAGTAGCGCTTTCGCGAGTTATTTTAACAAGCAGTTGAAATGTTAGGAAAATTTAACGTTTTTAAAAGAACGGTTGGTTTAAAATTTAAAAAAAAAATGGAACAAAGTAAAGCTTCTGAGTACTTTAACAGAATGGACACCAATTATATTTCAATAAATACATACATGTCAGCAACATACACTATTCTAACAATTTAGTGAGAAAGTTTGGCTCGAGTTACTAAAATGTTAATAAACGTTTTAAATTTTGAGTGAAATTTATATAATATACATTATGCTATTCACCGCGATCATTGGTGCTTATTACGGGAGAGTTTACGGTGAAATCAGAGTGAAGTGAACACAATCCTATTACGGGACTCACGTAGGTTAACAAAACGTCGCAAAGTGACAACTGCTGTGAAATCTGGGTTATGATGAGTTTCTTATCACTGAAATAAAAATGGGAATAGTGACGTTTTGCGTTGATCTTTCTCACGACCATTTTGAACGAAGTGATTGCAAGAAGATGAGGAAGGTTTAAAAATCGATTGATTTGTGATCTAATAATAATATATAGCAAATTTATTTTTCAGTAATGAAACTCTCTTTGAGACTAACAAATTTTTGCGGCTAATGAAACGTAAGAGAAAAAATTGATCTATGATTTAAGTTTAGCGGTAGGGCTTAAAAGGTTCGTCTTCTCGAAAAATGTCCCCATACAAAATTTCAGCTCAATCGAACTTCGGGAAGTGGTGCCTCAAAACGGCCAAAGTGTCACTTTTTTGACTAATGAAGTTCATGAACTGTTTGATATCGAAATTTTTTGTATGCCAAAAAATTCTTAGAAATGTATTAAACGTCGAGATCTGGTGTTATCTCGAATAAAAAAATCGGAAAAACTCCACTTTCTGAAACATAGAAATTTTTGTGCTGGGAAACTCATTTAACTTGTCTTATTCTCATTTTCACTTCATTGTCAATTTTTTGTCACCTCACTTTAGATAGAATCGGGAATAGGTTTTAAAAAAGTGAAATGAGCGTGGGAGTGAAATATATATTTCACCTAAAAGTATTTCCCGTAATAAGTAACATTGGCTGAATATCGCACTGAATATTAGCATAAAACTTAGGGCATTGCAATATTCGGCAAATTTGTAGTACTATTTGGGGACTACAAATTTGTCATACATCGTTTTTCAAAATTGGAGTGGTGGAGTAAGCTATCGGTAAAACGAAACGGCAACTTAAAAAAACACCCAGAAATTGAATAGGCAAACTTGCCGTATTTTAAACTCAAATATAATTCATAACGTTTTAGAAATAATATGAAAAATGTTTTAAGAATCACAAACAAAATTGATAAAATCTTATTTATCAAGCCCAAACCAAACACCATGCAAGTAAAGCCCAGCACGCGAAGCGGAAAATCGCTTAAAGTCTCAGAAGCACACTGGTCCGATTATGATACATTTTTTGGTCCGATCATGATTCACCCTGGTCCGATCATGGTACAAAATCTATGATCAGGAAAAACGATATAATTAATTGAATTTATGTCGGATTTGCTATAAATTGGTATTTTTGTAAACTAGACCGATAGACTTTTCCGATAAATGTATTTTTTTTAGGATTCCATGTAAAATTGATGGTGAATATGTGACATGAAAAGCGATGTACCTTGAAAATAGTGTAAATTTTTCGGATCATGATACATTACCCTAGTTCTAGAAAATATTCCAGACCTACGAGAGAGACCCTACAAACCTATAGCTCACGTTAATCAGCTGTAAAATCAACAGACAAACGGTTACTATTCAGCTCGTTGATTTAAATCTTAAAACTGATAAATATTAAACACATATATTTTTTCCAGTAAATATTCCAAGGCAACTCTAACGAACTCTTAATAGAGAAAGATCTGGGACTTGATATAGAAAATTGAAGCTTAAATATATGTGTAAATAACAGAGTTTAAGTTGGTTGCAAGCATTAGGCCGCAGCTGGTATCGTATTTCCAATGAGTAATCTAATTTTTCGTGTATTATATGCATAAAATAAACTCTAGTTTCACGTTTGCTGTAAAAAATGGACAAAATTGCCAATTTTTCATTGGTATACCCTCACACGCACTGACGAAATTATCCATGCATCAATCAAAGTAACCCATGAGTTAGCAGAAAAAAATTGACAGCCCTATCAGCTACCCCGTTCAGCGCGTTCAAAGAACGGTAACCCGCCGCATCGAAAACGGACATCGTGCGGCACTTCGTGGATGCCGAATACGCCCGTACCGACATCTACAACATCTTGGCACTATTGGATACAATATCGCACGCTTAGCCTGGGGGCTAATAGCGGTCTCGATCAACTAAAACAAAAATATCCATAATGGTTTGACACCCCTCCCTCTTCTTTAAGGGAGGGGTCCTATACAAATGAAACTAAAATTTCGCACAGCTCGAGAACCAATCAAGCAATTATAATCAAATTTGGCAAGTGAATGTTTTTAGGTGTAACAAACATGTCCACAATGTTTCGACACCCTTCCTTCTTCTGGTATATCTCCAAATACTATTTCGAAATCTAAGATGGCGACTTCCGGTTTCTGAAAAACAGCGGCAAATGACCAAATACCACCCAATATGGGTATTTCCGGAATTGTTATGATGCACTGAAGCCACAAATCGACCTCAGACAACATTTCGAATTGTAAGATGGCGACTTCCGGTATCTGGAAAACAGCCGAAAATGACCAAATACCACCTAATATGGGTGTTTCTTAAACCAGAATGACGAACAGAGGCTAGAAATTGTCCCCTAATGCCATTTTGAAATTCAAGATGGCGACTTCCGGTTTCTAATAAACAGCGGCAAATGATCAAATACCACCCAATATGGGTATTTCCGGAATTGTTATGACGCACTGAAGCCGCAAATCGACCTCAGACAACATTTTTAATTGTAAGATGGCGACTTCCGGTGTATGGAAAACAGCCGAAAATGACCAAATATCACTCAATATGAGCGCTTCTTTAACCAGATTGACGCACGGAGGCCAGGAATTGTTCCCAAATGCCATTTCTAAATCCAAGATGGCGACTTCCAGTTTCCAAAAAACAGCGGCAAATGACCAAATACCACCCAATATGCGTATTTACGGAATTGTTTTGATGCACTGAAGCCACAAATCGACCTATCAACTTCAGGCAACATTTTGGATTGTAAGATGGCGACTTCCGTTGTCTGGTGAACAACCGAAATTGATCAAATACCACCCAGTATAGCCGACCGACATTGCTAACCACAGAGCCACGGGAACCACTATTGGATAACAACCAGAAAAAAAATCCCTGTTCCGGACGGCCGGACGGCGGTGGTAATGAACGACGAGACCTATCTCACCCTGGATGGTAACGACTGGCAAGGTACTTCGTATTTCATTTTCCTCACGATGGAAGTGAGCTACGAGGTGAAGTTTATTTCACACACTAGGTTCCCCAAAAGGTGCTGCTGTGTCTGACAATCAGCGAGAAGGTTATGTCACAGCTCTTCTTCTTTTGCTGCGTCGTTAACTAGTCGTCGTTTTACTAGTCGTTAACGGGAAAATTTATAGTACAAAGTGCGTGCCGCGAACTTTTTTGCAAGTAAGCTAATATATTTACCTTCCATGGGAACTTTGTCGAACCTAATTAGCTGTCTCAGTTTTTTTTATCACCATCACCGGACACTCTTACATACGCCGCCACCGCCGATGATTTTGAGTCGGCGCGTCATCGAGGATATTTGCTTAAATTTTTCCTGATTCTGAAATTGATGGGAATCATAGCCGATGAGCGTAAATTGCAATAATTGTTGAATCTATACCTATAAAAATGCAGTCCGGTCTGTCTGTCTGTCACAAATTCCTCCACATCTCGAGAACTAACCAAGCAAATAGAACCAAATTTGGTAGGTGGTTGTTTTTAGGGGTAACAAATATATCCATAATAGTTTGACACCCCTCCCTCTTCTACAAGAGAGAGGTTTAATACAAATGAAACACGAATTTCGCACAGCTCGAGAACCAATCAACCAAATACAACCAAATTTGGTATGTGGATGTTTTTAGAAGTCACAAATATGTCCATAATGGCTCGACTCCCCTCCCTTTACTGTGAGGGAGGGGTTCCATACAAAAGAAACACAAATTTCTGCTTATCTCGAGAACTAACCAACTAAGTGGAACCAAATTTGGCAGGTGAATGTTTTTAGGGGTAACAAAAATATCCATAATGGTTTGACACCCCTCCCTCTTCTTTAAGGCAGGGGTCCTATACAAATGAAACTAAAATTTCGCACAGCTCGGGAACCAATGAAGCAATTATAATCAAATTTGGCAAGTGAATGTTTTTAGGTGTAACAAACATGTCCACAATGTTTCGACACCCTTCCTTCTTCTGGCATATCTCCAAATACTATTTCGAAATCTAAGATGGCGACTTCCGGTTTCTGAAAAACAGCGGCAAATGACCAAATACCACCCAATATGGGTATTTCCGGAATTGTTATGATGCACTGAAGCCACAAATCGACCTCAGACAACATTTCGAATTGTAAGATGGCGACTTCCGGTATCTGAAAACAGCCGAAAATGACCAAATACCACCTAATATGGGTGTTTCTTAAACCAGAATGACGAACAGAGGCTAGAAATTGTCCCCTAATGCCATTTTGAAATTCAAGATGGCAACTTCCGGTTTCTGATAAACAGCGGCAAATGATCAAATACCACCCAATATGGGTATTTCCGGAATTGTTATGACGCACTGAAGCCGCAAATCGACCTCAGACAACATTTTTAATTGTAAAATGGCGACTTCCGGTGTCTGGATAACAGCCGAAAATGACCAAATATCACTCAATATGAGCGCTTCTTTAACCAGATTGACGCACGGAGGCCAGGAATTGTTCCTAAATGCCATTCCTAAATCCAAGATGGCGACTTCCAGTTTCCGAAAAACAGCGGCAAATGACCAAATACCACCCAATATGCGTATTTACGGATTTTTTATGATGCACTGAAGCCACAAATCGACCTATCAACTTCAGGCAACATTTTGGATTGTAAGATGGCGACTTACGTTGTCTGGTGAATAACCGAAATTGATTAAATACCACCCAGTATCAGTGTTTCTTCAACTAGATTGACGTTCAGAGGCCAAAAACTGTCTCCTTATGCCATTTCATTTTGAAATTCAAGATGGCGTCTTCCGGTTTCTGAAAAACAGCCAAAAATGACCAAATACCACCCAATATGAGTGTTTCTTCAACCAGAACGACGCTCAGGGGTCAGAAATTGTCTCCAAATGCCATTTTAAAATCCAAGACGGTGACTTACGGTGTCTGAAAAATAACCTGAAGTGACCAATATGTGTATCACCGGATCCAAAATGATGCAAGGAGCTAAAAATTGACCTCAGACACCAGTTTGAATTGTAAAATGACATCTAACAGAAACAGCCGAAAATAACCGAATACTACTACATATGGATATTTACGTAATCGAAATGATGTATAGAAGCCAAGCATTGACCCTGGACACCATTTTGAATTCGAAGATGACCACTTTCAGTTTCTAAAAAACAACGAAAATAACTGAAATGCATTCGATATATTTCCGGAATATAGGTGATGTACAAAAGCCAAAAGTCGAGGATATTGTCATTCCGATAAAAGCAATCATTTCAAATGATATAAACAAATCGCAAGGAATCAATGAATTTGAAATGTTCAAAATTACTATATTGAACACTACAATAGGCGAGACGAAGTTTGCCGGGTCAGCTAGTTACAAATAAACAGCTTAAGCACATGATGTGTCTTAAGTTAAAGCAAATAGTTGAGATTCTGAAGTTTTGTTATGAATAAGGCTATGTTTAAATGTTTGTCATTATTTTTTTGGTAAAGCTATTTGCAATTAAATAATGTTCAAAAAAATGAAAAAAATACAGTGCAACAAAATTGTTGACTGTTTAAGTCTTTGCAACAATGTCAAATGTCAAATTTTAAATAACGCAAAAAAAATAGTTTTCTTCTGAAAAATAAAATACAACGCTAAGTGATTTCTAGCAAAGATCAGTAAAATTTGCTGAAAATTATACGCAAATCAAATATTTGGTAATTAAGAACTTAAACAAAAAGTTTCATCGAATAATCAAGTGAAATCCTGTTTTTGTGAAGCAATGGCTTCATAAGCGTTACGGTGCATCTACTTTAGCCAATTCATCCGCAAAGTATTTGTTCGCGCAACTTCTGACGTAGGACTACGTCTATCTAAATTAGGTACCTGAATTTGAAAATCTAGTAATTCATCCAAGGAAAACCACGAAAAAGTGGTCAGGTTTTGAGCGCTCATATATCAGTCATTTATAATCAGGTTATCGAGGTTCTGGCATCAGATCAGAAATTCTTTTACGGTTAAATTCGTGTAGCAAAAATTAATTATGTAACAAAAATTAATTAATTACTTGCATGAATCCTACGCTCCGTGTATTTCATAGGTATCCGTATCCATACTACTCACCAATCTCGCCTTGTTGTTCCCTCCTTTAACTTCTTTTACACTTATCCTCCGCTGTCTTGACCTTTTTATGATTCCGATGCTCACTTCTCATGTAAATATACAAGGATATGCCTTTTAATAATATTAATTTGATTTACTTTGAAATTTTAGCTTTCATTTTTGACTTGCATTCTTTACATTTAACTATTTGCTTTTAGCTTTAGATTGCAATTTTATTTTTTTTTATTTTGAGCTCTAAACTTCGAACCATAAAGATTAAAAACTTTTTTTTTTTTGATTTTTCATTTCAAATCTTAACTTTTATCTTTTAACTTATAATTTTTGCCTTTAAATCTTAATTTTCGGATTTTTAGTTTTGATTTTTTTTTAAATTTCTTAGGGTTGCCTTTCACTTTTTACTATAATATTGAATTTTTAACTTTGAACATTATTTCTGTTAATTTTTTTAAACTATTTTTTTTTTCCTTTTGCCTACTGATAATTTTTACTTTTTTTTTTTTGATTTCTAATTATTTTTTTCATCTTTTATAATGAATTAAAAGTATTTTTTTTTACGACAGTTGCCTATTACTTTTTACATCTACTTTAAATGTTTTGTAGTTGTAAACTGGTTTTTTATGATCATTAATCTGATTTTTTTCCAATATTTACATTATATTTTACTGTGTATTTTTTTTATTTATTCTTTTTGTTCAAATATTAAATTTATTTTTATTATTATGTTGAGCCAGCGTCAAGACACTTATTTTAATCGAGTTTACGTTGACCGACCAGTGCTGATTTCTATTCCAGTAAATCTATACTAATCTGTTTTTTTCCTTATTATTTCCCAAGTCGACTTCTAAACTCCCTTATTGTAATTTCCAATCGTGAAACGCATCTCTACTAATGTTTTGTGTTAAGGTCTGTGATTGCACGCGTTTGTGTGAATGTATGCTTCTGAATGTATTATACATGGGATCCGTATATGAATGTATGTATGCAATGCTTAGGTTCTTGTCTGTATGTGCACGTTTTGCGGGCCTAGTGTGTTTCTGTTTTTTTTTATGTATGTAGACGCATGTACTTTATACATGTATTTTTTTCCCTTGCTGATCTCACTTCTCACATTCCTGCATTCTCGTCCGTTTTTAACTCTCCGTCTGAAATTTCGCTATTTTCATTTCCATATATGTATTTCCTCTGCTTTATATTTTAGTCTCTCCTTGTTTATTACCAGTTGGTGCCATTCTGTGTCACTGCTGTATTGCTGCAAGTCATGTTCTAGTGAGTTTTTCCATGTAAAACTTGATCTCCCTTTTTTTTCTTTCTGAAGTTTAGTCTGTATGCTAACTTTAGTGGATGGTTGTTTTCTCTCCTTTGAATGTGACCATAGTATTTGATACGACCCACTCTTATCCTTCGATTTATTGTTTTACCTGATAATGCCTTTCTCATATTTAGTTCGCTTACTTTTTCCTTTCTGCAGTGTTTCCAAATATCCCTTAAAAGCATTTTTTCGTATCTTGCCAGTTGTTGCCTATTCCTTTTCGTCAAGGTAGTTACTTTAATTCCATATGCCATTGCTGGTGCTATGACCGTATTGTATATTAGTTTGCCAATATCCCAAGGTGGATTGAATTTTCTGCAAAATTCGACTACTGTTTTCGATGCTCTTGTTGCATTAACGCATCTCTGCCTTGTCGCTGCCGGTCGATTTAGTTTGTTAGTCTACTATATAAAAATGGAATTCCGTAACGCTTGATCTTATTGATATTATTCCCTCAGTCTCTGTGGTGTACAGTAATCATCATCATTGTTAATCGTTCTAAATCAAAAATAATAAGCGGTGACATGTAGGTTTTTTAACATGAAAATGTTCGCTGATGTTCAGGAAAGACATTAGTTATAAAAAAATAGTTATCTAATTACTAAAACTTGAGATATTATTCACAAAACTACGTGAAACATGCAAAATTATGACTTTCTGTGCTAAATTTGCCTCTAAATCAAAATTCAAAGCGATGACATATGGTTCTTTTGTCACTAGAATGTTTTTTAATGTTCAGGGGACACATTCGAGGAAAAATAATTAATATTTGATTACTAAAACTTGAGATATTATGCACAAAACTACGTAAAACATGCAAAATTATGACTTTTTATACTTAAATCGTCTCAAAATCAAAATTCAAAGCGATGACATGTGATTCTTTTTTCATTAAAATGTTCGTTGATGTTTAAGAAAGATATTTGAGAAAAAATAATAGGTATCTAATTACTAAAACTTGAGATATTATTCACGAAACTACGTAAAACACGCAAAATTATGACTTTCTGTGATAAATTTGCCTCTAAATCAAAATTCAAAGCGTTGACATATGATTTTTAACACTAAAATGTTTGTTAATGTTCGGGAAAGACATGTGAGGAAAAATAATTAGTATCTGATTACTAAAACTTGAGATTTTATTCACAAAACTACGTAAAACAAGCAAAAATATGCTGAATTTGCCTCTAAATCAAAATTTCAAGCGATGACGTTTGATTTTTTTACATTAAAATGTTTGTAAACGTTTAGGAAAGACATTTGAAGAAAAGTAACAAGTATCTGTTTACTAAAACTTGAGATATTATTCACAAAACTACGTGAAACATGCAACATAATGACTTTTTATGCTGAATTTGCCTCTAAATCAAAATTTAAAGCGATGACTTGTGATTTTTTTACATTAGAATGTTTGTAAACAAAAGTCAAAATTATGACTTTTTATGCTGAATTCGCCTCTAAATCTAATTTCAAAGCGATAACATGTGATTCTTTTTTCATTAAAATGTTTTTCAACGTTCAGGAAAGATATGTAAGGAAAAATAAAATGTATATGATTACTAAAACTTGAGATATTATTCACAAAACTGCGTGAAACATGTAAAATTATGACTTTTTATGCTGGATTTTCTTCTAAATCAAAATTTAAAGCGATGACATGTGATTCTTTTTTCATTAAAATGTTTGTTTATGTTAAAATATAAAATGTCATTTTGAAGATGATTTTCTGTATACAGCACAACAATATTGCAGCCTTCTAATAGAGCTCTCGATCAACCAAATTAGTTGAGAAAATTCGTTATCGCTATTGTTTTAGCACATTTTGCATGTTGAAGGATAAGAACAACGATACACCGTGCCTCAGAGCTGAGTCGAGAAAAATTGCAGTTCGAAAAGATTCGCGACCTGATCGGGGATCGAACCCGATATCACAACCGTGTGGGAGCCAATCGACATCGCTAACCACAGAGCCACGAGGACCACATACAGCATACAGAATACAGAAAATCACCGAAAAATATTTTTTTTTAATCTATACGTTTTTATACGATTACATGCGAAACTTTGACTATTAATGCGCAATTCGCCTCTGAATCAAAATTCAATAATTTGTTTTTTTTGCAATAAAATGTTCGTTGTTCTTTCATCTACAATTTTTTTTGCAGAATAACCCATGTCTCGAGCATTTTACATTTCTGATGTTTTCGTAGTATTGTGAATAGTTACATTTTACGCCATTCGATTTACTTTTGTACTTTTGAATTTGATTATTATTAGAGAGCTTTTAACCAGAAGGTCATTCAGCTCTTAATCTTACTGTTTTACTTTTTTTGCGTTAATCCGAACTAGAACTCACATTTAGCTACAGGAAAGGTTACGATATATTTGTTTGAATATCGATTAAGAGGCAGCTTAAGCATTAAAAATCTTTTATTTTCTTATTTTCTACAAAGTTTTGTGGATTAAAAAATGGCGACTTCCGGTTTCAGGAAAATAACCTAAAGTGATATATGGCCAATAATTTCAATACTTCCGAAAATGGACCTCCATACGTCATTTTATAGCGATGACACATTTTTTTTTCATTGAAATGTTTTTTAACGTTCAGAAAAGACATTTGAAGAAAAATAACAAGTATCTGATTACTAAATTTGATATATTATTCAAAAAACTACATGAAACATGCAAATTTATGACTTCTAAAGTGATATTTGGCCAACAATTTCAATACTTTCGAAAATGGAACTCCATACGTCATTTTGAAATCCAAAATGGTGGCTTCCAGTTTCTGTAAATCAGCCCAAAATCACAAAAAACAATCCAATATGGGTGATCCCGAGCATCGCCGGGAATGTTCAACTAGTTAGATATATTCCCGGGAAACCGTAATCGTGCACACAATAAGACATAGCTCTTTGTTTGATCGTTGCGTAAGTTGCTCCTCAATTTCGGACATTTGGCTATAACCTTGTTGGTCCGTCTCACAGACACTTCTCTGTTCTCTCTCATTTCGTTTAGTTCTCACAGCAGACAGTGTATAGATTTCGCTCTTATTTTACAACACTCAGAAGTGTGCAGTTGGTTCGTCGGTTAACGTAATATAGTGTCATAGTTATCTGTTTCTATTCCGGGGACGAAATCATGCACCGGAAACTCTAGGAGGCAAACCAGATCAAGCCTCCATGTAATAAACGAAAGAAAACGGCCAAATGAATTTTTCTCTGTTTAATAATCAGAGATTGCCAATTTAGTGCAATCAGACTAAATACTTGATAATCAAGCTGTTTCACTCACACACATATACAGTGGGGCTGCAAGGTCCAAATCATTTTGATATTTGGTGTTAAACTTTTATATCTTTGAAGGGAATGCTTACATTGGTTATATTGGTTAATATTTACCAATTCACAAATTTTGACAACGCTTTGCGTACTCTCTTATTCATGTTAACTGAATAATTTTGCATAATAACCATGGCGATTAGTTTTTCACTCTACTGTTGAATGTTTTATGGAGCAAACTTTTTCCTACCCCGGACGACAATTTCGAACCCAGTGCCAAGCGCTCTATTATCCCATCTCCGCGTGGTCATACACATAGAAGCCTACAACTACCGGCGGGTTTACTTGCCAGGTATCTTCCAATTCCGTTTCCAAAGCCGGTTGCTGCCGCCACAGAAGGTGACTTTACGGCACGGTGTTGCTACTGTTGGTGCTGGCTGACGTCAAGAGGCAAAAGGGTAAAGAGTGGAAAAACTTCCGCATTGCAGATGTGTACATTTGATACGGTGGAAGTCATTTAACTATTTTAAACTTTTTTTGCACCTCACCATACACACATTTTTGCAGACGAAGAGCACACCGAACCATCACCGTGTGGGAAAACAAACTAATATACATTGGATCGGGAACAACAACCACCTAAAATTTAACTCGAAAGCCCCTGGCATCCCGAAGGAGCGCTTCACTCTTTTTGAAACGACCGGCCGGGGAAAAACTTTCTTCTGAAAATTTTATGACAATTTACACAAGTTTGCGGTTCTTTGGGACAGCCTGTGTGTGTGGTCGGCTGGATCGGTTCCTTTTTAAACCGGACGTAGGATACTCGTATATCCTGAACTGGTGTGTCCTGTTCATGTGTGTATGTGTCTGTGTATGTGTGATAGTCTGTATGACTTCAGTCAAGTCAATCACATCACACAAAGGCGAACGTTGCAGAAGAAACAGCAATTGAAGCAAATTTGTTCTATCATGTAATGTTCGTTTTGATATTTATATCTGGCCGACATGAAACGATCGTCCGTGTGGAACCACAGCCGGAGACGAGGCCAGTGGAACACTTGTTGCACGCAAACCATCCGGCGCTTCCACCCGCTTTCAGAGAGGAGGATATAGGTTTAAAGAGGATATGGTGGAAGGGGGCAAACATTCGGATTCAACCGAGCAGTAAATTCAAAGGTACATCCATATATCGCTACACGACGAGGGTGTGGAAAAAGAGCTGCACAGAAATTGAATCGCTTTAGAATAAGCGCTTATCGTGCTCGGAAGACTTGTTGTTCGAAACGGTTTTGGGATTTCGGAAAATTTCCCATAAAGATAAAGGGCAGCAAATGCAATCAGCATAAAAGCGTTATTTTTTTGCGCTCTCTTCTTTTAAGCTGAAGGTGAGTACCTTCAGGAAACCGATTTGCAATCGTAATCTGCTTTTTCTTTATGTGTCGACATCGGTAATTTGGGCGAAGATATGATTTTTTTCGGTTCGATAAGGATGTTGGACTAATGATTATATTTTTTTTTTGTGTAATATCGGGAAGTTTTATGAATAATCTGCTGCGAATGTACTTTAGGTCTCGTCCACCTTTTATGTTTCTTCAGCGAAATAAACAAATTATGTGCTTCATTCTCTGAACTGGAATTCGATCTGCTGTCCTTCTCAATGGTTTTTTTTTTTTTCTTCACATAACATTTATTTGACACGGCACAAATACAATTTAATGTTCAACGGCGCCAATTATATCTGTTGACTTAAAAACTAAAGCAAATTTTTTATCCTCGCTGCCGACTACGAGCTGAAATTAAGTCTAACTTAAAACTAGCATGGGATTTCCAATCAGTGTTTTGTTGTTCAATGGTCGTCTGATAATCGTCGAATGGCATGTATGGATTCGTTCTGCTGAGCCACGATGTCGTGAGTTGGGACAGAGGCTCGTAGTCCTTGGGTCCTGGTTCTGTTGTGCGGGGTCTGGTTGCTGGTTTTGTGCTTAAGGTTCAAACGTGTTCTTGTCGTTTTGTTGGGTGTAGACGGAGGGGAACGGGACTAGACTGGGGCGTGGATGGATTTCAGGAAAACGTATATAAGGGACATGTAGGATAGGTCACGGCTCGCCAAGACATCACGAACAGGAACAGCCGGCTGTCTACCCTCGGCCTGCAGGGAAGCTATTAATTTAGACCTGGCGTCACGGTGTACAGGGCATGACCAAACCACATGCTCTATGTCGTGATAACCTTCACCACAGGCACAGATACCACTTTCCCCGAGCCCAACACGACGGAGGAGCGCGTCAAATCTATAGTGATTGGACATAAGCCGGGACATCACGCAAATGAAATCCCGACCTACATCCAACCCCTTGAACCACGGGTTCGTCGATACTTTGGGGATTATGGAATGTAACCACCTTCCCAATTCCCCTCTGGTCCAAGCATTTTGCCAACTGATGATCGTATTCTGACGTACAAGTGCGAAAAATTCATTAAAGGCAATTGGTCTTTCATAAATATCACCGTTTGTTGCGCCCACCTTAGCCAAAGAGTCCGCTTTCTCATTACCCGGTATCGAGCAGTGAGAAGGGACCCACGCTAAGGTAATCTGAGTAGATTTTTCGGATGAAGCACTCAGATGTTCCCGTATTTTCCCCAGGAAATACGGAGAGTGCTTAACATCTTTCATCGATCGGAGAGCCTCAATGGAACTGAGACTGTCCGTAAAGATGAAATAATGGTCCGTGGGCATTTTTTCGATAATCCCTAGGGTGTACTGAATTGCAGCTAATTCTGCGACGTAAACAGAAGCAGGATTATCGAGCTTATGGGAGACGGTTAAATTGTTATTGAAGATACCGAAGCCAGTGGACCCATCAAGAAGTGATCCGTCAGTGTAGTACATATTGTCGCAGTTGATGTTTCGATATTTATTGGAAAAAATTTTAGGGATCTGCTGCACGCGTAAATGATCCGGGATTCCACGAGTTTCTTCTATCATGGATGTATCGAAAAACACAGTAGAATCAGAAGTATTTGATAAGTCGACACGATTTGGAATAGTCGAAGAAGGGTTAATATTTTGGGACATGTGATTGAAATACAATGTCATAAAACGGGTTTGAGAATTAAGTTCGATTAACCTTTCAAAATTTTCAATCACGGGACGGTTCAAGACCTCACATTTGATTAGAATACGAGAAGACAGGCTCCAGAAGCGGTTTTTCAATGGTAGTACTCCAGCTAAAACCTCCAAACTCATCGTATGGGTCGACTGCATGCAACCTAGGGCGATACGCAAACAACGATATTGTATTCGCTCCAGTTTGATCAAATGTGTGTTTGCTGCGGAGCGGAAGCAGAAACACCCGTATTCAATAACAGACAATATCGTTGTTTGGTAAAGCCTTATAAGGTCTCCTGGATGGGCTCCCCACCATTGTCCGGTTATTGTACGAAGAAAATTCACTCTTTGTTGACATTTTTTCATCAGATACCTCACGTGACAACCCCAGGTGCCTTTAGAGTCGAACCAGACACCAAGATATTTGTGTACCAAAACCTGAGAAATCGTTTTACCCATTAATTGTGTTTGAAGCTGAGCAGGTTCATGCTTCCTAGAAAAAACTACTATCTCAGTCTTCTCCGGAGAGAATTCGATACCTAGCTGTAAAGCCCAAGCAGACAAATTGTCCAAGGTATCTTGCAATGGTCCTTGCAAATCGGCAGCTTTGGCTCCTGTAACAGAGATTACACTGTCGTCTGCAAGTTGTCTTATCGTGCATGAATTTGCCAGACATTCGTCGATGTCATTTACATAAAAGTTGTAAAGAAGGGGGCTTAAACATGAGCCCTGGGGAAGACCCATGTAGCTAATGCGAAAAGTTGCCAAATCGCCATGCGTAAAATGCATGTGCTTTTCGGACAACAAGTTGTGCAAAAAATTGTTCAAAATTGGAGAAAATCCTTGTCGGTGAAGTTTACCCGAAAGAATGTCAATAGAAACGGAATCAAAAGCCCCCTTAATGTCCAAGAACGCAGACGCCATTTGTTCTTTACGAGCATACGCCAGCTGAATATCTGTTGAAAGCAACGCAAGACAATCATTCGTCCCTTTGGCACGGCGGAAGCCAAATTGAGTTTCTGATAGTAGACCATTTGATTCGACCCAGTGGTCTAAACGACGGAGTATCATTTTTTCCATCAATTTCCGGATACAGGATAGCATTGCAATCGGCCTATAAGAGTTGTGATTAGAAGCTGGTTTCCCTGGTTTTTGGATGGCGATCACCTTCACTTGCCTCCAATCCTGCGGTACAATGTTATGCTCCAGGAACTTATTGAACAAGTTCAACAAGCGCCTCTTGGCATTGCCGGGTAGATTCTTCAACAAGTTGAATTTGATTCTATCTAATCCAGGCGCGTTATTGTTACAGGACAGGAGGGCAACTGAAAGTTCTGCCATCGTAAAAGGTGATTCTATCGCGTCGTGGCCCGGAGACGCATCGCGAACAATATTTTGCTCAGGAACAGAGTCCGGACATACTTTCTTGGCAAAATCAAATATCCACCTACTTGAAGACTCCTCGCTTTCGTTGACCGTTACGCGATTCCGCATTCTTCGGGCTGTGTTCCAAAGAGTGCTCATCGATGTCTCCCTCGACGTCTCGTTCACGAACCGACGCCAATATCCACGTTTCTTTGCTTTAGCCAAGCTTTTAAGCTTGGTATCAAGCTCCGAATACCGTAAATAGTCGCCAGGTATACCTCCCGTCTGGTAGGCCTTAAACGCGTCGGATCTTTGCGTGTAGACATCGGAGCACTCTTGGTCCCACCACGGAGTGGGAGGCCGTTCTTTGATCGTTACGCCGGGATATTTCTTCGTTTGGGCTTGCAACGCGGCGTCGAGAATCAAGCCCGCGAGGAGGTTGTATTCTTCAAGTGGTGAATGATGTTGAATCGACTCGACCGCTTTTGAAATCATTTCCTCGTATAACTTCCAATCGACATTTCGTGTGAGGTCATACGGAATGTCAATTGGTCGCATGCGAGTTGACCCGTTAGTAATTGAAATAAGAATAGGCAGATGGTCGCTACCGTGAGGATCGAGGATTACCTTCCATGTGCAATCCAACCGTAGCGACGTCGAACATAAGGATAGATCCAAAGCGCTTGGGCGCGCTGGAGGTTTCGGGATACGTGTCATTTCACCGTTGTTTAAAATAGTCATGTCGAAGTCATCGCAAAGGTTATAGATTAAAGAGGAGCGGTTATCATTGTATGGGGAACCCCAAGCCACGCCATGAGAGTTGAAGTCTCCCAAAATCAAACGTGGCGAGGGAAGAAGTTCTATTAAATCAAAGAGCAGCCGTTGCCCAACCTGTGCTCTGGGAGGAATATATATTGAGGCAATACAAAGCTCTTTACCTTGTATTGTCATTTGACATGCGACAACTTCGATGCCTGGAATCGAGGGGAGGTTAATACGATAGAAAGAATAGCACTTTTTAATCCCTAAAAGTACTCCTCCATATGGGGTGTCTCGATCAAGGCGAATAATATTAAAATCATGGAAGTTGAGATCAATATTTGAAGTAAGCCAAGTTTCACAAAGGGAAAATGCATCGCATTTGTTTTTATTTATCAAAACTTTAAACGAATCAATTTTTGGTAAAATACTTCTACAATTCCACTGTAAGACAGAGATAGAATCCTTCATATACGCAGTTGAATTAGGCATCGAAGGATACAATCGCTGCAAGGAGAGGCCATTGGGCAGTCAACTGCTTCAAAAATGATCTAACTGTTGGGAGGAATGCTGTAAGAAAAATTTTAATTGGATCGGGTACATTGAAAGTTTCAAAAATCCAGTCCACAATGTCAGAAAATTTCACTAATCCAGAGTTTGTTTCATCAACTGGGAGTGTAAAAGGAGCAACTGGGGTTTTAGATGTTCCTGGCAGTGCTGGGAACTCCTTCTGGGACTTTAAATTTGCCAGCCCAGGAGGAGTTTGCTTCGGTTTTTCCGCAGCACTGTTTGGTTTGTTTGTATCTTTCATTTCACTTTGAGAAATCTTAGGACCTTTTCTGGGAAGTTTAGGAGAGGAAATATTTTTCCTCTTTCTAGACTCCCCAGGATTGGCGTAAGATGCTCCCGCTGGTGAATCGTCAGAATCGGTTTCTTCAGAGGGCAACAGATCGAAGGGGTTCGAAGTAACGGGAGAAGTGGTAACGGTCTTCTTCAGCATGTCTGCGTAGGAACGCTTTGAACGCTCTTTGAGAGACCGTTTTATTTTATCCCTGCGCTGCATGTACACCGCACATGTCGAGAGCTCATGCAGATTTTCTCCGCAGTGAATACACTTTTCAGCGTTAACACTGCAAGAATCTTCCGCATGAGACTCCCCACACTTGCCACAACGTGCCTTATTGCAGCAGTAGGCGGCTGTATGGCCTAACTGCTTGCAATTCAGGCAGTTCATGACGCGGGGCACGTAGAGCCTCACAGGGAGACGAACCCGGTGGATCGAGACGTGGCTTGGTAGTGCAGACCCGGCGAACGTAACTCGAAACGAGTCTGACGGAGTGTATACTGTTTTGCCACCGATGATCGATGCTGACCGCAATTGCTTGCAGTCGAGCACCTTTACTTCGGGACACGTTTTGTTCTTAAAGCACCCTTTGGCACTTTGCAGTATACACTCGACGGACAGACTCTAATCGGTTATGACACCGTCGATCTCCACGTCTCGTGCGGGTATGTAAACGCGATACTCGCGTGTGAAGAGCTCAGAGCAAGCTATATCGTTGGCCTCTTTCAGGTTACCGACCACGACACGGAGCTTGTTAGACCGGACCTTGGAAATTTCGGTCACGCCCTTGTACTCCTTCGTCAGGTCTTTAGAAATCTGCAAGAGGTTCAACTTTTTCGATTTCGGTCCTGCCTTTGGCCGAAAATAGACAGTATAGCTGCCCTGGGCTCCGTCTGGGTAAAGCCTGGGGCGAGGGGGGACTGAAGAATGAACAGGGGAGGGGGTAACAGAAGGGTCAGGGTCAGAGGGGTTCGGGGATGGTGGCGCGGGAGGCGAGGGATCTACATCCATCGCGCTATGTTTAGCGCACTAGCGCTGACAAGAACACGTACCTTTTTATTTCTCCCTTCCAGTAAGGTTGGTTGTCCGATCGTTCGAAGTAGCAGCCGTTACAGCCAGCAGCACCAATACAGCAGCACCAAACAGCCACCAGCAGCGAGCCAGGTGTGAGATCACTCCACACAGCGATACGACTCGCTGACACTGATGGCTTCTTCTTTTTCCTCGTTTGTGTCTCGTCCACTGCTGTAGCACAATCCAGCCAGCAGCCAAATCGGCTTACGCACCAGCTGGCAGTCACGATGCGAAACAGTTGCACAAAGGAACGACCTTGAACCCGGATTTATTTCACTCGACCAGGCAAACAATGCCAGCACTTGTTCACACGTCTTTTGTTTTATACTCTATCGGACCGATCACCAAACACGTTCAGTACTGATGCGTGTTCGGCACAGAATGCTTCTCAATGGTTATTCAATAACTTTGATGGGAATTCACCGTCGACTTGGCAAGAAAGATAAGCAAAAAAGCACATTAACCGAAACACGCCTCACAAATTTTGCTTCAGTTTTACATTCGATTTGACCTTTGTTTGGATTTGTATACAAAATTTTATTACAAAGAGACAATTTACTAAATGGATCTTGTGCAGGAGTACCACAACCAATAGAGTTTCATTTTCTTGATTCAAAAGATTTTGTTGAATATTAATTTTATCATCTATTTGGAATTGGGAAATTTTAAATAAAAAAATTGCTTACCAAGTTTCGTTTATTTTTTGCCTGTAAAGCAAAGCAAAGAAGCCTTAAGATTACGAATATTTTACTACGACCGTTGCATGATCGTTTTTCAAGGATCTCAATAAGGTTTGGCCTATTTGATCTAATTAGTTAATTGAAACTGGGGATGGCCACATCACCTCTGAGAAACTCCGATTTTCAAAAAAAAAAAATAGTTTGCCATCTGCGTTAGGAAACTTAGCAAACTACACATATTGTAAAGCAAAATGTTTATTAGATCCGACAGTTTTCATTAGCCTCATAAAGCTTTTACAGCACATAATGAATTATTCACTGTCACTCATTATTAAATTGCTTTGGCTGCGTTCGCTTATTCATTCCGTTTAGTTTTAGACTTGATTTAATTAACACGCGCCACAATATAACCAACATCATAAACTAACGGGTTTATTGCAGCCATTTTGATGGAAACAGGTGCTTTGGAATATGAATAAAATATCACTTCGAAATGGTCCGCACAAAAATGATATCTCCGATAAACCAATAACTTCGCTAGTAGCTGCTAAATCACCAAAATAGTAACTCACCATCATTATCATCTTCATCATCGTTTCGCAATCGTTACTCTCTAGCGAACGGGTTGGAAGTAATCCCCCGTCTATGACTTTTGTAAGTGTTGTGAATCTGCTAGGGTAGGCATTTGTCGTCTCCGGCCAGTTTACGATGCTTGGATGCTAGAATAGCCAACGTTGCCGCCGGGTCAAGTGTTAGCAAGTCGTCAGGTCGAAACCACTTTTGTGGTCCACCGCCATCGCCGCCGCCGCCGCCGCCACTCGATTGTGAGTCACAATTTGTGACATTCCGTCAACGTGAGATCGTAAATATAAAAAAAAGTTTCATAAAATTTAATTGTGATATTTCGTTCTCAATAACGAGCGTGCTTTCCGGTCTTTATTGCCTCAAAAAACTCCTCGGTTGCGGAAAACTGGCCTGTTTAGGCAAGGAACCGGTTGATGTTGTTTGGCATTAATTTAAAGTTTTACCGTCAGCGAGCGTTAGTCGACTCACTGAGTCGTAAATTTTTTGGGGAATCTGTACTTACGTTCGTGTTTGCGTAGAAAGGGTTGCATAGTGGAGGAAACTCGTAGTTTTTTTTTTAAATTTTTTGATACGATCGAGTGCTGCAAACCGTACGAATGGCACAGATAACAAACAGGTGATGAAATCTACGTACCTACTCGTTTTTGCAGGCCACCATCGTAAAGTTAATGATGCTATTTGCATGTTTGGCTGTCGTAGTTGTGCGATTATAATCTGTTTCATTCCGAATGAGTGACATCAACAAGTTCGAGATGACTGATTGCCATTGAACCGGGGAAAAATCGCGTTTCCAACATAAATGGCAAGTATTGCTTTTGTAATGTATTTTGTCTAAATCTCAAGTGACGGATTATTACGAATATTCATGCCATGATTAAGATGAACAATTGTCACTACCTAACTATAGTATTATAAGTATTCAAAAATGTGTGAAGCAGATAACCTATGATAAGGCTCTACTATCGTCAGGTTTTACCTTTTGTCGTCCGGGGGATAATGAATTCATGGAGAACTAATGTTTTGCAGATAGGTTGTCTGCAAGAAACTAACGATTTTGGACATCATTTACTGCCTGACAATAGTAGCTAAAACCTGACGAGAATAGAGCCGATACCCCATATCAGATTTTTCTTTTTGTGCGCATTGTAATTATGCATTGTTTTGTTTTCTGACATGATAAACGCATTTTAAAATACGACTCGTAATTATGAAATATGACTTTATGCAATTTCGCATTCTCAAAAAAAAATTTTTTTATTTTCAAATAATTACTGTGATGAAAATATTGAATTAAAAAATCGAAATCAATAGAAAAACATGAATTAATCCACCTAGCGGTGAGACCTAGCCATTCTCATTCGCACTTTATAATTTGTTGAAACAAATTTGACAAAAAACTTCGCATTTTCGAAAAAATTTACATCTTGATAATTTCTACTGGATTTATAGTTTACTCTAAATAATAAAATTGTGCACACATACAAATAACATTTAAAGAAATATGCTCCGAATATATTGGGTTTTTCAGGTAGAGGTCGGGAATTAACTTCAGATTTCATTTTGAAATCCGAAATTACGAAATTGCGGACCTGTCATTTGACACTAATTTTGCGAAAATCGTTTTAAACCATCTTAGAGAAAAATAAGTGAGTTTAAGCAAACTATGGAATAAATTTCTTTTCAAAACGTGATTTCACATTTTCATTCATAACGGACAAAGTTGCAGTTCGATTACAATAAAATTAAATCAGCTCTTATGGGGCAACTAGATCTTCATTACAATAACAATTTTGTGAAATTTGGTCCAGTTATCTCCAAGAAAGATGAGTGAGTATTAACTACGCCCGGAACACGATTCATTTAAAAAATTTTGAATCACATGTTTAATCATTAAAAATAATTAAATTTTATAACGTGATTTCACGTTACACATCACCCACACACCCGCACACCCACACACCGACACACCCACACACCGACACACCCACACACACCCACATACACCCACACACAGACACACACACCCACACACAGACACACCCACCCACACACACACACACACACACACACACACACACACACACAGACACCCACACACACAGAGACACACCCACACACACAGACACACCCACACACACAGACACACCCACCCACACACACAGACACACCCACACCCACACAGACACACACACACACCCACCCACACACACACACACACACACACACACACACACACACACACACACACACACACACACACACATACACATACAGCACACACTGAAAATAACCGTGCTGCTGCTGAGACCTGTAACCTACCGGGCAAGAGATTTACTTAACATTTGCTCTGCATCTCCACGACTGTGACGGCAAGGAAAGGTTGTATCACCGCGGTAAGTGACGGAATCGAACGATGTTGCGGGCGACGTAGGCGAACAAGGTATCTTCAACCCTCTAGTGCCCAGTGCCGCCTTTAGACGATCTTCAGTTGAACCTCTAAAAAGCTCGAATAAGGACTTAAAAAATGTTTATAAAGCTTCATAGTGTTTTTTTCGAAGTCCGTCTAAAAATGAATTTGGGCACAAGCGGGTTAATGTCAAACACCGAGAATATATACGAGCAGCACCCGTAAACCATCCATCACCCGATGAATCCAAGTTTCCAAATATTTGTTTATGTCCAATTTCCAATACTCTCGATAATGCAAACGCACTCCGGAAGACGCGATTCTTTGAAAGGTATATATTGTTTAGTTAGTAGATCAATAATGATATTTATCGGCCATACTTGATTTGCGACACGCTTTCATAAAACCAACGAGCAGGTAATCTTCGAATGAACGGTCATACCAAGACTAAGCTTGTTTTGTTGAGTTCGTATCGCGGAATAAGATTTTTTCAACAAAGGCGATGGCTGGCTGGGCAAACCCAGTCAGGTCGCATTGAACAGACTTTTTTTCTCGGGAGCCGATGAGCCGCTTGGACTTGGTCCAATGGCGTCGGGCTCGAAAGACAGAATGTTTATTATCTGCAATTACATGGGTTTTTATATGATTTTCAATTTCGTAACTTGCATGCGCCAAAAAGGGTACTGTATAGAATAAAGGAGACAGGAGGCGGCTGGAGTGACAAATACCCGAAATTGTCTATTCTTACTTTATTAAACAAATGAATTTGCGTTGGGCGCCTTAGCTTGTTATTTGATGCCTCCGCGCTGCATGCTATCGGCCCTAGCGCCTCGCAAGTAGCTAGAGACGATGCCACTCGGTGACGATTGGTTTCCAAATGTGTTGTTTGAAATTGCATAACTATGCATTTCTGCGCAATTAATCTGCCAGCTGGTCTCGAGGTACGATGCTGGCCTAACAAACTCGTATGTTCGAGTCCCGGCACGGTAGAGACTGTTAGCGTCAGCAGGATCGTAGCGCTAGCCCCGCAATTGTCCTGTACACATAACAGTCGGCTGCGAAGTCTGTGTATAGTAAAACAGAAGGTCAAATTCCAATACAAATGTGGCACCGAAGCTTTGCTTTTTGCGTTTTTGCGCTTGGTCGTTGCTTTGGTGCTGGCAGGGTAAATGAGTTAACTTTTATTGTATCGAAGTTGTATTTTTATGGCACCTCGTTTTTATGATATGTTACACCATCCCCCATTGGAAGAATAATATAATGGAATGAAATTCTACTGAGGGAAATGTCTCTCTTCTGTGGTCTCTCACAAAGTTTTGATATTTTTCTTCGTATTTCATATTTTTACAATGATTGATTGATTGATGATTGATTAATTTACACTGGTTCGAGTTTTCACTTTTTTTTTCTTTTTTCTCCTTTTTTCCAAAATAATATTTGTATACATGTATAGGTAATTTTGTGTGTAATAAATAGTGCTTATATAGGAGTTACGAAATGATGTGTGTATGGCAATTGTTACTAAGGCTTCTATTATTTTATTCATATGGACTGTAATTGTTGTCCCTGTGGTTATGTTTGTTATTTTGCAATTTGGCTTTTCTATTGAGGTTACTGTGTATGGTTGTAAATAGCATGCTTCTAATTAGGTTTTTGCTTCGTTTTTCACATATACTTTGTCCTTTATTGCTAATTGGATCAAGTTTACAGTTGTATCGAAATTTTCTTTACGTTTTGCTTTCTGCCTAAATAATTTTTGTCTTGCTTATTGGTGGGAGGTCTTGCACTTGTATTGTAGTTCGTTCTTGTGAGAGTCGAAATTGTAGATTGGTCCGTTGTTAGATTCGAGTAAATCTTGTGGTAGATTGACCAGTCTTCCGAAGATTAATTCAAATGGTGTGTGTTTATGATCCGTATGTGGTGTCGTGTTATATGTGTATTCGTAATATCTTGTCCAGTTATCACAATCGGTTTGGTGCTCATTGGTGAATGATCTCAGATATTCGGTTTCACTGCGCCTGACGATTGAGTTGGCTTTCAGTATTTTACGAATGATGGAAAAACGGAGGACGAGAGAATCAACATTGCATGAAAGCGAAATATTTCCTCGTGATGGTAGCAAAAAGGACTGACTTTTATGGTATGAAAATTTTCAGTCCTGTCTCCTAGGGTAGGAATGTTGGAGGTGCAGATGCAGCAAAAGGGCCTAGCAGACTGGCCTGCGGGACCTCTTTCGGGATGGAAAAAGTTTTTGATAGGCAACTATTCAAACAATGTCTAACGTCTTTCCGACATTCAACAATGACATGGCTGTTGCCTTGGATACAGTCATGTCACCCTTCCTAAACCCAAACTGTTCCGGGAGAAAGATGTTGTTTTCCTCAGCAACCTCCATCGAGCGGATCAGTTTTACAAACAGTTTGCTCATCGCAAACGGTAGTCCGATGTCAACGAGGGATCCTCTCCGGGTTTGCGGATCGGCTATCTTTCAAACGCGTGGATAGTAGTACAATTCCAAGCACCTGTTATAGATGTAGCTCAACAGCAGGTGAACCCTGTTGCTAAGCTTTTTTAAGACTTTGTTGAAGACCCTGTTGCTAAGCTTTTTTAAGATTTTATTTTCTTGAGGAACGGTACATGGGGAGTTAACGAGGTTGCGGACTAACTGTTTAACCTGATCTTCCATTGGACTGGCCTTGGTCGAGACAAGCTAATGTGATGAAACAATTCACTGACCGCATTAGCTCTCTCGACCGGCGCAACAAGGAGACTTTCTCCGACCCTGAGGGATGGAGATATGGAGATGGAGATCTGGAGATGGAGATCTGGAGATGGAGATCTGGAGATGGAGATCTGGAGATGGAGACCTGGAGATGGAGATCTTGAGATGGTGATCTGGAGATGGAGATCTGGAGATGGAGATCTGGAGATGGAGATCTAGAGATGGAGATGGAGATCTGGAGATGAAGATCTGAAGATCTGGAGATGGAGATGGAGATGGAGATGGAGATGGAGATGGAGATGGAGATGAAGATGGATATCTGGAAATGAAGATCTGGAGATGGAGATCTGAAGATGGAGCTGGAGATCTGGAGATGGAGATGGAGATGGAGTTGGAGATGGAGATGGAGATGGAGATCTGGAGATCTGGAAATGAAGATCTGGAGATGGAGATCTGGAGATGGAGATCTAGAGATGTAGATGGAGATCTGGAGATGGAGATGGAGATGGAGATGGAGATGGAGATGGAGATGGAGATGGAGATGGAGATGGAGATGGAGATGGAGATGGAGATGGAGATGGAGATGGAGATGGAGATGGAGATGGAGATGGAGATGGAGATGGAGATGGAGATGGAGATGGAGATGGAGATGGAGATGGAGATGGAGATGGAGATGAAGATGGAGATGGAGATGGAGATGGAGATGGAGATGGAGATGGAGATGGAGATGGAGATGGAGATGGAGATGGAGATGGAGATGGAGATGGAGATGGAGATGGAGATGGAGATGGAGATGGAGATGGAGATGGAGATGGAGATGGAGATGGAGATGGAAATGGAGATGGAGATGGAGATGGAGATGGAGATGGAGATGGAGATGGAGATGGAGATGGAGATGGAGATGGAGATGGAGATGGAGATGGAGATGGAGATGGAGATGGAGATGGAAATGGAGATGGAGATGGAGATGGAGATGGAGATGGAGATGGAGATGGAGATGGAGATGGAGATGGAGATGGAGATGGAGATGGAGATGGAGATGGAGATGGAGATGGAGATGGAGATGGAGATGGAGATGAAGATGGAGATGGAGATGGAGATGGAGATGGAGATGGAGATGGAGATGGAGATGGAGATGGAGATGGAGATGGAGATGGAGATGGAGATGGAGATGGAGATGGAGATGGAGATGGAGATGGAGATGGAGATGGAGATGGAGATGGAGATGGAGATGGAGATGGAGATGGAGATGGAGATGGAGATGGAGATGGAGATGGAGATGGAGATGGAGATGGAGATGGAGATGGAGATGGAGATGGAGATGGAGATGGAGATGGAGATGGAGATGGAGATGGAGATGGAGATGGAGATGGAGATGGAGATGGAGATGGAGATGGAGATGGAGATGGAGATGGAGATGGAGATGGAGATGGAGATGGAGATGGAGATGGAGATGGAGATGGAGATGGAGATGGAGATGGAGATGGAGATGGAGATGGAGATGGAGATGGAGATGGAGATGGAGATGGAGATGGAGATGGAGATGGAGATGGAGATGGAGATGGAGATGGAGATGGAGATGGAGATGGAGATGGAGATGGAGATGGAGATGGAGATGGAGATGGAGATGGAGATGAAGATGGAGATGAAGATGGAGATGGAGATGGAGATGGAGATGGAGATGGAGATGGAGATGGAGACAGCTTGGATGTTCGTTAGAACACCTTCTTGGGTAATAGTGCTGCCGGATTAAAGCTTGTGCAATTTCTCATTGTTGCGGATTGCTAAATGCAGATGGCGTGGAAATAATTCCATTTTATATATATCTCTAGCTGCGTTCCCAACCAATTTCAACACTCCTGCAGCAAAATTCTTCATAACAGCCGCCAGGTCGACAGGTACTCCAGCACTGACGCGCGTAGTTTCCACTAAGCAGCACACGATGAATACGACTTTCCGCAAATTAGAGCTCTGCACGAAATGAACGAGACTTAGTTTTTATTCTAAGCGGTATAAAAGTGTCGCTAAAAGTTTCTAAATGCGACTGTATATTAATTATCGAGCAAATTTTAGTTATGTAAATAAGAAATTTGCGATTGATCCATTTCGTTATATGTAACACAAATTTAACTTGGGATTTTTTTTTGGACATCATATGCGAATGGTAATTCACAATGACCAGAAAATGAACAAACTTGTCTGGTTACCCTATTACGACAACCCTATATGGCACGTCTTAGCGCTCTGAAATAATTTATTTGAAGTTGTCAAACAACAAGCGAATTCTGCTTAGTAAGTGGAAATTGTTGCCAAAATAACTGATTTTATTACTATGAACAACGTTTTGACAAGTGGCACGAAAATAATAACTACTTCAACTGAACAATAGTGACATCCGCAAGTTTGTTTGATCTGTGATCATTACGGAATACCATTTTCCGAAAACATAAGATGATTCTAATTTTCTTAACATTTCTTCAAACACTGCAAGCATGCATTCAATACATATTACAAGTGAGCACACGCTACCAGCCAGCGTTGCAAAGCGAGCGAGAGGCAAAACCTTTCTCCTACTTTCTGCTCGCGTACGAGATATATGCTACGCTTCTCAAGTCTTTTGCACACACGCTTTCGAGATGATCTGTTTCCATGCATTCCCCTGAGCAAGCACGTGCCAACACGAAAAAACTTTTTTGTATTGCTACTCAGCGACTGTAAAAGAGTACGCGAGTTCCTGCTAGCGAGTAAGAGTACTCGGCTAGAATTGCTCGTCTAGGAGGAGTGCTTGAAAAACTGTGAAAATGCTTTTTTCATCTACCCGGTTTTGCTACGTGCACCGACAGCCGAACGTTGGGGAAAAATCTGTAAAGCATCGCATACTGGAACGTTTAGGGTATGACTGGACTGCTTTGGTAAGTTTTATAGCAGCCCAATGCAAAACTAACCGGAGCAAACCGCTACCGGAGTAGTTCTTTACCCTATTTGATTTGCGCTCGAGTGAGTAAAACGAAAACAACAACGAAAAAAATTCAAACAAAGCGAAAGCTACTGAATTGTTGTACATTGAAAATGGAAAATACCTAATCCCAAGTTTGCCACTTCACGGTTCAACTTCACTAGTTTGGATCCATTACGGAAAAGCAACTACGAATTGTGCGTTAAAAAATACATTTTATTTGTACGACTCACAATAAACACAAGATAATGAAGAATGGAGACGCGCGATATATTGAACAAGAGACGGTTGACGGACCGTGAACATCCAAACAGTTGGGAAACAAATTTCGTAACGCCGCTTGAATTTCCGCGCGAGTTGAAAATAATTACCGTGATGAAAATTGGATGACTGTTTGGGAAAACATAAATAGTTATAGATTCCTATATTAAAAACCATTTCTATTATCTGCAGCAGTTTTAAAAAAAACCTGCCGAAGAAAACTACTTTCGAAGACGTTCCTTCCTATTAGTTTTCTTTTCAACATTGAAAAAATTGTATTCAGTATTCAGTAAAAATGAATAGAGCGCTATCTAACTCACTATGTTGAATGTTTGTTGGTAATTTGGGAAGCATCGTTACTAACTTCCTCCATTATATTTCATTAACACATATAACATTATTTCTGAGAATCAATGACTGAATTCTCATGCTCAGTTCCATTATATTGTGTATTAATTGAAGCCTAAACCTTTCCTACAGCTGGAATTATGAAATCGTTTCGTTTCTTGATAAGTCATCATGAGTTTATTATATATATGTTATATTGATAATTACTTATCTCGCCACCCAATCGACACTAACGACTTCCGCACACACTCGTAACTCACCCACCCTCGTAATAATTTCACCAAGAACCGTGCGCAGAATTTGCTTACGAATTTTCTCCTACACACAGCGCTTCAATCACGGACTGAAACTCACTCAATTGCCACCCAACGTCGATTTCCATCAAGATTAATACCGTTCGCTTCGGCAGCCTAATCCTTTAATAGCTACTCAGGCCTGTCACGAATACGGCCGAATTATAGCTCATTGATATCGTGAAATGTTCTGCGCTACAACGTGACGTGACGAGGGTAAAACACTTGTACAATCGCTCAACGCGCGCACCCTCCCTCCTTTCCCTCGGTTTCACCTGGTAAGGCTAGCAATCCGGGCAAAATTTCCACGAAACGTGCGTGATTTCGAGCAAATTACAGCTTCCGCCTTCGCTCGGTGTGAGCACGATAGTGTAATGTCATCGTTTTTCAATTTTTGCCTCGTTGAGCTTTTTCCCAACTTTCTCAACACCCAAGCCCGTCCGCCACGCGCCCGGGAAAGCCGCCTGCTTCAGCACCGAGCAAAGAACCGCCGAGGCTGCCAACCTCTAGCCGATGACGATGGTGCTCATTACAGACGAGTGTCGAGTCTGCCGGAAGGATCATGCATTCACAGCAAATTTAGTCTCACTTAGCCTCTGTAAAGCGGTGATGCACACAGTACGCAAACATCGTTGACTTTTATTCTAGGGGGAAAAACATTAAAAACTGTTCCTGAGAGCTGTTGGAAAAGAATCTAAGTAATAATTCTCGGTGTGAGGAAACAAAAGTAAACATTTTACACTGTGTAACGCCGGCACCGAAGAACGTGAGCTCTTTCGAAGTCGGCTTAAGATGTCTCGTTTAAATGCATTATCATAGCTTTCAGGGTGTAATTATTAATTTACTCAGGCACGCTCGGGAGACGATCTGTACCTCTTCACCTGCCCACGGCTGCTGCTGCTAGTGGGAACGATTCCAAATCCCAAGCGTCCAGGATGGCTGTTGGGTGTCTGGTTGCTGCAGTACACTGTGTGTGCTGCAGTTGTCCCGGGGACCATTTCAATCGTTTCTCAGGACTGATTTCTTTGCTGGTGCGCCATGGCTGGAATAACGACGAGATAAACTTGCTCCCTATGTGCTATCATTATCGTTATTACTATTTTTAGTACTTTCTAAAAGTCGTTTTTCTTTTTGTCCTACCGGTACCGGGTCGGATGAAAAAAAGGCGTTAACTAAGGTTTTTCAGTCCTGAGGAGTCAGGGTAAAGGTCTGTACAACTCATGGAATGATAGCTCAGCGCATGCCGGTTTTACCCGGTGAACCCCGCTCCCGTACAACAGACTGTGCAGTGAAACCGAACCAAAACCGCAGTTTACAACCGAAAAGCCGGAAAATACAATCCATGCTAGCTCATTCATCTGAGAGAAAATACGCTGCTTGCAAGCAACCCTGCGTTACTAATGGAGCAATTTCAAAAAGTTACATTGTCTGGGCATAGCAAACAGATGCTCTGCTCGAAAAGCGGGCTGAATGCAACCGACAAACATACATTGTGTCATATTGGGCCTGTTCTTTCTTCGACAACCCACAAAACGGTAAACCTGCCAGTGAACAGGGGAGTACTTGGAGTGAAAAGTGAGCTTAAATAAGAATTTTTTCGAATTGTAAAGAAAGTAATCCCGAAATACTTTTACCCTACGAACGAATCCCTCAAAATAGTCATTAAACTGTAGACTTTAGTAGTTTATAGTTGGCAAATCAAGGTATAGTGCCAAATTTTGTATAGAAGATTATTCCACGCGCATTCAAGAAAACCGATGCATGATATGAAAAGCGAATAAATCTATTTTTACTTTTTTACCCGGTTCTTTTTCACAGCTTTCACGATATCGGTTTTAGCCATTGCAGCTAAAGTTTTTAACCATTGCAGTGAATTTTTGTGTTCTAGCCAAAGTTAGAGTGCATCAAAAGGCCGCAGAATAATTGTTTGTCGCTTCTACATTTATTTCCGGGAATCATTTATTTCAGTTTGTTAAGGCCTTACGCACTACTGTAGATTCGTGGCTTGAAATTTCAGCATATAAATATATTAAAACTGACTTACTAGCATCTGAAAAAATTGCGACACATATATTATTTTGATCTTCATTCCACCCTGGCTACTCTCCTGTGCAACCATCTCCGGCGAACAACCTGACTTACTGTTGTGCAGTCTGATGTGTTTTCGGTGTTGTCAACGACGCCATGGGCCGAATCCATTACCTAAGAGCTGGAGATGTTTTTCTAGATGTTGTGTGTTTTGTGGGCTGGGGTTGCTGACAGTTTTCCGGATGGTGTTTGTTAGTCAATAAAGACCATTTACGAATAGAATTTTCTGACAGAAACAACCAACACTCAATCCTTTTGGATTGGGCTTTTTATCAAGTTAAAATATAATATTGATAGTAATAAATTTCAACCAAATGTACGTTACTTTTAAGCAGAGGTTTATGTCGGATAGAATGTCAAAAGATTGCTTCAGTATTTAACAAAAAAAAAAAACTTCGAATATTTATCAGTATCATTAGACCCTGATTCATTTAGTTTTTCAAGTAATAATATAAGTAAAAATTTAATGAATAAAATGAATGAATAATCAAGCCAAATGGAATATTTCGCCATATTTGGTCATATATGGTCAGAATCCCATAACTCAAAAGTTATTTTTAATGAATGTCGGTGTTATTGTCGTTACTATCATCCTCTTAACTTTAAACTTTCTCCAATGTTTCAGTGATTTATTTTCCACTATTTCGTTTGTTATATGGTGACAATCAGTTTACATTTACTTCTCTTACTTCATAATAGATTTTTTTTTTTCATCTACTCCTATTTAGGCCTCACTTTTATAATTAAGGTAATTATCGCACGCAGGCCTCATATGCCCTATCTATAAGAAGGGCCATCGATTGGATCGTGGCAACTATCGAGGGATAACGTTGCTCGACTCCGCTTATAAAAAGCTCTCCCGTATCCTGTTCTTCAGATTGAGACCGTTAACGGAATCCTTTGTTGGCGAATACCAGACTGGTTTTCGACAGGGGCGTTCCACGACGGATCAAATCTTCACCCTGCGACAGATCCTCGATATGTTCCGGGAGTACAACTTACCGATTCACCATCTGTTTGTGGATTTCAGGGCGGCATACGACTCAGTGAAAAGAAACAAGCTGTGGCAGATCATGCTGGAACACGGTTTTCCTACGGAACTAAATAAGCTGTTCGTGCGTGCGGATAGCTGGCGAGACATCAGCCGCGTTCGTAACGTTGGATGGACTGAAGCAGGGGGATGCGCTCTCCAACCTACTGTTTAACATCGCTCTTGAGAGTACAGTACGAAGAGCAAACGTCGAAAGAAACGGTACGATCATCACGAAATCTCATGCTCATGATTCTTGGTTTTGCGGACGACATCGATATCATCGGTATCAACCGTAAGGCCGTGGAGGAGGCCTTCGTACCGTAAAACGGGGCGAATAGAAACAATCTGCGATATATCTTGCAGTGTACAAAAAATACTATAATGTCTAGAATGAATATGAAAGTTTCAAAACATGGGTCTTGCCTCCCTTTATTAAGGGTGTAACTTCCATTTTGATACAATAAGTAATTCATTGTTTTATTGAAAAAAAATGTTGCATGTTTTTATTCACCCCGCAAGGGGGCGAATAGAAACACTCGCCAATAAAATACGTTTTCCTTGTTTTGATAGAAAGTTTTAGTTTTAATTTGGAGAAAACAGAACAAATGCATCATATTGATTGATATGAGAGGCAAGAAAACTATATAAAATATTAAAATAGTGGAAATGTTCGGTTTATTACTTCATGTTTGTTATCTTATGAATGAATATGTTCTATTAGAGTCCTCATTAGGAACAGAAGGGCTCGGGGCCGGGGTAAGCATTTCCACCGGTCTGCATCTTCCGGTGTTTCATCTAGAATACGACATCCGGGAACATTTTGTCTTGGTGGAACTGAAATTTTGATCCATATCTCTCGGGTCAGTCCATGTCGAGCATCATGCAGCAGATAAATCATACTTTCATCACGTTTTTGGCAAATAGCGTGGTTGTCTACTGGATAGAAGTCTAAAGGTAACATCCGATTTATCACAGAGTAGTTGATTCTATATTTCGTAACCGCTTGACAAGGAAACAGCTTATTTTACGTAAAATCTCAACAGCATCAGGCGGAGCGAATAAGTTTTTGGACTTTTTTGTTGGTGAAGGGCTGAAAATGCACAAAACGTGTTCCAGACATCATTTTACATATAAAACATTACAGCATTTCTCAAATCCACATGTTTTGGCACAAAAAATATCCGCTACGGCGTTGTTTCTATTCGCCCCGTAATCTGCAAACCGCGAGTTTTCCATGAAACATAGGTAACGTAATGATGAATACCTTACGGCAATCCTTTAATTCACCGTAAAAACTTTAAATGCTTAACTACCGACCCAGTATATCACACGAACAAGTTCTTAGTGAAGCAGAATGGCTTCCACAGACAAAGTTTTTTGGTACTCGGAAACGTTCAGAATTCAAGCCTCCAGTTTGCAATTTTCTAAGCAAACCGACAGTAGTGCTGCTAACCCATAAATGGGTTTGCAGGACTTATTTACTATTGAACTATCCAAGAAAATATTTTTTGCATGGTTTTTTAATGGATTGAAAGACTTAAAATCGCATTTTTCAAGTTCGGAAGTTTTGTTTCTATTCACCCCACTGTTTCTATTCGCCCTGTTTGACGGTACCTTTTAAGAGAGAAGCAGCGAGATTGGGACTTGTCATTAACTCTGCCAAAACGAAGTAAATGGTAGCTGACAGAGAGCGTGGGAGTCCCCGGTGTGTTGGTGCTGAGGTGGAGATAGATGGAAACGATTTGAAGTGGTTGACGAATTCGTTTATCTTGGTACGCTTGTGACATGTGACAACGATATGCGCCGTGAAGTGAAACGACGAGTTGCAGCTGCGAACAGGGCTTTCTACGGACTGCATAACCAGCTAAGGTCCCGTAGTTTGCAAACTCGCACAAAACTAGCGCTGTATAGGACGCTGATACTCCCGGTGGCCCTTTACGAACATGAAGCATGGACGCTGAAAGAAGCTGATCGACGAGTGCTCGGAGTTTTTGAGCGTAAAGTTCTGCGATCGATACTTGGCGGTAAACTGGAAGATGGAGTGTGGCGCAGACGCATGAATCACGAGTTGTACCAGGTATACAAACATGCTGATATAGTGAAGGTAATACAGCGGGGCAGGCTCCAGTGGGCTGGACATGTAGCCAGGATGCCTGACGAGAGAGCCGCCAAAACTAGCTTCAGTAGAGAACCAGGAAGAGGCCGTCGACTCCGTGGTAGGCCTCGCACGCGGTGGATGTGCGCGGTGGAAGAAGATGCACGATCTGCTGGTGTACGGGGAGACTGGAGAACGGCTGCCCAAGACAGAAGAAGCTGGACATCTCTAATTCGTTCGGCCCTAGACCGGTGAACGGTCCGTTAGCCAAAAAAGTTAAGTTAAGTAAGTAATAATCGCACGCATTTCTAGTATCAATTTTACATTATATCACCGTCACCTTGTGACTTCTCTAATTTGCGATTCAAACGTGATGTTTCGCTTTGTTTCTTAAAATGTTACGACCTATGAATATATAGAAATGTGTATATTTTTTATATAAACCGTTTACATGACCCCAGCAAAATGCTTATTGCTTGTTGGTTTAACTCGGTTCTATAAATTGAAATATAATAACTTTACATTTCTCTCAATTAAATCTCTAACATTTGCGCGTGGCCCCAACAGCATTCTTATGGAATGCTAACTTGAATCGAGTCAAGGTTGTGTATTGTTCACTGACATCTATGTGTGGCTGCAATTGCATACCACAGTCTGTTGGTTTGAACCGGCCCCAAATCAGGGAATTAAACAATGTTGTGCTCTTGTGAAATGAACTTCTTTTGCTTTATTTCAACGATTCGAAATTGCTGTTAGATGCAGCATGCAAGCTGATACTGATGATCTGAAATTGTATTTTTCTGATTTACAGAGACTGCTGGATAATTTAATAAGCTGGTGTCGCTGAAATTGGCTCATGGTAGGTACTACGAAATGTCAGGTCTTGGCTTTCCATCGCGTTTCTGTTCGACTACGAGTTAGGCGTCGTACACAAATTACGTAACGCTAAAAACCTAGATTTCAGACCCCCTCCCCCCCTATGTGACGATAAGTAACGTTCGATATGACCCTCCCCCCTAAAATTACGTAACGCTGGCATCCTGCCACCCCTTCCAAATTCGCAATTTTGAGCAAACATCACAGTTACGTTACGGTCCCAACTAACCCCCCTCTCCCCTATGTAACAATAAGTAACGCAGACTCAACCCCTTCCCCCCCCCCCTTCATGCGTTACGTAATTTGTGTACGACGCCTTAGTGATGGTCATGTATCAAAGTTGTGGATCAAGCAAACGAGCTCGGTGTTTTGGTCGATGCTAAACCCAATTTCAATATTGACCGCTCATCTATCATTTTTAAGGCAATTCTAGAAACTCGGCCTTATTGGTTAAATAGGGCGTGAATTCGAAAATCCATACTTTTTGAAGGTTTTATAGTGCGCGCTTGTGACACCATTATTGGAAAATGCGTGTTTGATTTGGTTTCCTTATCAGCTTACTTGAACTCTAAAGATTGTGTTACCGTTGCGCAACTCTTGCCCTACAATGCCCATGCAGTAGAGTGCAAGCAAGGGAACAAGAAGTATAGTTTGTCATGAAATTAGATCTCTATGTATTGTTGTTTAGGTTTAGTTGGGCATGCATTTCTTTGTAATTATATTTCGTTGGTAAAATTACTGTCTGTTGAATGTAAATGAATGTAGGAACTAGAAGGAATATCAAAACTCCAGTGTACAATAACGTAATAACTAAAAACCAATTGTACTAAATATTTACTGATGCACCGCAAGAAATCTGTTGCACTATGCACGGAGAGAGTTGCAAATAGATATGTTGATAGGTGGTGGAAAAGCTTGGGAGCTGGATACTGTCTTCTCAATCTGACCAACGACGAGTTAAGAGCTATGATTGTAAATCTTTATTCTATACCTATAAAAATGCAGTCCGGTCTGTCTGTTTGTCTGTATGATCCATATAGGCTCGGAAACTACCAAACCGATCGACGTGAAAATTTGTATGTAGGGGTTTTTAGGGCCGAGAAATGTTCCTATAATAGTTTGAGACCCTTCCCTTCTCTGGAAGGGAGGGGTCCCACACAAATGAAACATACATTTCTGCACAACTCAAGAACTAATCAAGCAAATGGAACCGAATTTGGCATGTGGATGTTTTTAGGGGTAACAAATATGTCCACATTAGTTCGACACCCCTCCCAAATCTTGTAGGGAGGGATGCTATACAAATGAAACACAAATATCTGCACATCTCGAGAAATAATCGAGTAAATGGAACTAAATTCGATTCGATTTTATACAAATCAAACACAAATTCCTATGGTGGTTTGACAGTCCCCCGGACAGTCCGTCTCCAAAACAAACTAAACAGTTATCAAAATCAGGTATTCCAAAAAACAGCCTAAAATGTTCGGGTCTATGTACAGGAGCCAGAAGTCGACTCCAGACGCCTTTTTTAAATTTTACATAAAAACTCTAAAGCGTATTTGATATAACCCCAAGCTTCTCTCCACAAAAACCCATCAGGACCCGTTACCATAGTCTGGCTGAACCCACGCGGAAGAGCCACCGACAGGATCCCCGGTTTGACGCAGCTTGTGAGGTCGTAGTCATCCTGGACAGGGACTACGACGGGCTGTTGTCCCTTCTTCCAACGGCATCGCGACGAACATCGTGCAGAGCAGCAGCGGTACCGCTAGAGCAACCAGCGCAGGCCACGTGACTCCCCCACATTCGGACAAGCAGAGTGAGTGGTTGTTTAAAATAAAAACCAGTAAAAATATAAGTGAGAATTGATTCTGAAGTAGACCCGGAGCCGACCCTGAGGGCCTTCGAGTCTCTCACGGCCGACAGTGAGTAGAGAAAAATAGAGGTTTTAAGAACCCAACCCCAAACAGTCCCCAGAGGAACGACCAGGGACTAAGGGCTTTGGCGAAAGCCCTTCAGCCTGAGCAGTAACAATTGAACGAGTACAAAAAAGATTCATCCGCTTAGCATTGAGAGCATTCACTTCTGTTGAAGAGATCTTTAAATTCGGCGAATCCCACACAAATTACTTCTAAAAGTGTCTTTGTCGATTTTTATTTTGTTTGACCGTATAAAAAACAATAAGATATATGCTTTTTAAACTGACTCTGGTTAACCCAATACCAGTTGAATTCAATGTTGGTTTATACTGCTTGTAGTGTTATAATTGACAAATTGTAGAATATATACATACCTCGTTCGATTTTGGAAACACGTCCAAATTTAATTTTTTCATGATTCCTGCCGGACTAAAGAGAAAATTCAATAGCCATTATATAGCCAATCCAAACAGTGTTGTCCGATGCTTACGGGACTGAAGCAAAAATTCAATTCAACGCTTGGATGGTTACCAGTGGCAACACGTCCATAGTTTTCATGTTGCCAAACCAAAATGGCCAGAGAGAAATAAATATAAATAAATAAATAAACCACACACACCAGTGCGTGGCCCCAACAGCATTCTTGCTGTCAGTTGGTCTGGAGCGGTACAAAATTTAACTAAGCTAATTGTGCATCTCCAATCAGTGAGCTGAATTGAGAATAAATTGGAATTATTTCAATAAAACAGGCTTGAGAAACTGCTCCATTATTCATCTCATTAAGCCGATATTCACGGAGAATGCACAGATTAAACACTAAATTTTCACGAAATCATTGAACAAATAAACTAAATATGCTTACGTGCTCTTATGGAATCGTTTAGCATTGTATATTTAGTAAAATTAGCTAGAATTATTCTGAATTTTGTGAAACAAACCATTTTTCACAACGCTTCCATATCCACTGCTCAATTATTCATCTCACGACACCCCCATATTCATCACACTTTAACAGTGAATGAATTACATTATCATGAATGAACGTAACCGCAGCCTGCCGCAGTAGGTTACCTAGATATCCGCTGCAGTTGTTTAAGTGCAAAATTTGTAACCTAGGTAACCACTGCAGTGCTGTCGATTTATGTCAATTGTGTCGGAATAATTTAACATTTTCGGTATGATTTTTTCGTATTTACAGAAACTGATTTGGCAACTTTTGATTTTCTTTAACACAGTGAAAACAGATGAAAATACATACAGTTGAAATTTAGGAATTGTAGAAATTCATCTCATATATTACTGCTAATTCAAGCTTGTTTCACGAAATTTGAGGTGAACATTTAAAAGATTAAAGTTTTCTTAGTGCAGTGAGTGATTTTTTTTAGCGATTAAAATAAAAAGTGGTCCACTAGTGATGAAAAAACCTTTGGTTGGCTGCTGAACGAATCCCGTTGTACCCGTATAGAACAATGCGCGGATTTGTTTTCTGTGGTAGGTGATTGAATAAAATGAGTTTTCGAGTGCGGATGCCCGACTTTAATGTCAGCGAGTTTTTGGAGATTATACTTTATGAGGAATCTAAAGTGAACTAATAAAAATCCATTCCATGGATTAGCAGATTGGATTAAGAAGAAAATATGCGTTTTTTCCTGTTTATGGGCTGAGATGAATAATCGAGCAGGTCTTCTATAAATTATACGAATGATTGTACTGCATATCAAGGTGAATCCAACTTACCCTTTTAGGAGTAGCGTGTACTGTCTCCGGCGCAACACTAATAACGAAACCTACCTCTGCGCAATCTCTCAGCTTCCGGTTCTCCAAACCTAGATTTACTTGATACAAACACGTACTGCATAAATTGGTTACCTTGTGTGTTCGTCTTATTTTTAAAGCCTTCTTATAACAGGGTTCGCCAGTGAGTAACGCATATTCAATTTCATCAGGGCCAGTATAAAAAAATTCGAGTATGGTACAAAAACAGCGCGTTAGATTGATATCATGATCTTAGTGATGAATTTTCAACATTGTTATGTGTAGATAACAAAAAAAAAAACACTCAAAAAAGTTGAGAATAAAAATGTCTAAATACTCAAACGCCCATAGCTTTTTCCTTTTACCATCACCAAATTTTGACAGATATTAGTAGATATTTAGATATTGTCATCTTCAATGTGTAAAAAATTGGATTTTTTAAAAAGGTACTTTTTGAGATATACAATATTTTTGACAATTTGAAAAATTTGGCACAGAAAATTTTTTTTTACAGAGTATATACTTTTTTTACAACCGCAATTTTATTACCTGCAACCTTGCAGAAGACACCGTTTCAATTAAACAAACCGTTGTTCTGATATAGTAATGTTTATCTATCACTCACCATTCTGAATAGGACCTTTTGAAGCAGCAGTCGCGAGTTAACTTGAACAGCGGATAACATGAAATGACCTCATTATTAGAAAGGAACAACTGTGAAAAGTTTCAGCGCGATTAGAAATGGTCGATCACGATCGATTGTCGAAGTAGCATGGAATGACTGACTATTTACAACCATTGGAGGCACTGAACAGTGGGGCGACTCCATATAAATGCTGGCCAAGCAAAAAAATGTCTTTAAATCATGGATAATACATGGTTTTTATATAATTTTGGAACGCTGAGTCCGAATTTGATATTATTTTTGCATCAAAATGCATACTCTTGATGCTAGTGGAATTTCAATGTTTTTTTATAATTATTATATGAGGAAAATTTTACGTCGGTTCCAATGTTTTGCAAAATAAAATGCATGATGCTTGAAAGACTTTCATATGCAATAAAAAAAAAAACATAAAAATATCATTCAGTTATAAAGAAAATAAAAAAAATATCAATTGAAAAATATGCTTTGTGTTGAAAATCACTCAATCATAATTCACTATTTGCATTGTAGAAATTAGCAGGCGATTCATTATGTCTTGGTTTGGGTTTACATGGTTATTTTACCATGTGACTGGTATGATACAAACTTAAAACATGGTTTTGGTACTCAGTGCTGGTGATCCAAAACATAAACAATGATTAGTTTTTGATACTGCGTTCAAAACGGAATATAGATGAGTTTAACTTGTAAATGTGAAAATAGTGTGATCTATTATACTGAAACATGTTTGAAAACGTTGTTATTAACAAACTAATGCGAGCCATTTGTTATTCTGTTGACGGTTTGTAGTGTACAATTTAAATTTACATTTATAAAACCCGATATGTGCCGAACACTCGTTGTTTCTCTTCAAAAGAAGGGTACTCTGCGCAACTCTGCGCAGGATCGGACTAGATGCATTTGAAAGCATTTTTTCCAAGCTATCTTTTAAAACTAGTGCCAATAGTGCCAAACCCTGCCGTCCAAACTTTAAACGCTGTTTTAAACTTTCCAACTCATCGAAAACACGAGATATATGCCTATTCCAGCTGCTCCTAAACTCCGTTCGAGATGTGGCTAAGAAGCTGCACCTTAGCCGAAGTTTTGTCCAGAAGGCCAAAACTAAGGCTGGGCTTCGAACGTTCAAGGTACAAAAGGCCCCTAATCGCGACGAGAAGCAGAACAAGTCCGCCAAAACCCGTGCCAGGAAGTTGAATCTCAACATGCTGACGAAAGTTGAATGCTGCATCATGGACGACGAAACAAATGTGAAGGCCGACTTCAAACAGATCCCCGGCAACCTGTTTTCCACGGCCAAGGATAAGTTTAGCGTTCCGGAGCATGTCCGCACTCAGAAGATGTCCAAATTTGCGAAGAAATTCCTGATTTGGCAAGCCATCTGCACGTGGAAGCGGAGTGTAACTTTCGTGACCCAGGACACGATGAACGGACAGGTGTACATGAAAGAGTGCCCCCAGAAGCGGCTGCTTCCTCTCCTGAAGGCCCACAACGTCCCAACAATCTTCTGGCCGGATTTGGCCTCATGCCACTACTCCAAGGACGTGCTGAAGTGGTATGCGGACAATAAGGTCAATTTCGTGCCGAAAATGTTCAACACTCCGGAGCTCCGCCCCATCGAAAAGTACTGGGCGAATATGAAGCAGCACCTTTTAAACAACCTAAGGTAGTGAAGACAGTCGAGGAACTGAAGAAAGTATGGGGTTACATGCAAAAAACGGTTGATCCACAGGTTGTGCACAATCTTATGGCCGGGGTTAAGGCCAAGGTGCGGGCATTTGCGTATGGACTGTAAATAAAATACGAGCAAATGGTGAAATGAAGTTTAATAGTTATTTTTCAATCCCTGAAAATTTGATGGCAATCGGATGAAAACTCGAATTTTGCGAACCAATTTTGTGTGTGGCAATTTCATCGTGGACACCCTTTATAGGGGCATTGTGAGATGAATAATTTAGCAGTGAATCAAGTTTTGAGATGGATATGGAGAGGTAGTAAAAATGGTTTGATTTACAAAATTCAGGATAAATTTAGCTAATTTTACTAAATACACAATGCTTAACAATTCTATAAGAGTACGTAAGCATATTTAGCTTATTTGTTCAATGATTTCGTGATAATTTGGTATTTAATCCGTGCATTCTTCGTGAATATCGGTTTAATGAGATGAATAATGGAGCAGTTCCCCTAATTACTATATTAATTAAAAAAAGTACACAGCAATCTTTTTCAAATCCACGCATTCGCGTTACCTGGTAGACCCAGAATGTCCGAACCTGTGCAGATATTGCTTGACAGGATTTGTGTGAGCTGAAAGTTCACTTCACCATGGTGTCACCCAACTCAACTGGATACCTCCGGAATAAGTCGGTGCGTCCTTCTACCTTTCGTAGAATTGGACCATTCTCGCTGCCATCGGGCCATCGAGAATGACCTTCTGATTCCTCGTATACCCCTTGTGAAACGTTAATCGAAGCATTCTCTGTCCTTCTTAATGGTGATTCTGATAGGCATTATGCCGGACAAGACACAGTTTACGTCGAATGACTCTGTATGGCATGCACTAGCAACTCGCAGGCTTATGAGCCTTTAGGTACTTTCCGATTTACTGCGGTTTAGTAACTTAATATATACGAAGCCACGCTGGCAAGAAGTCCTCGCTTGCTGCTCTAAACCGCTAAGCTATTGGACATCATGCGAGATAGTGCTGCAATAGCCGATGAGGCCCTCCTACAGGCATAGTCAACGTGGCTGCCAAACATGAAATTTTTGTCGACCGTAACCCCCAATAGCTTCAGAGATCACTTTGAAGTATTAGTGCAGTCTGCGACTCTGAACACCGTCTTCTGCTCTGATTTACGTTTGTTAACAACCTTGACCTCCGTCTTATAATGCGCTAGATCCAGTCTCCAGGAGCGCATTCAGTCTTCGACCTTGCGTATACAGTGCGCGGCTTTCAACTCGACCTCCTCGATCGACTCGCCGTAGACTTCCAGCGTTATGTCACAACTCCTACTGGAAACTTGAGTTTCAACACACCGTCATGCATGACATTCCACAACACCGGGCCCAGGATAGAACCTTGCGAAACTTGCGATTCTGGAAGTAATTTGCGTAAATTAGTACTCGATTTTGGAACAGCTATGAGGTCTCAAATGAAGCTATTGAACGTATTCTTCACGTCAACAGTGACGATTGCGCGATTGTGCCGTCTTGGTGACGGAGAGGATCCAGCGTGGACCTGCACTTCCGCAAACCAAACTGGTTACTTGCCAGACCGTTTATACCCTCCGTGTAACTCTCCAGTCTGTTGAGGATAATCTTCTCAAGAACCTTGCCCGCAGTGTCCAGCAGGCAGATAGACCGTTATGCCGATGATGGCGGTTTCCCAGCCTTGGGCAGTAAGACCAATCTCTGCCGCTTCCGCCTCTCCGGTAAGAGACAGTCATCCAGGCACCTCTGCATGACTGCCTCAAACAGTCCGGGGGCCCCAGACCCCCAGCCTTATTGCCGGTCCCGGTGCCTTGTTCAACTTACATTATAGCAAACCGACTGGTGGTCGCTATTGGTGTAGCCATCACATGATCGATTCCGTTCATTTCTGCTATATGTACATTTAGTTCCAACGTTGGCCAGATCTAAGTTGAGCTTTGCCAAAGCCTCCAACAGGATCTGACCCTATGAGCTCGTAGAGCAACTTCCCCATTCAACCGCCCAAGCATTGAAGCCACCTACCACCACCAACGGCGATAGGCCCGTCTGCTCCATGGATAACTGGTCGGCTATCTGAGTGAACCTTTCGGTAGACCAAATCGTGGCGAAGCATAGCAACTTCAGTAGAAAACTTCGTTCACCTTGGCTACCGCGTACCCTTCGTTTGAGGTCGAAACAACCTCCTGGACCAGGAACTTGCGCGTCCTCCGTACGGCCGTTCTACTGAGCTTATCCGCCCAGTTAACGTTTCTGGGAGGGATGCGGTAGCAGCAGCTGCAGTTGCTGAGCCGCGTAGTAATGGTTCAGTTTCAGTTACGTTACCCTCATGCCCGTGGTCGCAGCCGACTTTCCGGCTAGGCACCTGTAACAAATCGATGGTATTCGTTTTGGAAAATTCTGGCATTTCCGTCTTGAATATCTATACGTATAATCTTTGTGAAAATATAGTAGAGATAATGTTGGCGCCAAAACCCGAATCTAGCAGTGCTCTAGCGAAATCCTCATGACCATAATCATCAACCACTTATACTACCCCAGTAGTTTAAAGTATCTGGAATCCTGATCTGCTAACGTTACTGCTCACAATTTGACCATCCATAGCCAAGGCTGTTGATACGCGTTCGGTTGTAGTATGTAACTCTTCTTTCCTTTTATTTGCAATTAGAGTTAGCTTTTTGTTCCATGTTTTTCATTTCTATTTTATAGTGGACTAGCGTGTTATGCCTTTCCTTACATCGTCGACAAGAGAATTTGGATGTACATTCCCTTGCCATATGACCCTCCCGAAAACAATTCCCTCAGAATTAATTCTGAATTACTGGCTATCTTAGATATCTGAAACTTATTATTGTTGGTTGCAAATGGTTGGGGGGTATCTGTCCCCTGATCGTCGAAATGATCTTGATGTTATTCAGAAACATGCTGACTCAATTGGACCCGTTCTATCCCGTCTAAATCCCCACGACATTGCTGTTCCATTTGGGGATTATAACCACCGAGAGCTACATTGGGTATCTTCGGAAAGCAGTGGCCTTGCTGTTGATACAAGTAGATAACGTTTAACCGCAGCTGGAAGTGCTCTGTACGACGCAATCTGTTTTAACGGTTTGACGCAAACAAATCCAGTCAAAAACGCTCGTGCTAGAACTCTCGACCTAGTGCTGGTGAACGAGCCAGCGCTTCAGAACTTCTCTGTGATGGAGGCCGACGATCCTATGGACATTGTCGTTACATTGAGCGAACTCAAAGAAGTTTACGTCGGCATCCAAAAAAGTTCTGGTCTTTTGTTCGTTATAAACGAAAGGAAAATGGAATACCAGCTTCCATGTTCTTCGGTGATTTGTCTGCTAGCACAGCTTCTTCTAAACGCGAATTATTTGCTTAAAGCCGCTTTTTCGTCTTCAGTTGCTATGCCAGATCGGATTGATGCTGCAATACGCGATACTACGCAGGAGAGTTTTGATTGTGGAGTTTTCCAAGTGACAGAAGCGCACGTTTTTAGTGCAATTCGAAAGCTGAAATATTCCACTTGTCCTGGGCCAGACGGGATCCCCCCATCTTTGTTGAAAAACTGCTCGAACGAACTGGTGGCGCCTCTTGTAAAGCTATCTATCTCTGCAACTATCTCTGCAACAAGGAGAGCGTAACATGAATTTGGACGTCAACCATGCCGCATTTAGTTCAGAATGCTTGATATATAAAAGATTATTCAATCAAAAGAAAAGCAGCTTGTGTTTCAATAAATAGCAAACAAGTTCCAAGAAGAATGTGAATAAGTTTGAATTTTTGTATTTGAATATTGCGGGGTTGACAACAAACTACGTTGCATTACGTCAGATTGTTGAAGATAAACGTCCACTTTTAGTGTTCTTATCAGAGACTCATATTGTCGATATTGAAGCATATGATCAATATAGTATTCCTGGATATAATGTGGCTGCTTGTTGATCACATTCTAGACAAACTGGCGGTGTTGCTATTTATGTCAGAGAATCAGTTCAATTCGAGCTTTGCCGAAACGAAGCGAAGGATGGCAATTGGTTCTTGGGCATAACAGTAGTACGTGGTATGAAGGTGGGTAATTTTGGTGTTTTGTATCATTCTCCCAATGCTAGTGATCACCGTTTCCCTGGAATATTGGAAAATTGGCTTGATGAATTTCTCGATTATAGTAAACTGAATATATTGACTGGCGATTTTAATATCAACTGGCGAGATAATACAAATTCGAAACATTTGAAGCGTTTAGTAGAATCTTTCAATTTAAAACAAAGCGTTAATGAATTTACACGTATTTCCCAGCGAAGTAGAACTTTGATTGATCATGTTTATTCCAATTTGGATTCCATTTGTTCAGTAACGGATTCTGATATGAAAATAACCGATCATGAGACATTGGTGATCACTGTATTAGACAACTTGAGTGAGAAAAATGTTTTAAAAAAATTGAAATGCTGGAGAAAATATTCGAAACAGGCTGTTTCGAATCTTGTTGAAAGAAGCTTGGATTTTCCAATCGCGTCCGGTAATTTAGATGGTTCTGCAGCTGTTCTTACTAGTATTTTGAAAACGTGTACGAATCAATTAGTTGAACATAAATTTGTAACCTTAAAGAACGCGAACAGCTGGTACAATTTGGATCTTTTGCGTCTTAAGCGCAAGAGGGATAAATTGTACTAAAAGTTTTGTAGATCAAATAGTCAGAGTCATTGGAATGAGTACACAATCGCGCGTAATAAATATCACAAGCGTTAAAAAAGACGCGTTGTGAATATATCCAGAGAAAGATTACTCAGCATCAAAACAACAGCAAAGAGTTATGGAAAATTTTGAAATCTTTATTAAACCTAGTAATTGTAAACCGCGGTCCATAACTTTTGATGGCACATTAGAACAAACAGAACAAATAATTGCTAGTAAGTTTAATGATTATTTCATCAATAGTGTTTCATTGATCAATCAATCAATTGAACTGGTCGATGAACCGGATGAAATAAAACAGCCGACTAACGTTAATAGTAGATTTGATGGTTTTCACCCAATCACAATGGATGACCTTAAAAATATTTGTTTTTCATTAGGTTAAACGGCTGGCGTAGACAATGTAAATGCTAGGGTTATTCAAAATTGCTTTAATGTTATTGGTCACGCTCTGCTGAACCTTATTAATGAATCATTGCTAACTGGGCACGTGCCTAAAGTGTGGAAAGAATCGTTGGTTGTTCCGATTCAAAAGGTTGCTGGAACGATTAAAGCCGAAGAGTTTCGTGCCATCAATATGTTACACACGTTAGAAAAGATATTGGAACTTGTTGTTAAAGGTCAGCTGTTAAAATATTTAAATAGTAACTCGATATTAATTCCGGAACAATCTGGCTACCGGGAAGGCCATTCGTGTGAAACCGCGTTGAATTTAGTTCTTGCAAAATGGAAAGATAACTTAGAAAATAGAGACACAATAGTTGCTGTATTTTTGGATCTGAAACGCGCTTTTGAAACAATTTCTAGGCCCTTATTGTTGAACACAATCAAGCGCTTTGGAATTTCGAGTACTGCATTCAGATGGTTTGAAAGCTATTTGTCTGACAGAACTCAACGGACTGTTTTTAATGATTCTGTATCTGGTCCCGTGGAGAATGATCTTGGAGTTCCACAGGGAAGTGTATTAGGGCCCCTTTTATTTATTATGTATATAAATGACATGCGGCGAGTTTTACGTTTCTGTGACATAAATCTTTTTGCCGATGACACCGTGTTGTTCATTGCAGCTAAAAATTTAGAAGAAGCTGTTTCACACTTGAATGAAGATTTACGTTCTCTAAGCAGATGGCTGAAGTATAAGCAATTGAAATTGAATATTGATAAAACAAAATTTATGATTTTCACGCGCACCGTGGAGAATGACGATGTCTCTGTTATAATAGATGATGTGACAATTGGTCGCGCTCGGGAGATTAAATATCTTGGCGTGATTATTGATGACAACCTAAAGTTCAACGCTCACATTGACAATGTTATCAAGAAAATTGCCAAGAAGTATGGAATATTATGCCGTTTGAAAAACGAATTAACAATTAGTAGTAAAATACAGCTATACAAGTCAATCATCTCGCCCCATTTGGATTTTTGCCCTACCTTTTTGTATTTGGCCAATAACACACAATTATTGAGGTTACAGCGTTTGCAGAATAGAATAATGCGTTTGATTTTAATTTGTGATAGATTACCTTCCTCTGTTTTTATGTTGGACGCTTTGCAATGGTTATCCGTGAAGCAACGAATTGTTTATTTGTCTATGATGTTCATTTTTAAATAATTAATGGTTTGCTACCTCAATATTTGTGTGATCGAATTGAAAGAGGAAATGATTTTCATAGATATAACACTAGAAACGCGGATGAAATAAGAACACCTCTCTTTTTAACCAGAGCTTCACAGAATTCATTATTTTATAAAGGTATAATTTTTTTCAATTCGATGCCAAGACATGTTAAACGTGCACCAACACTTGCGGAGTTCAAGAGACAATGTATTTCACACGTGAAAGTTTCTGTTGTACAGAACGAAATTTCAAAGCTTTCAACAATGACGAGAGTTTATATGACGAAGTTTAAACAACGGATTTATTTTGGATGAAATATTTATTTTTGAAACCTATTTATTTATTGATTGTATAATTGAAGTCTGTAACTGACGAAGTTTTATACGAACGGATATGATTGTGTTGTAAAATTTTATTTATATTTTATATTGGATCTTTTTTTAACATATAATGACAAAACTACTGTGTTCGTCGCGGTGGTGATGATGGATTTTTTTTCCTTTATGTTGTTGTAGCTTAAAAAATAATAGAAAGTGTCTACATAAGTTTGAGCCTCGCGCGCGGAAGTCAGATATAAATAGATTCTTTTACAATTTAAACTTAATTGTTATTTGAATGCTTAGAGAATATACATGAAGTAGTTGTGGTTAGTCTGACTGAAGGTCATGAAAACCCTGTGCTAGCTTTGTGTAGCTCTACAGCAATTCACGTCTTTACCGATGTGAATCAAGTAAACAGTTTTTGAAGAAGTTTATATCTGGAAATGGAATCAGTTCGTTTTTTTTTTGTATAACTGATTGAAATTGTGATTACATTAATTATCTATAGATAAATCGTCCAGCTCAAACCTTTGTAGGGGTATGTGGCGGGACCATCATCATCATCATATAAAAAAGGATTGTTTCCTACTAGTTGGAAAAATTCATTGCTCACACCGATGCACAAAAAAGGGGACAAGTGCAACATAGCTAATTACCGAGGAATTACATCATTATGTGCTTGTTCCAAAGTTTTTGAAATAGTTGTCAGAACAGTGCTGTTTTCATCGTGCAAAAACTGTATTTCTAGTGACCAACATAGTTTTTAGCCTCAGAGATCCGTCACAACCAATCTGTCGCAGTTCTCTTCGTTGTGTTCTCGCTCAATGGACACGGGAATGCGAATGGATGCTGTGTTTACAGACTTCAAGGCTGCGTTCGATCGTGTTAATCACGACATCCTTCTACGAAAGCTGGATAAATCTTTCGGATTATAGCCTGTCTGGGAGACTGTTTGGAACTACAAAAGTTAGTTAGCTTTCAGTGATTGGAGCCACCGTAATCTTCTTACCCTGTGTGTAGAAAAATGTAATGTAATTACCTTCAGCAGAAAGCTTAAATCAATTATCAATTAGGTCTGGATTGATCGCTCTCTTAAAGCTCTCCTCCTCCAGCGTTGATGAATGATCTATCCAGCCATGACGCGTTTAATCATCCAGTCGTTAACTTAACAGATGAATCAAGAACAGATCTCTGTAATCCGCTGATTGGACAACCTGTTCTGATGTTTTGGTAGCCCTTTCAAAACCCTCAACCAACTTGTGTAGTTCTGCAACCGACTCTCTCCTGAATGCTCGAAGAGTGTTGCACCCAGAGCTCTACATTTTCGAAACAAAACAATGAAACTGATATACTCGCGCTGTCATTTCGATTCGAACAGTTTCATTTTCACTCGATTCCTTTCGGCTACTGTCAACGAATCACTTTTTTCTCTCTTTCCCTCTTTCTTCTTTCGGATCATTTTAAATAAAACTAATGACTATTTCAATCGTCGAAAAGAGACTGTTTCTTTTCCTCCAGCGTATCAATTGAAATTAGCTCCGCATCGCGTTGTTTGATGGTAGTTTTCTAATACCGCAAGCCATAGTTAGAACGGCAGTGGCATCCAATATAAACGTTACGCAGGTCCGATCAATATTTCCTCCCTCTTTCCTATAGAAGTACTGTATGGAAGCCTTCTGTCTCCGTCAGCGCTCATTGTCATTTTCAATTGAGAATCGTCATTTGAGAGTGATGGTGATAATCTACGCTTTCAATTGAAAAGCGTTTGTATCAATTTCAAACCCTTCAGTTGTCAGAATCCCAGCAAGAGCTTTCGACTGGGTGTCATGTGACTCACGAAGTGCTCAAATGAAAGCGACGGGTCAAAGCGTCACTATAACCTGATAATTGTCAATTGAAAATGACTGCGTTAGGCTCTGGTTGCACCTGTTTATTTTCAAACACTTGCTGTTTGGAAATCACCTAACCAACTCCAATGCCACATTATTCGCTTGTGTAAATGGCAATGATGCAATCACTGTCAATGGAAAAACATTGAATAAACATTTAATTCTAATTTGAATAAACATTTAATTTTAATTTAAAAAAAGAGTTTTTTTAAAAACTTGAAGTTATGACAGAACTTTCAATTAAAATATAGGATGAAGAAATGAAAAAGCTATTTATTATTGAGAATTAAGTGCTATAAAAAAATTCGACATTATTCAAAAAAAAATTATTTCAATGATTTTAAACAATTAAAATTGTCATTTCATCTCGAAAAGCTTATAAGAATCAACTCCTTGAATATATCCGTTTTAAAATTATTCTCAATTTAATTAGAGAACATTGGAAAATAAACAATTAGATTAATGCTATTTTTGATTTATTAAATTTTCCCCTCGAATTATATAGCGAATTAATATTGACATTATTCCAAAACATTTGATAAAATGTTCTGGATGGAGAAATGTAATACAAATTTTTACTTAAAATTTAGGTTGCAATGTTTTCAATTTCACCATTCTCGAGAATATTCATATTTCAATGAGGCAATATGATTCTAAAAATAACTTCAAATCAGAAACCACATTTTTCTTGTTCACACAACATTTATTTGACACGGCACAATACAAAAGAAACTTGACGACCAACTTTCTGAATACATCCGTTTTTGAAATATTTCAATATTTAGTTTTTTTACCTTACATCGTTTAGCATGGAAACACTCACTTGTCTCACCACGACTGGGTAAACCGCAAGTTTCCTTTGTCACATACAGATGTCCGCGCCCGTTTAGTCCCAAATAAATTCCACTGTTCCACCATGAAAGAAAAATATTAAAATGAAAAAAATTAAGCAAAATAAACACCGGATGGCTTACAGGTTTAAATATCATATTTGGGGAATACTTCAGCTACTTATTACAGTGTGAATTGAGGTAATTTTGTTTCACTTCTGCACATTCTCGTGCGCACAGCGAGAAAGGCACGCACAGTCCAATTTATCTGGCGCACGTGTTCGGGCACAATAAACATTTGCAAATCTTATCGCCGGTGCTAACTTCCAAAGTATGCCGACATTCTAGAGAGCTTGGTTCAAAACAAATCCCGAGTCCCCGAGCGCAGCATTTTTAAATCGCCTGCCAGCAGGACATTTCCCGGTTCATCTTCGTTGTGAAAAAAACCATTCGCCGCCGGAACAGGACTTCGACGTATCGCATAAACCATCAGGTTAAGGGAATTTTCTCACGATAACCGTTAGACATCTCCGGCCGTCGATGCCGTTGTCAGTGTTTCGTTCAACCAGTCTCGTAGCATTTGAGCAATCAATTTTGAAGGGTTCAGCACTGTTGGGAATAATGCTTCGTTTAAAGCCCCAATACGCCACCGGTGCAGAACAACAAAAAAATAAGATCGTCAGAAACCTACCGGGAGAATTCCGTTGAGTATATTCCCTGGCAGGTACGTCCCAAGGCAACCAGCTTTCCGCATTGCGGAAGTGTTTCCTGTTCTTCGAAGGACGCCACCCGGCCCGGAGAAATTGAAAGCTCTGGCGAATATGTGTTTAATTTTCCCTTGAGGTGCTTCTGAACATTTTTTGCTCAAGCACCGTTTCGTTCCTACTATAGAAACAAAAAATGTCGAAATGAGCGACGAGGGTCGGGTCAGGACAGGTAAATAAAATAGGAATGCTTTTTTCCGTCTCCCAAAACTTGCTCCTTCATCGGGGCCGACCGACAGCAGAGCAAAGCTGAACCCTGCCTGCTGTCGTAGTTTCTTTGCCGCTCCATGTCAAGTCGCATTTTGCCCGAAATTAAATTGAAAACGCTCATGCATACTTAAACTTAATGTGTTTGTTTTGCTATGTGTGACTTTGCTCATTGCTTTTGCTGGTTTTTGTTGTCGAACCTCTAGGCCGGGCGTCGGAGCGGAACGACTGACGGGGGAGCTCGTCTACGTGATGGCACAGGTAGGCACAAAGTGCCAGCCTGCTTCCGAGCGGAGGCAATTCTAAGTGCAATTTTCCATACCCATTTCGACCTGATGGATTGCCGAACCGGTATTTTGATGTGGGCCATTCAAATCCGGAATATGATGAAAATTCAAGCTGCGTCACTTGTGGCCCACAACAGACGGAAGAAAACCTCCAACGAATTTATGCAGCAGCAAACAAAATTAGAAAATCAATTTCAGTCAAAAATTAAAAACATGTCAATGTCATTCCCACTTGAATTACCGACCGCCTGTCTGTACACAGTGTGTGCGCCCATCGGTCCCGAGAAGGACGATTATTTTCCCAAATAAAATGCTAATTACTCCTATCCGAGAACCATCTATTCCCGCGGTGTCTCGGATGGGAAATGATGCTTCATTGAACCTGCCGGCCCAGAGACCACGAAAGGAGACGCGGTCTATGTCCACTCCGTAATTTCAGCTTCCAGGCCGATTTTTGGCAACGGATACCGAAAAGCCCATAGCCCGGCGCACCTTGTTGGAAAATTTGCAACGCTACGTGACACAAACAGGTTCCGATAATAAATAACACTGCTGATCCCAGGGTGTCCGGATAACACGTGGCTCTTCGGATAACGACAATGACAAAATGGATTCTATGCTAAATGCGGCTTCTGGTGCCATCAATTTGCGATAATTGAATTGACGGTTTATTTGAAAAAAATATTCTAATTAGCAACAAATTGGTGGAGCATTCAATTTTGACAATATTGACGGTGCTATTCTCCGAGTCGCATCTTTTGTGGATTGTCGTAACCAAAGCAGGCGGTGGCAATTATCGATCGGTGCCTATTGTTGTTTCCCCGGTTGCTCGGACCAAAAAATTTATCATAAGAGGCAATCCACGCTGAATTTTTTCACAGTTGTTTCTTTCCAACAAAAAAGGTCATTTTTTGATAGCAGTGCTTCATGTAGACACGTGACTACTGTTTCAAAAGGGCCCATCCAAAGTAGTGACTGATGAATAAAAATTTCGGTATCAGAAAACGGCTTGTTTGATTGAAATGCACTATGAGACATTTTTATACAAGCAAGCAAACCAAAATATTTTCTTAACTTTTTCAACACTTTCGGTATTTTTTCTACTTATTATGACCAAAACAAGTTGCTTAAGATCATACATAGACTTTTTCGGAATCCAGCCCCATTCAAAGGCTGCCCTCTAATTTCTCATACGCTTTCGAATACCTCTAATGTGTAAGGCACATGTATGTCAAGTTTGGTAAATATAGGTCAAGAAGTTTCGTAGAATATGTATATACATACAGCGATTCTGAGACAAAAAAAAAAATCACTAGTGCTTCCATTTTGTTAAAAATTGCAGAGACTCACTAGTAAAAAAAATTAGACCCGTACTTTTTTATTTGCCTATTAGAGTGTCCAGTCTTAAAATAGGGTCGCAGCTAAACTTTTAAGAAATTTTTAGTAAACACCTGAAACTTAGAAAAACCAAGGACCCAGCCCGGGAGCTCCTGAGAGTAAACAGATGCCGACAGACAAAGTTGAAAATAACGATTTTTTTCTCATTTTCTTCTTTTTGTTATGTTTTATCTTCTTTTTTCTACCCATAAAACCACAAAACCATACGTTTTTCTAGGAGCCCAATCAATACATTTTACAGAAATATAGTACACTTAATAGTTGTTCTGTTATCATGTTCAAGAAAAATGTTTTTAGGTTCTACTTTTTCTCGAAAAAAGTGCATTGTTTATCATTCATCATCTTTATATTCCGATATCTCAGGTATAGTACCTGTCACAGTCCTAAAATTTGGAACCTTTCTTAATTGAAGTGTCTACTTTCGATAAAAATATAGAGAAGCAGATCGGCGACAGTCACTTTTCCGATTTTTGTCCGCCTGAAATCCTATAGTGAAATGGTGTCTTCAGCAAAGTTGTTCACGTTTAAAACTGGATCTCGATCTCGGCTAGAAAAATCCGAGTTCACTCTGAAACTTGACGTGGTTCTGTGGTTAGCGATGTTGGTCGACTAGCTCTCCCATATCGGGTTCGATTCCCGATCAGGTCGAGGATCTTTTCGAGCTAGAAATTTTCTCGACTCAGCACTTGGGTAAGGTGTATCGTTGTACTTATTCTTCAACAAGCAAAATGTACCGAAAAAAATACCGATAACGGATTTGCTCAACTAATCTAGTTGATCAAGACCGCATTAGCCCTCCAGGCTAGCGTGCGATATTGTTATTGTTTCAACGGGCAACTTGGGGTTCAACCGATATTTCAGCAAAAAAAAACTGTTGATGCCGAGGCCAGCAAAAACAATAATGATATCTCAGCACGAATTTTGCCCGTTGTCGAGTTTTGGCAACACAGCGAGTTGGCCGCCATTTTTTTCGTAAAAATTTGTGCAAACGTATTTCTTAAGAGCACACACGAAGCAGATAAACGTGTTGCTGGAATTCGTGCAAACTAAAGATGTTTGAAAAGCATAGTACACATACGTGCAAAGGGGCAGGAGCCCGGGAAAGTGTAGTTTAAGATCGCGCAAACGCCACGGGTGCAAACAAACACTAAGCGAAAAAATGCACCTCAAAGTAAAATGGACACGACTTAACGGGAACTGCAAGAGGATGACGTGAGACTTTTGGATATTCTGTAAACATTCAGTGCTCAAAATGAATACATTTCTTCCCTTACTAAAACTCATCTAGCTTATAATTAATCATCTGAAAGAAAACTAATTTCTTTGCGAATGAATTCCGCTAAAGATCGCCTCTTTACTGTGCCGAAGAATTTAGTTTACATAACCGAAAGGTTGTTAGACTAGTTTGCCGCATCTCGAATAGATATGCCGAGAACACAGTCAAATGCGTACCGAGATTCTCGGCATAAAAAGACATCTGTCAAATATTGGCTTCCCGAGGTTCTCGGCAAAACAGAATCAGCCGAGATGGTTGCCGAGCACTCGGTTGTCCTCTCGGCACAAATAATGCCAAGATTCGGCGATTTTTTTCAAGTGTGTAAATCATGGAATTGCGGTTCTAGAGAAAATATATACACAGGAAAAACAAATTTTCTGGGCAACATTTTCCGAATTGCGACAAAAAAATTCAAAATAAACCCAAAAACTCTATTTTCTAAAAAACTCATTTTTCACACACTAAAACAACCTATCGGTTAAGAAATCCTATTGAAAACATGATAAAAACCGTCTTGTCTCTGTCTTGCCTCTGTCTTGTCTCTGTCTTGTCTCTGTTTTGTCATTCTCTTGTTTTTGGCTTGTCTTCGCCTTGTCTCTATCTTTTCTCTGTCTCGTCTCTGTTAGGGTTTGCAATCCCGGGTACGATTTCCCGGGAATTACCGTTTCCCGGGATTCCCGGATCCCGGGAATAGAAATATTGATTCCCGGGATCCCGGGATTCCCGAGCTCCTCGAAAATTTTTCCATACAATATTGCAATAAGACTAAACATCGTATCAAAACACGAAACTTAAGTCGTAGAAGTGTAAAGCAGCTTCAAATTGTGAATTATACGAAGCAAATATTTGCTTGGAAAGACGATCAATATGCTTGCCGTGTAATATCAAATTATTTGCTTAACCCGTAAATACCCGGGACGGAACTTGTTTTTGAAAATGCTCGTTCTTAGAACTGGAACGGCCGATTTGGGAAAACTTGGCATTTTATTCAAGGGTAATAGTTGCTCTAAGTTTTGGTGAAGGTGCCACCCCTCTGGATCCCTTCCCGTTTCTGTGAGACGCAAGTATGTCTGTGTTTTTTTCCGATTTTTCAAACAAAATGAGTAAACTCTGGACATTTTCATACGTATCAATTGCTCCATGTATCAAATCATGTCAGGTGGATAAAATATGGTATGTAAGTGTGAATTTAGAAGTTTCGAAATTATTTCAGTACAAAATCACAAAACTACGTATTTTTATAAAAATTCAAATAACAAAACAGTTCTTCAAATTTTAAGCTCTACATTTTCTAAGTGTGGTCTCCTAAATCCATACGCGATGAAATATTTATTTTAGCTTGCAAACATTTTGAGAAGACGAGTTTAAATTCCCCAAAGTACGTATTTTCATGGAAACCTGATTTACTAGGTCTCCCACGATAGGTTTCAACTTAGCTTTTCAATTTTCAAGCTCTATATTTTTAGGGTAACGTCTTCTGAATCCAAATATGCTGAAAGATTTATTCTAGCATGCACAGATTTAGAGAAAAACGAGTTTGAATTAACTAAAATAAGTTTTCTTATGAATTAACTAAAGTACGTTTTCTTATGAAATCTTGATGTCTTGCTAGTGAGTTTACTACTAAGCGGATAGTTGCTTGATTTTGTCTTTGTTTATTGACGAAAAAATTTGAAACCTGTAAATTGATAAAAAAAATTGAAACCCGTAAATCAATGAGTCCAAAACTAAATAAATAAATAAAACTCAGCCAGTGTAACTTGGGTCGTGGCCGCGACTTCACATTGATTACTTAGGTATTCAAATGTTCTAAAACCTGCCTGCCAAACACTTAGCTTTATCTTCAACAATCTAAAAGTATTGGACTCTTCAGTTTTTTATGAAATGTAGCAAGAGCTGGAATCGGTGATTTAGAAGTATTCTAGAAATCAGGCACCAGCGGTGATTCAGCGATCTTTGGCAAAGTTTACAAAAGGGAATTACATTATTTGGGCTTAACGAAAAATTGTCAGCGGATCTGAGGCGATTGTTCGACGGCATAAAAACCCTAAAACCTACTCTTCTGCTAACATTTGCTACAAAAATCGAACATGTATTTCTGGAAAGAACTTGAATGAGTTTTGTTTTTTTTAATACGTTTTTCATGCGAATTGATAATGAAATTGTAAACGGTTGTTTGATACCTTTTATTAAAAAACTTTATTTGAAATCTCATTTTTGCTAAGAATTTTTTTTTCCATTCCCGGTTGCCGGGAATTCCCGAGAAATAAGATTTTTAATTCCCGTTTCTCGGGAAATCCATTCCCGGGAATATTGCAAACTCTAGTCTCTGTATTGTCTCTGTCTTGTTCTTGACTTGTCTTTGCCTTGTCTCTGTAATGTAAATGTCATGCCTTTGTCTTTGCCTTGTCTCCGTCTCGTCTCTGTCTTGTTTTTGGCTTGTCTTTGCCTTGTCTCTGTATTGTAAATGTCTTGTCTTTGTATTGTCTCTGTCTTGTCTTTGTCTTGTCTTTGTCTTGTTTTAGCCTTCTCTTTGTCTTGTCTTTGTCTTGTCTTTGTCTTGTCTTTGTCTTGTCTTTGTCTTGTCTTTGTCTTGTCTTTGTCTTGTCTTTGTCTTGTCTTTGTCTTGTCTTTGTCTTGTCTTTGTCTTGTCTTTGTCTTGTCTTTGTCTTGTCTTTGTCTTGTCTTTGTCTTGTCTTTGTCTTGTCTTTGTCTTGTCTTTGTCTTGTCTTTGTCTTGTCTTTGTCTTGTCTTTGTCTTGTCTTTGTCTTGTCTTTGTCTTGTCTGTCTTGTCTGTCTTGTCTTTGTCTTGTCTTTGTCTTGTCTTTGTCTTGTCTTTGTCTTGTCTTTGTCTTGTCTTTGTCTTGTCTTTGTCTTGTCTTTGTCTTGTCTTTGTCTTGTCTTTGTCTTGTCTTTGTCTTGTCTTTGTCTTGTCTTTGTCTTGTCTTTGTCTTGTCTTTGTCTTGTCTTTGTCTTGTCTTTGTCTTGTCTTTGTCTTGTCTTTGTCTTGTCTTTGTCTTGTCTTTGTCTTGTCTTTGTCTTGTCTTTGTCTTGTCTTTGTCTTGTCTTTGTCTTGTCTTTGTCTTGTCTTTGTCTTGTCTTTGTCTTGTCTTTGTCGTGTCTTTGTCTTGTCTTTGTCTTGTCTTTGTCTTGTCTTTGTCTTGTCTTTGTCTTGTCTTTGTCTTGTCTTTGTCTTGTCTTTGTCTTGTCTTTGTCTTGTCTTTGTCTTGTCTTTGTCTTGTCTTTGTCTTGTCTTTGTCTTGTCTTTGTCTTGTCTTTGTCTTGTCTTTGTCTTGTCTTTGTCTTGTCTTTGTCTTGTCTTTGTCTTGTCTTTGTCTTGTCTTTGTCTTGTCTTTGTCTTGTCTTTGTCTTGTCTTTGTCTTGTCTTTGTCTTGTTTTTGTCTTGTCTTTGTCTTGTCTTTGTCTTGTCTTTGTCTTGTCTTTGTCTTGTTTTTGTCTTGTCTTTGTCTTGTCTTTGTCTTGTCTTTGTCTTGTCTTTGTCTTGTCTTTGTCTTGTCTTTGTCTTGTCTTTGTCTTGTCTTTGTCTTGTCTTTGTCTTGTCTTTGTCTTGTCTTTGTCTTGTCTTTGTCTTGTTTTTGTCTTGTCTTTGTCTTGTCTTTGTCTTGTTTTTGGCTTGTCTTTGCCTTGTCTCTGTATTGTAAATGTCTTGTCTTTGTCTGGTTTTTGTCTTGTCTTTGTCTTGTCTTCGTCTCGTCTTTGTTTGGTCACTGTCTTGTCTCTGTCTTGTCTCTGTCTTGTCTCTGTCTTGTCTCTGTCTTGTCTTTGTCTCGTCTCTGTCTAGTCTCTCGCTTGTGTCTGTTTTGTCTCTGTCTGGTCTCTGTCTTGTCTATGTCTATTCTCCATCTTGTCTCTGGATTGTCTCTGTCTTGTCTCTGTCTTTTCTCTGTCTGTCTTTGTCTCGTCTCTGTCTAGTCTCTGTCTTGTCTCTGTCTTGTCCTTATCTTGTCTTTGGCTTTTCTTTGTCTTGTCTCTGTTTTGTAAATGTTTTTTCTCTGTCTTGCCTTTGTCTTGTCTATGTCTTGTCTTTGTCTTGTCTATATCTTGTCTCTGTCTCGTCTCTGTCTTGTTTTTGGCTTGTCTTTGCCTTGTCTCTGTTTTGTTTCTGTCTTGTTTCTGTCTAGTCTTTGCCCTATTTCTGTCCTAACTTTGTCATGTCTCTTTTACGTCTCTATCTTATCTTCACTCCATCTTATTTTTTTTTCGTCTCTCCACTCTCTTGTCTCCTTCTAATCTTAGTGTCTACTGTTCTAGCTTGCCTTTGCCTTGTTTTTTCTAGTCTTTATTTTGTTTCTGTCTTATTTCTGGCCTGTTCTTTTATTGTCTCTGTCTTATATCTCTCTGGCCTCTGTTTTATCTTATTTTGACCCTATCGTGTGTCTTTCTTGTCTCTATCTTATCTTGTCTTTTTTTCGTCTTGTCACTGTCTGGTCTCTTTCAAGTCTTAGTATTTTATGTTCTAGCTTGTCTTTGCCTTGTCTTGTTTTGTCTCTGGCTCATTTCTGTCCTGTCTCTGTATTGTATCTGTCTGGTGTTTTCTTGTCTCAGTTCGGTTCGGTCTTGTCCTTGTTTTGTCTCTTATTTGTCTTAGTTTTGTTCTTGTCTAGCCTCTGTTTTGTCGCTGTTTCGTTTCTGTCTTGTCTTTATTTTGTTTTTGTCTTGTCTCTGTCCTGTCTCTGTCTTGTCTTTGTTTTGTCTCTGTTTTGTCTCTGTGTTGTCTCTGTGTTGTCCTTTTTTTTCACGGTCATGTCTGTTTTTTTATCTCTATCTTTTCTCTCTATTGTCTCTGTCTTGTCTTGTATTTGTCTTTTCTCTATTTTGTCTTTGTCTTGTTTTGTTTTCGTCTTTTTTTCTTATCACTATTTGGTCTCTGTTTCGTATCCCTTTTGTCTCTCTTTTGTTTCTGTTTTGATAATGTGTCTGTATTAATAACCAACCCGTTATTTGTTTTGCTTTTTGTTTACTTTGTATGACTCTACATACTATTTCACTTAGATAAGTCGATTAGCTCAAACCGATGTATGAGTATGAGGTAGGTCCATCATCGTTATTCAATCATTGCCTTCCGAATGGTACAGATTTTGAGATATTTAAAAAAATATGTTTAAAGACTAATATCAATCATTTTATATCCTAAACAAAGGGATAGAGAAGAAAAATATCTTTGGCTAAGTTGTTGGCTACAATATTTTCTATGACTTTACTGAAAACATCATTTCTTTAATTAGCAATACTGAAAAGTGAGGCGGGGGCCTAACGTGGTTGGTAACGTCTCTGCCAACCACGCTCGACGCCCTGGGACTCCCAACGCTGTTATTGATGGTTACGGGGTGGCGTGATTCACTCACAAGCAACAAAACTGTCAATCGCTTCTTCAGGATTCTTGTATGCTGATCCCAATTGCTCTAGCTTTTCACAAACTGGCTGCTGCCTTCTTCATTGATTTGCCATATTTGACATGAACCAGATAAACTACATCAAAAACTGCCGTGATTAACCACAGTTTTTTTTTAATGACGATGGTGATAATACAAGCGAAAGAATGAGCAACTTTTCGCGAAGTATTTTGCCGTTGTTTCTCTCCAAGAATCGATTGCCATTCAGCTGATCGATACTGCTTTGGCGGACGTCTCGCCTGATGTTTTGGACATTGGCAACTTCAGATTCTCTGAACGTGACATCATTGAGGCAATCATAAAATGAAACCCTCAAGTGCTGTTGGTCCAGATGGCATTCCGTCTCTCATTTTAATCAAGTGCGCCGAATCACTCACCGTTATCTGCAATCGTTCGATAGAAGAATCTACATTTCCTACACTGTGAAATAAGTCGTTCATGTTTCCTGTCCACAAAAAAAGGAGACAAACGTAATGTGACCAATTACCGCGGAATCACATCGCTTTGCGCAGGTTCCAAACTACTTGAGATTCTTGTAGGAGATATCATATTTCCTGCTTCCAAATCATACTTATCACCGGATCAACACGGATTCTTTCCCGGGCATTCTATTGATACGAATCTTGTTCAGTTTACGTCATATTGCCTGAAGAACTTTGAAAATGGCCATCAATTCGACACAGTATATACTGATTTAAAGGCCGCCTTTGACCGTGTTGACCAACGGATACTAATTGCAAAACTGGACCGCTTAGGAGCCCCATCAATTCTCACACGTTGGCTGCAATCATACCTGGTTAACCGTCGCCTTTGCGTAAAGCTTGCTGCGGCGAAATTCGATTATTTCACAACCAGCTCTGGTGTTCCCCAAGGTAGCAACCTTGGTCCATTATTATTCTCGTTATTTTTCAACGACATATCCCGCTTGTTTCCTCCTGGAGCTAGTTTAGTGTACGCTGACGACTTGAAAATATATCTAATAATACGGAACATTGAAGACTGCAAGGAACTTCAGCGGATGATCGATCTCTTTAAAGACTGGTGCCTGAGAAACCGCATGACTATCAGCGCCCAAAAATGTTGTATTCAGTCGTTTACCAGGAAACCTGCAACAATCATATGAAATTGCCAAATCTGTGGCACTAAACTTGAGCGTGTAGATTTAGTGAAGGATCTGGGGGTCATCCTGGACACAAGTCTCACTTTTCGCGATCATTATTCAAACGTAATTGCAAAAGCAAATCGCAATCTGGGATTTATCATGCGGACTACGAAAGATTTTACCGTCCCATACTGTTTGCGATCACTGTACTATTCACTTGTACGATCACTTTTTCTATTCTGTAGTTCCCAAGGGCTAGGAACGCAATATCATTCACCCGACAAGACAGTTTATGTATTTGATTGTAAATGTGTTATGTAATTCTGTAACATAAATTTTATGTAAAATTGTGTAACAGATATGGAGTTTTTACTGGTTTGTTAGTAAATCTGGAAACTCCAGATTTATACACAAAGGCTTTTCCTCATCACCCCTCATTAAAACTGTAAAGTTAGATGAGGCTGAAGGAAATAAACAACAACAACAACAACAACAACAAACTGACTATGTCAGCTTTAGTAGGATTTTTATATTCCAACATAATAAAAAAAATAACTTTCTTTATTTCTGAAAGAGGTAACTTCAGAAGCGTTTTTCAACATGAATCATTTCATGAAATAAGACTTCGTTCAGAAATTACAAGAATATAGATCAAAAGCTACGAAATTATGTGCTCAAAACTTCCTGAATACGAAATTCGCATTTTGGTAATTTTGTCCGCTCCTCTATATAGCGCCCCTCTTAGGTACCCCGTGCACATGTCAAGAAGGTTTGGACTCTAGGCACACCATAGTGGCTTGCTTTCCGATTTCGTTCACTTTTTCTTTTGCTTTACCAGTAGGTTTTTTCTTTACCCACACTAATTTTCCAGCCCTTGCATCAGTTTTCGGTATACCATTATGATTTATCGGAGACTTAATAACCGAAAACATGATACAACATGACTAAGACTGACCGCTCTGGCACTGGATGCTGGCTGCCACAATGTCTGCACAATGTGACCACCACAGATTGACTGTACTGTTCTCCAAACCGCACGTCGGTCACAAATTACTGATTTTGGAATCTGTCAACCGCAAGAACACAGACAATCCCAACCTGGCCTGATTACAGGGTCTCCGGCACGTGCTATCAATTACTACATCATCTCCGATGCGATGGCTATCATTATCATCAACAGCAGTCACATCATCATCATCCAGCCTTCCACCAGGGATCACGGAATTTATGATCCCGTTCGAAGTACATCATATATGTATACGACAAACCACGGAAAGAATTTATGCCCGCATACGGTTCGAGCTCATTCTGGCCGGCCGTCCTCGATGCCCCGGCCGGGTTTGGGTTTCGGTTGAAATGAATCAGGCTAAATTCCAGCGAGAAAGCTTACGAGTGCGCGCAAGCATATAAAATCCGGCGAAAAGTACCACTCATTGGAGTCAATTTTCTGGCCGATGAAACCTTCCCATTTATGACTGTCTCGTGGTTTTCACACAGCCAACACGAGCGAACGTGGCGGGAAATGCGATCCGAAGACGAACAACATTATTATACCGTGCGAGGCCGAGATAACAAGCTTAAACCTTTGCCACTCCTAGTGGCGGAGATGTTGTATTATACGAGGCTGAGGTGGAAACTCGACGGAAGCTCGAATTGGCTCTGTTGCGCATCCCTGCATATTAGATTATGCCAGCGCGCGTGTATGTCATATTTATTACACGCTCATTCATAATTTTCAGCCAAGATTTGTTTTTGATCCACTTCTGCAGCCAGTACACCCCAAAGCTTTTGTGGTGAAACCAAATTTTGTACTGTCTGAGCTGGAAAACATCCGGCAGGAAAATTTAGGCTCTTGGCTTCTCGGTGCACTTTTTGGTGTCCTCCATCCGATATATTCCCAGTGCCGCACTCACGCTTCGGTGTTGTAAACACGCTGTAGGCACACGCGAACTGAAGCATAACCGACACAAGGCAGTCTGAGGCATCCGCCAGTCAGTGAAGGCAAAAAGGCAAACCTCTCCGGTATGCTGTAAGTTTATTGGCTTTTGCTAGAGCAAATAAGATAATTCCGAGGCCGAATCTAACAAGAGATGAGCTGTACTTTTATTTTTTTTTCTCCTGTACGTCTTCAAATAGGTAGCTTTTGGCTGTGGAAAACTTTGCTGGAGCTGAGCCCTGGCAGAGGAAAAAGATTACATCACGCGGGTGCTACAAATATATTGAAGTGACTTATGAGAGATCATGCAGACTTGTATAGTACTGCTGCCGGTTTTTCGCCGGTTGGCTGATGCCACGTCCCTGGGAGAGCATTTGTGACAAGACGCGATGCTATTTTATAGATATTATTCGGCCTTACCGGACAAAAGATGTGTGATAGAAACCGGCTCGTAAAGTGGGATTGGTCTCTGAACAGTATTAAAAGTACACAAGCAGTCTTTTCGTCGGACTAATAAGGACGAACAAGAACGTGATGCACGACCTTTCGCAGGTAACTTCGCTATTGGGATGTTTTCCTTCCCGGGTGAGATAAAAACTTTGACACAGTCTGCCGGAAAACCCTTCCTTTGTGCAGTGGAGTTTGATTGCTCGAATACTTTACTTTACACTTAGTTTAAATTGATGTTTATCAAAATTAAAATTGGAAATATGATGTTTAATAATGCTCCGTTTTGCCCGAACAAATCAAGCTCAATAAATAATACATGTAGTGATTGTAAGACAGACGTCTTTTGAGTCGTACTCCCTAAAAAGCGATTTCTTTTTGTATAAATTTGCCTCACACATATCTAACAAATATTTTTCAATATGACAACGCTTTAATTTCGAATCATGCTAAATCTGTCGTGAATTTATCATTAAGGTATTTCTTGTAGGAGATGATATAAGTAATTCAACAAGCATTCAAATCGTTAAGTTATCGCAGATGATAGGTGTTTACTAACTGTAGAATACTGGCAGGTATTCTTCCCGCCCATTCGAATGCTAGTCAGTTTTATTTTTTCAATTGACTTCACAATAAAGTTGGTGTAAAATTAACGAGTCCCATTAAAAATAAAGCGAAGAAAAACAATTTACAGGAAAAGTGTATAGATTAGTCTTACCTCTGCTAGCGGAGAAAAAAACTTAAGAATTTGCTTATAAATTAATCAGATAAATTTTAATTAAAAAGCTAAACTTTTCTTTTTACTCTCGAGTTTTTCTTTTTGTTTAATTTTATGGCGGTTTGGAACAGTTTCCTGCTGCTGCAATATAGTCAGTCCCGTTTGTGCCGAGCGGGGCGTGCTGTACTTTAGACTTTATTTACACTGCTGTTTGCAGCTGGAGAGGGAAAAATGCAGACAGAAGAAAAAAGAAGCTCCCGTCACAAATACGGATAAGCGCAGCGTAAAGTTTCTCCTCTATTAAATCTTGATGAGATGCAAACTTGCAACGAGTTTTTGAGGAAACGATGAAAGTGCAAGCGTTCTCTGCTCTATGTTGTGACGATGCTTCAATTGTTGACACTCGAGGAGCAACAGTTTGGTAGTCTGCCGCCGTTCTTCGACGGTTTTAAATTAGTCCGTTAGCTAGATGTTTTGTCCATTTTTTTCGGGTCAAATGAAAACTTTCTCTGGTGGGGCGATCACCACGTAGACGTTGGCAAGAGGAAAATTCTGTCAGCTGTGAAGTACTATCTCACATGTTTGCACAGCTGCCATTATCATTACGAACGTTTCACTGTTATACCCGTTGAAAATCATTTAGGATTAATGGTTTCCGACAGTTAGTTCCACTTGATTTCTTGAAGAAGTGACCATTTTTTGTTCTAAACCTGAACATAAAGTATTGCTGAAGGTGTTTTAGAGAACTCAAAACCTTTAATTCAGGAACAGTGATGGTGAACATTGATTTCCATAATAGAGATTCTATTCAACAATGAGATGAAACTAATGACTTCCTAAGTCTCAAAAATAGACAAACTCTGAAACTCTAATAGTGTTTATGCGAATGTCCAAATATGAATAATAATCGCAAACAGCTCTTGTTAAAATGAATAATACCATGAACTAAGTACTAAACATCGATGGGATATTTAAATTATTATATTTTCAAAACCCATCATGTTAAAATGCTATGCTAACTGACGCTCGGAGCACACAAGTCAATTTGATTACGAAAGCTGCTCAAACATTAGCGCGATATGATGGCAAACAATCAGGAATGATGCGCTTACACTTCGAAAAACATTTGTTCGACACTTTTCAAATCACTTTGGCAAACACACCCCATCGGACCCATCATCAGGTGGTGCGCTGACTGCTGCTGCCATGTCCGATAACACAGGCAGATAATGTTTGGCACTTTTGACACGTAGCCCGTTTACTGTCGCGTCGATAAATGACTGTTTGAACAACCGTACTGTTCAATTACCTTACACCGACATTCCTCGACGTTCTGACTCCGTTTCACCAAGCCGGGATAGTAGAGCAACTTGGTGCCTTTCGTCAAATTATGATGGGTAATTTTAGTTGCCATGCCATCACAAACAGTGCTGCAAGCCCTCTATGCTTTTATCATTTAATTGTGCAGCAATTGCATATTACAAACAACACATATATATATATATATATATATATATATATATATATATATATATATATATATATATATATATATATATATATATATATATATATATATATATATATATATATATATATATATATATATATATATATATATATATTCTTTTTTTCTAGAAAAAGAATTTAAGTTTTTTTTGCAATAACAACCTATATTGATTTTTACATGCAGACTTCTTCAATGCGTATATGAAATGGAGAATAGAAAAAGCACAGTTCAATAATCAAAAGTTAAAAATTAAAATCAAAACTAAAAAATCAGACCCCATTATCATAAATCATAAATCATAAATCATTAATCATGAATCATAAATCATAAATCATAAATCATAAATCATAAATCATAAATCATAAATCATAAATCATATATCATAAAGCATAAAGCATAAAGCATAAAGCATAAATCATAAATCATAAATCATAAATCATAAATCATAAATTATAAATCATAAATCATAAATCATAAATCATAAATCATAAATCATAAATCATAAATCATAAATCATTAATCATAAATCATAAATCATAAATCATAAATCATAAATCATATATCATAAATCATAAATCATAAATCATAAATCATAAATCATAAATCATAAATCATAAATCATAAATCATAAATCATAAATCATAAATCATAAATCATAAATCATAAATCATAAATCATAAATCATAAATCATAAATCATAAATCATAAATCATAAATCATGAATCATAAATCAAAAATCATAAATCATAAATCATAAATCATAAATCATAAATCATAAATCATAAATCATAAATCATATATCATAAAGCATAAAGCATAAAGCATAAATCATAAATCATAAATCATAAATCATAAATCATAAATCATAAATCATAAATCATAAATCATAAATCATAAATCATCAATCATTAATCATAAATCATAAATCATAAATCATAAATCATAAATCATAAATCATTAATCATTAATCATAATTCATAATTCATAAATCATAATTCATAAATCATAAATCATAAATCATAAATCATAAATCATAAATCATAAATCATAAATCATAAATCATAAATCATAAATCATAAATCATAAATCATAAATCATAAATCATAAATCATAGAGCATAAATCATAAATCATAAAGCATAAATCATAAATCATAAATCATGAATCATAAATCATAAATCATAAATCATAAATCATAAATCATAAATCATAAATAGACAATGGAAAATAGAGGATAGAAAAGAGAAAATTCAAAATAGAAAATAGGAAACAGAAAATATAAAACATAAAACAGAAAATAGCAAACAGAATACAGAAAACAGAAAACAGAGAACAGAAAACAGAAAACAGAAAACAGAAAACAGAAAACAGAAAACAGAAAACAGAAAACAGAAAACAGAAAACAGAAAACAGAAAACAGAAAACAGAAAACAGAAAACAGAAAACAGAAAACAGAAAACAGAAAACAGAAAACAGAAAACAGAAAACAGAAAACAGAAAACAGAAAACAGAAAACAGAAAACAGAAAACAGAAAACAGAGAACAGAAAACAGAAAACAGAAAACAAAAAACGGAGAATACAAAAGAAAACAGAAAGCAAATTAAAAAGAAAACAGAAAACGAAAAAAAAAACAGAAAACAGAAAATTAAAAGAAAACAAAAGCATAAAAATAAAAGGCCAATTTCTGTAATCAGAGGAACAAAAACCAAAGAGCAGTAATTAAAGGGCAAGAAGCGGAGAATCAGACATGAAAAATCAAGAAACTACAATTAAGAAACTAAAGATCAAGTATCGATGAACCGAAAGTAGGTCTAACAGCGAATGCTGAAGTTGCATATATCAAACATTTCAATTCGTAAATCAAGAACCAAATCTAGCTAAAAATGATAAAAACAAATAAATATTCTGCAAAAATAAAGTAGAAACAGAAACAGCAATATTAACAGAAACGAGGAGCGAAAAATAACGAGCAAACCCAACAAACTTCGAAGTTAAAAGAAGCTAGAAGCCGATATAAAATGAAAAACAAAAAACAAATAGAAAAACGTAAAAGAAGTAGAACCTAAATTTTAATTCTAAAATATTAGCAGAATAATATAGCGAAAAGCAAAATGAATAGAGTGGAAATCAAAAAGCAAATAGTAGAAAAAGAATTGCGCGAAAGAAGAATCGAATACCAAACTGCAAAAACCGAAAAAGAAAATACAAAAAGCAAAAAAAAGGTGCAAAAAACACGGAACGAACAGAAAAAATTGAGGTGTCAAAAGCAAAAAGAAAAAAAATCAAAATGCTAACATCAACGATAAGGAATCAAGAAGTAATTATCCATGTGCAGAGAGCAAAATAGAAAAAGCCAAAAGTGGAAATGAAAACCCCAGAATCATTAGGAATAATTTTATGAGTAAATAGTGTCAATCAAATTAATTCGTTTCAAGCAAAAACTAAGTATCAAATTAGTTCGCATTAAGTAAATAGCAAAAAGAAAAAGCTAGTAAAACACTTCACACTGCCAAAAACTGATAGGAAAAATCATTATTATTATTATTCAAACTAAATTTATATTTTTAACAACGTCTTTTATCCGTTAACGTTCAAGTTCATTAAGCAGACAATATGTGCAGCAGGGAAAGCGAAAAACAAGCGAACTGGAAATATGATACAGATTTTGAAAAATAAACCGCATCCCAACGGGACTTGAACCCGCAATCTCCCAGTCTTCGGCATGATGTTTTGACCAATTAAACAACGGGGGACGGTGGTACTGTTCCACAATCTATATGCGTATCACATTCCACTGCCGACTTGTTCTATTGCGCAACCCTAACTACACATTATTATTCAGAATTTATTATTATTATTATTACTACAGTCATACCTCGATATAAGGCAACTTTATTTTTATTTTCGTTACGTTATATCGAAGCAAAAAATTTTTTTTTTTAATTTATGCAAGAATGTAAATGGTTACTCAATTATGCGCAAAACCCCATTTTCCATCACCTATCAGTATTTTTAAACCTTTCTTATGCCCATTTTTAGAAATATTTTCAGAACCAAATTTTTTTTTTCAATTGATACACAGATAACTTAGAGATGCGTGAAAACCTATTTCCCATCACCTATCAGTAATTTTAAACCATTCTTATGTCCATTTAGGACAATTTTCAACAAGCAAAAAAAAATGTTTTTAATTGATGCAAGACTATTGACGGTTACTCAAAGATGCACGAAAACCTGTTTCCCATCACCCTATCAGTATTTTTGACCTTTCTCATGCCCATTCAGAGAAACTTTCAACAAGCAAAAAAATTTTTTTTCTAATTGATGCAAGACTGTGAGTTGTTACTGAAGGATGCGTGCAAACCTAATTTTTATTACCTATTAGTATTTTTAAACCTTTCTTATGCCCATTTAGGTCAATTTTCGCATTAGTTTGATTAATTTCAAAACTTACTACAAACATATTTTTGAAGCAAATTATACCCCAAAAACAGTCGCTGTATCATTTATTTTCAATTTCAATACATTTTCAAAGTTACGTTATATCGAGGTGAAAGTTACGTTATATCGAGTTACGTTATATCTAGGTTGCCTTATATCAAGGTTGCCTTATATCGAGGTATGACTGTATTTATTTCTACAATTTATCTGACCAAGGTCTTAAAAATTAAAAAAAAAAACAATATTTGTGTCAATGTCATGAAATGTTCGTTCTTTTAATCTTCTGCACGAATTTATCCATGGGTTCGTTGAAGTCAAACAGGTGCTCAACACAAGTAAAAGTTCTTATACAGGCGGTGACGGGCTCATTTTAACCGAACGATGTGCGATGAAAAGGGGTCTGCAGAAATCCAGTTGATCGCAGAGTGCGTTGTGATGCACGAAAGTTCACGAGAGACAAAAGCTTCGGTGAGTCGATTTCTCCATGTAGTAATTTGGCTATAAGCACAGCTTGATGCAATCGGCGACGGTACTCAAGTGTATCAAAGATTTGGATTACGGTGGAAGGTTATAACTTCGCATTTGGTTATACTTATCACAAGCCAGTTTTTACGACACCAGTTGGTAAACATATTCAAGCAATTTTGTAGGCGACGGTAGTCTTCGATAGTTCGTACCTCCAAAAACAACTTGAAATCATCTGCATACACCAGCTTGCAGCCATCACCCAGCAGCAGTGTCACGTCATTAAAAAAAGTGCGAATAGTAAGGGCCCCATATTACTTCCTTTGGTAACTTTTGACTTGTTAGTAAATTGCGATGAAATACTAGAACCAAGTTTACGCGTAGAACTCTTCAACGTAAATACGTGCTCAACCATGCAACGAACTGGTGGAGGCAACGAGGTGTGAGATTTTACACAAAAGTATTGAGTGGTCCGAACGATCGAAACGATCATGACTCAAGTATTAAAAAAAACAAAACAAGGAAGCAAAAATAAACATAAAACAAAATGCCAAAACAGATAAAAATTATACAATAAAAACTAAAATGATTAAAATAAATCAACGAGCAGGGAGCAAAGTACAAACAGGAAAAAAAACAAAAATTGTATAATCAGACGTCCCAATTTACTGAACAAGAATCAAAACAAAGAATGGCAAATTGAGCTTGATTTGAAAATGTCGACCGGAATACAACTGCTTTCGAAGTCAACCATGTGGTGGCTCGGCGTTAGCCATTTATGGCTTTAACACTGTCTCACCTTAAGCTTACAGATGCTTCGATTTTTAAATTATATTTTACAGCCATCAACAGCGAACGCTGTAAGAAATTTGTTTCCGCTATGTGACTGAACGCTTTTAATTAAAAGATTTACTCAATCAGAACCATCAAATGCGATTCTACTATAATCATCAATTACCTTCTATTTTCAAACTTTGAATTTCATTTGTCAAGCAACAGATTTCTAGAACCTATCCACGCTTAGGCAAAAAACATGATAGGTTTTTCCAAGTTCTGTTTTTTTTTTAAGTTTAAAAATAACATCAATTTCAGCCTACAAGTATAATCGCACCCATTTCTGGGTGGCTTAGCAGTCAGTGTGAATTGCTGGGGAGAGGGAACTGCGTTGGTTAGTCTGTTATTTGTCAATTGGATATGCAATAGCAACCATTTTCAATCGCTAATTAAACAGTTGTCACATTAGTACATTTCATTTTGTGGTTGACAGAACACACTTCATAAGCGAGACTCTGATACCGGGATAATTTGGCGCTGGCCCTGCCGGACGGAGTACAGCTGGCAGCCGATTTATATTCTCCCGATGCGGAACTGATTGATTTCAAACATGCCAACCAATGTACCGTACACGTGTACCCAATTGGAAAATCTACGTGCAGGTGATGAGGTGTAAACTTTTACAACCGTGCGAAACTCATTACTGTATAGGATTACGCAGTGGCATAATTTTAATCCTCGCCATTTTAAACAGCAGATATCCGTTGAACAACTGAATGCAAATGGTGAAATTTATTGCTCTCAAACTTAAGCTTGTATTAACATGACCAATATCATGGCTCAACGGGGAAGATCCTCGAATCTCTGACTACAGTGAGCGGCAGGCCTGCGGAACGATGAATTGCTAACGAGAAGTCTAATCAATAAATCATGATTTCATTTTCAAATCGCACTCACATTGCGCACATATTCACGACAGCACAAAAACCGCTTTGATGTACGGCAATAAAATGCAGTGTACGGGAAAGGAGAACTAGTGTGTGTATGTGTGTGTGTGTGTGTGTGTGTTTGCTTGTGGAATCTGCAATATTTATTCTATGAGCTAATAAGTTCAGAACCAGAAGTTCGAATGGAAGATGTCGTCGAGAAATAACATATGGGAATAATGTGTTTGAAGAGAAGAAAGCCGAACCGGTGAGTAGCAGTTATTGTTCTGGTATAAGAAAGGTTTATTTCATTTTGTCGCAAAATCACTTTTGATTTCTAATCAATATCCTAACAAATATTAGATTCATACGCCATCAATATTTTGTATCCGCAATAATCCGTATACTTCCAAATATTCAGTGTAACTCTTGCAATATTCAAGCTATGAGTGACTCTTTCCACTCATTTTGTTAAAAATTACATACCTGATCTGTGCTCGAAGTATAGGAACTCCATTGTGCGGAATGATCTCTCCGATGCGTATAGGTTCACCTGCTGTAAAGTGTAATATTGCTGGGCAATCGATTTGTCCGGATGAGATCTTAACAATGGAAACAGCTTGACCTGTAGTTCGTCGCTGCTCAAGCGTTTCATGTCCCAGTAACTTACATCAAGCTTCATACGAGGCCAAATCTGACGTGTCATTCCAGAGAAGAATGATTCGATTCTAGCGAAGAATAGTGCGCACGAGCAGTAGAGCAATTAAAGTCAGTAAGGATTCAGGAATTCAGTAGCTATCTTAAATAAAGTCTCAGTTGACGAATCTGTGTCATCATGGACGGCAAAACTTATGTGAAGGCGGATTTCAAGCAGCTTCCGGGACAGAAATTTTATTCTGTACCAGGAAAAGGGAAGGTGACCACAATTTTCAAAATCGTCAAACTATCGAAGTTCCGGTAAAATACTTCGTCTGACAGGTCATATGCACGTGTAGTCATTGTAGTGTATTTTAATTATGCAGCTCATCTGAACACTTAGTGTTAACAGATTCTTAGTGCACCATGCCTTGAACTCGTTGATCAAATGTGGTTCCAGATGGTCGGTTAAGGCTTCGGTTATCGCTAATATTTTCACACCATCTCACAGTGGTACGAGAGCTCAAAAACGTGAACTTAATTCATTTGCTCTCCAAATAATAGTTTCATTGGCATAGTATCTTCCGAAGATATTTAGTATATAAAAAGGCTCAAATTATGACAAAAAGTTTTAGTTCGAAACTCAACCGCTAGTGGCGCTGCAAAATCTAACTTTTTAACCTTACGTTTTAGAGAAATGGTGTCTTCAGCAAAGTTATAGACAAAGTTCTTACAAAAAACTTTGTCGAAGACACCTTCCTTCTAACTTTTCTCGTCTTGGATATATAACGTCTCTTATTAGACTTGTTTTTAAAATTAGTTTTTCTCGAATATACAAAAAACTGTAACATTTAGAAGGTAATAATGTTTAACATATATTTGTATATCATTGAAACACACAACTTTATAGAAGACACGAAATAGATAGCTTCCACACAAATCGAGTTATTGCCAAAAAATGTTAACAAAGCTTCATTTTTTGTACACACCAAGAGCACAAAATAGCAAAAACTAGCAGACGAAACCTGCATAGAATGAAATATTATCATAATCACTCTACTTTTTGGCAATAACTTGGTTTGTGTGGAAGCTATCTATTTCGTGTCTAAAAGTTGTTATCTCTCTACGGTCGGAAGGACCAGCTCAAATCACCCCAGTCCCTGGTCGTACCTCTGGGGACTATCCGGGGCTGGGCTCCACAGGCCTCTTTTGATGGCTAGCACGAGCGTGAGTTTCGGAGGCTCAAGGTCGGCTTTGGGACATGTGACACCAATCGGAAGCCAAATACGGTCGTCTATAGTTATGATTTTATTCTGACTTACGTTTGTGTGAGTGTATGGTGTGTAAAAATGCGCTGTGCCGGCCGGCTGATGCTGGATCTGGTTGGGTTGGGGAAACTACGTCGTGGTGTCTCTTGGTCGTTCCTCGCTGGGTCTCGGAGCTGCTTCGTCGTACGGGAGTGAATTCTAATGGGCACACCACCTCGGGAACTGAGTTGGCTCAGTCTCTAGATGGCTTTTGGCTTCCTAGCCACGCGGATAGATATGGCAAAAATCCTCCAATAATGGGTCCTGATTCACCAGTTAGGCTAACGTAGCTATTTTAATTTTTTTCTCCACTTAAATTCGTACGAAAAACTTCTTTACTTCGATTGGAACTTTCTCTTCACACGGTCTATCAACGAATGACTTTCCAATGTAGCTTCTATACTCTCTATTCCTTAGTTTTCCTCTCCTCCCTCTTCTACCCCCCTTTCTACCCGTATCTTTCCTCCTGTTTCTATATATCCAACAGCGTTTTCGGTTTCCCAATCCAGCAATGTTTCAAGAGTGTTTTGTGTCTAGTGTGTTAACAAACATTTAATTTATCCTTAAGCTTATCTTAGACCGTACATAAATAATTAGCATGCCTTTTTTTATTACTACCTCCTAATATACCTTATCTAATGATCATTAAACATATATGACGAGAATTCAGACATTGATGACGACATTAAATTTTAGTACTAACAAGCCTATCATACCGAACAGCAGTATGCCTTGTTTCTCGCTGGTTGCTCGTATGTGGTATATGGGGTAAAATGTGTAAACGGTAACAAAGTTGTGTATTTTAATGATACACAAATATATGCCGAACATTGTTACCTACTTTTTTGTAGCTCTTAAATTGACTGAATTAGAGCAATTTTGCCTAGGGTGGCTCTTAAAAACCGGTTTTTTCGCTCTACTTTGTTTAATTTAATTTTCTCAGTAAAATTATGTTCAGACGACTTTTAGAGCTTTAAAAGACGCAACTTTTCGCCTACACACATGAGTAGGCGAGCCAAAGCTGCGTGCTGTTGAGTAAATTTACTGTGTCTGGGCTAAATTTATCATAGACCTGCACTGCCGTTCTACGCATGTTTGTCCCATGTTCCAAATCATGCAAACGAGAAATACGATGTTAAAGTTTTACAATGCTTTTACGCATTGCGCCAATGTGACAAATGCAGTCATGGGTTTTTAACCAGTTTTACCTTGCAATAGACTGTTTTCAATAAATCTAGGTGAATGTTTTGCGGTTTAACACTCTTTTCCATAAAAATACCAACTGTGTGTGTGGAACCTATCTCTCTCCCACTGTCTGGCAGTGATAATGTGAAACAAAGACAGCTGCAGTATAATTTCATTTCTGCAATTTTCTTTGTTTCGGGATCAAGAAGGTGTTAGCTCTACCGATTTTCCAAAGATCCATGACAGAATGACTGAGTACTTGCAGCGCATTCCGAAATCCTTTTCCCGTCGGCAAGCCCCGCCCGAAAACAATAGTAGAGTCATTGGGATTCTGCTATTGTGTTCAGACTTTCGATTTATTTGATGTTACTTCCATATCAAAGAAATCGACCCGTATATAATAATATTATGCAATGATGTTTGTATGGCGGTATATGAAAAATTTATCTAGTTTTGTTCAATGTATGGAAAGTGTCCGTTATGTTGTGCTTAAATAATATGGATGAAATGAATATATAGAAATACACGACATATCATTGTCCAATATAAATCTTACCATATACATGTGTACCAAAATATAACCTATATTTTTAACACTCTTGCCAAACTAGTCATAATCAGTTATGATCCCAATCAATAATAAAAATGTCCATATGAAACATCTGCTCAAAAGCTAGAAAAATCAAACAAGATAACAGCACAAAACGGGTTTGGCAGCAAACCTTATGATACTTGTGTCGTAAACATGAGCACCTACAATACAACAAAATTGAAACAATCATTTGTGCATCACGTCCATCATCTTTCACCAGCACCAATGCAACAAGTTAAAAGAAAAAAAAATCCTATTGGAAATCCCACAAGGAACTTTATGTCAACGCAAGCTATGTTGCCGGACTGCTGTCATTGTCGCTCTCGCAAATACATCGCACGACCATCTAAGAATACAAAAGAATATTCAGGAATACTTAGCAAATTTTGTCTCTTTCTTCCTGCTTTCATTCGCATGGCCTAACTGGCCGTGTCGAATCGAAGTAAAGCGGTCTCCACGTACTGTTTCGATTAACGGACTAGCGATATCCTGCTTACACTCCAGACATGTTCACATTCAGCCATGTCGAATGTTTTTCAATGCTCGATTGTTGCACTTTGCACACTTTAATTCAATCACTATCGTACACAACACGCCCAACGCGGCCAGTTTGCGAATAGATCAACACTCATACACCCACTTCTATTTTGAACATAACACACAGAAGAAGATTGAATTGCGAACGCGAAATTTGGAGGGATAGAAAACATCGCACAACCAACCGCATTTCACTATCGAAATCAATCACCCGGACAAATGCATTAAATCACAACTCCGCACAAATTTTCGATACAATCCGCAAACCTATCATTGCTCTCCACACTTTACACTAGCGAAAAGCGTTCCTGATGCTTTAAACACTAGAAAAACTCGGAATTAGTAGCAGCACAGCAAAAACGCGACATGACACGGCAGCAGGGATGCCAGATCCTCCTTTTCCATAAAAATACCAACTGGGACAATAATGCCTAGAAATTTGCCTTCCAGTAGGTAATTTCTACGCATATCAGTCCCACCACGTGCATTCGATGTTTCCCAATACAAAGTTCGTTTTGAGGATACAAGGCTGTTAAATTTTTCACGAAAATGATCACGCTAATAGTGTTGTCTTTATAAGCAGGTGATGATAGTCGAGATAAAAGTTTAGTTAATTGAATAAGTATCAGATAACTTACAATTACAAAGGAGAATTGTTTTTTCAGGTTGCCAATATTTGAACGTTGTTAGGCTTTCACCATTTTGGCTACGCACAAAAGACAGTTCTTATAACTTTCAATTAGTATGAATCTCATGCGTTTATCTTCTTATACTCGAAAATTAAAGGCATTCAGATTACAAATCAGCACACAAGGCTAAGGTATTCTGAACAAAGACATGAACGTACCGTATTTAAATAATGAAGAAAAGTAATTTCGGCACCGAATTTCTGACACCCGTAATGTAGCCAAACGTTGTAAGGAGAAGTTTTTCGTGCTCTGTAGCACTTCCCAGGTTGTAAATATGGGAATTAGTGATTAGTGGGATCGATTAGAATAGAACAATTCTAGTGGGACAAATATGTGTAGAAAATCATCGATGGGACAAACAGATTTGGTATGGTTTTTCAAGACTTTCGGAACAAACAAAATTATTTTTGGAAGTTTTTAAAAAATATACATGAAAATAGACTCATTGGTGATAAAAAACGAAAATCGACCAAAAGTAACATGGGGCAACTATGCGTAGAACGGCAGTGCACCGTTATAGTGAAAAAAACTCAGTGAGCATAGCACAGTGAGTATAGCGCAGAGCCCTTTGTAAACGCTACAGAACAGGTTATTAAGAAAACAGTCAGAAACAGTTCCCCAGCTAGAATTTTCATCATAGTGCATAGTGCAGCATTACATGTGCGCTATCTACATTTTATCAGTTGCAATCGGGAAAGTCTCTCTGCGGGAGCTTTATGCGCTTTCTTTTTACAATACAAGCTTTCTGATGTTGCGTATTTTGCTTTCTTCACACAGTGTGCATTTGCTTTCAGCGCGTGAAAAATATAATCAACTCATCCGTTTTTTTCAACATGCTTTAGTGTTCTGAGCAAATTATATGAGCCTCTTTGTTACACACGATGAGTATGCCAAGACTGCCTATGGCAGATCATACGCGGCAACGGATTGCCGAATGAACTGACGTGATTGATCAAGGCTTTCATGGTGCAAGTGATATTCTTCGTGCGTGTTTCGGGAATACTCTCGAGTACCTTTGAATCGCGCAGAGTATTGAGACATGATGGATATGATGGATTTTTCTGTTCGCTGATCAACATCGCCGTTGAGAGTGGGATCTGTAGGCGGACATCGACACAAAAAGCACGATTCTCACAAGGTCGGTTCAACTTCTGGGTTTCGTGGACTTTTGACATCATAGCCCGTAACTTTGTGATGGCACAGGAAACCTACGCCTAACTGAAACTCGAAGTCAGACGAATCGATCGGCGGATAAATGAGTCGGAAACAAAATACGTGCGAACGAGGAGATAAACATCAGCCTCTCAAATGAAGTGTCCATGGACGCCGATGAGCTTGAGTTGGACGCGCAACTTGGAGAGACCCCCATTACACACCTGGCAAAAGTCCATAGACTGCGGTGAGCCGGTCACGTCGTAAGGATGCGAACCACAACTTTATGAAATCGCTTCTCTTCAGCAACCCTACCACGAGAACCCCGACCAGATCGAAGGAGACTTGCGGGTGATGAGACGTCAGGGAAATTGGCGAAACAGAGCCCAGAACGAAGTAACATGGCGACAACTTATTGACACAGTACGAGCCAGGACGAGTCTGTTTGTTTTTATGTAAGTATGACTAAGTACCTTATGAAAATAATCTCACCAACCAGTGCAAACTGTTTCCAAAGCTGCAAAAACCTGATCGAAATAATTTTGACCCATAAAAGGATCATACAGCACCATATTTCCAGTTCGCTTATTTTTCGCTTTCCCTGTTGCACACATTGTCTGCCTTAATGAACTTTAATGTTAACGGGTAAAAGCCGTTGTTTAAAATAGAAATTAGTTCCATAATAGTTGATTTGAGATTTTTTCTGTTAAGGGGTAAAATCCACCAAATGCTCAAAAAAAAAGGCTTTTTCCATGATTTTTTCTAAAGGACATTTGAGATGCAAGGTATATAAATGATATATCGTTGGGCTAAGCATCTTAAGGAGAATATAAAAAAAATTATTGCTACTTTTTTACAATATGGCGGCTGTGCAGCGATTGCCGTGAACCGCTTTTTTCAAATGTTCTTCCGCGCAGGAGAAGTCGTGCCCAACTCCCCCTTTAACCAAAACAATTTTTTTTCCATTATCTTTATAATCATTGCTTATATTTTAAGATTTTTTGACGTAGAACTACGTTTTTCTTTAGCCTACCACATAGGGATGTAAATAGGAAAACTATTAACGAATAGGGGACGAAATATGTCCCTTTTTAAATGCTTATAAGAGCGGGGCCAACCACGCTCGACGCCTGGGTTCGAATCCCACCGCCGACATAGGTGTCGATGGTTGTGAGGTGGCGTGATCCACTCACAACCAACCCAACTGGTCTAGATTCAAACCTAGCCGACACCGGGAGATTTTCTGAGGCGAAAAATCTCTGGGATCACGCCTTCCATCGCATGAGGAAGTAAAGCCGTTGGCGCCGGTCCGTTAATAAACGGGTCGTGAGTTAGGGTCCTGGGTGTAGAGTCGCCTCCCTGGGCGTCGGTGATTGGCCACAACAGTGGCGGAACTAGACCGACGGAAAATAAGCGAGAATAAAAATATAAAAAAAATGCTTATAAATCGGTTTGTTTTCAACCGATTTCCTTCATTTTTGCAGTAATTGTTTGGAAAATTATACACGCATCCACCCAAATGTAGAAAATTGTTGACTGATTATGCAAACTATTGTACTATTGATAATTGTCAAGCCTTGTTTAAACGAAAATTACGTCCTCTGATTGGTCGTTATATGATTGCTTCCCAAGCACGGTCGATAGAATCATATACCTTGCAATTGAAAACATGCTGTTTGGCCTATATAAGAGCCTGTTTCAGCCGAAGCCGCTCATAATAGTTCTGGACAGCGACAAGTTGTCAACAGCAGTCGTCCTTCCTTAGCAGCAGCACTAGCCCTGTGGTTGGTCAACACGTCTCAGGAGCAGCGCGTTTCTTCTCAGCGTGCCTCGCCAGCTTGCCATCATTCCCCCACTGTTGGGGCAGCATAAAGATCGTCATCACCAAATCCAATTTTGAACAGCAAAATGCCTTTTTCAAGGCAAATAAACAAGTCATTGAAAGTTAATTATTTTTTAAAACGTAAGCAAGTATTCTGTGCGGATTCTAGCAGTTACATCTGTCGCGGCCGTCTAATTTACAGAAGGTGAAATAGCTTCCACAGTGCATGTTGTCCGTGTATCTTAACTCCCCCACTGTTGGGGTACAAAGGTTGCGATCAGCAACCGATTTTGAACAGCAAAATGCCTTTTTTCAAGGCAAATAAACAAGTAATTGAAGGGTGAAAATTTCCTAGCATCAACACAAGCAAACATTCTTCACGGGATCCTAGCAATCAAATTCTGTTGTAGTTTATTTAGTTTTAGTTTACCCCCACTGTTGGGACAGCACAAAGGCTGCGATCAACATAACCGATTTTGAATAACAAACTGCCCTGTTAGAACGCATTCACAAAGGCAGTTAATTCGAATATGCAGTACTGATATAAAGTCGATTCTATCAATCAACATTAACAGAATTTCGTCGTCTCCCAGCTGCCAAGTTGCAACATGATGCAACACGCAACAACGAGCAAACGAAATCGCTTGATGTTACAAACCGCAATAAAATACGGGTTAAAACCGTTGCGTGTGTGAAAGCACCATCGGTGTTTATTCGCTGGAAACAAATATCGAATGCGAATTGTGGAATAATTCGTCTGAAGATTATTAGAGAATTGAACAACTGAAAAGAAGGGCGTGGCCTATTACGTAGCACCCTTCGGCTATAAAAGAGTGTTTCTGGGAAAACTAGCTACATTCATTAGTCAGAAGGTGAGCTGGATGGACCGGACCGTCCACAACGTTGAAAGCTGTAGAAGATACAGCACTCAGAAGTTACAGCGGGTTGCGCATGTGGCTGCCTTCAAAATAAATAAACCACTTGCGCTGTGATTGGTCACCATGTCTCAGTAGCAGCGCGGTTCTTCTCAGCGTGCCTCGCCAGACTGCCATCATTCCCCCACTGTTGGGGCAGCATAAAGATCGTCATCACCAAATCCAATTTTGAACAGCAAAATGCCTTTTGACGTAAAACTACGTTTTACTTTAGCATACCACACAGGGATGCAAACTGGAAAATTGGGACGAAATTTGTCCCTTTTCAAATGCTTATAGGTCGGTTGGTTTTCAACCGATTTTCTTCATTCTTGCAGCAATCGATTGGAAAATTATACACGCATCTACCCAAATGCAGAAAAAAACGAGCTATTGCACTATTCAAAATTGTCAAGCCTTATTGAAATAAAAATAACGTCCTCGCTTGCTTGCTGTGTGTGTATGATATGGTATGATGTGTGTATGTGTGTATGATATGGTATGATGTGTTTATGGTATGATGTGTGTGTGTCTATGATATGGTATGATTTGTGTGTGTGCGCTGTGTATGGTTTTTAACTCGGCACGTTCTGCTAACTGCTGAATCCGGTTCACGAGATTCACAACCCTTCATTAGTAGACATTATAACTCATTACGCAAGTAAAAATATTGGTTTTATCATAGTTTTATAGCGCTCACTACAGCCAAAAAAGCGCTATAAAACTTTGATAAAAACAGTTGTGTTACTAGGGTAATGAAACACTCAATGCATTTGTTAATAGTGTACGTAGTTCTACGTCATTTATGCTGTCGTGTCTTGGATACAACCTCCTACTTTTTTGTCAAAATGGCAACGGTTTTGGAAAAAAATTGCTTTTCTACAAAAAAATCGAAATTAATTGTTTATAGCTTTTGTTGTTGTCAATCAATAGCAAAAATCGTGTGTACTTCACTAGATAATCTAATGAAGAAGCTACAGTTAAAATTTCAAGTCAAACTTTTTCAGTTCTTCTGCTCGCCGATTTTAAAAACATGGCTTTGAGAAAAACGCGTTTAAAGTTTCAAAAAGCTATAAATCTCAACAATCGCAATAATAAAGCCCCTAATATTTTTTTACCTTCAGTCAACTATCCCTGCGTCGAAAAGTCGTCCTTCCTGAGCTTTATTTTCCTCTTCTTCCTTTTTTATCTGATGTAAGGCTGCACCTACCCTCTTTCGCGGTATCAGACATGCGACGCTCAGCGACTTTGACGCGGTTGACGTCCGATCCCACGCAAAACTCATATTTGTCACTCATATTTGAGTACTTTTGAGGATAACAGTTAAAAAGCATAGAAAAACTCAAACAAAGACGTACACAACGAGAACGGCTGATCGACTGAACAAAGAGAAATTGTGAGTAAACACGTGCTGTAGAGACGCTGTAACGGTCGAAACTTGATGCAACGCCCTCTATACATCAAATTTTGAACACAATAACGGTCATAGGTAATTTCTGCTAGTTTACAAAGCCTCGAAATAAAAAGAAAAATCGCCATAAAAACGAAAAATGTTATTTTGAAGCATAGAAGTTGTTCGGTAAAAATGGATTTAAACGAACTTTGAGTTTAGAGCAGTATTTGGGCGATGTATGTTTTGATTCTAGGATAGTTTTACATGATTTCAGCCAATAAAAAAATGACAAGACAAAAAAAATTTTGGTGGATAT